>NC_142191.1:3867500-5067500 GCF_026936395.1 Plectropomus leopardus | reverse complement strand
TTCATCCGTGATATGTAACAATACAGAGTTTAAGTTTAAGTAGTCATGGTTACAAGCACTGCTCAGAAAATGTAAACAAACCGGTAAGTTAGTCTGGCATTGTTGTTATTAGTTCTGGTACATGCACATTACACAAAGCAACAATGAGCTATCATGAACTGAGGCGATGAGGTCATCGTCCCCCAAACACTCAGTTTTACACGTCCTCGGGGATACAAAGTAAGTCGAATTTTGAAAAATATGCACGATAGATTATGTTTTTTTTTTAAAAATTATTTTATTGACCCCAAACTTAGAGTACAATATCAGTCTACAAAAATATCCGTATGATAAAAATACTAATAAAAATAAATAATAAATAAATATAAGAGCTTTACAGAGCAATAAAATAGCAAAAGTGCAGACAAGAGATGCAAAGATAAAAAGATTATTTCAAATTATAATATATTATATATATATATATATATATATATATATATTAAAATCAAGTTTAAAATATGTTTGCAGTCAGTAGTGGGTGGGTTAGGGAGTGTATAAAAGGGTTTTTAGCTTTGACTTAAAAGCGGTCAGAGTAGGAGCTGTAATAATGGGTCTGTAATAACACTAATAATAAATTGTAAGCGTGATGATAATAATAATAATAATAATGATAATAATAGTAATGGTAATAGTGATAATAATAGTAAGAATAATAGACGTTATTTGCATAGCACCTTTCATACAAGAAATGCAGCATAACGTACATTATAACAGAGGCATTATCAGCACTGAGCGCTTCACATGTAAACAGCCATTGATTATAAAAGGACGTTTAAAAACTATTTTCAACAAAAATTAAGTGATTTTACAGTTTTCATTGACAAAAGTGGTGATGATTTAAGATCCCATTATTCGAAATCTCAGAACGCAGTTTATTTTGGCTCTTTTAGGCCTCCGATGTCAGCAACAATCAGAGCTCATAATTCCAGACGGACAGACTCACCGACAGATATTCACTGATGGAAATAAGCGTCTTGCAGTTTACCGTTTATATCTGTAGACAGATTCTCAAACTACTAGTAGAGGCCACTCGGATTAATCCGACTTCGTTTTGTATTCCACTAAATTACGGTCCTCGAGGAGCACGCTGCCATCCTCTCTGCCCTTCAGTCAAGGCAGCATCACCTCTGCCCCTCATAACTCAGACAGGAAACCGTGCGTGGCGTCCGCGGCTTCTCCCCGTCAGCACCAAGAACATTGTGATGGATGGACGGACGGAGGGGCCAGCCAAGACGACCGCAGAGGGCCAACTGTCCCCCGGCTGTCTCGTAAACAAATAGCTCTGTTGGTCTTAGTGGTCAAGGTCAACTCAAGTCTGAATCCGTGTTGGTTTGTCTGAAAAGCTGGACTCAGCAAAACTGGAGAGTTCCTAAGATCAGTCAGAGGACACTTTCTGACCTCAGTAAGTCTTCCTACGGAGTCGACAGATGTGTTATTTTCATTGATTGTGTTTTCACGTCGCTCCTTCCAGATTTGACATTTAGGGCAGAGCTGCTGAGAGACAGAAAGCCTGCAGAAATGACAAAGAGACGTCAGCAAAGGTGCAGAATCGAGGGCACGGATACGGAAAGCAAAAGGATAGATCAAGAAGTGCCGAGGGAGGGATTGGGAAAGGTTAGAGTAGGAGAGGAGGAGGAGGAAGAGGAAAAGGAAAAGGAAGAGGAGAGGAGAGGAAAGGAGGAGAACATGAGATGACATGAGAGCAAGAGGAAAGGAAGGGAGAGGAGGGGGAGAGTAACGAGAAGAAATGAGAGGGAGAAGAGAGAGGAAAAGAAGGAGGAGAAAATGAGGAGACAAGATGAGAGGAAGAGGACAAGAGAGGGGAGGAGAGAAGCAGAGAAAGAGGAGGAGACAGGAGAGAAGGTGATAGGAAATAAGGGTGTACCAAAGGACGAGAAAGAGGAAAAGACAGGAGGTGAAAGGAAGGGGAGAGGAGAGGAGGACAGGAGACGTAGGTAAAGGAGAGGAAGGGGACAGGGAGGGGAAGGCTGATTGTAGCTTTGTGTCTGTCCACCTGTGTTTGTTACACAGAGACAACAGACACCACAGCAGGACGTCCCTCACAGACACACACCTCATTCTGTCTGTTTATTGCCCCGGCGTGCCCGAGCATCACGTGTGTTTGCACGCCGCGCCTCACGCAGAGGGAACACTCGTGCGTGACATGAGAAATGTCATAAGGAGCAGCGGCGTCTCCGTCTCCGTGTTCCTCCCACAGAGAGGAGCGCGGCTGGTCAGCGCCTCCAGGAGACAGTGGTCTTTGGCTGCCGCACAATCATCTTTGATGCACAAAGTCCAGATTTGATCTAATTTAATTCAATTGTGTTGATTCAGTTTCGTCAGATGCCAGTGTTGCATGAAGCGCTTCTCAAAATTTATCCCGGGAATTTTTTATATATTCAACAAGTGATCACCACCGTTGTTTCCTTTAAAACCTGATGGACATTTTGTTGTGCTGCGTTCAGACGCCCTTCATAAGCATGTGAACCTCTGAAACCTGAAAATTGGTTTGATTTCTTTTGAAAACGTGAAAAAAGGGCAATGAGTCACACCAATGGAGCAAAATCATAAAAGCATAAAACAAAACTTTTTGTAATTTTTTAGTATATGTATACCACCACCATTATTTGCCTTTAAAATCCAGTATTGTTAGGACTCAAACACAAATAAAGTTAATGTACAGCTGGTACTTTTGACCTCAGTGTGATGCATTGTAACTTTTTAAAAACTAAGTTGAACATGGAAGATCTTAAAAATTATCTGACATCCAGTAAAGCAAAACACCAACATACTGACGACCTGACGTCCTGAAGCCTTATCTCTGTTTGTTTGTGTGTGTTTGTGTGTGTTTTGTGCTCAGCAGTGTAACCCAGGTGACCTCCGTGCCCTGAGGAAGGGAATGACCCTCTACCACTCAGAGTCCCAGCTGTCCTCACTGCCCCAATGCCAGGACGCCATGCACATGGTCAGTGTACACACACACACACACACACACACACACACACACACACACACAGACACATACACTCTCACACACACACTCACACAGAGACCCACACAAGAGGGCTACACACATACAAAGAGCTGTGTTCATACAGGCAGTACGAAATGAAATTCGAGGATGCGAAACAGCTAATCACAATGAAATGTCGGCTCGCACCGTAGGCATTAGCGTGAGGTTTACTATAAACTTCTTATTTATCTTTTTATGTTTGTTTTTTTACCTGTGACCTCACAAATGTTTTTGGTCATAAATCAAGAATTCATACACTAATTACAGCAAAATTTCACACAAATGTCTAATAGGATATAATGGTAATAGTAATAATATTTAAATCAAAAGGTCAAAGGTCAAACTCACTGTAGCATTATGATGTTGTTGCAAAAACACTTTTCGGTACATTACTCCACGTCACAACTCCGTGTGCACGGATGCAGACAACCTCTAGGTGGTAATTCTATTTTCCCTCAAAATTCAAGGACCTTGTGCAAACCTTGAAACAGGGATATCCACTCATACCTAAACACTTACACGCAGTGCAGTTTTGTTCTGTTTAGACGAAAGATGACCATCGTGACAGAAACGCGGCGATATCTTTGGCTGTGGTTCCAAAACTGTGATCTGACGTCACACGGTGAGAAAGCTTCAAGGACAGCGGCTGTGACAGTCGTGCGATCGAGGACAGCCTTGGATTCTGACAGTGTCAGAAATTTGTGATGACCATAGCACCATGTAGATGCTGTTATGACCTACGTCTACGTACCGACTGAAACAGACGCAGCAGAAATGACGCACTGATCTAAAATGTTAGTAGATGCTAATATTAACTCTGAGCTCTTGTTGCAAAAGTGGCCTCTTTTCTCCAGCATCCACACTCTCCTCCTCCTCCTCTTCTGATTTTTTCCGACACACATAAACGCCACTGTAGCGAGGGCTCGATCGGTTTGTTTACATTTTGGTCTTAGTGCTGCAGCAGCGTAGATGGATGACATTTTGTTCTTGCGTATTGACGTGAAACTTGAACTTGAAAGCTGATTTTCTCCGTGTCACAGAGTGTAGCTCGCACTGAACTTATAAGATTGCAGAAGTCTTACAGTGTGCAGGAGACTTTAAGCAGTCAAAGATCATCAGTGCGACTCCGCTTATATAAACGTGGTCACATATAGAGACGGGGTTTAATTACACTCTTAATTGTAGGGGAGATTGTGTCTCTGCCTCCACAGAGGAATCAAGTCAAGTCAGCTCTAATTCACTTTACTTCTGACTCTCCAATTATACCTCCACAGGCCACCTCACTCTCACACATGACAGGAAGTGGAACACACACACTTAGGCAGGAAGAAAGAGAGAGCGAGAGGAGGCAGGACATGAGGGGGGCGAGACGGAGGAGAGGAAGAAGAGAAACTAAGACAGCGAGACAGGAGAATAAAGAGGAGTCAGCCTTCCTCCATATCCTGTCCCCTCAGCTCCCTTCCTCCTCCCCGGAGCCTGTTTGAACTGAATCCCACTATGAAAGTAATAATCCTCTCCAATCCAGCGCCACCCCTGACCCAGCCAGTGTCTGGGGAGGAGAGGCTGGGGTAATTGTTTTCTGACTGCTTAAGGAAGGTCAGAGCCGGGCTGCACCGCTAACCAGAGGACTAAATCTTCCCCGTGTAAAAATCAATATTGTGTTTTAATCACCGGCCCTGTGTGAGGTCGACCGCGCTCGGAGGAGGCTCGTACCTTTTAAGCCTCGCGGGTCAGACCCGCCTTCTCCGTGGATGTTCGTGCCGTTTGATAATGTCCACGAAACCTTGACCCCAGGAGAGATCTCTCCCCGCGGGACAATGGATTTAAAACTGCAAATTATCTTGATGGTTTCTGCACACATTAATTTCACAGTGAAGGTTCACGTGAAACGAGGTCACCATGGTGACCTGAGGTGTGAATTTTGGCTCCTTGCTGACATGTGACATCTGATGTCACCCTGACTGGGACTGGAAGTGGACTTTTGTGTCTTCTTATAGTTACATTGAGTCTCAGGGGGTTGCATCAGCCAGTTCAAACTTTGCTGTGTCATAGCTTCTATTTTACTGGCCAAAACAAACCCCGCTGACACCTGCTAACCTCTGACTTTTGTCTTTAACAGTGCAAAAAAAAAAAAAAAAGTGCACATCCATAAAATGCTGAAGAAGGTGCTGGAACCAGACAAAGTGCAGACATGAAACAGAGGAAGGTCCGCACACTTCAGCTCCCCTGGCAGCTTTTTCTATTGAGATACTCACAAAAGTGACGTTTCAAACTGCTTGCTCTTCTTCAGACTTAACAAACAATATAATAAACATAAAATTATAACGTTCGTTAAGTCTAAACGAGAGCATTTAGCTCGAAACGTCACTTTCTCAATAAAAAAAGCAAAGGGAGCTTAAGTGTGCAGACTGAAGTGTGTTTTGTCTTTAGTGGGAAAGATTACATGTTATATTCTGATTGTTCAATCATACAAAAAAAAAACAGTGTGAAAAAAGACAAATAGTTTTTTCTATGGCAGGACTATTTCATGTGGACACCGTACAGAGGCCAGGCCATCAGCACAGACTTCAGCAGGATTACAGAGAAATACAAACAAATCAGTTTCGTGCAGCACAGAATGACTTATTCTCATGATTTATGTCCTCTTCTCATGATGGCTTTGTTGTCGTGACAACTGCACGGAGACGCGCTCATGTTGAGCTATATGGTGATCGATTGCTTGCTCTGTAATGCAGAGTTCAGCGATGTGTGAGAGGAAGTCCTCGCTGGGAGACAGAGAGAAAAAGTGAAAGAGAAGATTAGAGGCCAAAGACAATAACAGCAGCACTTGAGAGAGCTGGACTCTCCGTTGTGTCCTGATCCATCAGCTCAGCCTTTCTATTAGTCTCGTTCAGGCCCAGTTTCAGGCCAGCGAGTGTGCGTGAGATTGTCAGATAGAAAACGAGAAAGAGGAGAAGAAAAGATGGATAGAGAAAGGAAGCGGCCAGCCTGCGTGATCCCCACAAACACTCAACAGTCGGCTCTGATTCTGGATGCTCAAACTACGAACCATTGATTCTGACAGCGTTTGTTTCGCCCCTTCATCCTGCGAGGCCTAAATCAGGGCTGTTTATGCAGGCGAGCCTTCCCCGACTGTACGTCCATATGAGCAGTAAACATTGCCCCGAGCTGGCTGCGTCTCTGCGCTGTCCAAATCTGTTTCTTTACTGCGCGGCTCCAGCACAGAATAAACAGAAAGAAGGAAAAAAACTGGCCTTGATGCTGGCAGGAAGTGTTTACACATTTCAAATAATAGCTTTAACCCACAGTACAGAGCATCAAAAGGAGGCGACAGTGATTTACATATTTTTTCTTGTAGTTGACTTCAAAGTGAACCTCAGATGAGCTGAATGGAAACATGAAGCTGCTGCATCTGTTGACCTTAAACAAGAAGGAACACTTAACTCAGTGGGAAATGTTTGTGTTTAACAAGAGCATTATTATATTTTACTTTCTGACACAAGGGTGTCAAACATTAAATATCTGACCACCCTACACATCACTCCTGTCCATGTTCCCTACAGAAACCTGCCAGTGCTTTTATACATTTTATCCTACAAACAAAGTTTTCTAATTAATTTCCACCTTTAAGCCGACCACTATTAACTGTAAGATGATCACAGAGTGAACTTGCAGACCTGAAATTTTCTGCATGTTTGTAATCCATTACAGTGAGCTTTTTTTTTTAATTCACTTTATGTCTTTGAGAAAGTTCTGATATTAATGTTTTTACAAGCATTGAAATGTGGAGGTAGCACCGGTGGTGGAAAAAGTATTTGTAAAAGTAGTAAAAACATATTCTACTGTGTATTCTGCAGTCAAAATCTTATTTAAAAAAATGACCTAAAGTGTCAAAGGTAAAAAATACCCCAAAATGCAATGAAGTAGAGGTCCAAGGTAGCATATAACTGAAATACTCAAGAAGAGTACGAGTACTTTACAACTGTTCTTAATGCAATACTTCACCTGCAAAGTTACAATTTGTGTATTAGTTACAAACAACGTGTTACCTTGAATTTGCGAAGAAAACTTTCTTTTTCTCTCATGTCTCCACACTGAACAAAAAATCCTAAAAAGACAAACATTCTTGATGAATTGAGGTAATGGGGTCCATGTTTAACAACTGCAAAACTATATTGAAACGTGCATTTGCAAACTCTCACTCAACTCTTGCAATAAAATCCAAGACTCATTTATCCAGTCATATGCAGTAGTGTCCTTGGTCACATGCATGCATTTGCTCAAACGGAGCTCATATGCATGTGGCTGCTCAGGCTCGCTACCTGTATGCTGAGGTGTCTAAAATCATAATGTTTTAGGAAAGGTGCATGTGTTTGGGAGGCATTAAGAATAAATGAGACTTGGATCGTACTGCAAGAGTTGTGTGCGTTTGTAAACAAATGATTTATTATGCTGTTTTGCTGTTGTTGAAAGTGGGACCATTTACTTAAATTCATGAAGAATAATTGTCCTTTTTTGAGTTTTCATTCACTGGTTTTCAGGGTTTCACACATTCAAGATAACACAAAGGAGTAATTGGTATAAAAATGGTCATTTTGTTGGTTCGGTATTCTTCTAAGAACAAATGTACTTTGCGACATTTCACCGATGTGTAGCACAGACCATCAAAGACTATCAAGACCTAAAAACTGAACGTCTCAAAACATTTGTAGTCAAGACTGTGTATTGTTTAGATACAGTTCTTGTATTTGTGTTTATCTTGTGTTTGAGTTTTGATGACACTTAACATTTAAGAACTTTTGCTTCTTTTGTTTTGTCAAAACAAGTGCATTGAAAAATATTTACAGTTTGCATTTCTCAGACTTTGGCTCTCTTATTATTATTAATATTAAAAAATAAAGATGCCTAGTTGCATGTAGGAAGTGTTTTGTACCTTGTTGGTGCATTTCAAGGACACTCAGACTTTTGAGCATGCTGCGAAAACAGCAACCTTATTTTTAACACAAGATGCATCCAAATTCATATTAACCTTTTCATTTTGTGCCTGATTTTCTGATATTTAGGCTCGTGAATGAAATACTTTATGGCAGGCGACTCTCATTTCCATAACCTGTTGTTGGACAACAAGTTGAACATAAAAACAAAAGGGCAAATCCACTGTTTATGTTGCTTTTTCTCTCATTAATGACCTTTTACCGTCTGAGGAAACAAATAAATGTCATTAAATCATCTGTGGATGTTCAATACAAACAGTCGTCGAGCTTTAACCTGCAGGACCAGTCAAAAAAAAAATCTATTTTTCATTTGATTGACGTGATCTGAATCGACTGTTGGCCAGTCTCCACAAAACATCCCTGTTGGCTTCAGCGGGATTATTATTTTATCTCTGTGCTATTAGGGTTGTGTGGGCTCGTTCTGGCACCTAAATGGGGCCAGCGGGTGCGGAGGGAGCTGACAAACGCATCAGCAGTGAGCGGAGGATTGAACCCGGGCTAACAGAGCCACGGAGCTGTGTCTAATGCAGGGCCCCGATTCCAGGTTACAGTGAATGGTGCCATTGTGTGTCCCAGAGATCTCTGTGTCCCGCTAACAGAGAGCCACTGTCTGGAACTAACCGGGGGGTAGGATGAGTCAAGCAACCCCCGTGGTCCTCTCCCTGGCTGGCTGCTCCCATCACACCGGGTTAAATCACGTCGCGCAGGTAGCAGACCTGGCTGCGAGTTGAATGCAGAAAGGGAGGAAAAACACACGGGGAGGAGAGGTGATTTGAGTCGGGATGAAAGGGATGGCATTTTCAGTGCTACAGTACAAGAAATCCCTCATGTTAAATCAGAAGCAAACACCCGCTGATCAGGAGGGAGAGCTTTACTTATTTCCTGTCGCTGAGTCCTCTGTTGTCTTGGCTCGGTTGAGGTGGTGCTCATTTGACTCGTGGGTTAAAACCCGAGATCGGAGTCTGACATGTCGACCAGATGTTGTGGCTTTAGACCTTTTGTATCAGGTCAGCCTCTCCCTCTCAGCTTTGCTCTTGCTGTGCACCGTCTACTCTGGAGGAAATGACACAAAAGCAAAAAAAAAATGATGTTTTCTTCCTCTTCTCCCCTCAGGGTACCGGTCGTCTCCCGACCAGCGAGTCCTCTCCTGCCACAGGCTACCTGTCCTGCGTCCAGAAGCCTGAGGCCGTGGTGCACGCCATGAAGGTAAAACACAGTAATGTTGATTTTACTGTAATTGTGGTAGTAAAAATATCCTTTTTTGAGCAGCATCACACTAATTCAAATATACTTCGCTTTTTTCACCAAAACTGGATTTTGTACTGTTCCAAACCTCTGAAATGTGTTTTAGACTCAGAGGTCTGGAAACAGCCCTAAAATGCTTGAATATTTTTGGGTGAAGTGCGAAATTGATACTGTAGTCAAACGTTTTAGATATTGTTGGAAAGCCCTACATGAGCTCTTTCTGTCCTCCAAAAAATCAATGTGTTATGATAACAATACTCAGACTGGAGTTTAAAACTTTTTAGTGAAAGATGAGTGCAAAAGTGCATTTGTAAAGCGAAAAACTAAAGTTACATGTAACAATGTTGGAGGAGAGAAGTTTTGAGCACCTCTGAAGTTTTGATTCTGTGAGGGCAATTCAATGTTCTCAACAGGGCAATAAAACTACAGCAAAGGTGAGGGCATGTCTGTAAAGGAGAGACTCACTCGTACCCACAGAACCCATTTTCATTCAGATATCTGAGGTTATATGATGTGGATATCTGAACCCCCGTGAAATGGCCATGCTGTTTTTCCATCGAGTGATATTTATTCCCCCCTTCCTAGTTTCATATGATCACTCTACTTTAAAACTCAGCCCAGTACAGCTTCTTAAAAACAGGTATGTCTGCCACCAATTCATGTGATTTATGTCATTATGTATGGACCTTAATGGCATTGCGATTAACGGGTTAACGCTTACAGCCCTAACTGTAACATTACTAAATTGAGTCAACTTGTCATCAGGTGCTGGAGGTCCACGAGAACTTGGACAAGCAGGTTCCCGAGGACTACGAGGACGACCTCAGTGAGAAGGAGAAGGCCATCGTGAGAGAGATGTGCAACGTAAGTGCGACACTCGCCCTGCTCCCTGACATTTTCCTCTTCAGTCCACAGTCTGTATGTTGGTCAGGTTTTTAGCTCTACTGGGTGCAAATCAGGTCAGTTTGAGCTGCTAATGAGGAGAGCTCATTTGGACTCATTTGGTTTGGAATGACACTTGCAGCAGTGTCCCGGCCACAGCGCTCCCTCTCTGCTCCTCCCTCCACCTCCCTCGTCCCTGAGGAGCCCAGAAGAGTAGCGGCTCGTAGTTGAGCTGTCAGAGCAATTAAACTGGAGCGGCAGGGAAAAGAACACCCCGCGCCTCAGCCTCACCCCTCCATTCTTCCTCTCCTCCTGCCCTCCACCTCGTCTCCCTCCATCTCTCTCTGTCGGTGCTGAAAGGCCCAGCCCGGGATAAAAGGTCCGCTGATTAGAGAGAAAACGAGAGCGGGGCTATCTGCAGAGGTATGTGACAGGCCAGGAATCTGGGGAGCATTACAATAGTACCTCTGTAATATCACTGGGGTCCCCCAGGGGCCCCACTCACTCCCTGGCAGAAAGATCTCACAGAGACAGAGGACAGATACAGAGATAGCTCCGCTCTCTCTCTGTGTGTGTGTGTGTGTGTGTGTGTGTGTGTGTGTGTGTGTGTGTGCAGCTCAAAGTCAAACTGAGAGCATTTGAAGTTTTCACTCTTGAAGAAGAAAGTCAGTTTTTTATATATTCAGCCTATCCTTACTCTCTCGGTGTGTCTCGCTCTTCGTCTTCCCCGTCTCACCTTCCCTCTCTGCCTCTGTTTGCAGGTGGTGTGGAGAAAGCTGGGTGATGCAGCAGGATCAAAGCTGTCCATCAGACAGCACCTCTCTGGGAACCAGTTCAAAGGGCCGCTGTAGCATGGCAACCCGAGAGAGAGCGAGCGAGCGAGAGAGAGATCAGGATTTACAGTACCTACACTCACCTGGAAACACCTCGTTACTACCTGCGCTTACACAACCCATCATGCCGTGCTCCCGACTGCCTACAGCATTCCTTCAACAAACACTCTTAAGACTGGCTGAGTTAGCTACCACATGGACCTGTTAGTCTGTTGTCCACATGCACAACTTTACATGTTTTTATCTCTCAGAGCTTAAAAAGCGTTGACAACTGGCAGCTAGTTTCACTGATTCGCCGCTTTTCTTTGTTGATTTGGAGGCTTTCACGATGATCTCTCTCTGTAAAAGCTATAAACACACACCACAATAAGTCCTGTCGAGCATCGCTGTGCTACATTAAAGGGAAACTTCAGTGTTTTTCAACCCTATGTTCCCATGTTTTTTTGTCTAATTGATTAATGGGAACTACAATTTTTGAAATTGGTCCAGTATTGAGCAAACAGGCTGCAATGTAACCACTTGGGGCACGTTTGCTTTGTCAATGTATGTCCACTAAAAGTGTTTATTTTCGTTACTAACAGGCTCAGATTTATTGTGTCTGACAACAGAGATAGACATTTTTGTTAAAGAGTGAAATGCTTTTTGTTAAATGTGAAACAGGATTTTTTTTTCACAATAAAACAGTTCATTCAGGAGCCCTTCTACACAGAGTTTGTCCCAAAGAGCCACTACAAAGTCACTTCTTTACGCCTCCTTTGCATTTTTACCCGGATTCAAAAACAGCGGCAGCATCATGGCGCTCCAGTGTGTGATTTTAGGGTGCGCTCTCCATTAAAATGAGATCATTGTTGTCTGAAAAAACACAGCATTCTTTTCCTACATGAATTGATAAACAGTTAAGTAGGGCTGACCCTTTAAAGTTGAAGATTCAAATCATCAGAGACCCCTCAGTCGACTGAAATTGCTCCAACTCATTCGTTTTTGTTTTTTTTACTAGCCATTGTTCTGTGTAGTGTACTTTTGGGGATGTTTTGCTTCCCAGGAAGGGAGGCTTTGCACCCTTACCCTCCGAGATAACATTATCTTCTCTCTTCTGCATTGTGGTGGTAAATTCACAGCACACAGCAACAGGAACTTAACCCAGACAGCCCTGACTTCACCAGACTCACCATTAAAAAAAATAGTAATTTTATTGTCATAAAACACACTTCATTCAAAGTGAAATGAAACAAAATAAAACTCACAAAAGCTGTCTTTGTTCATCTTTGCACTGTTCCAGTATTCACAAACTCTGTTTTGGTTGGAAAAACAAAAACTTTAATTTGCACTGTTAGATGTGAATATATGCTGGCACTAAAACTACTGTTTATTTAAATGGAGTCTGGTGGGTTTGGCGGTGAATAACAAAAACAATCTTAGTTTTTAACAAAAAGATTATCTCTGTAGGGATACTTTCCATAATGGTGCCAGACACTTAGAATAACAATCTGAGCCTGTCAGTGGCAAAAACAAACACTTTAAGTGGATGTAAATGGGCCGTGCATAATTGCCCCATTTGATTACACTGCGGCCTGTTCCTGGCTGCAGCCTTCTTGCTCGATACCAAGCCAGTTAAAAAAAAATGTTGCCCCCCCTAGCAACTTCGACACAAAAACATGAAAACAGGGTCCAGGTTGAAAAGTACCAAAGTTCCCCTTTAAGTTAAGAATACGACATGGTTTCAAGCACAGACCCGATGAGGCCGCTGGGGCAGAAATCTCTCCACATGTTGCTGGGATGTGAAGGCGACATCATGGCGGTATCTTCAGATACGTCTTGATAGTACCTCCTGTAGAGACCCTTAGCTCCTGTCACATGTATCGCCCCTTAGTGGTCAACAAGTATAACTAGCATTAGCGTTCTAAAGTGTTAACTAATGTGAAACCCACTGTGACCTAGCGCCTTTTGCTCATAAGACAAGTCTATGGATAATAAAAGTCTAGAGATCACTGTTAACTTGTGTATATTATGTATAAAACCATAGCACTACTTCATTGTTATTGTTGATTTTACTTTTATCTATTTTGTATTCTAGCGTGGCCATGTGATCAATTATTTAGTTTGAAAAAGCACACACACAACCGGACCTTAAACAGGGTTTGCTTTTGGTAAAAAAAAAAAAAAAAAAATCTTTTTTTAAATTCTTTTCCAGATGAATTGTTATTATTCCTTCTCTGTAACCTCTGAAAATGTATCAAGGCCATTCTGAATCATCTCCATGGGCTAATGGATAGATCATTTTCTTACTTTGTGAAATTAACTAAAATTGTATGCTGTGTGCATGCTTGACAATCATTTTCTCAGGTTGGGAGGGCTACAGCTTTACCTTTGCCCATCTGTGACTGCGCGCGTGTGTGTGTGTGTGTGTGTGTGAGTGTGTTGGCACGCATGTGTGTGTGCACGGAGACTGAATGGCTCTCTTGCAGCTGTAGCATCTGCCTGTGAATCCTCTTTTTCTCTATTGAACCCTGGTTACAACTCGGTTGAAGACTGCTGAAGGCATTTGCTGAATCCATACAAAACCCCTCGTCCCATTAAAAAATTTCAAGGCCAAATACTAAACTCTAAGTTCAGTTTGGATGGCATTTTTGGGTCGCTCCTAAATCTTTGTCATTTTCAAGGTCCAGGTGTGTAAGATTTAGGGGGATATATTGGAATATAATATAATAAATATATTTTCTTACAAATTCAGTTTGTTTTAGAGAGGAAGAGGCCTCACGGTGAAAACTTCCTTAACATCTGCATCTTAAAATTTATCAGAGAACAAAGATGAGCACACATTAGCAGGTGCTAGGCTAACGGCCTATCTCCAACATGCCAAACAGCACAGAAAAAACACTGAATAACGCAGTTTCATGTTAAAAATCAGTTTTTACTGATTTTAATCACTGAGTCAGTTTGTTTTGAGAGGAAAAGACCTCTGCGGATAATTCAGCTCCTGATTATATCCTCAGGAACATCTAAATCTTAGATTATCACACACACATTAGCAGATGCTGAGCTAACGGCTCATCTCCACAAACATCAAAAAACCTACTTTTAATTTTAAAAGGAAACAGCTTTATCCATTGTTTTTATCAGTTTAAATAACCTGGTCTACTTGCTTCTGAGAGGAAGAGACCTCTGCAGATAATTTGGCTCCCAGTAAAAACCTCCTGAACGTCTACATCTTAAATTATCAGAAAAAAGGTGAGCACATATAGCAGGAGTTGGGCTAACAGTCTCTCTCCAACATGCTAAACAGCATTTAAAAAAACACTCATTTTTAACTTTAAACTGCTTTATTCTGTGTTTCCACCTGTTTTGATCACCTGATCTGTTTGTTTTAAAAATGATGAGACCTCTGCAGATAATTCGGCTCACTGTAAAAACCTCCTGAACAATGAAGGAATTCTAACCGGGAGATGTTTCGGCTAGTTGCAATCTGTAATCCTCACTGCTAGACACCACTAATTATCCATATATCTTACACTCTGTTCCTTTAAATCTTGGTAACTGAAAAAAGTTACTTTTCTTAAGCTCAGTCCTTTTCTGTGGATTCAGCAGGTGTGTTTACGCAGCGCATGTTTCTTAAAGTTGAATCTTTTTTTTTTCTTAGAATATGAGCGATAAGTCTTCCCTTAGATGTCTCCTGAAAACTAACATTTAAAAACGAGTATTTCTTGATGTCAGAATGAACAAACGCTGTTTGTCAGAGTATTTATTGCCAGGTGTCAGATAGAGATGGGAGCGCTATCAGTAACTGAACAGTCATGTTTTAAATTTATCATATGTACTCAAAGTGTAAAGTTATTTGATAGATAAGTTTAGTGACTGACGGCTCAGGCTCTCCCATCTCTAGTGTTATTTGTTCCAAATTAGAACATTTTTGAGGCCGCGCCGCCGTGCACCTCTGTTCTCTCAAATAATGGGGTCAAAAAATGAATCAAAGTATGTTTTTTTTTAAAAGTGTCCTTTTTTCTAGGAACTGATTTGAAGCCATGATGCAATTTTGAATACTTTATAAATGGCATTTGATTTGAAATGTGCCACATTGTTTTTCTGCATGGTGTTTTGATTTGGAACCCAACTGTCTTTTTTTTAAAAAACATCTATTATAGTGTTTCTTTTTTTCTGCCTATATGCTAAAACCACAGTACAGAATCCTAGAATCTACAGCGTAAATGTAAACTCCTGTAGCAACTAGAATGGCTGTAACTTATTTTCATGAATTTCACTGATGAGATGAATATTTGGCAGGTGAAAAGAAAACATGAAATAGGCCACTTTTAGAAGAATTTGGGAGAAAATAAACAAAGTTGATTAATGATACTGTGAAGTGCTGTCTTTATTTGATGAAGGGTGTTGTTGTCCTCAGTGGATGATTTAGACTGCCCTCTGCTGACACAAAGCTGGATTAAAAATGCTGATTTTTTCTATAAAGTTGTGCACGAGTGATTTGAAACAAAGGGTACTTTAAGTGGAAACCTCAAATAATAAACCAAACTCTACTGAAGAAAATCTTAAAATATTTGCCAAGTAATCAAAAACATTTGGCATTTGTTTTTACTTACTTTTTCTATTCCATTTTTTGTTTTCTTTTTCTCTTTCTTTTCTTTTTAAATTTATTTTCTCAATTTATAACAATAATAATAATAATGATTATTATTTTATTTTATGTATTAATATATTTTTAATACCATTTTTTTATTTGGTTTTCTTGTATTTTTACTAATTTCTTGCTAATGCTTGGGTCATTTCTTTTTTTGTTGCTCATTGAATTCTTCCCATGTTTTTGAAAGAAATCAAGATCTTGAAGTTTCAGAGGGTTGAAATAAATACAAAATTAAACAATTTAACGTTTTATGGTTCTACGCTAAGTGAAAATAAAAGAACTCAAGTCCCTTCACACTGCTTAAAAATTATTTGACATGTCATTTCCGTTTTGCACCACCCCTTTCCTCCTCATAAATAACTAACATACCCTTAGTGAGCACTACTTTTTCTTCTCTAAGGTGATCCAGCCACCTGAAAGGTGTGGCATATCAACATGCTGATTGGAGCTTCAGCACAGGTGTGCCTTGATGTGGTTAATTGTGACAGTTGAAGACTTTAGTGTTTTAATTTGTGTCGTAAATGAATGAAGAAGAAAAGAGGGGTGCTCGGTACAACAGGGGCTGTCCCGGAATTTTTAAAAAATACACAGAGGAGCTCGTGGACACTTTTTTTGTAGCCAGCAAGGTAATAAAAACAAGCGCACCCAACTACAGTGTGACGGAAGCCGAGGAGCTGCTGTTTATGTTTGTAGCCATGAAGTTAGCTCACAGTTAGCAACTTTACACCAAAGGACTCACAACTTGGATTAAACGACGTTTTATTCTTTCGGAAGATCTTTATGGACTAAATGGACATAAATAATTGAGGAATGGACTCCTATGTGGATTTAAGGACCGCTTCAAAGGTAAGGAGTCACCACTTTTTGACGTTTTCCTTGTTAGCTACGCCGGTAATCAGTCAGTCAATCGCTTATTCCAGACTAAAACATTAAAAGGCAAAACATCACATACAATAAATAAGATAAAATCTCAATTAATTTTAGTTTTGGCGTTTGTAGTTTCGGTGAAATGAACTGGCCGAGTGAATTGTGTCCATACGTGTTTATATTGACAAGACGTTTTAAGCTAGAAATTTGAATTTTGACGCGGGAAGCTAACGTTAGCTTAAGTATGGAAATGTGTTCCCTGGTCAAATGGTGTCCCCCTGTTTACATGGTGGGGACAGTAACTTAACCCTTAGGGACTGTTTGGCACGTTTTACGCCCTTTTCATTCTTCTGTTTTTATATATAAGCATAATTTTGGCTGTGTTCATGCATTTGGCACACACCAGTCAGTGTCCCCTTCGTTCTCCGCTGGTGTCTCCACTGGTGTCCACTCTGCTCTCATTCTCTGCCGGTGTCCACTCTCACTCTCCGCTGGTGTCTCCACCCATGTCCACTGCTCTCATTCTCCGCCTGCGTCTCCGCCGGTGTCCACTCCACTCTAATTCTCCGCTGGTGTCTGGTCTCATTCTCCGCCGGTGTCTCCAAATGTCTGTGTCTGTTGCCATATTTTTGAAAGAAATAACTGATTTGGTCAGGATTGTGTGAATAATTGTGATGCCGCAGTCTGCTACTGAGGGAGCTGGATGAGACCCGCACAGTCTCATGCAGGGGTTGAGAGGTGTTGAATACACCTTTTCACCTTATAGAGATTGAAAACACATGACTCAGTTCAAAGTATGAAAAGCAGGTCTTTATTGTTCTAAGTGCCTCTCAGACACAAAACCAAAGCTGCGTGCAGGATACAGAAAAGAGAAGCCCGACTAAGGCACATATGGAACTCTGAAAAACAAATGCCTAAATGAAAAGAACAGATATGTACAAATATACCTTAGACTGTCCAGTGTTAGACATGGTTTGATGACAGGGTTTCTGTTGTGTCTAGTTCATGTAATACTGACTGCAGCGCAGATTCACTAAAAACTAACAGGAAATGAGTGTGGCAGTGCGATACAGTGAGCGCTATGGTTGCTGAAATACCTCAATTTTCACAGAATAGACAGTAACATAACAGAAGCATGTTTCAACAATTTGACTACTGCATGTACAACCATCTTAAGATTTTTATTATGCTGTTTTTCTCAGAATAGTGGGAATGTTTAGAAAATATATTGCAGGGGAGAGGACACTAGTATGAAAGGAAGTTAAAGAAAAAAAAACACAATCAGGGTGACAGACTACAGAAGGAAATAAAAGAGTCAAACTTTGACCTACTCAAAGAAAAAAATAGTACATTTCATCACCCCCCGAAATTATGAATGAGCATGTGTGACAAAACTAAAAGAAAAATTTATGGTGCTGATATTTCCTGGTACATTTACAAAACAATAACGAATGGACAGTGTTTGTTAGAAGACCCTGAAACTAGATGAAGTACCGTCCTGTACATGTTTAACACTTTGAAACCTCACATTCGCTTGATATCTTTCAAAAACATGGTAAGAAAGCAATGAGCAACTTAAGAAGACATGACCTCAAAAATAGTAAGAAATTAGTAAAAAAAAAAAAAAAAAACAAAAAAAAACAACTTAAATTTAGCACCAAAACAAAAAAAAAAGAAAATTACCTGATAGTGTTTAAAAAATAAAAAGTCCTGAAATACTTTGAAACTCAGAAATTGTTTATCTTGGTCCTTTAAACATAAGAAAAAGTACTTGTATATAATTGAGAACATATAACAAATTATAATATGAATTTGATTAGATTAATGTTTTAAACTAGAAAGCAAAGAACAGCCTTGGTTGCATTTTTTGCCAATACCGAATAAATGCGAATTGGTTGGTAAATAGTCGGCATCAGGATGTTTCATTAGCCCGAAAAACAGCCGCACCGGAGCAGCGTCAGCCATTATTATTATATCATGAGCTAATTTTTGGCCCTGAAGGCCTGTTTGCTCCAAGTACAAACATGCACAGTTTTTTTGCAACAGATGGTTGTGGAGAAAACAATTTCATCCTTGAGAATAAAAATGAATGCGTGAAAAAGTCCTTGAATCTGACTCACCCCTGTCTGTGCAAACCCTAACTTTAAATGTGTATAATTATGATGAATTAAATATTGCTTTGTGGGTTTCTTACCTAGCTTTTTAAAAACAATTTTCTAAATCTACTTAATCTTGCAATTTGCAGGACATTTCTTGCCAAGTTGCTCTTCGCCTTTTACCCATGTAGAAGAAATTAAACCAATTTGCTCTGGGCTCAAAGGTTTAACCCTTTGAAAGCTGCATTAACATCAGTTTTCTTGTGTTGCATTCATGCCTTTCACAAGAATTCAAACCTTTAAAATGTGACCAAATTGGTTGGATTTCTTTCAAAATCATGAGAAAAAAAAACAGATATCCACTGTCTTAAAATATCCCATTAATTACAAGAAATTAGTAGAAAGGTGACAAGAAAATGACAATAAAATTTGCTAAAGAGAGAGAGAAAATCAATAGAAAATTATCAAATAACTAGAGAAAAAAAATCAAGAAAATTTATTTTAGAATTATTATATTAAAATTAGTTCACAGAAAGATATTTTTTATTTGTTATTTTTATATTAATTTAGCACTTTAAAGGTAATTTCTTGCTTTTGTCCTTTTACGTTTTTGATAATTTAAGGTAATTTTCTTGTAACTTTAAATTTCTTGCTCATTTTTGGTTTATTTCTTGTTAAATTGCTCATTGCCTTCATTCTATGTTTTTGAAATAATTCAACCAATTTCAGGTTCTAAAGGGTTAAATACTTGTAAAAGGTGTCTGAATGCAGCACGAGAAAAGTGATGTTGATGTAGGTTTCAAAGTGACTGAGACTCTTTCAGTGCCAGTTCAGGTTCTCTTAACAAAACTGCCCAAAACTCACTTTTCCTCTCAAGTCCATTTGTTGTTAAGCCTTCATAATAACTTTCTCAAAAAAAACAAAAAGTCATGCTGGAGGTGAACAAGCTCTCCTTCTGTTTGTACCAGATGACGAGTTCCTTTTGTGGTTCCTCTGCACGGATTCAGTTCACAGACTGTTTCACTCTCATCTCATCCACCCGCCGTGATTCATAGGCATGCCAGGCGGAGGGGGCAGGGGCACCTGTGACTGTCCTGGGGGCACTGGGGGTGGAGGAGGGTACCCAGTAGGCGGAAGACCTATAACTGGAGGGGGTACGTGACCTGGTGGCATGCGTGGAGGCGGTGGCGGAGGGTAGCTATTGTAGCCCGGTGGCGGATACGTTGGTGCCAAGTTGGGTGGCGGGTAGTTGGAAGGAGGAGGTGGAGGCCCTGGAGGTGGTGCTGCAGGCGGCGGATAGACGTGGGGGTGATATGGTGGGATTGGGGGTGCGTAGCTGGGCGGCATGGGGGCGTAGGAGGGACCTTCTGTCTTCATCATGGACTGCAGGCTCTGGTAGCCTTCTCCGGACATGTAGGAGCTGGTGGTGGACATGATGTAGTTGGAGGGTGGAGGTGGAGGAGGGCGATGGGGTAGGGGAGGAGGCTGATGTGGAGGCGGAGCATGTGGCGGAGGGGGAGCTGTTTCATTTAATGGTTCTGCTTCCGTGGGAGGCGCTGGAGCTGGCGCTTTGCGGTCTAGAAAGCGAGAGGAAATGACAGCGAAAACAACTTGTTAAAAATTTGGCATCATTTTTCCTGCAATGCTACTTCTGATCTCAAGCAGGCTTCGCGCAGATCCTTAAATGGATAGTTTACCAAATGCCCTTTGGATTGATGGTGCCATAAAAAAAGTGTTAGTTTATGTTACTCACAACAAAATCTTGGCAAAATTGTTCCTAAACTTAAGTCTTTGGTGTCAGTTCATGTCTTTTTTCTTCAGTTTTGATTATGTAAAATTTGTTTTAAATGTCATTTCGAGTGGCAGTAAAAAAAAGTCTTAAAACCTCTAAAATCTAATTTGCCTTGAGCTGTAGGAACCCTGTCAAGTACCCTCTCTTTTCCCAGACTCAGCGAGACCACGACTGGCAGGCTGCAGCCACATAGGAGGTCTCATTATGAGGCTCTAGCTCAAATCAGATTGGTCTGGAAGAGGTTGGGAGTTTGCGTGTGTTGGGAAACATAATGTCCAGACGAGTTGCTGGTTATGTAAGCAGACTGAGAGGACTAAAGACTTTGGGTTGCTTTCTAAGCTTGAGTCCCAGGCGGGGGGTCCTGGCTGCTTATTATGGGCCTATTTCTTGGCACACGCACACAGACAGTGGGGGTGTTGAGAGGACGCCAGCGCATACCTGTACTCTAAATCATCCTAACTTCCAAATTAGACTGAAGGAGGGTCTTACCTGGGGGAGGCTGCGATGTAGGCAGAGGGGGCATCGGGCTCTCCAGTCGAGGAATCTTTGATCCAACTTGTTCTGTGAATCAAACAGACGACTCAGTAAGACCCTTTTTACATTGAAGGGATACTTTGCTGACTTTTAACCAGCTTTGATTCAAAACAATGTGGGTAGTGTCAGTGTGGTAAAATTTTCCTCCATCCAACCAGTGTTTACATGTCCCTCCTCACCCATAACAGTGTTTTTTTCATATTGCTCGCCAACCCAGCCGCTGCCACCACGTCCTCAGAGTACACAGCTGATCAAGAGACACAACCACCCCTCTCTAGTCTCGGACTAAATTCCAATCAAATGTTAAAACTAGGCAGTGCTGATCGATTATAAATCAAAGTTTTGTTACTGCACTGTCTATTTCTTGCCTAAAATGTTTTCAGAAACATGTTTTAACGCCTCGTTTTGCCATAATGGTAATAGATTGTGAGCAGGAAGTGGGCAAAACATCAAAAAAACAGCAATCAAATGTTAAAACTAAGCAGCACTGATGAAATATAAACCAAGATTATGTTAGAGTTGCATATTTCTCGCTTCAAATGTTTTAAACAACATTTTTTATCTTATCATCTAACTGTAACACGTAATACAACCAGCTGCCATCGTTTCACACCTTTCGTTCTACATTACATCAGGCACGTAGCATTCTGGTAGTTGTTGGTTTTTTTTACCTCTTAATCAAAAGTGCCCCTTTTCTCTGTTTTCTTTGGTCGTGTAGCACCGATTTAAAACCTATTTGCATCTTTTTACTACAGAGACGGCCTAGTTTTATGTGAGGACCTTCTTTATATCGGTGAAATACCTCTTTAAGCGAATGCATTAGAGAACTTTGCTGTAGGCTCAAATAATTAGAAAATCCCCAAACCCTTGCAGGAAAATACTAATCCCAGCCATTTAGAATCAACAGTATAATCTGTAATTTTGCCAGGACTTTATCTAAATTGATGTCACATTAATTAGCAAATTTTTCTTGGAGGTATTTCAGATTTTTACAAGATATGAACAGTTTTAAACACACATGAGCAGAATTTGAAGTTTAACAAAAGTCTTACCCGGAGCCTTTGGTTCATCTTTTGGAGATGTCTGAAAAAAAAGAAAATGAATGCAACAATACTCAGTTTCCATTTTGAGACAGATACTGTTGAGTGTTGACTTAAACATTCAGTTAAAGACATAAAAACATAAGTTGTAGGATCTGTTGGACATTATACCTTTAAACTCTACAACAGAAATGGTCCAGCAGTTCCTTCGTTTGGTAGTTTGGCTTATTGTGATAGCATTTCTTGGTTTGTCTTCAAAGCCTTACATGTCTAAATTTTGTATAATCCAAGATTACAAAAAACATTGCAAAAAAGATTTTGTAAGTCAATAAAACCTAATAACTGATTAATATATTGAAATTTTGTAATGAATTTAAAAAAAATGTTTATCAAATTTAAAAAATAGCACAAACTAAACATGAACTAAATATTTCTGAACTCATTTAAATTCTATGCATTATTTTGTGTGCAGAGTGCAAAGGCATTTAAATCAATTTATCATTCAATCCTGTTCGGTTACGGTGTGCTTTTGCATATAATTTAGTGTAATGACGTCATCACAAGCTTAAAATGTGATGACACAGAAGACAGAAGCTTTAGCTTTCTGCTGCAAAAAGTCCTAGCTATTATCTTTCTTATTTTAGATTAATTTAAACAGGATAATAATGCAAAGATTATTCTCTTGTGGCCTTTATGGGGAAATAACAGCATCAATGTGCATTTTCACCACCTTTGCAACACACATGAGGTAATGTAACGTAATGACAAGATGACTCTGAAGACCGAAGCCTTTCTCTGCAAAAACTGTGTCCAAGCTATTGTGGTCTTCTTCTTAGTTTGATTTAAACAGGATCATTCAAACAGTCGCCCGTTTTTAGGGATAAATAAACCAAAAATAGAAGTCAAGCATTCAACTCACATGTGGGCGTTTGATCTGGCGTGCAGGGCTGCCTCCTTGAGGGGAGGTCTTCTTTGGTGGTGGGGGCGGAGGGTTGGGGGCAGGTGGTAGTCCCTGTGGGGCTGGAGGAATGGGAGCCTGAGGAGCAGACGACCTCTCCTTCTCCTGTATCTGCTGAGGGATCGGCTTGTTTCCCTGCGAGTACAGATCCAGGATCTGGTGGCAAATGTCTGAAAGACAAAGACACATTTTTGTTGAGATTTATCAAATATCGTAGCAGAGGCAGGAAGTGTCATGGCTTTATAATGAGTACCTTCAAGTAGCTCGACAGGGACGTCCTGGACAAACTGCTCCCACCAGCGGCGTGATGACTGCTTGGCAGTCCACTCTTGAATGTCAAATTTACAGAGGCGGCCGGCCAGGTACATGACGGCTACCGCAATAATCTCTGGTTCCCACTGCAGGGACAGCATGGTGCACAGGCTGGGAGAGACACAGGACATTATAGTTACTGTTTTCTCTCTTCAACTTAAAATACGTCACCTAATTTTTAATTATATCTATTCTCTATAATTGAGTTATAATGCACTGAATTACAGAATAATTGCTCTGCTGCTCACCTGTCATTGACAAAGGTCCACGCCATTTGTAGCACCTTGCACACTTTATTCTTCTCTCCTTTAACAAAAAGAAACAAGATCCGTAAACTTCCACATTCCCAGAGACATAAAGCATCACTCTGAGTGAATCTGATGCCATTCTCGTCTCCCAGCTCACCTTTGAGTTGTTTGACATAGCGCAGCAGGAACATGTAAGGGTGCTCCACCTGCAGGTCAAATTTGATAGTCTGGAGCAAAATCCTCTCCAACACCATCACTTCTTCCTGTGGAAGAAACACAGATAGCTCAAATATCCCTGTTGGTAAAAACACTACAAGCTAAGGCAAGGTGTTTTTTTGTTTTTTTTTCTTACACCTGGAGCATGAAAACAGACCGTTTACATCACATCTGCAATACTTACCAGTAACTTTAAAGTTGCATTATTGCTGCTGGCTGCACTGCGCATTAATGTCTCAAAGCTGATCATTCCAGTATTGTGACAACAAGTCTCTTTTATTATTAAATTAAAATCTTAATGAGCACGCCAAGATGGACAGACGGCATAAGATTGTTTTTTGATAGAAGATTAACAGTAAATAGTTTTGAATTTATTTATTTATTGCATTCTAGAGCAACATAATGCCATGTCATGGCTCTGTAAACGATTTTAGGTAAGACTATTAATGTATTCTCTGCACTCAGTGACCAAAATAAACTTTTTGACTGCGACAATAAGGTATACCTTGTCTTTGAACTTAAATTAAGGTCCTTTTCATACCAAGTCGGATATTTTTTTTTTGTATTCGATTTTTAAATCTGTTGGCCCATAACTATCGTTACGCACAAAATACTTGCACACTGAACCCGATGTTTTGCCTTTTTTTTCCCATTGCAAAAATTTGCAATATGACACAATTTATTGTGTCATAACAATGTATTTATTTTTAAACGTGCAACATTTTCAGACGAAAAAATCTAACTAAGCCTTTACAAAGGGCACTGTAAACAAGAAAAATGTCCAAAGACAGAGGAAAAATGAAAAACTTCACCTTCGGATCGTCTCCAAACTGAGCAAACTGCACATCGTTCAGTAAGCTGCGCGCGGTTTTGATGATGTCTTTACACTTCTTTGGGGTTTCCTCCACTTTTCCAGCCAAGAAAAGACAGCAAGCACCCGTCACCTGTCAAGGCGCAAATCATAACATTAATACCACAAATTCAGTCCAAGCCAAGAAACAGGATAAACTCAGAATAACCTTTAATTAAACTTACATATCTGGGGAACTGCTTGAAGGAGTGAAACATGTAGAAGCGATGGAAATATATGATGCCAGTTGCAAGAGTGTCATAGTGTCTGGATGACAGTCAAGGATATCACAGTAAACATTTAATATGTGCAAGCATCTCTTAACAACAAAAGGAGGACACAGTATTTTAGTGGGAAAATCTCTAACAAATGTAGATGCAGCTAAGTCTTTTGTTTGCTATTAACTGTATTTCATTAGGAACTAACTGAAACCAGTGCCACTGGTGTATCGTTTAAGATAGATTAATTTATTTTGCAGTATTCAAATAAAGTAATCAAGGATACAGGCCAAGTCTGGTCCCCACGTCAAAAATGAAGCGGGCTCCTTCTCTCCGATAGCGAGCCTCTGTGCCAGGGTCCAAGCCTTCAGACTGAGAGGGGGTGTGGGCTAAATCCTTCTTGTCCCAGTACCAGCATGGCTTGATGTGGTCCAGGATTGCTTGGCCCGATGAGTTCTCCTTGAATTCCTTCATTGGCTGAGGAGAGGCAACGGTGGATGGACCCGCTGCACCGGACTGTCAAAAACAAGACTGCGGTGATAAACTAGACCGAGACATGAGGCTAAAACAAGAGCAGCAGAGTAACCCAAATATGTGCAATGCTGGTTTACTTTGGCAAACCGGTGTCAAATGTAATACTCTCAACATTAAAAAGTGGCACCCTGAAATCGAATATACGTATTTTTCCTCTTACCTATAGTGTTATTTATCAGTCTTGATAGTTTTGGTGTGAGTTGCAGTGTTGGGGGTATCGGCCGTAGAGATGTCTGCCTTTGGCACTCTGCTTGTGGTATTGAACAGATAGTTTACATTTATGGCAACCTGTGGCGACCCTGAAACTTGAGATACAAAGCTGACACAAGATTTTTAGATCTGTACTTTAACTAACGGCAAAGTAGCTCACAAACCATTTCTTCATAGCCCAAACTATGTAAACAGGGTTCCTGCAGATCCTAAAAATAAGGCCTTAATCTGTATTAAATTGACTTTCATTAATCTTCAAAAAACGTCTTAAAATGGGAAATGAGCCATGGGGCAGGGGATTTTCTTAATATTTTCTGATATTGCATTGTAAAATCTCAAAAAAATACTTGGTAATATTTATTTTTTTGTTACATAATTTAATCATTTCCTTTTCTTTCACTTGTCATGAAGGGAATCCAAGCAGTGGAATCTCACATGCAGACTGAGAAACATAAATCTTCTGTTAATTAACCAAATATATTTATTTATGATAATATAATATGTTTATAGTCTTCCATATGTACCACTCTAAAAAGGGTTGTTTTTCTCAGCATTTGACATAAGTCACGTTATGGAACAATGAACATTTGGGCAAAATAAAATTGTCCTTCAAGTTTAGTTATGAGAAAATTAGTCTTAATTCCAAGTGGCATTAAAATTAGTCTCAAATCGTCTTTGCCTTAAGCTGCAGGAAGCTAATTTATGGAGAAAGAATGGGTCTCATTTTGCTTGTATTTTCTTCATATCTTCATGCATTAGAGGTCACTAATCTAACGTTAGCTGATTACAGTTTAATAATCCCAAAATTATAAAAACAGTGTACAGGAGACTGATCTACTACAGGCTAAACGTAATGTTTGGCAGGGCACCTCCCATCTCATTCATAAATAACGTCTACCAATAGGCAAACAGAATAACTTTAATAATGCCATGATTAAAACATTAAACGTGATTCCAATAACAACCAATTATTTTCTGCATTAGCATAATAAAACTGATTAGTGCTCGTTAGCATTCGTTAGCATATGTTAGCCGATCTAATGGGAACCTTGTGTTAGCTTCGTGGAGCTAATACAAGCAAATAACCACCAATGCGTGAATATTACTCGATTTTTAAAGAGCACAATGTGCGCCGATAAGGTCAGTTAAAGCTGAAATGAACTAGACGTTGAAATAAAGACAGTAAAGTTGACAACTGTGCTGACGTTCAGCCAAACAGGTGATACTGTTCGTTAGCAACTCGAGGTGATAACAGCGCTGAAGCTGTTAGCGCTGCGCCCCGTAAAAAGCGGCTTTAAGTCACCCCGATCGCAGTCTGTGGGTTTGTAATAAAACAGGAATCTCACCTTTAACATGTAGCCGTCCGAGTAAATCACCCAAATACAGACAGCTGTGTGTTTAATCCGCAGTTTTCACAAGAAGTTGGCTAACAAGTGATCCACAACAGTCCCCATTGTAACAAGGGCACCGCCATTACGGAGCACGTCAGAGGCAGCGTGCTTCCTGACGTCATCGCGCAGGACATGCGATACGCGTGCGCTGTTGGATTATTTTTTTCAGAATGGAAATGTACAATTTAACAGACAATGAATAATAATATTACTTTCAAATGAAGACGTATTACGTATGTATTAATAATGTTATTTATGTCTTTATTTTCCGTCAAATATCTTGTTTTTATTTTATTTATTTATTTAGTGTATTTAGTCTATTTTCCTTTATTTATTTTAGCTGACAAATTCTCTTTTTTCCTTTCATTTTTTTACTCAGATTCATGCCCATATATATATATATATATACATATATATCCCATATATATATCATATATACATATATATATATATATATATATATATATATATATATATATATATATATATATATATATATATATATATATATATATATATATATATATATATATATATATATATATATATATATATATATATATATATATATATATATATATATATATATATATATATATATATATATATATATATATATATATACATATATATATATATATATATATATATATATATATATTTATAATATAGTTATTAGTAAAGAGATATTTATGTGAAGATCTTGGAATAAACATTATTGAATAAAATTTACATTTACAAGAGTAATGCAAGTTAAGCATATTAACCCCTTGAAAAAAAATGTCTTTATTTCTTTCAAAATTATAAAAAGAAAAGAAAAAAGAAATTACACCCAAATTAGCAGTAAATTAGTAAAACATACAAGAAAAATACTTACAAATTTGTTTGTAAAAAAGGTGAAAAAATATAATAAATATTAATTAAGTGCTTAAAAAATATAATAGTTCTCTAACATTTGAAATATGTAACTGTGATCATTGTTAAAAAAAAAATAATCCCCAGCTTTTTAAAATATATATATATAAATTTTTCTAAATCTATTAATTTCTTGCAATTTGTATAACATTCCTACTGAACTGCTCATTTGCTTTACTCTCAGGTTTTTGAAAGAAATAACACTCTTTTACTCAGGGTTCAAAGGTTAAAATACTGGTGAAAGACTGAAAGCAGCACAGCATGAGTGATCCTCCAGTTTTAAAGTGTTAACAAAGTCTATGGGCATGAGTCTGAGTATAAGAAGAAAGGAAACAAGTCTGGCAAAATAAATAAAGGAAAAATTAAATAAAATATATTAAAAAAATACACCATAAATAATACAAAACAAAGTTTATAAATAATAAACTAAATAAATAAATGAGTCTTAATCTGAGAGTAAACCATATTATTTTTTCCATTAATTTGTACATTTCTACAGTTAGCAGTTCATTTGCATATTGAGAGTTCATACATTTTAGGGATTTTCTGTAAAAATTCATCATAGAAAGCTTTAAAGATGGGTGGCATTTTCATGAATTTAGCTTTGTGAATATAGTATTTGGCCATTATGATAATTAGTCAACAGTTTTTGTGGTCTTTTTTTAAATAACCACTACATCAAATTACATCCACATGTGAGCTGAGTGCACTACTTTCTTTTGTTACTATTCTTCTATCCGTTTCCAAAACGGCTGTGAATGACCACAAGCTGAGAAAAATGTGTTCTGTGGTTTTGATATCTGAATTGCAGAACAAACAAACATCACTCTCAAAGTTAAATATCATTCTAAGAATTTCACTGGAAGGTTATATTTTAATAATTAATGTGAAATTAATTTCTTTAGCTTTAAATAATATAGGATAATGTAAGAATTCTGTTTTTATTTCAGTATATTTTCACTATCCATGCCACAAAAATCCACTTCTCTGTTGAATAATTTAGGCTACCAGAGAGGAATTCATGTTTTCTTCTCAACATGTTATTCATAACTTTATCCACTAGAGAGAGACAGTGAATCACTTTTGGACTTGTGCAGCCAGGATTGGATTATTGACACATTTGACCAGATGACTCAATTAAACAATCAGTACATTGAAAAAGATTCGTCTGAACCAGGTTTCAAGGTGCAAATCACAAACAATAACTCTGTAAATAGTTTAAGATAACATCTTAAGTCTTCACTTCATTCTGGATTTGGTCACATAAGAGTTTGAAAAAAGTTCAGATGGGTCCGTGTTCAGGCGTCAGGTATAAATTCACAGAAATTAGCCCCTAAATATTTGGATAAGAATGAAACTAAGGATTATTTTTATAGTCCATTAATTGGTCAATTTTTTCCTCAATTAATCAATGGTTGTTCAGTGTAGATAATGTCAGAAAATGGCGAAAAAGGTCCAAAATTATGTCCTCAAATCGCCTCTGTACATATCTGTAAATATTTGTACCTGAGGTTATAGCATTAATGTCTTGTTTGATGAACTGAAATGTCTATAAATTAAGTGTTTTAAAAAACATTGCTTAAACAGATTCATTGATTATCAAATTATAGTTTGATAATAGTTTACAACTAATCAATTTTTTGCAGCTCCAATATAGAAATATATTATTAATTAATGTAACTATTATTACACCCAGCAGCAAAAAAACAAAAAAACAAACAAACAAACAAACAAAAAAACGCCACAAAATGCTTATTTGTTATATTCGAAACAAGCTTCCCTATGAATCTTCCAGGTGCCCCTCCGCTCAAAGACAGAGGTCTTTCAAAGGTCTTTTCTTTGTTTTATATTAGAGAAGTGGAAAAAGAGTTTAACATAAAATAGTAACACAAAACAGTGCCTTGTTTTACAAGTTATAGATGACATGTCGCAGCCAATAGTGACCATGAATTAAACTTTGAGTTGACTCAAACAGGAAAAACGAGATGCTTCTATCTACGTCATGTCACTGTTGTCCTTATATATGCATGAGGATGACGGCTATGAATTGTGTAATCTGAGGGGATTTTCCACCGTGATTGACAGCTTGTGAGCCAGTCCATGCGCTCGCCTTCAATGGCGCTGCTTGTGATTGGTCGGACGGGTGTTTTAGAGGGAACTCCTCCTCCGCGGAGATCACTACTGTGCAGAATCTGGCTCCAAATGACGTCACCAGCGCAAGATGGCAGCGGCTGTTTTGCGCATATTTTCGCTTCACTTAAGCATAGCGGGGTTAAGTGGGAATGTGTCGCCCATATTAACATACAGAAGGGCTGCAATAATGAATTGATAAAATCGATTATAATCGATATGTGTTGGCAACTAATAAAATTATCGATTCGTTGTGTCGCGCGATTATTACGTCACTCGCTGTGTCGCGGGACTGTTTACATTAAGAGGCATGGTGGAGACAGAGAGGACGTTTTGTACAAAAACTTAATCTAAAGCAAAGCTGAGGAGGAGGAGAGCTTAACGGCAGAGTAAGTCTCATCAAAAAACCACGTATGTTCAGTTTTAAAGTAAGGAAATGTAACGGTATGTTGTTAAAACTGTTAACATTTAGTTTTTGAATTGTTTCATATTTTTGTATATTTTGTATATTTTTTGTATTTGTAAATTTTGTAGTTATTTATTATTTATGATTTAATATTGTTTGATAGCTCAGGGATGTTTATGCACTTTTTGCACTGTTGTCAATGATGATCTGTTTTTGATCAAAGTACAGGGAGAAAAAAAATGCATCTTTTAGTATTATTTCTATTTTTATTTTTTTAAAGTCCGATTCATCAGTTAATTGAAAAAACAGTCAACCGATTAATCGATTATCAGAATAATTGTTAGTTACAGTGCTAACAAACAGTCTATGGTTTAGGGCCTCTGTAAATATGACGATGCAACATGATGTTCTCAGTTGACGTGGACCTGCTTCCTACATACTGTAGATATGAAGAGCTTATTCCAAGTAAACAAAAACACAAGAGTACTTACTTGCAGATGATTATACACTAAAGTAAACACATTTGGTCTCTGCCAATATATCCCAGCAACACCCACAAATGTAATAAACCACAAATTTAATTCAAATCTGCAACTCTGAATGTATTAATAATAATCCCACAAACGTAACAAATTCCCCACAAACGTAATAGCAGTTGTCTACTACAAACATAACACGTAATTTTCAGGAAAAGTAATAACTATTACATTTGCAGGGATTTGTTGTGTTTGCGGTAAGGTGGAAATCTTCAGCTTTCAAAATTGTAATAACTTCCCACAAATGTAAAATGAAAATATGTTTGTTTGTTTATTTACTTACACGCCTGCTAATGTGTTTGAGTCAGCTCATTCGAAAAAATCACAGATTTGTGCAAAATGGGTCAAAGCATGTCAAAGCAGTGCTCTGAGTAAGTTATAAATCACTTACAGAAACATCATGCACAGAATAAATGTATTACGTTCGTGGGATTATTACATTAACAGCTGCAGATTTGTGTTACGTTTGTGGTTTATTATTCTTGTGGGTTTATTGCGTTGGCAGGTATTTCAATCCTTCTAAAGCCTACTGATTGGACCTTTAATGTCTGCATTTTTTTGGCAAATAAGACAAACTTTACTGGTTGAAATTAAACTAAATTTGTCCTCTCTCACTCACTTCAGTCTTTAAAGTCGATGTGAACAAGAGCTCACAGTAATCACCCGGCCTTTGTTTGCCTCAGATGTTACAGCAGACTACATGTAACATCTTGTGCCCTCTCCGTTCCCCCTTCCAGTCTTCACTTCTGAGGAAAGCCAGCATTGAATCATTTACTTCGTCCAAATTAAAATTTGGAATCTGCATGCATTATATATTCACCCGTGCTCGGACAAATCCTCTTAACTGTGGGAGAAATTGTCAGGATGTGTCCTGTAGAAAAGTAAGAGCCTTGTCTCGTTGTATTGCCCGTAGCAAGGGAGCATCTCAATCTGTCACTCAAGTCCACACACACACACACACACACACACACACACACACACACACACACACACACATACACACACATGCACCAACCACAGTAAATCAGCTTATGAATAATATATACTTGTACTTTCTTTATTAATATTAAACATTGCATAATGAAGCACCGACTATAAGCAAATCCCAGAGCAATATTCATATTACCGTGAGCTGTCCTGGAGTGGACCTCTCATTGTTTATGTCAGTCCTGCTCTGGTTAAACACATCAGAGTGGCTGCTACTTAACCTCAACACTTGATCCTTTTTTGCTCTTAAAAACCACAATATGTTCAGTGCAGGGTTGTTTCCTCGTATATGATGGTTTATTTTAAGATATTAATGCAATTTTGGTATTCTTTAGAGAGCAAACAGATAAGAGAGGCATGAAATATGGACGATAAAAGGATGTGACGAAGGTTTTGACCCAGAATAAAAGCCATGTACCGGTGTCCACTGATGTGCAAGAGCTTCCCTGCTTAAAGGGATAGTTCAGATTATTTAAAGCGGGGTTGCGTGGGGTACTTATCCATAGAAAGTGCATTACATACAGTAGATGTAAGTTGGCACGCCCCCAGTTTGGAGAGGCAGTTTGACATGGAGGAAGTCCACTGTTGTGACGGCCCGTTCTCATTTTGAAGTTGTCAAATACCGCCACATTGTCCGTGATTTCGGCATCAGACACAAACGCCAAAAGCAACCTTTCGTGGTGATTCGCCCCCAGACTGCATCGGGCATGGCAGTATGAAAGGTGGATGGCGGCAGCTGTTGATAATGCTAAAGGAGCTTTCCCTGGTAAATGCATCTGGTATGTTAACCTGTCCTGTAGGGGTCATTGTTGTATTGATATCTGTCAGTATTGGTAATGATTGATAGCCAGTCATTCAGGGACAGGTGTTGCCTTCATCACTGAACACCAGCTGCCTGGATCAGTTAGTTTGTTTGTGTTATTGTGTGACTTATTAGCTCAGATTCATCAAAGTCACATAATAACACAACTTAACTAATTAATAAAAGTAGCGGTAGACCAGCAGCTCCTGTGTTCGGTGAGCTAAAATTACTGTTTTTCTCGAATAGATGTGGAACTGAAGCAGTAAACGGCTTACCATTAAAACAGGCTGTTAGGCAGAAAGGCAAAGCCTTGAAAATGCGTTCAAAATAGGGAACTCTTAAAATGACACAGATATTTTCAGATGTGACATTTTCATGAGGCTGAAATAAGTGTAGTGGCCCCCATCCACAGCAGTACACTGCTTAGCTTTTGTGTTGGACTCCTGCCTTTCCAAACTGAGGGGATGCAGACTGACATCTGCTGCAGGTAACACAGACTATGGAAAAGTATCCCATTCAACCCCACCTCAAAAAAATCTGAACTATGCCTTTAACCCTTTAAAATCTGAGAAAACCAGCATGATTCCTTCCAAAAACACAGGAAGAAGTTGCAAGTTACAGGCTACAAGAAAATTAGACAAAATTTTTAAAAAAAAGTTAAAAATAAATAAAATAAAATAATAGTAGTAGTTACTATGATAATAATAATAATAATTGCAGTTTTCTTAACATGTTTCACTATCTTTTATTATCTTGTAATATTAATTTCTCTCTTAATTTCTCTCTTCCTTTTTTTTTTACTAATTTCATGCAGCTTGTGGGACATATCTTGTCAAATTGCTCATTGCCTTTTTAGCAATGTTTTCAAATGAAACTAAACCAGTTTTCTCTGGTTTCAGAGGTTCGAGTGCATGTGAAATGCGTCTGAATGCAGCAAAAGAAAACCGATGGTGTTCCAGGTTTCATAGGGTTAAACTTTGTCCCTGGGCTGATTTTTTTACGCTTTAACATAAATTATTTTTGTTATCTTCTAAAATCTTGGGTCGTTTTGGGACCTTAGATGTCAGCATGTCTCTTGGACAAAACTTCCATTTCAGCTCATCTCTTGTGTATGTCCTGAGGTGCGTTCAGGTACCACCGACTTTGCGACGGCACTTACCACACTAGATGCATGTCTCCTCAGAGGCAACACTTTGGACTTAAAACCTTTCCTGTGTCCACAAGCAGGGTATTTGTGGTATATTGGCCCTGTGCAACCCAGCTTAAACTGCCTGTGCCCGGAGCCAGCAGATACAAGCTATAATGGAGACATTGATGTATTATTGAGAAACCCATGGGTGAGGATCAAGGAGCTGCTCGCAGCCAGCGGGGATAGCAAGAGAGCGTGTGAACTCAGGATAATGTTTTCCTTCAGCATCCAATGTGTCCACGACTGCTGTTGCTCTCTTGGACCGATGCGAAGACATTTCCATGTAATATCACATGCTGAATTTATGCGCTCCAGTCAAAGCAATATGCTTGACAACATGCTCGGCCTATCTGTGAAAGAGAGCTGTTGTGCTGTAGTGTTTCCATGTGGAGTCTGCTGAGGTTATGTCTACTTGAGCCAGAGCTGAGATGACATTTCATTTATATAAATAATTACTGTCCTGAAAGTCCCCTAGGCCTGCCCTGAAGCAATCAAACTTCTAATGCTCTTAAAATTGCCCACCATGTTTTATTAATGGCAGACTATAAAATGCATTGCTATAGCTGCACACTTCTCTGCTGATCCGCGAGGAAATGGTGTCAACTTTAAATGGCCGTGTTAGGCTTTATATTTTTATTCAACAATGTATTTCAACGAAATTATAGCACAGAGCGGCGTATGAATTGTATGCGTAAGGTGAGGGGGGGAGAAAAAAAAAGAAAACTTGAGTGTGTTCTTAGCTGAGCCGCAGCCCGCACAAAGCACTTATCTGTGCATACACTGATCTAAATGAATACAGTGAATTATGTGCAGAATGATTGCCCATTAGTGCCATTAATTGCCTCTGAGTGAACCTGATCTGCTCTTCAAGGACTCTCTCCGATTCTGAATTGTATAAATGGCAAATTAAGGAGGCTTCGTTCTAAAAATAAGAATAGTGGAGCAGTGTTAAGGTATCAGCCCCCTAAACAGGTTTGTCATGTGTCCTGACTGTGCCAACAGAGGGTACTGTTGCCTCACAACATGCTTAAATTAGCACCACAACAAAGATGCAGCCTTCTGTTTTTATCCTCTTTTTGAGTAAATGTGAAGAAATAGGTTTTTTTAAATGTATTTATATCCATCACATGCATTAGCTTTATTAGGTCATTTTCACAGCCTAGAATGCCACAATAACATGAAAATATTAATTATACAAATGAAAGGTGACCTTTGAACCCAGATTGACAAGTATTTAATCTGATGTGCCTGATACTCCAGCCATTTAAATACATTCAGCTGGCAATATATGAGAGGAGAAAGGCTAAAAATAATCAGTAAAATGTTAAAAACATACAAGAACAAAGGCATCATTTTTTTTGGCGGGGGGGCCCCTCCATGTTTAGAACACAGCTTTTATTTTGACAAAATTTAAGATATTTACACCATGAAATGATGCAGAAAATGAACAAATTAGTGCATTAAAAACTCAACAGAATGCAAGAAAATGAAATGTTTGACACTTAAAATCTTAATGTCCTCACCCCATGTTTAAATGAAACCCAGTACCCTTCCCCCCATGACTGTTTTGGCAAAATTAAAGTGGAAAGGACCAAAAACAATTGGTAAAATAATTAAAACATACAATAACATAGTCATACATTTTGGGGGAGACAAAGGGAACAAATCTCCCTCAATATTTATTACACAGCCTTTATTAAAGATATATGCACATAATTTGCGCACAAAAATTCACAGAATGCAGGAAATTAGATGTTTGACGCCCAAAGTTTGCTGGCGAAGGACTCCCATATCCTCCTGTGTCTCCCCAATGATTAAACAAAACCTTTACACTTGTTTTGTGGTATTCTTTTTCTGTTAAACTATCCATCAAATACATCTGATTTTCAACATGACATACATAGCAGTGTATCTTAAGATAACTGACAAAAAAAAAATGGTTTTAAAAAAGAATTGTATTGCTTCAGTCTCATCTACTACATCACCTTATGTCCCCTAACATGAAGAGGACTTTAATTTTGACCAAATTAAAGACATTTCTGCAGAAAAGGGAAAAGAATGATGTATAGAACAATCCCCAAAATGCAAGAAATTAGGTGTTTGACACTCAAAATTGCCTTTGTGCTACTTCCAAACCCCCCTATTTCATATGTTTCTCCCCCAGTGTTGAAAGAAAACATTTGCCCTTGTTTTGTGGTATTCTTTTTCTGTCAAGCCCTCTCCACATCCAAAAAAACATAAAAGTAGCTTTTATTTGGACAAAATTAAAGAAATTGATGCAGGAAATGCATCAATGTGTGCACTAAAATTCACCAGAATGCAGAAAACTAACTCAAAAACGTCTGGCAGTTGACCCCAAAACACCTAATATCATTTGCTTCCCTCAAAATGTTTAAACAAAACCTAGACCCTTGGAGGCAGAAAGAAAAAGAAACAGGATAAGACTCTTGGACATCGTGTTTTTGTTTTGTTTTTTTTTTGGATGCAATTGTTAAAAAATGAATTTTGGGTGGTAACTTGACTGCCTTTGAAATGAAACTGATAGTTCCTGTGTGTGTGTGTGGAGCTCCGGGGGAGCCGCCGCTAGTTGCCCCTAGTGTCCGCGTCTTGTTATTGTCCGCCGCCTTCACCGCGCCTCTGGTGTCTGACGCGCAAACGTCACGGACGCACACTTGAACTTGAATCCCATCCCACTCCACGGAGGCAACCCCAACCACACACACCCACATGCACACACACAATAAGAAACCCAGGCTGCATTTAGTCTACACACACACACACACACACACACACACACACAAAGCGGGGTCCTCCCAAACAGAGCCGCTTTCATCGTGTGAGTCAACACGAGAAGTAGCCTCGACACTGTAGGAAACTAGGAAACATTGGACCTCTGCTTGTTGGACGAGGAGGAGGAGGAGGTGTCTTGTCTGCCCGCCTGCTCTCCCGCTCTCGCTCTCTCTCTCTTTCTCTCTCTCTCTCAATCAACGAGCCTTCTACCACCAGAGCCAAGAGTTGCCGTTCCGCGCACCGATGCCAAAACGCGCAGGAGGAGTCAGTGCCAAAGGGTCATTTTAGCGCACTACTGCTGAAATGGAAGGACTGTAGGGAATCCTAGAATAAACAGCAGCCATTTGACCCCAGATGATATAATCATATCATTAAAACTAAGAAAAAGGAAAGGAGGCAAAGAAGTACCCATCACCAGTGGAGTGCCTCATCTGTCACCGCGGTCGCTGCAGAGGTGGGCAATCCAGGATTTTTTTTTTAATCTGCAAAAGGTCATTGCAAAAACAAACAAAAAAAAAAACATTACCTGCGCACATATCAGCTCATCGGCCGCTTAACTGCTTCCTAAAACCACACTTTGGCTTCCTCAATCCAGGTGTTGCTTTTCTTCCGAAGACGCTGCAGGACATTGTGGACAAACTGGTCTTCCATCGATCTTTATTGCGCTCCTGTCCACCTCCCCGAGCGCGCGTCAAAGTTGAAGACTGTGAACAGTTAGAGGGATTAAAGGAGAGAGGAGGGGGGAAAAGTTGGTCACCTGCGAGCCAGAGAGGACCGACACCACGGTCCAAGCCGACTCCAAGTGCCGTTCACCGGGCGATGCCAGAGTAAATGCCGGGGCAATGTCCCGCCGCAAGCAGGTGAACCCGCAGCACTTATCGTTGACGCACAGGGAGACAGTACGAGGTGAGCTTCCTGCAACACTTCATTCATCATTAACTTACCGATTAAAATGATTTATAATTGATCATTATTATTAATTCAGGTTTTAAAAGCAAAATGAAAGAATGCAGATTCGTGTTTTGTTTTAGTCTTCGAAAACGCGCCGAACAAGGAAGTTAATTATCGATAATAACTATGATTTGTAGAAATAAATTCAACCATGTGCACACACAAAGGAAATACAATACTACGCTTTTTATAACTTCGTTATTAGTCTGAATTTGAGTCATTGTTTGGCTTAATAGCAGTTGTTTTAGACCTTTGAAATTTGTCAACACAATAGTGATATTTCAAAACGCGGTTTTTGCAGCTTTATATGACTTTACTACGAGACATGATCTTATGGCATCTACGTTGTCTGGCTGAGTGTGTGTGAGTGTGTGTGTGTCTGTGTGTGTGTGTGTGTGTGTGTGTGTGTGTGTGCATGCACGTGCACATGGGAGCATGTAATTTCATCACAACACAATTTTGATTTTTTCCCCAGCATATTGCAACATGTGGCAATGTGTATATTTATGTCTACTTTGTTAAATATGTTACTTTGCATTTTATTTGTTTTGTGACTTTGCACTCGATGGACTAACTTGTATCTTAATTTAAATGTATTTCTAATTTTAAAAACATCTTTACCGTCCGCTCTCGCTCTCTCTCTTATCACGCTCATATCGTCTTTAAATTAATTTTCCCGACACATAACGGCCTTTCTGCACTGTAACTTTTAGACAACATAACCAAAATCAAATTGTGCATAGAAATATATTCACTTTGCACTCGCACTTTAAAGGAAAACCCCACACACAACTGCAATGTGAACTTTTTTTAATTTCCAAACGAAGGGTCATAACTTTGAAGTTTTTCAGAGCTGCGACCAAAACAAGTCATGATTAAATTGCGCAGATTAAATCTGAGACAGGATTTTTTTTTCTCTTTGTGGGCATATGATTAAAAAGTCGCATAATCCAATTTCAAATCAATTATATCAATCTAACCTTCATCTCCCAGCGCTCTGCTTTGCCTAAATCCAATTTCATAGAGGCCTAATCTGGGTAATTCATTGCAGAAGTTCATGATGTAATCTTTGGCCAATCTGTTTTGTGTTGAAAAGGGTTAGACGCATTCCGTCCCACCCGACACATTTAGCATTTTAGACTAATCATTTACCCCCATCCTCACTCTCTCTCCCTCTCCCCCTCTCTTTCTCCCCTGTCACTGACTCCTCATATTGAGTTTTCACTTGAAATAATTACTGTAATTTTAAAGAGCAATCTGAGATCTAAATGTTTGCTTTAACCAGTGTTTTTGTTTTCTAATTGAGAGAGCAGGTTGCATCCTCAGCACATTTTAGGCAGATGACAAATATTGATCCAGCCTGCATATTGATCTGACAGTTTATTCTCTGTGCTGTCACAGCCACTGCCTGTCAGTTAATTAAGGTGGAGCTGAGATACATTTACTGTACAGCATTTTTACAGTTTCACCCCAGGCGAGTGTGTGTGTCTGTTCAGCATTTACCTGCATGAATTATGACAAATGATTGCAACGTTTTGCACATTTTAATTTGTCTTTAGGGAGCTGGTACAAATTTGGACTGTTAAATATTTGCCTTCCCTCCTCCCAGACTTGGGTCACTTTGTTTGACATCTTTTTTTACATATTAGTTACAGAAAAAACCTCACAGCACCTGCTGCAGCTACAGTCAGCAAATTCTGGAGCTGTGGTGCTGAATGTAGATCCTTGCATAATTACACCGATACAGATTAGCTTTAAATTTCTTAATTTCCCTGTCCGAGCTGTGTGCACGTGTCTCCAGGGTGCATGTGTTCTTGCCTGAAGCTTTTAATGACTGCTTTCAGAGCTCCTTTTAATCACCGCTGACCTGTCAGCACAGACTTTCAAGTGTCAAACAACAACTCAAGTTGAGTTTTTGAGTTTTTTTTTTTTTTTGCAAATGCTGACAAATGTTTGATGTTCAGCTCGATCACGCAGAGGTCAACGCTGTGCTAAAATGGCTATTAGAGCAAGTGCAGTAGGATGCTGATGCCATCATGGGCCTGAATCTCGTCCTACCTGTTCTTTCACATGATACACACTCACTGTCTCATGCATGTTGAGTTGTGGCCTCAATGACCTGAGAGATTAAGGAAGGACTGGACCTGCAAGTATGTGCTTTGTTTGACTTTGCGATGCTATCAAGATCAAAAGCAGCGACGAAACTGGACAGATGAGCAAGGGATAAAAAAAAGAAAGAAAAAAGATTGCCTTATTAGCTCTATTCAATTGTTCTCCCTCCATGAGAACAATGCATGTCTGTATGCCAGTGTGTGCACAGATGCACGTGTATTTGCATAAAACGCCTAAGCCGTGTTTACCATATCTTAATAATGATATCTGTGGCTGTGATGGACGGATGGCTTTTAATGTACCCATCATTCAATGGCTGGAGGCTGCGTGTCGCTGTGGGCTGTTTCCTTAAGCTGGGTGGGTCTGGAGAGGACCAGGATCACACCTCAGGTTGGAGGATCTGAGGAGCGCTGGGGGAAAACCAAACTGTAATTTGATTAAGTCAACATATAATAAGAAGCTTTGCAAATTATGTACAGTGTTGTTTCCCGGAGAACATTTCAGAGAAAAAAAAACAACCAACTATTAATATTTTTTTGTGCAACGTTTCAGGGTTAGCTTTCACAAGGTGGCTCTGAAGTTTCTGCAAGTGAACATCACAAACTCGTCATACTTCATATGTCACTTACATGTCAGATTGGGGGTTATTCAGTTTAACTAAACAGCCTCGAGCCCTGCAGCCATGAGCTTATAGGTCATACTGTACTTTTGAGACAAGTGCAGAGAACCTGAATATCAGCATATTTCTGGACAAGCTTTTAGTGCAAGACTGTGTTCTGGAGATCGACTTGCCAGGATGTGGAGAGTAATGTAACCGCAACAAATGCACACAATGCACAAGGAAAACAGGCGCACGCACACACACACACACACACACACTTTAAGACTGCACTTATCACACTCAAATGCATGCATGTTCACTAATAAATCACATGTAGCAATCTATGCTGACCTTCAGTTTGCATCCTTTGTTTTATTAAGACTCTTGCAGGCAAAAAAAGACAAACAACCCCTCTAGGCTTTTTTAGGTTCTTTCAATCAATGATTCAGCTCAGACTCGCATCCCTGACAAGGACACCTATCACAGGAATATCCTTATGAATTACTCACACATTACCTGGTGTTTGGTATCAGAGGCCTCCCTTGTTCTGAGATATTTTTGCATTTTCTAATATTGCAGAGAATATGGATCCAGTTGTGGAAACGCCTCGCAATAACTGTTTACTTTCACAATTGGCATGCTACTTGTGAAACAGTTAATGTTTTCGTCTTTATTCGCACCATATGGCTGTCAAAACGCTGGGGGAGAAACCCACCGTACACACTGCACCACCACAGTAAATATTCACACACGTTGTGGTAACCGGATGATAATCTCACAGGAGATGATTGGTGAGCGATTTATGATTTACTGCGAGGCCGTCGTTCTCAGACTCCTTTCTTCCAATATTATCGAAACACATTTAATCAGTTTTGCAACGCCATAAAAGCTCCTTGTTTTTTATTATTATTATATCTCTTAAAATCGTTTGGCAAATTTGATTTACATCCCCGAATGTCACGCCTCATAGCCTGCATGTCATTTAAAGCGATTTAGTGACAAGTCGCAGTCAGCTGCAGAGCCGTATTTTGCTCACTTTCAGGCTGATAATCTAAGATTTATGATAAGAAACGAGGCTGCTACAGATTAAATGGTGATAAGATAATGAAAGGCACACACAGGCCTGGCCTTACACAACACACACTGTTGCAGCTCTGCTTGGCAATCGCAGCCGAGAAAAAGGGATAGGCTAAGCGAGGCCGCTTGTTGTTTGAATTTTTGATTGCAACCATCTGCAACGTTGCTGGTGTCATTTATTTTCAATGACAGCGTGAATCTTACTCGTCTTTCCCTGTGGGGTTTTACACACGTGTGTGTGTGTGTGTGTGTGTGTGTGTTTGTTTGTGTCTGTGTGTGTGCTCTCAGCAAAGGGGGGAAACAAAGAAAGGGAGACAGGTCTGAACCCATACACTGTGGCCGACTGTCATACGAGTGCCCCTGGCCTTACTCTGCCTTTACCAGGAGAACACAGTGTGCAGCTGAGACGTTGTATAAGGTCAAGTTTTCGGCGCCAACGGAAAAATAGTTTCACGCTTTCTGTTTAGCGCCGCTTATGAGAATCTCATCCGATTCACATCATTAAATAAAAACAAATGTTTCCAACAAAAAAAAAAGAGACATTTTCTCACTTCCTCGTTCAACTTAGGGACAGAGCAGAAACTTGTCGGAAATTTTAATTCCCTTCACCTTCACCTCAGGCAACAACGAGAACAACAAAAAGAGCCATCTCATTTATTAGAGCACAAAAGGACGAACACAATAATTAGGCATTAGTGGCTTTTATAGGGGCAATTAATGTAACATGAGAGCAACCATGTATACCTGCACTTTCGGCATGTTTTACCTGACCACTGCTGTGAAAAACACTCTCACATTTACAGTTTCTTATACTAGTTATGACAACTCTAACTGCATGCAAACATTTTAATACTTGCAATTTAAAAAAAAACAGCAAATGAAACAATTCCTCCCCATTGTTTCTTCATTACTTGGCCGGGCTTTTGAATATATTTTTCGACCTTTTGCACAACTGGAAATATCGTTGAAAGAGGCCCATTGTCTTCAGCTGTGTCTCCCATCTGGTACATATTGTGCAGTGGCAGCGAGCAGCAGCAGCAGCAGCAGCAGTGGAGTGACTGACTGACTCTCTCCTCATCAAACTGATAGGGGGTGCTCTAAGGCTGCCTGACTTAACTCACACTTGATAAGGCAGAGTAGCAGGACTGTCATTGGGTGAACGCAGCTCCTCCGTGTGTGTGAAAGACCAAGAGCGAGAAATAAAGTATGTGTGGTATCATGTTAGACAGCTGGGTTTCATTGCCATCATCACGCCTTCTCCACGATGGCATGTTTGACAGTGCGTCTGCTCTGCTCCCTTACCTATCAAGCATGTTCCTCTCACATAGGAGTTTACACAGAGGAATTAGACACTGTCTGTCACCATGATAGGCTACATTAGTGTGTTATTCTTTCGTGTGTTTTTGTCCACGGTTGATTTTTTTTTTTCCTACAAGCATTCCATGTTCAGTTCCTTCTTGCACCTGGTTTTTTTTCTCACACAGGTGAGCCTCAGGATAGACGAGCGAGGAGCGGGTTTTTCAGAAAGGGGTGCGGTGTTTTTTTAGAAGATGTCCGACTGATATTCCAGTGGCATAGTGACAGTGCCAACGCCTACTAATTTACTGGCTTCTGCCCCCAGGCCGTGTTACCCAACCATAGGTTAACAAACAGGCCTCGATCTATTTGTCTCTCGTCGAAGTTCAACTGGCCAGGTGTCTGTCATCTCGCTGAGTTGTTGTTGTCTTTTCTCTCCTACTCCACCTGTCTCTAAAATGAGAGCGCGCCATATTGTTAGCAAAGATCCACCTACTTAAATGCATCGCACACATGCACACATGCATGCATGCACAGCTCCTCGGCTTGTGTGAGGACTCTGGAACATTGCTTCATGTGAATCATGGTCACAAGCTGTGAACTGTAGGTAAATATGTGTTTGTGTTCCTTCTTTGCCGCCAAAGATTATGAGATGGAAATTATTTGGCAGGCATCCAGGAACCCATCTCCATTTAGAGAAAAGATATTTGGCATCGGATCATCACTCCAGGGCGAAGCGAGTGGACTGGAACGTGTGTGTGTGTGTGTGTGTGTGTGTGTGTGTGTGTGTGTGTGTGTGTGTGTGTGTGTGTGTGTGTGTGTGTGTGTGTGTGTGTGTGTGTGTGTGTGTGTGTGTATGTGTGTGGTGGGGTAGTGGGGGTGATTCATAGTTGAAAGGAAATATTTCAAATACTAAAAAAATTGGGTAAAACTGTGCAGCCGGAGCTCTGCCCGAGTTTAACGGTTATGACTGGGAATTTAGAGGAGCAACGCCTCCCTGGCAGTTTGAGATGGGTGATAAGAGAGTTTAGGATCTCTGCTCTGATAGCTACACACCGAGACACGGGCGCACACAAACCAGCGCGCGCTCTCTTTGTCTAATCTTTGCAATTATTAGGGTGTCATGTTTGGAGAAAGAGAGAGAAGCGAGGGTAGAGAGGAGGGGGGCCTGGAGCGGCAGGCAGACGCTGCTACGCTCCTCTCCCAGGCATCAACACCTCTCCCTGGGTACCCGCTCACCCAGACACCCCTAGAGTCTCTGGAGCTTCAGGTTTCCTCCGGGCTTTTTAGAAGAGGACACATTTTCATACATTGACTAAAAAAATGGAGGTTGTCCATGAGGGATTAAGCTGAGGGACTCAGTCTACGCCATAGGGGAGGTGGTGGTGGTGGAGTGTGTGTGTGTGTGTGTAATGGTTATTAATGACCGTGTCAGATCTGTGAAGAATGAGATTTACTCTCTTAACAGGACCTCGGGTTCGGCTTTATAGATTTTCTGTCTGTGGAGAATATTCAAACTCACCTGTGTGCTGCTCCATTCACACACACTTAGATATGTTACTGTCTTTTCTTTTTTTTGTCTTATTCTGTGATACCATGCTCTCTCTCTCACACACACACACACACACACACACACACACACACAGAGGTGGTGGATGCTACGCTACACTTTGTTCTGCACAAGCTATAGCTCCCACGTGGTGAAGGCAGCCGTCTAGCTGTGACAGCTTAGTGTAGCGAAAGGCCCTCACCGGAAACCCAGCCTGCACTGTGAGATGAATAGCTTCCTGGCCACACACACACACACACACACACACACACACACAAACACACACACACACACAGATTCATACAGTGTATGTGTTGCGTCCCACCCACGCAGATCTCTCCTGGATAAGCTGCGCAGGTGTTTGTCTAGGCGAGGTAGCTTTATAGCGCCGTTGTTTTGTGACATGAAAGTGACACAATTGTGAATGTAATGATCATTTCGTGTGGTAGGGAGAGATGGCTTTTATCAGGTAATGTTATCAGGAACAACTAAACCTCACTGTGTGTGTTTTTTTTCTGCCTGTGTCTCTCACTTAATAAAAACAAAAACAACATCTTTCCTCTTCTCTTTTTCTACAGCAGAGGCCAATCATGATTCAGGGGCGGGATCTCCGGAGCAGTCCAGCCCCAGCCCTCGGAGGATGGGCCCCGGGGAGCACGATATGCTGACCTGCGGCCAGTGCCAGACCAACTTCCCTCTGGGCGACATCCTAGTTTTCATCGAGCACAAGCGCCGTCTGTGTCGGGGGCCCGGGAGCAGGCTGGGGTCCTTCTCCAAGCCTGGAGAGTCTGATGGGATCACTGGCATTCCCTTGTCACCCAGGGTGAGGTCGCTGGAGCTGGGCAGAGGGTCCATCCCGGTGGAGGTGGGCATCCAGGTGACACCCGGCGGAGAGGAGGATCTGCAGAGGAGGCTGACGCCGGCCAGAGGGATCTGCCCCAAGCAGGAGAGAGGAGGTACGGAAACTGGAACATAAATGCAGTTTGAAGAAGCACAAGTTTTGAACAGCGCTCTCTTGTCAGTATAGATGCACATGTCTTAAACACACACACACATACACACACCTGCACACATCTCTCACCTGTCCAAGACAGATAGCTCTCTTTAAAGAATCCCAGCTGCTTGTTATTTTGACAGTGGCCTTCAGGAGGGATTAATGTAGCCTGGGATGATTTCATTAGAGTGAGTGAGAGCCGCACTGTATGTCTATTCTGCTCCGTTCTAAGTAAAACATCACAAACACACACACAAAATCACACACGCCAAACAAACACACACTGGCAGGCCTGAAGGACTTCTTCAGCTGAAACCAATTGTGAAAGGCGAGGAAGAAGGTGATAGAGGAGCCGCCCCCAGTGTGTGTGTGTTTGTGTGTGTGTGTGTGTGTGTTTGTGGGTTTTTTTTTGAGTGCACATCACGTGTCTTTGTAAAGAAATCCTGCAGCATATGAAAAAAAAAAGAGGTTAAGAAAGCTGATTAAAATTCATCTGTGTGCGTGGTGAGGAGAAGGGGATTAATAAAGCAGCAAGGCCGTTCATCTGGCTATGAGGGGGGTGTGATGGGGAGGGGGGCTGCAGACTGCCAGCGCTGCAGGGAAACCAGTTCAAAGTTATCAGAGGAGACAGTCACCATCACACCCGAGAGCTGGGAAGGCTATCCAGGATTACACAGACTCCAGTAGACTAAGAGGGACTCGGTTAGAGGAGGGAGACGGCTGTATTGTAGAATTTAAAAAGATTATAACAGTTAACACAGAAACTGGTCACCAGTCTGCCTTTAACTGGTGTGTTATGGAGCAACTTCTATACTAGAAGGTAGACTTTTCTAATGCATATGTACATTTGATATAAAAGTCTTTAAAATGCATAAACAAAGATAATAAAGTCTGTTTTGGAGGGGTGTAGATATGTAAAATCACACATTAGACAGTTTTAATTATAAACTAATATTGTTAAAAAGTTCCAACACAAACACACACAGGCGTAGACTTTGGGGGAACGCAGGGGAAACGCCCCCTTCAATATGTAGAACAATTGTCCCACTCAATAAAAACATAAAAGTAGCAGTGGACTTTTACTTTGACAAAATGAAAAACATTTTACCTGCATAATACAATAAAAGGCACAAATTGGTGCATAAAAATTTACCAGAATGCAGGAAATTAGTGTTTGATGCTCAAAATTTTCAAATTTTCCAAACCTTCTAATTCATATGCATCCACCACAATGTTGAAACAAAACCTACGCCCTCGTTTTGTGGTATTCTTTTTCGTTTAAACAATCCATGAAAGTTATCTGGTTTATTTTTTGGATGACACAGATATAAATGTATCTTAAGATAATAAACCAAAAAAGCTATGGTTATGCTTCAGTTTCATCTCATCTACCACAGCACCTGGTACATAAACATGAAGAGGAACTTCATGTTAAAGACATTAAAGACATTAGTACTATACAGTAATGCAAAAGAAGCACAAATTGGTGCGTAAACATTCACCAGAATACCGGAAATTAATGTTTAACGCTCAAAATGTTCTAGTGAATGACCCCCAAAACTTTCCGTCCAATTGTTAAAACGAAACCTACGCCCTCTATTTGTGGTGTTCGTTTTCTGTCACAATCTGTCAAATTCGTCTAATTTTCAGAATGACACAACTAAAAATGTTTATCTGAAGATAATAGTCAGAAAGTTATGGTAAAAAAAAGCTTTGATCTTACTTGTCCCCCCAAAAAACAAAACAAAAACATGAAGAGGACTTTTATTTTGACAAATTAAAGACATTTTTACTATACATTAATGCAGAAAAGGCACATTCTGGTGCACAGAAAAATGACCAGAATGCAGAAAATTCAGTGTTTGATGCTGCCAACCTCCCTGTTTTATATGTGTCCCCTTAAAACGAAACCTGCACCCATGCAAACACAACACAGAGGTTTCATGCTAGCGTGTGAGGCGTCACTTTTGAATTTAGTTAAATGGAGTTTTGTACTTTCGGTTTTCACTGTAGGGTTCTGTAACATTAAGTTTGTCTGTGACATATTATTAAAGTACATGTGCAAAGTTTCTGAGACACAGAGCATTTGAGATCTGCACATTTTGTTGAATCCAGAATCAAAGCTGGTGCAGACGTCTAATGTCATCAGCACATATGCACAGTTTGTGTGCGTGTGTGGTCAGCAGCTGTGTGTGGTCACCATCTTTTGGGAAAAATGCACTGAAGGAGATCAGAAACGATTTGTGACAGCATAGTTCTGGATGTCACAGCTCGTTTTTTTCTTGATAATAAAAAACATTTCTTTAAAACCAAATTAAAAAAAGGAGAAAGTGATAATTTATAATGTGATTAATTAGAAAAAGTTGAGACAGCCCTTTTTTTTTGCTAAATTTTAGATCCTAATGCTGGCATTTTTTCAGTTGGTAGTTCAGTGAATATTAACTGGCTTTTTGCAGCAACCCACCTTCTGCAGAAGCTGTTGCAGCAGGAAGAAAAACGTGCATTTTTATGTGGCAGTTTGTCTGTGAGGTGGTCAGAGGGAAACTGTTTTGAGTTTGAGTCAGCCTGTTAGAGCGACAGTCAGTTAGTTACTCAGACAGACAGAAAGACACAGACAGACAGTCTTATCACTAAGAGGACAGGACATGAAAGCACTCGAAGCCCCAAATGAAAGAGAGGAGGAGAGCTTTGTTCAACACATTAGATTGCCACTCAAGGCAGTCTCAAGTTTCAACCGAATTAGATTACATTATTAGGACTAATTAAGTCCAATGTGTTCACAGCACACACACACACACACACACACACACACACACACACACACACACAACAAGGAAATACCATTACATTCTCTTGCATGTGGTGCTGAGAACTTTGCGGTCAAATATTTGCAGCACAGGTGACAAAAAACTATGCGTTACGTACAGAAACATGCATAATGTTCTGTTGCGTGCATGAAATGCTTGTGCTGTATGCACAGCCCTTAACCCTCTCCTCTCCTGGATTGTTTTTTTTTTTCTCACCTGGTTGTGTTTTATAACATCCTGTCTGGCCTCTTTGTCTGTCAGCCTGCTTGCTTAAACTGCAAACATGCTGCAAGGCTAGCAGATTCAACCCCAAAAGGTGCAAACACACAAACACACACTCTCTCGTGCACACGGCGTAGATGAAAAATGGCCCTTCTGTGCCCTATTTTTTTTTCCTTGAGTTTCTCTTGCTGATGCATGCACTCTGCGTGTATATGTGTGGGCTTTGTCAGGGTATGTTAATATGTGCCTTGTATGAATTTGTGTGTGGTGTCTGTGAAGAATGATGCGTGTCACCAGGCAAGCGAGAGGTTGTCGCTAGGGGAGCGTTACCATGCTAAGACGACCCTGGCCCCGCTTTGAACCCCTCCCAGGACAGCTGCCGGGGCCCCCTCGGAGCACTTTAAGACATCCAGTATATAAGGGCGAAGTCACATCATGACAACCTCTCTCTTCCTCTGTTGTCTGTCTCGACACTGTGTGTCGAGATCACACGGTAAATATTTCATGAGACAGTGTGAACGACAGTGACATCCTCAAACATCTCTCTCTCTTTATCTCTCCGGCCACATCCGATCTCCCTGCTGTCACTTTTGTGGGCATATCACTTTATTAGGAGATTCTGTTTGTTTGTTTTTTGTGTATTTTAATGGGAGGCGACGCAGGACTTTATCACCTATTTAACATAAGCGGAAGAACATTTTCAATGTACAGCTTCTGTGACCCAGCCCACGAGGGGTCTAAGGGGAATTCACCCCAAGATTTTTTTTTTACAAATTGGTTTTGGTTTGATTTATTTCAAAAACATGGGGAAAGGTGTGAGCAACTTAATACATGGCCCAAAAATTAGTAAGAAATTAGTAGAAAACTACAAGAAAGTTATCTGAAAATAAGCGGAAAAAAGGTTAAAAAATAAACAAGAAATGAGCTGAAAAAAGTGCAGAAAATTAAAAAAATATGTTTTTTTTCTGTAACATAATTTTAAACATCTAATGATAATGATTATAAATATGTTTTTGGACATTTTTAGAATAATTTTCTAATAATTGTCCTTTTTAAAACAAATTTTCAGGTTATTTTCTTCATCCCCCTTTTCTAATTTCTTGCAATTTGTGGGACATTTCTTGGAAAGTTGGTCATTGCATTTCCCTTAAGTTTTCTGAAAGAAATCAAACCACTTTGCTCAGATTTCAGAGGCTTAAATTATTTGAGAAAGGTGTCTGAAGGCAGCACATGAAAACTGATGTCGAACCAGGTTGTAAAGGACCATTTTAGAGCATTTTAAAAAAGTTTTGATGAATAAGTCCTATTTCCCAGCTGGCCACTGAAACCCAACAATACAACATTATCACGATACTTAAGTCACAATACTTTTTACTGCAATTGCAATACGTTAATTGTTGCGCTTACATATATTGCGATTTATTAACTTATTTCAACTACAAATTATGTCTCCAAAGGAATCTGTTTTATCTAATGAGATAAAGCTTTCAGTCTGTTAGTCTCACATTAGTCATTTTTTGCAGGAAAACGCATATAGTGAACTGAAAAGGTGACTTTCCTTTATTATTTTAGTAGGCTACCAAAAGTTTCATTTGCATTTGTAATATTAATATTTATATCATAAAAAAGTAACTATGAGGATTTTTTTCTCCCAGCCCTAGTCTTAAAACAGTGATATTTGGTTGAGTTTAGGATGTGATGTTGGGTCACAAAGTCAACATCAGGACGTCTACGCAGTTGTTAATTCTCCCTTTACATATGAAAATAAATGCATCTGTTTTAAAAGCTGTAAACGTCACTTCCCACATATGTCCATGCGTCCTTTATGACGGCATAGATACAGCCAATAGATGGCACTAGAGGGCGAAGTCAAAAGTTTCAGACAACAGCAAACAAGGCGACAGTGGAGGAAGTTGTTATAATGTACCTTAAAAACGGAGGCAGCGTTGTAGGTGGCGGTTGTTTGTGAGGTCATTAAATACATTGCGACATGTGGACGGAAAATTATTTTCACTATTTTTTTCATTCAGTTTGGCAGTTTTATTAACGTCTTTCTCGTCTCCTACGATAGTATCTCGCTTAAATTACAACACACTTGCCTGGTGATTTCCGGTGGTGATGCTTTATTTTATCAGTATCTGTAAGTTTTCAGAAAACGTGCAAAAATGCGAATAAAATAAACGCAGTACGAAACAGTACGGATCGAAGCCTTCTCTGTATCTAACATTGAGCATAAATGAGCAAAGACAAAGATGTCAGTGTCATCTTGATAGAGAACACTGACGACAGATTATGTTGATATTTAGTTGGTTTTAAGTTGTTTTGCTAAGTAACTAAAATTCAGCGTCTTCAAAACGTCTTGTACCAACATCACCTTCATGTAGATTTTAGTCGTAAAGTATGAATGGCAAAACCCAACATCCGTAAAACGTCACAATGTGAAATTCTAAGGTTGTTAGAAATTTAAAATCTTGTCAACCTGATTTGCATTTCAACCAAAACTCAAAGTCTTCAAACCTCTTACGCCATTTCTTTACGAAGAATAACAGCATTTCGATGAGAGGTATGGAGAGCAAACCCAACGTCTGCCAATTGTCACATTGTTAACATTGTTATATGTCAAAATATTATCAACATGAATGAAATAAAGACGGGAAGGTGTCTGACATGATTGAAGCAACAGCAGTCGAGTAACTGCGTCTGCTACGGCAACAGAGCTTGAACAAACCACACTGCACTGCAGTAAACAGAAACACCAGAATAGTGATAACACGTGCGATTGTTAACTTTATCTATGATAAGGATTATTGCAGAAGGTGATCTGAGGTTGCCAGTCGTAGAAAAGCAGCTTTTTAATCTTTGTATTTTTTATCAATATATGTAGGGGGCATTTTAAGCATATTTGAATATCCCCTCTAATATATGCTATAATTACTGCATAGTCTCAATTTGATAGTAAACCAAAAAAAGCCACTTTAAAACCTACATGTCTAATTTTTTCGTGGACATTAAAGTGTGGTAAAGTGCATGAGAAGATTCTAACTTGATAAGATTAGTTTACTTTTCTCAAGAAAAATGGGCATCAAGGGTTTTTTTTCTTCTTCATCTGAAATGACTCACAGTTGTTTCAGGATGAAAACCTGCGGTGTAACCTACAAAATGACCTTTGCGCCCAAAGAGGTCAGATCTGCAGTGTTCGACACTTGTTTTACCGCTGCTGTTGCCGAACATCCGTGACATCCCAGCTTCCACACCTCGCACCGCCACCGGTGCGGATTTGAAGGTGTCTCTCTCCGCTTCTCTCTCCACCCCCCACCCCCACCCCCATCTTTTTTTTCTTTTGCCCCACCACCCAATGCTCCTTTAATCACCTGGCTTGCTCTCATTTCCATATTAAATAGGCTTTAATCATGAAAAGCAATCAGGCTTTTGCATATTCATACCTTCCCCTGTACGCCGGCTTCCCTGTCTCGCTCCAGTGCCAAGCAGCCAGTAATCAGTAGGCAGGCGGCGTAATGCCATAGCCCCGGCCCATCGCATGAAAACACACACACTGTGTGAGTTAGAAATAACTTCACATGCTACTTACGCATTATCTCTACTCCAAGAGAGAGAGGGAGAGAGGGAGAGATAGAGGGAGAGGGGTAAGAGATAAAAAAAGAAAGATGGCGAGACTGATCCCTGATTTGAGCTGCGAATATTTGTACAGAGGCTCAAGGAAAAGTCGATTTGCATAATGACTTTGTAGTTTTGCATTAATCACATTTGCATATGAAAATGCGTTAATTACTCCTGATGATTTTTTTTAAAAAACTTGCTTCATTTGATGTCCAAGCTCTGGGGTTGTGAGTAGGGGTTACACGGTTGCAGTGGTGTAAGTGTGTGCGTGTGTGTGTGTGTGTGTGCCTGCAAGTGTGTTTTTGCATTTCTGGTGCAGAGTGTGTGTGTGTGTGTGTGTGTGTGTGTGTGTGTGTGTGTGTGTGTGTGTGTGTGTGTGTGTGTGTGTTTGTGTTTGTGTGCTCATGAGTGTTTTGAACGCTTGCCAGGGAATTTATCTCTTGTCTGTTGTTGGGCATGTGTGTCTATTTTCATTTTCTCATTTGTGTGTGCGCGTGTGCGATTCCCAGTTTCTGTGAGTGGCAAATATTTCCTAATTCCTCTGTGGGGAGAAAAAAAAGAGGAGTACACTCCTTCCTCCGTTTGAATACGCAACATTTTTTCAACAACATGAAATTCAAGATACAGTATCTTCTTCTCAGTGGTTTCTGCACCTTATAATGGAAAAGAAAAAGTGTGAGAGGAAATATAGTGATGTTAGAGATATTTAAAAAAAGTTTTGCAATGTCTACATTATACAGACTTTATACTGTAGTTTAGAAACAGAATAGACAATGCTCCTTTTGTGTTTTAATACTTTTCCCTGCTGCAATGCGATGCACAAGCAAGGCTGAATTTTATGCCTTTTTAAAAATGAGCTAAATACATAATCTGAGAACATTTATTCCCATATAATGCATTTTATTTCATGTGCATAATTGCATGTGCTTTTGCAAGATGCTGCATGTGCACGCTCTGTATACACAAATGCATGCATGTCACCCCTGCACAGCCACTTGTAGGCACTGGTTGAATCTGGAGAGTAGAGCTGCAATGATTATTTGATTTTATTTGACTGATAGATTAGTTGATTGAAAGAAAACTAATTGCCAACTTTTTTCGGTTAATCATTTCTGTCATTTTTCAAGCAGAAATGATAAACATTTGCTGGTTCCAGACTCTGAAGTGTGACAGTTTGCGTCTTTTCTTTGTCATTTATGATAGTAAATATGATGTAGTAAATGAATGATAGTTTTTGGGTTTTGGACTGCTTGATCAAACAATTCAAACAATTTGAAGTTGTCCCTTTTTTTTATGTTGTATAGACTAACAATTATTCATTTAATTGATTAGTCTGATAAGATTTAAAGACAATTCTATGCCAGCTATTTTTTCTTAATCGTTTTAGTCATTTTAAAGCAAAAAGAGTTAAACATTTGCAGGTTCTAGCTTCATTATTGAGGCAATTTGCTGCTTTTCTTTGTCATTTATGATAGTGTAGGTTGTTGTAAATGTACAATAGCTTTTGAGTTTTGGGCTGTTGGTTGGATAACAGAAGCAATTTGAAGATGTCACATGAGCATTTTTCACATTTTATAGACTAAACAATTCAGTGATTAATTGTGAAAATAACAGTCAGTTGCAGCCCTTCTGAAAAGTGAATGTTTTACTCAGATAACTTTATTTGTCTTTGCAAATTCTTCACTCAAATCACTGCAAGAGCAAGATTTTCTAAGAGAGGCACAGTGCAGTGAGGGCGAACCTGCAGAAACACGCAGCAAAAGAACCTCATGCCCTAAAAATGAATTAATTAAATCAAATTTACCACTTGTATGTTTCTGAGCATACATGAGTATTTGGGTTCACATACACATCTGTGTGCGTGTGTGTGTGTGTGTGTGTGTGTGTGTGTGACTGTGTGTGTGTACAATTACAGTATACGTGTCCCTGCCCGTGTATGGGCCCCTAGAGTTGTTGGCCCATAACACTGCGCCTCAGACAGGACCACCCCAGGGGCCGTCTGACTCTGCTTGTGTCTGTCTGTCTGCTATATCCAGCAGGGTCAACTGGGTCTATAAGAGCTGCTAAAGTGGCACAGCTGCGTGTGCATGCCGCCACAGCCACCTGACACACACACTTGCAAACACACACACACACACACACACACACACACACACACACACACACACACGGATAAAAACGCACATTTCTACAAAAAACTCAACATGCATGCAGGAATACACACACAGATAAGAGCCACATATGTGCATGCAGGAATGCATACAATGACTCCCATCTCACATTAAGGCCTGCATCTCCCACCAAACAAACTCACACACGCACTCACACACACACACACACACACACACACACACACACACACACACAGCTTAAAGGCTCCCACATGAAGGCATCAAACGCTCCACAGCCAGCTTTATGGCACTCATATGGCAGCAGATTTGATATTTTCCTACCACAGCGGGGGAATAAAACTCGCCACTAATTTGGACTGCGAGCGCCACCGCTAACTTTCAGCATGTGCCGACTGACTGTGTCTTCCAGATGTGTGGACTCTTTGCTCCTTAACAGCCTTACTTAAGAGGCATTAGAAACCTCACACCCCGTCCGGGCTACGCATGGAGAGTGATGATGGCGCTTTGGTATTCAACACAAACACGCCGCTTTTGTGTCGAGCTTTGAGTGAAGTGCTGATGTGAACTTCATGGTCTCGCTGTCACGGTCCATAAGTTGTCTTGTGTCAGTGCTGTGAATGTGTTTATGTTCTTTGCATAAATAGCTATAATCAAGGTAATTTGACTGCTGCACTGTAGTTATTTGAGTTTCCCCCCTCGCTTCTCCTCTCTGGCTGTGACTTTTGATAACAGGTGTGCTTTCATCAGTGCTGAGTAATGTTGCAAATGTTATAAAGACCCTACTGTAATTACAGCACAAGTATGCATGTGTATGTACACTGACACGCATGCAAAGACCCTGAGTAGGAACCTGCTCAGCAACACTTTTCTCTCACTCTGGAAACACTCCTTAGGGACTGTTCGTTGTATATTACAGGGGAAGGGGTGGTGCAAAATGGAGGAAGGCACTTTGAATTTTTTTTTTTAGTTTTTTTTTTTTATTTGGCTTAGTGGAGGGACATTCAGCTTTAAATGGTCATGTTTTCTATTTATTTTAAATATCCTCAGAATCCGCAAACGGGTTTGAAAGGCACATTAACGTTAATAAATCTCCAAAATCACATCCTTTATCATAGCCAGAAGCTGTTAAATATGTTTATTTGGTGAAGACAGGGTCATGCGTTTTCCCCCAGTCACTTAGGCTTTTGCCATAAGGGACTGTTTGTTAACTATAAGAGTGGAGGGGGTGTTGCAAAATGGAGGAGGCTCTTCAAATACTTTTTTAAGCACTGGGGAGGGCATATGGTGTTTTTTGTTTTATGTTTTTCGGTTTGGCTTTGAGAACGGACAGTCAACTTTAAATGTTCGTGTTTTGTATCTGTTTTAAATAATATCAGAACCTGTAAGGGTTTCTCAAATGCACATTTTCTTTAGAAATCTTAAAACCCACACCAAAAAAAACGCAAAATATGTTTATTTATGGTGGACGGAGAATCATGTATTTTCCCCAATCACTCAGGGAGGCTCCAGGAAGACATGTTTGTAGTTCTGGGAGGGTCAAAACAAAACAAAACAACACAAAACAACACAAAACAAAACAAAACAAAACAAAAAGCTAAGTTGTGCCCCAGCCACTCCCCTATTCTGATAAAATACAGTCCTAAAAACCTTTCTCATATGTCTGAGATAATAATCTCATTAAATAAAAAAAATAAAGCAGATGTTTTTTTTCAATGAGGGCATGTTTGTTACCTTTTAAGAGGGGGTAAAGTTGAATGAATGGAGAAAAAGACTTGTAATGTAATATAATGTTAAAGGGTGAGTTAAAAAAAATCGAGGCACCAAAAATGCACTTTTAAAAATTAATAGCAACATTTTTTCCAGAAAAATCATCACTGTGCACTGTGATTTCCCTCCAAATTCACACAGTGCGTCAGCTGAAAACTGTAATATGGTTGTTTATGGTGGAGGGAGGGTCATGCATTACACCCCAGCTACTACTCTGATAAATAAAGTACAGTCCCTAATGATCTCATTAATTTAGAGCAGAATATTTTTTCTTAAGGGGCTGTTTGTTTCTTATTAGAGGGGAGGGTGTTGTGTAAAAAGGGGAAGGCACTAAATATAACCTTTTAAGAACTGGGAAAGAGGTTTGTTTTTTGACATGGCTTAGGGGACGGACAGTTGGTCATGTTTGTATTTCTTTTTGAAAGGCGTGCTTTCTTAAAAAAAATCTCCAAAAACTGTTAAAAATGATTATTTGTGGTGGATAAAGGGTCATGCATTTTCCTCCAGTAGCTCAAGATGTAAAAAAAAGCTGCACTCCAGCTCACTCTGATAAGTAAAGTACAGTCCCTTGAAGAAACCTTCATGGCGGGCTGTGCAGATAAAATCCTCATGTGTCTGTGTGTTCAGCTATTGTGCCGTCTGCCAGACATTAGTGCAACAGTTAGTGTAACATATAATACGCCCCTTTCAGGAGTAAATGCGGAGATTTTCTGACCGGGGCGTTCACTCACGTTTTTTTTCCTTTATTGAAAAGTAGCGTGTGTTTGCCTCTGGGAGGAAAAGGGCTACCATTAGTATTTGTGAAAAGGAAAAGAGATGGTGCTTGTTAGCAAGTCAGACACGAGTAATCCTACTTGCGACACTGTTGTTGTTCCTTTTCCTCTTATCTTATTAGCGTCCCACTCTGATTGGGCGGGATTGTGGGAGAAGAAAATGAGGAGACAGCGTTTATGGTCGTCTTTTTCCTTTTACAGGCTGCTCCACCGCAAGAGATATTGAAAGCCTTTCATGGTACACTTACGATTGCCCTTATTTCATCTACTTATTTGTCTCCAGCAATTACTCGGAGGGAGAACACTAGACAGACAAACACATGATGAACGTAAGCCGCCTGTATGTCGGTTTGTCACTTAGATGTAAATCAGGGGTGTGCCAGGAACAACATGTAGTGTACACACAACATATTGATACAACATTAATACATCATATCTGTCAGGAAATGTCTCATGTAAACAGATAAAGTTGATTGAAGGGTGGAAAGCCTTAAAAAAATGTATATATAATGTTTAAGAGTCAGTTCATTGAAAACTGTTGAGGTTTGGTTTTGAGGTTTTGAGATGTTTGCCTCCACATCAATACTTAAAAATGCAATTCTAAAAAATGAAATACTAGCATCTCTTTCTAGAAACAACATTACTGCGTGCAGTTATCATAGAGATTTTTTTTTTTTTTAGTAGAAAGAAGTTCCTTTTTGTCGGTTTGTCACTTAGATATGAATCACTGGTGTGCCAGGAGCAATATTTAGTGTGAAAACAACATCTTGTATATTGATGCAACACTGATACACAGTATAGTTTTCTGTCACACACATTTTTTAAGCACACTGTTAAAAGAAAGTATTTGTTTTAACTTTAAATTTGAAAAAAAAACCAAGTTGAATCATTACAGAATTACCTCAACTTGTCTTCTCAAATTTAATTGACGTAAAAAAAAAAGTCATATAGTAGTTAGTTTCTTTTTACAGCAGGTGAAGGAATACCTAAAAAATCCTAAATGTTTGTAATGTAATGTCAAAGAGTCATTTAAACCAAAATTTAAAAGGTTTGGTTTTGATGTTTTGTTACATCTCTAACAAGTCTACCTCCACAATAAAAAATGCATAAAAAGGAATTAATAGTGTCACTGGACCTAGCATGTTTGGTGCCTTGGGCAAGCTTTAAATGTCTTAAAATGAAGTTTGCTTTTAAAAATAGGCTGACATTTCAATAAATGTTTTATGGTTCTTGTTTGAATGAAATATTCAAATTGTTTCTTTTTTTTTTTACAACATTTTGCCAACCAAGCCTGCGATTGGGCTGTCAGAAATCAGTACAGTATAATATAGTATAGTATAGTATAGTATAGTATAGTGTAGTATAATATAGTATAGTATAGTATGGTATTGTGTAGTGCAGTGTAGTGTAGTATAGTATTGCAATGTTTTGTGTGGCAATTTTGTAATGATAACATTTCTTTAGTTATATAAATTATTAATACAGCAAATGCAGTAAAACCTTTGGCAGACTACTAGAATAATAAAGCCAGCTGCTTTTTTAAGTCCACCTGAAAGATTTTGCCGCATTAAAAATCATTAACAGACAGAAAATTCGCAATAGATGAAAATAGATAACAAATCACAATAAAACACAACATATTGTATCACAATACTTGGCATGAAGCAACATGTTTTGAAAAGCAATAATATTGTATTGTGACCCAAGTATCGTATTGTGGGGCCTGCAGTGATTTAATTTCACAAAACAATGGTGTAGAACAGTTTTTTTAGCTGTTAACCCTTCATTTGCTGCTGGTTAGTATATTTAATATGCTGAAGAAATTCAGCAGAGTGAAAAGTGTGCCAACCAACCCCGGTCTCCCCTAGTTCCACTTCCAGTAAAGACTGTTAAGGGAGGTCCTGATTATCCAGAGTGAAAGGGACATTTTATTCGGAAAAATCCAGTTATGTTGAATATTTGAAACATATTTTTTCAATGCTGTGAACACCACAGAAATGTATAGATGGGTGGAGGAAGAAATACAAGACAAATATCTCAAAGCCTGGGTAATAAAACCTAAACTATTTGCAGGGCGAGATGTTTTTTTTAAGGAAAGTTTAAATGTGAGGATACTTATATTTGTCCTCATGGCTTTATTCACTATAAATAAACATGTTTTTTTGGTTTGTTTTTTAATTAACTTGTGTCACTTTTTCACTTTCACTTTAACTCGTAAAACTTGTAGTGCTGTCTGTGAGAAAAGGGAAGAAACATCTGCTCGTCTCTGTTTCGTGGATGAAAGAGGGCTTGCACTGTCATGTCCATAGATGGCTTTGCAGACAGGGGAGTTAACTACTCAAGGTTAAGGGGCTACACTCTCCCTGCGCACCGCCGTAATTCATATTTTCCAGAAAGAGCCTCTTCTTGTCTGTCTTTCCCAGGGCAGAACAGAGCGAGCCAAAATGAAATAAAGCCGAAGATGTTATCGGGGTGATTGGTGCCAGCGGAGCTTGTCTGGGCCTGTGGTCTGGCGGGGCAGCGCCGGCCCGTACTAGCGCTTGCATGTGTGTGTGAGAGAGAGTGGGTGTGAGTGTGTTTGTGTGTGTGTGTCCTAAAGGCACTGGATAGATGAAAGCTTTCTTTAACCATAAGCTATGCAGGAGCCGTGCCAGGAGCAGGAAATGTATCAGTGTGATAACAGCCAGAAAGACAGAGAGAGAACGAGAGAGAGAGAAAAAGAAATGACAGAGAGAGAGAAAGAGAGGCCACACTGAACCCACAGGGGGAGGCCTGAGGCCAGACTCAGTCCCATCACGCACAAACACACACACACACACGATTGTCACTTCATAAATATGTGTTGGGTGTGTATGATGAGAGATGAATCTATGCTCATGTCTGCATTTGTGTGTGTGTGTGTGTGTGTGTGTGTGTGTGTGTGTGTGTGTGTCAGAGAGACGGTTTGACACACCTGAGTATGTTTCAGGACTCATGAGAGAGAACAGAATTCACCTGGAGACATGACCGTTGCAATGTTAATAATATGCGCCGCCGGCCTTCACAGGATCACAACAGAAACTTATAGATGACAGATGAACAGATAGAAAGACAGAGAAGGAAAAGAGAGAATCCTGTTATTGTACTTAAAAGCTAAAATCGATTTTGTACGTTCATTTGATCATATTAGACCATAGGTTGTTTATTGGCCGTTGATTAATTGTCAGCTTTATTTTTGAGCTCTCATATGCTTGTAGAAGAGCTCCCACACATTGTCTAGCTTGCAAAAATAATGATTTTAACACAACATTTCAGTAACTAGACCTTCATTAGGCAGTGTGCTTGACTGAAATGTGCATTTAAATCATTATTTATGCAGGTAAGACAGTGTGCAGTTTTTTCTGCAAGCTGTTTCTTGCAAGTCCCTCTCCTATGAAGGTGTTTGGAAACAGATGTGCAAAGTATTCTTTTTTTGGGATCTCACATATACCATTGGAAATTGAGCCTAGAGATAAAATGATTCAGGATTTTGGGAAATACTCTTATTCGCTTTCTTGTTAAGCCGATTTTGGGTCTGATTCCCCTCTCACGAAAATTATCAGCAAAAGCCTCGATTTGTTTTTGATGATTCTGCCCAGGGGCGTAGCACCAAACTCTGGGCCCTATGCAGAAGCTGTCTCTGTGGCCCCCCAGCCTGTCCTTTCTTGATTCTTGTCTCTCTCACGCACCTTTTGATTTTTTTCTTTACAAAGTCAGTTTGCTCTCTCACCCTTTCCTTTCTTTCTTTTCTTTCTGTAACCTGATTTTCTGCTCTTTGGGAAAGACAGGACGGTATATTGGTGCTTCAGCAGCAGTCACTCACTTGTTTCTGGCTACATTTAGAGACAAATCCTGGGGGGGCACACTGAACCCTTCTGCTCCTTTCAGGGGTGAGAGGGGCCTCAGAGAGCCTCCACTATTGTTTTTATTGTAAGTTTAGTCTTTAAATCACGTTATTAAGTCAATTTGAATTTAGTTAGGACACTAACTACTTAGAAATAAAAAAATGTACACAAACTTGCCATTCCAGGCTTTTTGAGCACCCCCATCCTTTTGGGGCCCTGAGTAATGAGTCCCGCTTCTCCCCCCACTACAACACTCCTGATTTTACCCAGCTGGCTACCAAAGTCATTAGATGATGGTTACATTTCGGTTGTGCCGTCCAAAATTCAGAGTCGGTTTGACGTGGAATACTGACGACAGATGACGCTGTTATTCTGCAGTGGTGGCTGAAGTACCTTAAGGCCACACTTGAGTGAAAGTACAGATTTCTTACCAGAAAACAACTTTGGCAAAGTCACTTATTAGAATATTACTTGAGCAAAAGTCTTAGAATATCTGATATTTATTGTACTTAAGTATTGTAAGAAAATACTTTTACTGTATTAAATGTACTTATTGAAAGTAAATGTGCAAGTTAATCCTTTGAAAACCAGGCAATTGGCTTGATTTCTTTCAAAAATATGGGAAGAAACTTGAAAAAGAAATGACCCAGAAATTAGCATGAAATTTGTAAAAAAAAAAAAAAAGTACAAGAAAATTACCAGAAAATTAGAAGAATCAAACAAAAATACATGGGTAAGTTAAAAAATAAAATAAAATTTAAAAAATGCAAAAAGGTGCTGCTAAAAACACTATAAAGTGATTCTTACAATTTGAAGGACATTTCTTGCCAGGTTGCTCATTACCTTTTACTTATGACTTTGAAAAATATCAAACCAGTTTGCTCAGGGTTCAAGGGTGTAAATGTCTGTGAAAGGCATGTGGATAAAAACACAAGAAAAGTGATGCCAATCCAGGTTTCAGAAGGTTAAAGCTAGTAATAAAAAAGCAGTCAGAGTTTATTCTTTGTAACATGTACACCAGTTTAACAATAGAGCTTACATTACACTTGAAAAGAAATGAGATCTTTTTGCACAACTAAAAGGATTTAAATAGCAATATCCAATATTTTTTCTTCCCTCCCATATCCTAATTTGGCCATCTGTAACTAAGATGCATGGGGGAAATGGAGTAAAAGTATACATTTATTTAGAAAGTACAAAGTATTATTATGTCGTTGTATTACACATCTATATTTTGTTGGTTTTAAGTTAAGTTATTAAATTGAATGTCATACAAACGCTTCGTGCCAACGTCATCTAGTCTTTAATCGTGAGCTGTGGTGAACAAAACCTAACGTCTGATAATGTTATACACAACATCAAATTCTAACGTTGTTTGACATCAAATTATTATCAACATAATTTTAATTCCAACCAAAATCTGATGTCAAATCCGGCGTCCAACATCTTTCTGACGTCACATTGATGTCTGATGCCAGCTTGGTAATGATCATCTGGTCAGATTTCCCTGTGGTGTGAGGTATGTTAAGAAAATTTTAGCAAGATTTTAGATTTTACATCCCCTGATATGCTGGCCATACAGATTTAAAATCACAGAATATTAAATGTTTAACAATTACAATCTGATATCGTGTTGTGTGTGTGGGGGACCCCAAGCATCGTCTTCGGTCCTGCACGTCTTAGAGCGTTTTAATGCAAAATCAACACATCCAAGAGGTTTTAGCTCGAGTCTACGTGCAAACCGTCTCCTTGACTCCATCAAAAAAAAAAATCCTTTGTCAATTTCCTGTAAAAAATGTAACACCTAGTTCTTCCTGCCTGTCGTCCGCCATGTTTGTTTACTGTAAAGTTTGATCACGTGAGATTTCCAGTTTTGAGAGTCGGGACTCTGGTTGATTGTGATGGAATCGATGTGTGAGGTGCTTTTTATTTGTAAATTGCTCCACTCGCTCTAATAGCAGAACTTTTACATAAATATTTACGTGGGTCAGTTAAGATTTGGAAAATCTTTCGGTGTAGACTCATGATGCAAAGATTGACATCACTCTCATGTCTGTACGGTTAACATAAAACTGCAGGAAGTGGCTAGCTTAGCACAACGACAGGGAGACACTGTTTAAAGACAACGAAACACATTTATCAGAAACTCTGAAGCTCATTCTGAGTAAAAAAAAAAAAGAATTGTAAAAAACAACGGAACGAGGCCGCAGGAAGTCAACGCTCCACTGCAAGAATAGTCCGATACATAACCCCGCTGTTAAACCACAGCATGTCGTTTTTACACCTCGGCTAAGCTAACCAGCTCCCGGATGCAGCCTCATATTCAACGGACAAACATGAGGAGTTAAACAGGCAAGAAAGCAAATGAACCAAAACATTGTAGAGTTCATAGCATATCACATACCCACATCCTGCTTTTTTTCGAAATGCTCTCCACAACCTCTTTTTACGAGATGGAGCAGAGCAGTTGAATAAAGAGAGCTTAATATCAGTTCTTATTTTTAACACTCTCCCTTTTTGTTACATCGGTTTAAGGAGGCTAACACTAATTAGATAGCTTGCAAATTGGTGTCAAATGATGCAACACTCCTGTGCCCTCTCCTGCTTTGTGCACGAGCGTGAGGGGAAAAAAAAGCACCGTATCCTCTTACGGCCCTTAAGTAGCCAGAGCTACATTATAAACTGAATAAAATAGTGGAGTAATGGGGGAATTAGATCATGAATGTTCAGGCTCTCGCTGGAACGCACTCTACGCCATGTCTGAAGCATGTGAGGGGCGAGTTTTATAGCGGGCTGATTGGGTTGGAAGGGCCTGTGTGCTTCATTCAGGGCCACGGTGGTATTTTCCTGTGGGCTGCTAGTTAAGTGGGACTGGCTGCTTGGCTCCAGTGGGCAAAAGCCAGCTGGGGACCATTACTACTGCAGAAAGAATATAGCACCCTGTCACAGAATGGGAGATGTACATGCAAACACATGCATATGGTACATGCATAACACAACAGAAGCGCAAACCTATTTTTCTGTTGCATCTGTTTTCATAGTCTCTCTTTGAACACACACACAGAGTAAAAAGGTAAACTGAGCGTGCATGTGACATGTCGCCGCCGCCGCAGCCGGTGAGGAATTTCCAAAGGGACACGTGCTTTATCACAGGTAGAGTCGAGCACCGTACCTCCGTGCTTCTGTTTAATTCAGTTTGGTTTAGTTGACCATTCGAGGCGAAGCATTAAAAGAATAATACATTTGACACACTGTTTGTATAAAATGATTGATCCGATGAAAAATTTAATAAACCCACAAAACAGAATTCGCGAGTCACTCACATGTCAAAGTCAATTTCCTATTCGCTGCCAGTGAGTCGGAAATTGACTTTCTGGACAAAGTGAGAGCTCCCAAGGGGTACGACTGGAGCTCATTTGGATGTAAAACCTCGAACAAACATTGTGTGAGTCCACAAAGTCAGTCTCTATTTCATTGTCAAAGCAGCTTGAGTTTTTGTCTTTTCATGCCATCGCCTATACAAACAGTTTGGTGTTTTCGTGCTCGTCTGTTGTGTCCGCGGAGACCTTTTCTCTCAAATATTTCACCTTGTATTTATTCTGTTTATAAAAGGTGAATTTAACCTTTAATTCAGCATTGTTGCACCATTATACGTACTGTTGTGTGACTCCATTGGCTCCTTTTTTATTAAATGCATGGTGTCTGTTTTTTCTGCTGCTGTGTTGTGATACAAAATAGGGGAAACTGGGGTTGGTTTGCACACTTTTCACTCTCTGTCGTTTAGCAAATTAACATTTAATTCAAACAATTACCAGAAAACATGAACTTTTAATAGAAAATCTGTAATTTTTTCAAACAAAATAACATTTTAGATTTTTTTCAGCAGTTTATCAGTAGGATTGTCAAATTATGGAAGACTGGGTTTGGTTGGCACATTTTTTAACTCTGCTATGCTATTATATAACTCTGTATTTATCTTGCGTTACTTATGTCAGAATATTCCTACAAGCAGAAAATTAAAGGTTAAGGTCTCAGTTACAAATACAAATGTTTTAATGTACTCAAATATTTTCTAAAATTAGGAGATAAGTCATATTTTCCCATCACAGGTGGGTTGGCACAGTTTTAAAATGCTATGTTACAAAAACAGGAAGCAACCAATAGAAACAATTTAAACATCTCATTTAGTCAAGAACAAGAAAACATGTACATTTAACAAATGATTTGCCAATTTTTTAAACCTAACAACATTTTTTTAAGCAATTTATCAGTAGAATGTATAATTAGGGGAGACCGGGGTTGGTTGACACGCTTTTGCTGTGTTCTGCTGTGTTTCTCCGGCAGAATTTATGTTAGAAAATTATAACCAGATGCAAATAAAAATGACAAAAAATTAACTTTTATAATGTACATGTGGGTATGCAGTACTTTTATCAATTATTTACAGATTTTTATGTATTTTCAATATATTTAATGATTATTTTTAAAATATGGTATAAAATTGGGTTATATATAGCCGATAAATCCTGGGCTATACCAGGGAGACAATGTTTGAATCAAGTCCTTTGCTCAGTGAGTACCATCATTCACTTCAGACAGACACATTTCCAACATCTCTAATACGGTTTTATAATTAACTTAGTCAACAGAACACATTTTCAGTCCTATAAAACTGAAATGTTACCCTGACCAAGAGTGTAGGTTTTGTTTTTAGGGAGGCACACATTAAAGAGGGGGATTTGGGACTTTTTTTTGTTTTATTTTTTTTATTTTAATCATCAAACACTTCATTTCCTGCATTGTGGTGATTTTTCTGCACCACTTTTTGGTGGAATTTTTTATGGAAAGAAGGTAACAATTTAAGGAGAAATGACCCAAAAAAAATTGCAAGAAATTAGCAAAAACATACAAGAAAATTATCTGAAGAACAAAAAAAATAAGAATAAAAACAAACAATGAAATGAAGTGCAAGATAACATTTTAAAGAAAAAAAAAACATTTAAAATATGAGAATTATAATTAGAGTTCTGTGGACATTTTCCCCTGTTTTGGGGGGATTGTTTTCAATACTTTTTTTCAGGAAAAGTTCTTGTCACCTTTTGCTAAATCATTAATTACTTTGACAGATACTACTACTGATAGGTGCCTGAACGCAGCAAAAGAAAACTGATGTTTAACCTGGTTTCAAAGGGGAATAAATTATTTAAATATTGCATCCCCCCCCTGAAATCTAAGACCCTGACCAAAAAAGTTTGTGACTTTCAGACACAGTAGATGCGTGCAGGTGAAGAAAGCAAACGTTTTTGTTTCTGTGACCTTCAAAGGACAGAAATAGCTGTGTGCCAACCAACTGGTATGTCATGAGAGACTAGAATGATTGTCATACCATCTAAGATGTAAATGCAGGTGATAAAGAAAAACAATTCTTCTTCCGGCATTATCTGTTTTCATCTTTCTCTTTTCCTGCCCTCTAATTTTTTCCTTCATCTCCCTCCATCTTGCTCCTCTCGCTTACATCTCCTCACAACCACAAGCACGACTGAGTGTCATCCATTTGTCAGCGTCACGTGACAGAAAGCAGACCCCACAAGTGCGTGCACATACCCCCCAAAAAACACACGCAAACACACACAGGCGCTGGGACCAGTTAGGAGCCGACGTCGATGAGTCAGGCTTAGAGAAATGCCACAGAGAGCTTAGCTAATGCACTTTATGGAGCTCCCCCTTTTTCTCCTCATTCTCGCTTTTCTTTTTTTTTAATTTGTATCTCTCCCTCTCTCTCCCTCCCTCTTTGTCCTAGAAGGAGAGCCAAAAGTCGTAGCTCTTCGCTGACAGAGAGGTCTTTCCAGTTATTTTTCACAGCGCGTCCCCTGTGCCCTCGCTGGCTGGGACAGCTCGCCTCATAGCGCTACATGAGAGCCGCCGTGCATTGTTGTACAGCTGGACTCGCTCAGTGTGTGTGTGTGTGTGTGTGATCATGTTGTTGGAGATACCTGATCCCTTTTATTGTTCATTTGACCCGCATCCCAGGAGGCATGAGGGTCAGGGTGGAGTACCCAGATACCTTGTACAGGTGTACGTGAGAGGAAAGGAAGACACAGAAGTGAGAGAGAAAACATTTTTTTTGGCGTCCCACACATGTTACGGAGTACTGTTTCTTTAAATCCTCTCTCAGGCATTTCAGCTGGTCATATTGGCTGCAGACACACACACACACACACACACACACACACACACACACACACACACACACACACACACACACACAGATGTATATGGTTAGCAGGCCGAAGCTGGTTTGAGTTAGCATGGAGCCAGTCACACTGTGTGAGAGCCTTACCCCCCGCCTGCTACTGCCACCCTCCACAGTCTCTCTCCTTCTTTCTGTCTCTCTTTCTTTTACTGCATGTGTGTGACAGTCAGACGCCGCACGCCGAGGCCGAAGTTTACCCACCGAGCTCCTGATGCTCTGTGAAACACACACACACACACACACACACACACACACACACACACACACACACACACACACACACACACACACACACGAGGTTGATCTGCATGGCCTCCTGATTAGCCCCGTTCATGACAAACAAGCCATCAGAGCAGAGGGGTGAAGGAGGAGGAGGAGCAGGAGGGACGGATGGGAGATGTGAGGAGGAGGAGAGGAGCAGAGGTGTAAAGAGGAGGTGGGGGGGGGTTGCGAGGTGAGGTGAGGAGGCTGGGACCCCGGGGGACCCCTAGATCACAGCCATGCTAATGAGGAGCTGCTTTGCCAGCAGCAGAGGTGTCAGCTAACCCCTGACAGGTGCACACACGCGTACTCCCAGGGCTTGTGCCTGCGCGTGCACGTGTGTGTGTGTGTGTGCACGCGTGCTGTGAGGGCGTGTGGGAGGGGCTGCAGGGGCAGGTTTGTGTCCCAGTGGCCTAGCCTGCGGGCGGCTTTGTTCTGTATGCAAATCTGTAGCTGTGGCGTTCTGTCGCCCTTGATGGAATGTTGGAGCGGTACGGCGAACCTGAACCCCAGGAATGCTGCAGTGCACACACACACACACACACACACACACACGCGCGACATCAACTCTGGCACATCCTCTGCTTTCTTTAGTTTCTTCTGTGAAGTTACGTTATTGTAGCCTGGTAACACCATCCTGATGACGTCAGCTCAACGTGGAGTATGTTAATATGCGCAAAATAATCCGAAATTTTATTCTGAAAAACACAATATTCCGATGAGGAGTCACCAGATTATTGGCCTGGCCGATACTTGTCATTTTGCTGATTATCTGTATCCGCGTTTTATTTTAAATTGTGCGTATTACAGTCAGCCAGCATCAGGGAAGGTAATCTGCAATATAAGCAGCTGACACCATGCAGTGTCAGCATGGGAGGAACCTCAAGGAGTTATTTTTATCCATTCATTTTTCAAAGTTTATTTTATTTTTTTTTAAGTTACAGGGAACTTGCTGTATATGATGTTGAAAGGCTCAGTTTTGATTACACCTTTGCTAAAGGCATTTTAAAAAGTTTTGTATTGGAGTTTGTTATGTTCCAAATTCTAAATTTCAACAGAAATATTCTCATTTTTTTGTAAATGTGTGTCAGTTACAAATATCGGTTATCGGCCTCATTAAGTACTAATGATTGACATTTATATTGGCCCTGAAGAACCAATATCGGTTGACCACTAGTCTAATATTCCACTAACGCTCTAGTTTACATGCAGCCGTGCATATTCTGATTAAAATGCCCTAATGGGACATTTTTCATGTCAAAATATGAAGAAGTAGGACAGCTTGTCATTTTGCTTATTTGCATCAAAATAGGTTTTTTCATACTTTCCTACTGATGGCAGACTTGTTGGACTCCCTCTCTCCTTCCTTCACCTTCCTGAAAAGGTCACTGCTGCGATATTTGTGCATATCCAAAAACTTGTTGATGTTCAAGGCTTTTGTTTAGTTTAAAAGTCGGTGTGTTTCTCCTTCTGGCCAGAAATATGGGATTTTCTTTAGCATGCATCTTTATGCCACAGCTTTGCAAACTGTTGGCGAGTTGGTTTGTGTACCACGTATCCATGACAACGCACAGTGCCGACCGTACACAGACAAGAGGCCATGTGTCGCAAACTGTAGTGAAATCCCCAGTCGAGTTTCATATTCTGAACTGCATGTCCAAATAATGCTCCAAAAATCCGAATAATACCGGCATATTCCTCGTCTTCATCAGAAACATAGCTAAATGTGTAAAATGGCCTGGTTGGGATGATTAAAACTAAATAAACTGTATATGTGACAGTTGTTAATATGAATGCTGGGCAAAGTAAAAAATAATTCAGTGACATTGAAAAAATCATTGATTGAACATTGTGTAATGAATTGTTGCAGTAATCTTCTGTTTACAACCCTCTATGTATTGTAGCTTAATAGCGAATTTTGTGTAGCTGTTGATGTAATGAAGCTGTGATGTGTGTCGACGTGACGTTTTCTTTACGTTACGCTCGTTTTTTTCACTTTCTCCCTGCGTCACGTCTCTCCCCTCATGTGTCTGCTGGCTGAAATAATATTTGAATTGAGTTTTAACTTATGTTTGGAAAAAAAAAAAAACACTGGGCAAGTGGGACAAGGAAAAGTATATGGGTCCTTAAAAAAGTCATGGAAAGGTTTTGAAATGTTGTGAGAACCCTGCACCAGGCTATTCATCGCGGTCTAAACTTTGGCCCTTGGACATGTTTCCCCTGCCTCCTGAATTGTCCACGTCAAATAACTGCAGCAGAGAAGTTGGTGGGCCGGCGTTCAAATGCTACTTATTTTCAATTACGATTTTTTTCCTCCCTGAGCTTTTGTGAGAGTTAATTTGGCATCAGTGAGCGTTCATTACCATCCACTCAGTGCTCACTGTCAGCTGAGGAGCTCCAGTTTGCCCATCTTGTCGAAGGCTGAGCCTGTGTAGATTTTTGTTATTCTTCTGCGGTCTTATTATAAGTCCCTCCGGATTAAAGCATCTGATAATGCCCCCCAAAATGTAAGTGTAATGTAAATGGAGGGAGCTCATGCTTCGAATGTATAAATCAAACTCAGGCTGCAGGGACGGCATATGTGAATTCTTAAATTAAACACAAATCCACATGTCTGCGCCGAACGCCTGGTGTCTGCTCCAGCCCCGCCAAGCTCACACCAACTTTTCTCCATCGGCCATATGCAAACAGTCAATACCGTGGCTCCCCTTCATTCACTGGCATTTTGTTTGTACTTTTAAGGCAAAATAATGGCTATAAAAGGCAATCTGGAAAGAATAAAATCTGATGTAAAGCTCAGATCTTAGTCCCTGAAGACTGGGTTAATTGGCCCGGTGGTTTAGTAAAAAAACCGACCCAGGAGAGAAGGAGAGCATTATTACTGGCCCACCTCAGCTCCACGCATGTGCCAATGTTTTAATAACTTCCTCCAGGCCTCCTGGCCCTTCGCCCTTGTTTTGTTGCACAGGACAAAGAGCTGCCCTCCTGAGCTGGTCTCAGATCTGTATTGTGTTTGTCTGTTTCACCGGAAAGTCTCCCTGGGCAGAAATATAAGACTCAGAGTATTTTTGAGGGGAACATCATCACGCTGTAGCATTCATAAGCAGCAAAATGACCAGCGAGATTCAGATCATAATGCAGCACCATATCGCAGAATCCCGCTGTTTCATTTAACCTTTCATCTCGGGCCCATTCACTGAACACTGTGTGTGCGTCGGTACGAGTGTGTGTGTCTCTGTGTGCATATGGCGTGCCAGAGTAAATTGGCCGATTAGGTCCAGCATCAGTTACTGCGTGGAGAGGAGAATGTAACTATTCTAACTGGTAGTTGACCTTGGCGGTCAGCGGTGGAGGGGTCCCTGCTTGCGTGTCAGGCAGACGACTGTAATTACCACAAACTGAAGCATGACACGGCCCACCGTGATTCTTTAATGAAGGCTTTTATTGGCTGGAGCACCGAGCGGCGACAACACCCCAACGCACGCAGCATGTGTGGAAGTAAGCGAGGGGAAAGAATGGAGTGTCTGCAACTCTATCTCTCTATCCATCTATCTATCCATCTCTATATCTATCTATCTATCTATACTCAATGTCTAAAACTGGATACACTGATTATTAAAATTATACCAGTATTTAAAACAACAATTTGGCTGATTGCCAATACTGATGTTGTTTATTTTATTTTATTTTATTTACTATTTATTCCTCCACTTGTGCCAGGCAAATCTTAATTATGAAAATAACTGAACTGTTTTAAAAAGTAATTTAGCACTTCATTACACTGCCTTTGAATGGGCACAAATTCAGCCATACAAATGTATGAAACAACCTTTAATATAACCTTTCACTTGAAAAACATCTTTCAAAAAAGCTTCAAAAAGACTTGTAATATATCATAATTTCCTTCCCAATATCTACTTTTATTGCTGGGAAAACATCAACAAATTTCTCCATCAGCTTTATTTAAACAGCTTATTTAGTCAGATTTCTCCTCAAAAACTAGATCGAGAAGATCATAAACAGTAACACATTTAAGCTCATCGTGATAACATTATAATTTACCATTGCTGCATACTCATTTTTACAGAAAAAAGCTTGAATGCATCATAATATAAGTCAATGCAACCTCTGTTAGCTGTTAGTTTCAGCCACCAGTCATCAGCTGCTAACAGCAAACGTTAATTTGCTGTCTTCCTGCCGTCTCAGTGCAAACTCCATTAGCTGTTAGTTTTGTCCAAGCGCTAATATCATCTAGTTCTCCTCTTGCCAAATCAATGCAACCTCTGTTAGCTGTTAGTTATGGCCACCTGCTGCTCACAGCTAACAGCTTCAACCTCTGTGAGCTGTATTTCCCAGCTAACAGCTGATGTTGTTAACAACCTCTCTCTCTGCTATCTTAATGCAATCTCTGTTAGCTGATAGTTCCGGCTCAATGCAAAGTCCGTTAGCTGTTAGGTCTGGCTAATGGCTTACTTTAACTAGCTCCGCTCCTGCAGGCTCAATGCAACCTCCATAACACGTTCTCTATTGTCCACAAAAAAAAACATCGGCTGTAAGTGAATGTCATGAAATTCGTCAATGGCAGTCAACAAGCAAATATACTGCTGCCTTCAGGTGCTCCTCAGAAATTTCGTGTTTACAGTCTTTATGAGTAAAGAGCACATGAACGGCAACAAAGTCGTAATTACGAGTGGGACATTGGGAAATATCAGTGATACCAGAGTTGCCAAGTTGTGATGTTTACGTGACATTACAGGGCAGCAGAAATGGCAGAAAACATGGAAATAGTGTCAACAAGTGGCGGTAAAAAAATGGCATATTTTGGGGCACCCTGTGGCTCAGTGGATGGAGCGGGTGCCTCATGTATGGAGACTGTGTCCTCGCCGCAGCGGCCACAGGTTCGATTCTGGCTTTAGCCCTTTGCTGCATGTCATCGTCTCTCTCTCTCGCCCCCTTTCAAGCTTAAGCTGTCATATGGAAAAAAGGCATAAAAACCCCAAAAAGTAATTATTTTAAAAAATGAAAAAAAAAGGCGTATTTCGTTATTTTGTTCCAAGTCGCTATCAATTAATAAATAATAATAATAATTAATAAATGCATAAACATGGCGGGTAAAAATCAATGTTTGGTAAATGGTAAGAAACTTTCTTTATTGATTCATGTGTGTTATGTGGTGTTACTGCTGTCCAAGCAGAGTGACCTAAATTAAATCTAAAAATATAATATATAGAATACATGAAAAATTAAATAATATATAAAAATATTAAAATAAACTGTAAACAGCCACTAATCTCTTGTTTAAATGCTTTTAGCATTAAAATGCAATCCATCATCTTTGCAGCTTCCGTGTTGTTACCACTTTAAACCTCAAAGCACATCCATCTATCTATCTGTCTGTCTATCTATCTATCTATCTATCTATCTATCTATCTATCTATCTGTCTATCTGTCTATTTGTCTTTTCTTCTCCTCCCCTCCCCCCGCTCTCTTGCTTGTTTGGAAAGTTGATGAAATTTGTCTTTGGCCGTCATTAGGCAGCAGCCATCAGCTGCCACTCTATTAGCTGCCACGCTTCCTTTAACAGCATATGGCACGGCTGTGTAAGATATGACAAGATGCAAATGTGATGCTGCGGTGGTGGAGGGGTGGAAGGTTTCGGGGGTGTACGATCGCGTGGCTCGTATTGATGAGGCCATGTGTGCCGACCAAAATAAAGATAAGAAGGAGAAAAAACACAATTTGATAAATTGAGAGAGATCATCAATCCTTCTCCCAATCTCACATCTTCATTTCATATTGATCCTCGTGTGTTGATGAGATTACACAGCTCCCACGTCTATAGACCCTGCTCGCTCCCCGGGGGCATGTAAATACCCTCTGTGTGTGTGTGTGTGTCACTGTGTGTGTGCCCAAGCACGTCTGGCCCTTAAAGTCCCTCCACCTCTTTTCTTACCCCCTCTCCTCCTCCTCCTCCTCCTCCTCCTCCCTTCCCTCTCCCGCTCTCTTCTCCCCGTCCAAGCTGTTAAGCTGTCCAGCTCTGCGCTGCCAAGCGGCCGTGTGAAGCCTCGCCAAACTAAACACGGGCAGGCAGCCCGCCACTCGCCCCACACACACACACACACAAGCACCAAAATACATCCACATACATGTCCGCACACATGCACACACACAGGCTTGCACACACACACGTTAGTAGCAGGAGTCAGGTCATGTCTCACCCCACACAAACAGTGAGAGTGACGGCTACACCAGAGCGCCACTAATAGCAGAGAAAAACAGACAGAATCAGTAAATGAGCCCCTCATTAACTTTTTCTGACCCCGTCTCCCCTGGGGAAAGCCAAACCAATCACACCGCCAAATCAGCTTCCTGTACGAGACACTGATCCAACATCAGCTTTCGCTCATCTGCTCTGCACGGTACAAGTGTGTAACGCTGCGAGGGAGGCTGGAGACAGAGCAGGAAAGAGGAGAGAGAATATTACTTTATATCTGCGTCTGTGTGTGTGTGCTCAACAGTATTCAGATCCTTTACTGAATTAAAAGCACTAATACTACACTGTAAAAATACTCTGTTACAGGTACAAGTCCTGCATTGAAATTTTTATTTTTAAAAATTAAGTGTATTCAGGAAAAAGTACTCAAAGTATTAAAAGTACCCAATGCAGAAAAATGTACTATTTCAAAACAATATAAAACAAACAAAAACTGAAAATTGATTTAAAGTAATAATAACACAAATCCAGAATTATTGAATATAAAGGGAAAAAACTCAACATTATAGAAAACAACCAGAAAACTTTTTTTAAGAAAGAAAAATGCTTAAATGTTTATCAGAATAGTTGGCAATTCATTTTATGCCAATCAACGAATCATTGCAGCTTTACTTGTATGAACTGTTTGATACTTTTGGCAAAAATCTTAATTTGTATCATAACTAAAGTATTCAGGTAAATGAAGTGAAGTGAAAAGTAAAACATTTACCTCTGAAATTTAGTGGAGTAAAAGCAGCATGAAAAGAAAAAAATACTCAAGTAAAACACCTCAAATGTGTACTTAAGGACAGTACTTGAGTACATGTACTTAGTTACATTCCACCAGTGGCTGGCTCTGAGGCAGCCGTCTTACTGTAAGACCTCTTTTCTTGGATCACATAAGACTTTTGGGGAAAAGTTCTCCGGCTTTGTTTCTCCCCTCCGGGCTCCGAGCTTTGGGACCGCCGTACCAACTCTTGCGGTAGCCGCTGATGATAAAGTAGATGCAGATGCAAGCAAACATAAGAGCGTGTTGAACGCTGGCCTGTGTTGAATTAGATGAATCCCGACCGAGGCTCTTTTTATGACTCATAAGCGGGCTGACAGGGCCGTGCCGTCGTGACTGATAGATTCATTTAGCCTTATTAAGTCGTGCCATTTAAAGGGGCAATTTGTCAATGAGTGGCACAGAGTTTTTCTGCGTATGTGTGTGTGTGTGTGTGTGTTTACAGTCATCACTTCACTGTAGTTGTTATTACACCAGTGACGTAGAGCTTTATTTCATGTGGATGCTGCGTTAAGACCGGAGGGGTCTTTACTGTTTACACATCTTCTCCATCACCTCTCCTGTCTCTCCTTTTGTGAGTCTCTCTTTCTCTCTAATGCCACCCGCCCCCCACCCCATCACATATTTCCTTTTTTCCCCCATTGGAGTGCTTTTTTTCCTGCCTCCCCTGTCTCCATATGGAAATGACAGAGTAGACGAGATGGATCTGTATATTAAAGCCTAGCTGACATTAGAATTAGCATAATGTGTCGTGGCCTTAGGGCACTACCTGCCATCTGCATTAGCCTGTAGACATGCACACACTCAAAATTTCATACACAGACAAAGAGCCTCATACACAGACTCAAGCACAAAGTTCATTTTCCCTAAACTCCACACATGTTCACACAGGTTTTACATAAACTCAAAACATTGTAAAGACATTTTTTTGCATATTTTATTTGGATTTTATATTTAAAACCAGGTAAAAGTCTCAGAGATTTAAAATCACCTTTTGCAAGAGCGACCAGGCCAAGAGCAGCATAGACATTGTTACAACATCCAGTTAACCCTTTGAAACCTGAGCAAACTGGCTTGGTTTCTTTCAAAAACACCGAAAGATGTTATAAGACGTTATGAGTTAGTAGAGAATTACGTAAAAACTTTACCTATAAAATATATATTAAGACAAAAAGTTAACAATAATAATATAAATGTAGTTTTCTGGACATTTTCCATATTTTTATTTTATTATTAACTTATTGTAAATTCTCTCATAATAGTTTTTCTCTCTTTATAAAACAAGTTGCCAGGTTTATTTCTTGTCACCTTGCAATTTGTGGAACATCTCTTGTCAAGTTGCTTGTTGCCTTTTTAGCCATGTTTTCAAAAGAAATCAAAGCAGTTTTCAAATGTTTAAATGCATCGCGTACAACACTGTACACTGCATGATGCTGCTTAATGGTCATCTTTGTCCATCTGCAGACTCTAACACTGACACTAATCTCTGCTCGGGCCGGTTCCTTCTCATCTGTGTATGTACATGGGTGAAAACCAAAATCAATATGGTCTGCGCTCTCACAATGTTTTACAGATGTTGGTCCCCAAGGTTAGAAGAGAACTTGGCAAAAAGGCTTTTCAATATGCTGCCCTGAATAACTCACAGAAGGACCTGAAATTGTCGGAGCTGATTACTATGAAGGAATTTAAGTCCGTTTTAAAGGACTGGAAAAATAAAATCCTCAAATTCTCACTGAAATCATTCTAGAAAACTACATGCTTATGTATTTTACTGTTTTTTGTATTGCATTTTAAATGACAAGTTCTGATAAAAAATAATGCCTAACTTCTATGTTGTGACCATTTGAAATTTGAACCCCTTGAGCAGCTGAAATCTTATGAAGATCAGATGTTCATTTTTTTCCATTTGAGAAAACCATGAATTTAGATTTGTCTGCATGTAACACGAGTTGAAGTCAAGTTTGAACTGAATGAGTTTGAGCCGCTGAGGAGGATGAGCAATAGATAACTGTGTCATCTGCATAAAAGTGGAGAACAGCAGCTGATAAATTATGACAAAGATTGTTCACATACACGGAGAACAACAGTGGTCCTGGAATGGAGCTCTGAGATTTTACAACATTAACGTTGATTTTCCTTCTCTTCACAGAAAAAGATGAGCCGTCCAGCTACATCTGCACCACCTGCAAGCAGACCTTCACCAGCGCCTGGTTCCTGCTGCAGCACGCCCAGCACACTCATGGCATCCGCATCTACCTGGACAACCACCCGGCCAACTGCTCCCTCACTCCCCGCATGGCTCTGCCTCCGCCGCCGTGCGCCGACGCTCTGCCCCGCTCCCCTCTCCCCACTTTCCTCGGAGACAACAACCCATTCCACCTCCTCCGCATGGCTGCGCCCCTGCTCAGGGAACACCCCCCTCCCCCGGGGTACATGGAGACCCGGCTGCCTGCGACGCCGCCTTTTGTCAGCCCTCCCCCGCCCCCGAGACCCCCGCTAGAGCGGCTGGGCCCAGAGGAGATGGGGCTGCTTTCCCAGCACCCCAGTGCCTTTGAGAGGGTGATGCGGATGACCCCCATGGAGCCTCCGTCCATGGACTTCTCCCGACGTCTGAGAGAACTGGCGGGCAACACGACCAATAACGGAGGGCCCACGCCTCCTCTCTCGCCCAACCGCGTGCCGCCCATGCACCGCTTGCTGAGTCCCACGCTTTTCCAGCCTGGCGCCAAGCCCCCGGCGTTCCTCACCTACGCCCCGCAGCCACCCACCTCTCAGGGGGGACACGGTTCTTCCAGCCCTCCCGATTCCCAGAATCAGAACCCGGGGAAGTCCAAATCCTGTGAGTTCTGCGGCAAGATCTTCAAGTTCCAGAGCAACCTGATCGTGCACAGACGCAGCCACACGGGGGAGCGGCCGTACAAGTGTCATCTATGTGATCACGCGTGTTCTCAGGCCAGCAAGCTCAAGAGGCACATGAAGACACATATGCACAACAAGTCCGGGTCCATGAGCGGCTCCCCAGAGCAGGGGAACAGAGAGGAGGGACCAGAGAGCGAGGAGAAGAGCAGGGAGGGGAATACAAGAGGGATGGGGATGGACAATGAGGAGGAGGAGGAGGAAGAGGAGGAGGAAGAAGAGGAGGAGGAGGAAGAGGAGGAAGAGCTGAGGAACGGGAGTCGGCCAGATTCCAACCTAAGCGAGGACTCGCAGGAGTTCAGCCAGAACAGGGAGAACGGCCCCAGACAGGAGGAGAAACCCCTGAGCGAGGACAGAGTCAGTGACAGCGGCGGGGTCGGCATCATGCACCCGTACAACCACCTGGACAATCACCTGAGACTGAACCCCAACAAGAGGAGCCTGGAGAGACAGCCCAACGGAGACGGCGGGGAGAGGGGCGAAGAACGAGAGAACGAGAGGGAGCCGGACCGAGAGCAGGACGAGCAGACGGCCCAGCGGCCTGTGATGAACGGCAGGATCAGCGTTTCCGAAGCAGACTCCTTTCCCGGACTGTTCCAGCGCCGGCCCACCCCCATCACCAGCCCGAGCCCCTCCAACAACAAGAGAATCAAGATAGAGAAGGAGCAGCTGGAGCTTCCCCCGACTCTACCCCTCATCTCCCCGGAGAACGTCTACTCTCAGCTCCTGGCTGGCTACGCTGCTTCACGCCACTTCATCAGAGAACCCTTCCTGGGATTCACAGATTCCCGCCAGTCGCCGTTTGCCACCTCCTCTGAGCACTCGTCCTCAGAGACAGGAAGCCTCCGCTTCTCCACCCCGCCAGGGGAGCTAATGGAAGGAGGAAGCGCCTCAGGCCGCAGCGGCAGCAGCACCCCTCACCTCATGCGTGGCCCCGGACCCGGGCGGCCCCCGAGCTCTAAGGATCGACGGAACGACACCTGCGAGTACTGTGGCAAAGTGTTCAAGAACTGCAGCAACCTGACGGTGCACCGCCGCAGCCACACGGGGGAGCGGCCCTACAAGTGCGACCTGTGCAGCTACGCCTGCGCCCAGAGCTCCAAGCTGACGCGCCACATGAAGACCCACGGGCAGTTTGGGAAGGAGGTGTACCGCTGCGACATCTGCCACATGCCCTTCAGCGTCTACAGCACGCTGGAGAAACACATGAAGAAGTGGCACGGCGAACATTTGATGGCCAGCGAGGTCAAACTGGAGCAGGCGGACAGAGGTTAAGCCACCAACCATTAGTTATACAGCCGACAGTGTACACAACACTCACACACACACACACACACACACACACACACACACACACACACACACACAGAATCCCTATAACCACTTCTTCAGCTACGGGGCTTGGCTGGATAATCTCTCTCTCTCTCTTAAAAAAAAATTTGAGACTGATTGATGTTCATCTTTTTTTCTTGTCACAGAAACTGCCACCTGAGAATATAAACAAAGGGAAACTTTAATGAGAACTTGTCTAGAATGCACAACTTGGTGTTTCTTGGCAAACTGTCTGAGGATTTTATCAGTTAGGAATCCATGGAGCCTTTCTACTGTGCAATAATTTCTGTATTTATTGGATTTTTGTAATGATATTTGGCATGTGCAGGTACATCTTTGTGGGATTTCATATGGAGTTAGTTTTGAAAATGTGCTAAAACATTTTTTTTTTTCTAAAAATGCGATAACTGGAAAGAAGTCACCCTTAATACAATTTGTTTTTCTCTCCTTTAAGGAAGCTTATTATCATGTGTGAGTAAAATTGTGCAAAGCGTTCAGCTTTTTAAACGAAGAAAAAAAAAATTTGTTTTCTATATAAACTGCAGCAGCGGACTACAATCCACTCCCTCATACAAGCACTGAATGTCAGCCTGACAATAAAACATCGTGCTGGATTTTAAAAATCCACTGTTATCTTAAAGACCTGATAAGTTGAATTTATTCAGGGAATTTGTCCTTTTGAATATTGGCATGTGAACAGTTTCAAAATGCAGTTACTGTATTGCTGTCCTCGCATCAGTCGGGACGTAAATAAAGGTTGCACTTCAAGGAGGAACCCTTAACTGATGCTCAGAACATTCCCAATGTAGGATTAAAAATACCATATTTAATATGTTGACTAAGTTAAGACTACTTGTGATCGATGTGAGAAGGAGAACAGTCCTGTTTATGGTTTGTAAATATATTCTTTTTTTTTTTTTTGATATGTTAAAGTAGCCCCGACTGCGCGTGAACGATGGCCTAAAACAATCAGAAGACCAGCTGCTTGCATCATCCACAGTATATGCTAAGTGTAACTACCATTCATTATTGCTTTATCACTTGATTATCTCCCCCACTCCCCCCGCCCCACGTGTGCCAACTCAAAGGCAATTTGTTAAAGCTACTTCAACAATTGTAACGCTTTCTAAATCGCCTCCCTCTGCTGCCGACACCGCCGCCGTGTCTCTCTCTGACCCGTGTCCCCCTCAGGATCCACAAAATGGCTCCAAATGAAATTCATATCAATACGTGTTAGCGTGTGTGTTCTTCTCTCCGCGGCGTGCTCTAAGCCTCTCTCTCCGACGGCGTCTTTTCACAGTTCACTAGCTCAGATTCATGCATTAGAGCGGCTTTTAAAAGGGAAGCCTGTTCATTCGCCTCACAAAGTGATATGGGTTTAACTCGCAGTAACAGATTTTGAGACAGTGTGCGTGCTCGCGACTTTTGGGGATTACGTTTTTTTATTTTCTGCATCGTTCATCCTGAAATGAATCTGGTACAGAGAGGCTGTGTGAGTTATGATAATTTTGAGCACAGCTGCAACTGGGGGGACGGCCGGGCGACCTTGAGCAGCGGCTATGCTGATAGTCAAAGTGAAAGATTGGAACGAAAGAAATGAAGAAGTGTGAGAATCAGATGGAAAGAGAGAGAGAGAGCGAGACCTTGACCGGGGAGAAGAGTCATTCAAATGAAATTGAAAGCATATGAAAAGTGTTTTTTTTTCTTTATTGTACCCAAATGCACATCTACAGTGGCCACATGTTATAACGGACCATCAGAGTGAGACAGAGCGAGCGTGAGAGGGAGGGAGAAGCCACATGAAAGGAGATTGAGACGACATCTTTTATTTTAGTTTTGCAATCGTCACAATCATCCTCAAGTGTGACCTCCTGTTTTGGATGATTGTCAGGTTTTATCTGCGCCATTTTGTTTCGACAGAAACTGTACCTTGGATACAAATCCCATTTTTTTGTGATTTTAAGAAAGGACACAGCAACTCTGCAGAAGTGGCTTCTATGTATTTTAGCACATGAGAGCAAAAAAATCTAAACCCTGATGTAGATGCTCAGTGCGTTAATTCCAGGAAAAAACTCACCTCGGTTCGGCCAAAACGAGACATACAGCCATGAAATTCATGAGCAAGGACCACACCGTCAACAAGATGTGTTTTACAGTTTTGCTCCGACTGCTTGTAGCTCATTTGCCAAATGCATTGTGGGAAAGCTTTGACAGGGAATTTGCTGTAGCACCAGGGCACGACGAAGACCCTGAGAAGTGTATGTGGAGGAGAGGCAGGAGGGAGAGGCGAAGAATACGAGGGCAGAGCATGAGGAGAGGGTTAGGGCTCATTTACGCTCAACTTTAGCTGCATACAAAGATGGATTTCATCCACATTTATGCATGTTTTCTTAAAGCTTTTGAACAAAAAGGGGGCAGTACCACCACAGATTGTGTGGTCGTAATTCGAGCGAGATACGACTGTAGGAGATGACGAAGACATTTTAAAAAAAGGCGGAAAGAAATGAATCGGTAATATAGTGAAAAGAATTCTCCGTCCACATGTCACAGTATATTTAATTGAAAGATGCATTTGTTCACGCCTTCACCATCACCACCTGCAGCATGTTTTCATCCCAACTCGTCAAATACCGCCGCTTTGTCAAGGACATGCATGTTAAAATATGCCGCTTACAGCTTACAGAAGCTTACAGATATGGACAAAATGGAGCAGTCCCGCTGGGATCGTGGACGAACAGAACGAATCGGTAAATATAGTAAAAAGAATTCTCTGTTCACATGTCGTGATGTATTTAATGGCGTCACAAACCACCACCGTCTGCACATTGCCTCCGTTAAAAGATACATTATTACGACCTCCTCCACCGTCGCTTCGTTTGCTGCGACATGTTTTCATCCCAACTCGTCGAATACCGAATGTCCGCTTTGTCAGCGGACACATACGTTAATATATTACACGCTGGGTACCTTCCTGTGTCTGTTTTGGATGTTTATGGACGACGTGTCATTGTACACTTAAATACATGCATTGTGTAATAAACTTACAGCGTAGGTAAAATACTATAAATATAAAGTTGATTTCCGTAGATTCCCAGGTGAAAGTCCGGAGTTTGTTTGACCCATCCACCTTCCCTTCCGCCTGCCATATACAAACTTTGTCGCTCTTTGTATCACTGTAGTTGGCGGCATCTTCCCCAAATATTGCCGCCAAGTGTGTAACATACTGCCTTGAAGGATGCCTCTGTGTCCATGTCCGACACCGATGGCACCGATGCCAACGTCCACCAACGCCAATGTCCACCAACGCCAATGTCCACCAACAAAGCAGCAATATCTGAGTTGGGTTGTTGGCCATTGCCTCTAAAACGTACTCGCCCGGTGCGTATCATACTGCCATTAAAGGGCGTCTCTCCGTATCTGTGTCTGACACCAACGTCCACTGAGATCAATGTCCAGTGAGTGGTGGTATTTGACGAGTTTTAGGCAAGAGCGGGTTGTTTGTCTGAAACTTTTGACCTTGAGTGCCATTTATTGATTGCATCTGTGCCATTACAAAGGGAAACATCAGTTTTCGTTCGTATAAATGAGCCAAAAGGTAGATACTTTATGCAGTAAGTGACAGAGTTGAGGTGTGGTCCTGCTCCCGAAATTCGGATAGCTTCGATATATCACATGCAAACGATGAACAGTTGAACCCAGATCCCACACAGACATTCAGTCTTGCAAAATGTTTACAGTGTTGAAGTACGCCATTAATGAAATACTCTGTGTAAGTGTTTAAAAATTATGATAAAGTATTGTTTTCTCCAATGTTCTTTCAAATGTTTTTGAATGCCATAGCAGTTTTGTATGATTATCCTGGTGGAGGGATTTTATCTTCATGTTTCTGTAATTGTTCACTGTAATGGGAAGACAACTTTTGAAATGTAATATTGCAGAATCATGCCAGATTATTTTTTTTTCTATCAAGAGTGGTGCCATTATTGACTTTTGGTCTCTTTCAATGTTTTTTTTTTTTTTTTTTTGAATATATATTTAATTTTAAATGAGTTTCCTGTTGTTGGTTTGGTGAAGCCATCCTCCGTGGATGTAAAACGAAAATGATTAAAAAGAAAATAATTACCAGAATGAGATGATCCTAAAGGAACAACCTTCGGCAGGGGAGCAGAGAGCTTTGTGCGGGAAATCCTTTTTCCAAATCAATTTTACGAGACATTCACAAACATGTTTTTGTTTTTTTTTTGTTTTGTTTTCCTCATGGTTGGTTGAAGGTCTTGTGACGGCACTTGCAACTGTAATTTTAAATGCATTTTCATACTTCACTTTTCACGACTTTCACTTTCACACTCTTTGTACAAAATAGTTTTCCTTGTTCTTTTTTGGGGGGGAGTGCATCATTGTGGAAAAAAGTGATTTCAGAACAGTACACATCTGCTGTTTTGAACATATATGTATTTTTGTAATGTGTTGAAAAATCAATACAAGAAAGCCAACACTTCAATAAATGTTGCAATTGCTCTATGATTGAAGCATCTTTTCACTCTGATTATTTCACCTTCGTTTTCTTCCACCACCACAGTTTATATTGGAACAGTTCCCGACACACAATAATTTTAGTTACAACTAGAATACAAAACTTTATTGTTGCTTTACAGCCTATTTCTAACAACACTGTTGTTAATTAAATCAGCATTCCTTGAAAACTTTGAATCCTCGACAAGTGAATCATGCATTTATTTGCCATCGACACAAACCATGTGACACTGCTGCTAATAATTTAGTATAACGTCTAATCTGATGTTGAGTTTAGGGTGTGGAACTTTAATTTTTTTATTAAAAACTATACAAAACATGCACAAATCAAACACAAACTAATACAGTTATTACAATTACTGATTATTTATTGTGGAATTTAGATATAATGAAAAGATCTTAAACGTATGGTATTTATACAGTAGAAGCAGGCTGATGACGGGTTTTTCCAGAATTTGACCATTATTTGCTTCCTTTCTTCCTTTAAATGCAGGAGAGGAAGTAACGAATTACATTTGGTCTTGTTAGTGTAATAAAGTCAATTTTGTATAGTTTTTTGAGTATTTTTACCTGTAATTCCACTTTATCTACCCATGCAATGACTTCTTAAATCAAGATTTAATTTACTTTTGAAAAGCTGTACTTTCTCTAATTCAGACATCAGAACGTCTCTTCTTCTCTTGTAGTTTAACTTGGATTTTTTGGGGGGATGCCTTCCAGTGTTGGCTTATTTATGATGACCAAAATATTCAGATTCTAACATTTGAAAATATAAATTTTGGTTTTCAAATGGAGAATAAAAAAAAAGAAGAAAAAAGAAAAATATAATATTAATTTGACTATCTTATGAGATAAAACTATTTAAAAGATCACTGAAATATTGCAATATGGAGAAAGCCCTACATCTGTATAAATATCTAATTTCTGAATGACCACTTGTGTTTTTTTCCTATTGTTTTATATATTGTCCTTTACTTATCTAATTGTTTGAGGCTGTCTACATATTTTAATTTATTTGACTGCTGCCCTCGCGCAGGTCAGTTCATGTGAATGATATGAACTTAATATAATACCCTTGAATGAATATAATAGTTTTTATTGAATATTAATCTTCAATAAAGTTCAATAAAAAAAAAAAAACTCGGCCGGAGGTCAGGAGGTCAAGGGGCGGAGACGGGGTGGGAAGGATGCGGAAAGGCAGGTGACACTCCGGCTGTGGCTAGCAACAGCGGTTGTGGTTAGCATTATTATATCTCCATGTGATTAAAAAAATGCATTTTTTTTTCTTTAAATAATCACTTATTCAACACCGGCTTAGCAAATGACTTAATTCAAACGCACCTGCGATATCACGTTACACAGGTGCAGGCTAGGCTAACAACATGGAGTGAAGGCTAACACCACAGAGGCTAACACAGCGAAGGCTAACCAGGCTAACACTGTGAAGGCTAACACCACAGAGGCGAACACCACGGAGGCAAACACAGTGAAGGCTAACACCACGGATGCTAACATCACGGAGGCTAACATCACGGAGGCTAACACCACAGAGGCTAACACAGCGAAGGCTAACACAGTGAAGGCTAACACCACAGAGGCTAACACAGTGAAGGCTAACACCACGGAGGCTAACCAGGCTAACACAGTGAAGGCTAACAATGTGAAGGCTAACACCATGAAGGCTAAAACAGTGAAGGCTAACACAGTGAAGGCTAACACCGTGAAGGCTAACACCACGGAGGCTAACACAGTGCAGGCTAACACCACAGAGGCTAACACAGTGCAGGCTAACACCACGGAGGCTAACACCATGAAGGCTAACACCACGGAGGCTAACACCACGGAGGCTAACACAGTGCAGGCTAACACCACGGAGGCTAACACCATGAAGGCTAAGACGGGGGACAGCGGGATTTGGACAACAATCCCCGAAGTGACATTCAGCTCAACATGATGGGAAACGTTGGCAGCAGTGGGACAGAGGGACCAGGTGACAGGTGAGTACATCAACAAACTCTTGTAATGTGTCAATAATGGTTATGTTACTGAACACCTGTGCGTGTGCGCGTGACTTGGTGCAGGCTCTCCTCTGCTTTATTCTGTTGTTGATGCTATAAGAAATGTCAGGTTAGATCATTTTATGCACTTTCTGTTCTTCATTTTTTTTTTGATAATTTTGGCTGCATTCATACACATGAAAAAAAAGTAATTTTATTATAAATTTGATTTTACATTTAGGGAGTTTCATATCGTTTTGCAATCATTTCATGTCTCCTTAAAGTCATTTTGTGTCAGTTTTTTTTGGTAGTCTATCTTTTTATTTTAATTTTGTGTGTTTTTTAAGCCATTTTTGTTTTGGGTTTATGATGGTCATTTTGTGCCTCTTTGCAGTCTCCTTTTGTCTCCTGGTTGTAGTTTTGTGTCTTTTTGTAGATATAGTGTGCCATTTTTGCTAGTTTTGTGTTTCTTTGAGGTCATTTGACTTTTTTGGGGGTAGTTTTGTGTTTATTGTGGGCATTTTGTGCTTCTTTGTAATCTCTTTTTGTAACGTATGGTTGTTTTGTGTCTCTTTGTGGACATTTTTAGTATTTTTGAGGTTGTTTTTCTCTTTTTGAAGTGATTTTTTTTAATGTAGTGAAATTTGTGGTGATTTTGAGTCTCCTCTTGGTCAGTATGTGTGAGTGACTTATTGTAGGAGAAGGCTAGGTGGTGCTCCTGACACTTTGCTCCCCTGGGCCTGTTCTCGATAGGCCTGTTCAATAATCCATCTACAGTCTCATACAGACAGTAAACGGTGCCTGTGCATCAGAATCACACGAACAAGGCAGTGAGGGTGAGAACTGGCCGACATGTCAACTTTAAATTGCTGTAGTGGTTTTCTGAGATAACGTGATCTTAAAACCATTAAGCAAGTAATTCCTCAACAAATTAAAAGTGTATCTTTAACAAATGCTGGAAATAAATTAAAATGTTATTTTAATCAGCATTAACAGTCACATTTTCTGACAAATAAATAGAGTATAATCCAGAAAACATTAGTTCAGTGTAATAAAAAGAGATAATTAAAACTGCCCCCCAGTAATTTTTTAGTCGTAAGATTGAATGCAAACTGCAGTGGATGTTTAAGTGTAATGGCTTGATGTTTTTATGGTTGAAATTTAAGAAAAACCTATCATGTTGTCAGTGAGGAATCTCTCCAGCTTGCAGTTAACGTTTTCGGGGCAAGACAAGACACAGATAGACGGTTGGTGCTGAATCTTGATCACAATCTGACAAATAATATTTCACATTGTGCGACTACACCAGTGCATTGATTAAAAAGAAAAAAAAGAGCACCTTGCAAAATGTTCCTCCAGAGACGACTGCTGCTGCTACAACTCTCTTGTTCTTTGAAAACAATGCAGACGAGAGTGTGACTCACAGCTTTTATTTCTGAAGGTAGCTGTTGACAGCCTCATGCTTCATAAATGAGTCCTGGCATGAGTGTGGGGACCCATCAGGTATTTCTTGATATCGGGCCAACAGCAGTCAAGCCTGTCCTCGCTTGAGCCTCCAGGCCATTGGATAGCATAACAGAAACCGTGCGCGAGCAGCGTGTGTGTGTGTGTGTGCGCGCTCCAAGAGAAAGGAGAAGAAGAGACACAATAGAGTGGAGATAGAGGAATGAAGAACGGAAAGAAGGCTTGTGCAGGGCGGGTTTGTGTGAGAAAGTCGAATCAGGAGGAATTCTCTGTGGTTGCCAGCTCTCGCCACAAACAACGTCGCTTAAAGTGTCTCAGTGTCACAACATTCAGCACGGATCAATGTAAAAATGTAATTATTACATCAAAATATCCTGAAAATAATCAAACAATCAGCTACAAATCGCTGATGTTTGGAGGATTTGGTGTTTGCAGGAGGGATTGTGTGTGTGTGTGTGTGTGTGTGCCTGAAGGCTGACATCTGGGTGCCATGTTGATCATTCTGGTCTTCTGGTCAGCAGAAATGTGCATGTTGAGAGGATGTCACGTTCCCACAGCTCTTATCCTAGCAATGGCAGAGCTATTGACACAACAATTGCAATAGCATGACTTTCAGTAAACGCTTAGTGGCTGCAGATGTTTTTTTTTTAAAGGGACAGTTCACACAAAGAATCCAAAATACATATTTTTCCTCTTACCTGTACTGTTTTTTCTTTTTATTCAGCCTAGATTTTTTTGGTGTGAGGTGCAAAGTGTGTGGCGATCTCGGACGTGGAGATGTTTGCCTTCTCTTCAATATAATGGAACAAGCTGACACTCGGCTTGTGGTGCTCAAAGCACCAAAACAAAAAAAACAGACAAAAAAAACAAAACAGCAATGTCTCTTTCATGACTTGGTTATTCAAGATCATCCACAGACCTTGTTGTGAACAGATTCATGTAGGAACTATTTTCTTTCCGCTGAACTACAAACCCCAACTGTATCACTACGCAAAAGGAGGCTGCATCTACCTGTGTAGGAGAGGCTCATGCTCATGACAGCGCGCAAAAAGTTTTCTTGTTGAGAAAATTTTCTGCATCAATTTATGGTGTCTTTAATAAAATTAACCTGCATGAAATTTGACTTTTGGCAGGGGGGCATCTACAGGATCTTTGATTTTCTAAAAAGGTTGAATCACATCTACCGCATTTGAGGCCCATTCATTTAAAACTATTTAAAGTCAGGCTAATGGGATAAAATGTTATGGAAAAGTTTTGAAAATTCATTTGTATAAATGTGTGGGAGCCCTGTCTTTAATTAAGTCAAAAATTAAAGACATATACAGCTGCTTTCATGTTTTTATTGGGTGGGAGAAAAATGCACATTGTAAAATTATGATCAGGGCTCAGCGGGACGTTCAGTGTGACAGCGGCATTCATATAATGTTACAAACAAGCCAAGGGTGCTAATGACAGATCGCAAATGACACTAGATATCAAACAAAAGCCGGAGACTGAATCATATTAACTTTCTGTTAGTTGTAAATTCATCACTTCTTCACTTCATGGTGCGGCCTCTCTCTCTCCCTCTGTGTGACGGCCTGCATGTCTGCAGCTGCTTGTTCAAAAGAGTATCGTAAAACTCAAGAGCGCTCACTCTGCAGCAAAATCTAGGAACCAAAACTTCTACAAAAGCACAGTGACAAGAAGAAAACAACAAACTTTCAAGGGGCAGCCCTAGTGGATTATCTTGAGTAACTGGGTCATGATTTCTGCAAAAGGACATTGCTGAGTTTTTTTAATGTATTTTTTGGTACTTTGAGCACCACAAGCAGAGTGCTATGTAGTTCCACTATATTAGAGAAAAAGCAGACATCTCTGCAGCCAATATCTCCAACACCAAAACAATCTACACTGATAAATAGCACGACAGGTAAGAGAGAAAATTATCATTTTTGATTCTGGGGTGAACTGTCCCTTTAATGATTCAAAAAAGGTAAAAAAAAATCTCATAATGTCAAATGATCCCTCACTCTCTTCATATCTATTTAAAACACGTGAAAGATGCAATTTGTTGGCATAACACATATTTTTCTAATCAAACTGACAAGTTAAAGAACAAAGTTGTGTATTTGTCTTGCAAAATTGCAAATCATATCTGGACCTCAAGCATCTTATTATGAGACTTATTTTGGCAGCTCTTTCGACCCGTTCTGAACTGTATTTTTTTTTTAAAGGGCCACTCTCCGTATAATCAGAGGCCACACAAATGTGCGCTCCCAGACCCATCCGGCCACTTCTCTGCCACCAGCCCATGCTGCACAGTTCACATGTGACGTGAGGTTACAAAGCTCTCTTTAAAGCTTGTTTAGGAGCAGGCCCCCTCCTGCGTGCCCGGCTCCGTGGGAGAAAAGTGGCCTGGAGCACCAGTGGTGAGGAGGTGCTGGATCCTCTTCACCAGAGAGCGCTGGGCAGAGGCCCGAGAGTCACAGACAGAGAGTCGCGGAGCAGGAGATGGGAAATCATGGTTTGGAGTAAAACCACGTCCTCGGGGAACAGGGTGTCAGCAGGGATTGCGGTTCACGTCCTGGGCCACACAGAACCACAAGCCCGCCGCAGAGACCCGACTTTCCACTGGATCACAGGGCTCAGGCCCCACTGGCCTCTCTGTAGATATCCAGTTACTAATCTACCGGCCCTGACCAGTACCCAGCCGAATGGCGCTGCCGCCCAGCAGGCAGACTAAGTTTCGCCCTGCGACACAGCGACCAGAGTAAATCCAGCCCAGCTGGCTGCTCTTGGGAAAAGGGAGGGAGGGAGAGCAATTTTGAGGGGTGGTCAGGAGACAGAGCAGTGTGGTGGAGCGTGGTCACTCAACAGCTGCGGCTTGGGAAGATCCTCTCTTCGGGGAGAATCTGACCCGAAGGAACAAAGGCTTTGCGGTCATGTCGAGCGTGTAACTAAAGGACAGGAAATGCAGACTTTTTCAGAGAGAGGAAAAACACTGAAGCCACTCGGTGGGAGGTTTTGGTCGTTTACGGCACAACCATGTCGTCAAGCATCAAAACGAGACTCATCTCAAAACAGAAATGACAACTTATGGTTGCTATAATTGCCTCCTTTACATACAGAAAATCCCTTAAAGGGATACTTCGCCGATTTTCAACCGGCTTTGTATCAAAACAATGTGGGAAGTATGTGGAGATGAACTGCTGTAAACTTTCCTCCATCTAACCAGTGCATAGATACATCGCCAAATGACGAAAGAGTTTTGTTGGCTTCTTCATGTCGGTGAAATACCTCTTTGACCCTTTAACACCTGGATTGATAGAAGTTCACTTCATGAACATTTAAACCTCAAAAGCCGAAGACAAAAGTTTTGATTTCATTTGAAAAACCCAGAAAAAAACCTAATTAGCAACTTGACAAGAAATGACCCGCAATTGAAAAGTAGCTTGGAGGATTATTGAAAAAATGGGGGAAAGTGACCAGAAAACTATATTCATTAAAAGTATATATATATAATATATATATTAGGGGTCAACAAATTATTGGCCTGGCCGATGATTGGGGCAGATGGCCAGTATTTGGCATTTTGCAGATTATCTGTAATCGCCAATAAAATTAATTTTTAAAAAAGTGCAAAGAAAGAAGAAAGTGTTGTTTTTTTTACTTTGTAAAGCCTCAGTGAGCTATTTTTATTTATTTAATTTTTATTTAGGAAACATTAAACAAAAGTTTTGTGTTGCAATTTGTTATATATTTCAAATTCTAAACATTTTATTTTCATTGTAACCAAATATCAATTACTGGTCTAATTAAATAATGATCGGTATCGGCCCCATACCAGTTGACCGCTAATATAAATAAATAAATAAATATACATATACTGTATATGTGTGTGTGTGTGTGTGTGTTTATGAATATATATATATTTTACCTTGTTTGATTTGTTCGTTGGTTCTCATTATTAGATATGTTAAAAAAACAGGGAGGCAATGTCTAGAATACAAATATATTTCTTTTTTTTTTTAAAGAACTTTCTTGATTTTTCCCCTCTATTATTATTATAATTATTATTATTATTATTATTATTATAATTAGTAGTAGTAGTAGTAGTAGTTGTAGTAGTAGTATTAATTTATTTATTTTATTCTCTTTCTGGTAATTGTCTTGTAAGTTTTTACTAATTTCTAGCTATTTTGTGGGCCATCTCTTGTTAAGTTGCTTGTTGCCCTCCCATGTTTTTGGCAGAAATCAAGCCACTTTGCTCTGGTGTGAAAGGGTTAACTAAAACTAAAATCCGTTGTTTGTCAGTTACACTGTATAGTTTCCTTTGCTGTTTTAGACACCTGATGTGATGCTGATTTTCCGTCAGCTGATCTCGTCTTTTTCACTCAAACAACTCGGCGGGTCGTGACTGCACAAGCCCTCCGAAACACCCGGCCGTCACCTCGCCATGGAGACACAGTCAAGCAAAACGTTTATTTATCTTTGCGCCGCAGCCACACCTTCGCCGTCTGCCTGTTTAAGTCCTCCAGTCTCTTCATCACTCGCTCCGATTGTCGTAACCTCACTTGTATCTATTTTCACTCCTCAGCTCTTTGTTCTCTGTTTCCTCTCCCTCGCCTGCCTGATTGATTCCTTCCAGATAAACTTTCTCTCCTCTTCCCCTCCTGTTTTTATTCCAAACTCCTCTCTTCTGTCCCACTGTCAGCATAATTCCCCCGGTGTCAGACCTCCCAGATGGGCCCAGACGCAGGTAGATAGCTACCGCGGTGGGGAAGCTCCTCTGCTGTCGGCTTCCTGACGCCCGACCTGCCCCCCGCACACACACTCGCGCACACACACCTCGCCTCAGGGGGGTCAGTGTCATTGTTGGCGTTGGGCACATGCTCGTCGCGGTGCAATATTAAATCTTCTCATTTGATTTGGACTGTAATTATGTCGTAAAAACAAACTGGCTGTGAAGCCGTGGCCCGCCAGTGTGATCTACTTTCATCAAGTGCAGACTGGCTTAATTATAGAGTGTGCCGTACACCCATCTTTCACTGGGCAGCTTTTCCTGCTGCTTCTTTAAGCCATCACATTCTTTTATTGTGCGTTAATCACAAGGCAATTGGGCCGTTTGCGACGGCTGGGGGTAGATTTTAACACTGGTCTGTACACATCCTGCGAATTCTGAGGAAAAAAAAAGTCAAGAGTTGTACACGGTAATGGAATCTGATGCCTCCTCTATTTCTGCGGTGTACTTAATGATATGGTTTTCATACCACAAAGGTATTCAAATGTGAGGAATCTCTGCTGAGAATAAAGGACTCCGCTGTTCTTTGTGCACTTCAAATTGAGCGTGCGAGGTTAGACGGATAAATAAGTAAATTTGACAATAAATGACCAAATCTCATCAAAGGAAATCACACTGATGTGAACGACTGTAAATAAAACTCAGATCTTTCCCCCCGTGGGATTTTATTTCTGTTTCATTATCTTAAGAGGGAGCCATAAAACACTTGAAGGAATAACACTCAAGCATGAAGATCTATGAATTTTATGAGCAAATTATTTCCTCGTACAGCCGCTGCTTTTTATCTGCTTTTCTTTTTTTTTTTTACAGTCAGACATCTGAAATACATGTTTGTTTAGGCCTGTATGTGCCACATGGTTAAGTCAAACCAGATTCCACCTTCACATCAACTCGCACAGGAGGACGCCAGATGCCAAATCGCAGCATATGGCAATATGTATATTCATTTATTTTTGCTTTGCCGCGCTTCATGCAATATGTTTTGGAGCAGCGCTTCAAATCACTCAAACGATTAAATGATTTGCACCGTGTATTATACGTCTCAAACTGATTTCAGTAAAAATGTTTATGGTTGTAACAGAGACAGTTACCAGTCAGGATTATTAGAGTGATTAAAAAAAAAAAACTTCACTCAAACTCATTTCTGAGTTTCTGAGAAACTGGGTTTCGGTGGCTTTTTAGCCTCCAAACATTAGTGTTTTTAGGGACCCATCGCTCTTTTTCCAGCAGCCTTTAGCCCCCAAACATGAGTGTGTTTTTGGACCTACAGCTGTTTTTCCAGACACTTTTCAGCCCCCAAACATGAGTGTTTTTTAAGGACCCAAACCTTTTTTTCCCCCAGTGGACTTTCAGTGCCCAAACGTGGGTCGTATTTAGCTACCCGTGGCCGTTATTCTAGTGGCTTTTTTTTGCGCCAAACGTGGGTTATATGTAGAGACCCTCAGCTGTTTTTCCAGCAGCTATTTAACTCCCAAACATGGGTGTCTTTTAGAGACCCGTGGCTGTTTTTCCTGCTCCTTTTTAGCCCCAAAATGTGGTGCTTTTTAGAAACCTGATGCTTTTTTTCCAGCGTCTTTGTAGTCCCCAAATGTTAGTGGTATTTAGGTGGTATTTTGGGACCTGTTACTGTTTCCAGTGAATTTTTAGTGCCCAAATGTGGGTTTTTTTTTTTTTTTTTTTTTAGAGATCTGTAGCTGATTTTCCAGCAGCTTTTTAGCCCTAAAATGTCATTTTTGTTAGCGACCCATGGCTGTTTTGACAGCAGCGATGTAAATCCCCAAATGTGGGTTTTTCTTAGTGACCCATAGATTCTTTTTCAACAGCTTCTTTGCTTCCAAAGTGTGTATTTTTTAGGGATCATGTCTTATTTTACCAGAATGGACAGTGCCATAAAAAGTGGTTGTTTTTTTGCTGAGACATTGCTGCATTTCCAGTGGGGATTGTGCCCCCAAAACCAGTCATTTTAAGCCAGGACATGATTCCTAACAATAACCACGTGTTATTTTGTGTCTACACATAAACAGCCGTTAACCACAGCATTGTTGCTGAATAAATTTTCGATGTATCAGTTACTTGCCAGTGTAACGCGTCTGTGGTTTGCAAAACTGTTTAATGCCAACACTTTTTCTGGTTTGCACAAAAATAACAATAACTGACAAAATCCGCAACCTGGAAGCAGCTGTTTCTTTAGAACAAAAATCAGACTGTGATTGGGATGTGAAGTCAATGCTCAGTGGCTAGCAGTAAGAGAACAGAGCGAGGGTTAATGTCAGATGAGTGTGTGAGGGAGGGGGAAGGATGGAGCCGTCTGGGGACTGACCCCTTTATGTCTTAATAGTTGAGCTGAAAACGAGGGGAGACTATGAAAGCTGAAGGGTCACCAAGGGAGAACTCCCCCGGTTTTGCCCCTCTCCGCCGGCCTTTTATGATGGGTTCATCTGTGTTGTGACAGGTGTGTGAAGTGGGCACCTTACTGGAGGTAATTGCCATTTCTCTCCTGTGGGTCATTGTTTGTCCCTATGCCTGAAAAGACCATTAGAAAAAAAAGAGGATTTCACGTCGTTACAGTGGAGATGAAGACTTTGTAATTCTCTTGTTCTCTCAGGAATAAATTGAATAAAAATCACAATTATGAAATATTCAAAATATTCAGAGTGGATCCATTACCAGCGTGGGGTGCGGTGCATAAACACAGACGGTAAACACACCCTGCTGATGCTGCTGTTCTTTAGCTGGAACAGACTGCTGTGGCCTCACTACAGAAACCATTATGGTGCCACTGAGGAGAGTCATAAAGGTGATTAACAGCTGCTTCTAATTAAAGATCAATGGAGAGTCTTTCTGAGGTGATTTGTTATATGAATTAGGATGCCCACTGTCCATTAATGACATCAGGCAATGTCACTGTAACAGATTGGGTATTGATTCACCCTTGTTTGAGACACAGCTCAAACTAAACTATACATCACGGCCGTCCAGGACGCAGGGATTTGTTTATGAATGCTCCTTTATCCGCAGTAAAAAGTCAGACGCCCACCCCTCGACCCCCCACGCGTGTTTGAAAATGCATGCGTTTTATTTAATGTATACATTGCATCAGAAGATAAATATGTTGCATACGTCTTTCTAATGCTGGAGCTGAGAACCTGGAGTGCAGCGCTGCCACATCCTGATTCAGTAATCAGACATCATTACAGATCAGCAATGCATCACAGGGGGTAAGAGGGCCGTGAAAGCATCAAGTTGTACACTTGATTTCATATGACCATTATTCTAATAAACCTACCGGAGGTAATTTGATGCTCTTTAAATTTTTAAGGTTCGGAGCTATATTTTAACTATAGACCGTTCTCCAAGAGCAAGTATTGATTTGTCGTAGCAGGAAAAGCTCAAGTATACCTCATATTCATTGTGCCATTATGTGTCAGAGTAGCAGAGCTCTGGAGCTGACTCTCCTTAAATGGAATTAGCATTAGAAAATATAGCTTTGTTTGACAAACAAATGTGCCTGCTGCTTTGAAATGCATATTAGGTTTTATTACAGGTTTGTATTCATGAAACCAAGGTTGAGTTCACGTTACAGGGCTTAAAGGGGTAGTTCACCCCAAAATGAAAATTCAGTCATTATCTACTCACCCTCGTGCCAACAAAAAGTCAGGTGAAGTTTTATAATCCACAGAATACTGCCTGAGTATCACGGGGAAAAGACGTTGCACTCATCTCCTAAATTTAAATAAATTGTGACCAGGATTCAAACGTAAAAAAAATAGAAACCCACAAAATGTCTCCATACTGCTCATCCAAAGAAATCCTAGTGTCCTGAAGCCCTGATGTGACAAGGTGTTTGAAAAACATCACGAGCGCCACATTTTTAGCCTTGTTGTAGCTCCTAGTGTGGGAGCCCTCTTTTTAGTTTGGGCCGTACCTGCACACCTGTGTTTACATGCTACCTGGAAGCCTCCTCTACACACACTTATGTAGTTAGCAGCACGTAACAAGTGAATCATACATTTGTTGATTTTTTACAGCAATGGAAATGTGTTTGATATTGGTATGGCCCTTCAAAATAAACAGCTGCTTTGGTTTATTCAATTATAACATAACTTAATCTTAATTAAAAATGATGACAGTAGTTCATGTAACTTTGTTTTATGGCAGTAGCTACTTTTTTGTTATTATATTTCATGTAGTAATTGTGTTTTAGTAGTTCAGAGAAGATTTCAAAATAGCAATATATTGTGTATCATGATAGAGCCTAAAAATATCATGATATTATTTTAAATCCATATCTTCCAGCACTAATTTAAAGCAAATAATTTAAGGTTACGTTGTTAAACATGGACACTGCATCACATTAGCACCGGTTACCTTTAGCAGAGGCAGGCTGAAGAGAACTCGGGGGGGCCGAGTTGCCAGCGTATCCTGAAGCTATAGGTGCAGCAAAATTGTGAGAGCTGGCTGCTGCTGGTGGTGGTCCTCTCTGAGAACTGGACTGAGGAGCAGTTTTAGGATCAGCTGGTTTTGAGCCCGTTTTAGAAGCAGAACCAGAAGCAGCAAGAGCAAATCCACCAGAAGACATCATCCAGTTAGAACCAGCAGGAGTAGTGAGAGACCCTTAAACATCTTTAACTATTTCAAATGTTAGCGGTACTTTACCTGTCTTCATGGGGTAACTGTGACTCACAGCAGTCATCATGACCATGAGCAAAGCGCTGTTCAGAAGCAGACAAAATACGAGTACAACTGCTTAACAGAAATCAGTTAAAACATCACAGGCTGTTTTCTTACCCTGAGGTGAACCACGCAGCCAATCATGAGCAGCTCAGGTGCCTCCATGACCCTATCTGAGGTTTATATATGTTGCAGGTGACCTGCCCTGACCAATCAGAACAAGACTCCTGATAACGGTGGATCCACCAGGCAGACACCTGAGCAGTGAGTGTTTCAAGGATTCATTTTCTGCAATTGTTATTGCAGATTTCTATAGTTGGTGCGGTTTTGTATCTGTAGTGCAACATTTTATTTTCAGCTTTGGATTCTTTAAAGTTTGTGTTTTTGTATCTATAAATCCTGACGTTTACCAAAAAGTAGGACTGAAGTCTGACACCCTCTCACATCTAAAGACGTGAGTTTTTGGTCACACTATAACATTTTGCATAAACTGGGGATCTTGCAGGGTCACAGTCCAAAACTAGATTCCTTTAAAGCTTACTTCCCATCCTGCTTCTGGTAGAAAATATTACACCAAACTCCCTATAAGAAATACGACATATTAACAATTTCTTACAATTCTGCAAAAACACATAGTTCTAGAAACACAAGAAAAAAGGCGTCATGTATCGACAGTATTCTTGTCAATTCGGCATCTATATATTCCATAAAAATAAACATAATTTGTGCACAAACTTGTTTTATTAAACTCGCCACCAGCCTCTGTTGGTCAGCTACACCATTTTAGTCGGAGGAGACTGTGGGAATTAGAGGAACCATTTAAAAAAAATTTAAATTTCTCTCTAAAATAAGTGCTGACTGGTGGATCAGATACACATAGAGTTAAATATGCAGTTATTTACTTCATAACTCTCTACCTGGTTTGCTGCTTCCTGTTTGGTGCTGCAGAGAGAGCAGCTATTGGTTGTTAATGTTCACATCATTAAACTTTATTATTTGCACGAGTCTAGACTAAAAATATATATTATAATATTAAACATGTTTGATTTTGTTTGAATATAAAGACGAGAAAATTAGAGCTCGAACTGAGTTTCATGACCACCTTACACCAAATAATTGACATCACAAGAGCGCTCCACAACTCAAACAAAACTCTCATGATTTTACTCTGACATTGGAAATTTGTTTATGATTGTGGAAGTGCTGTTAGAGGCCGGCATTAACAAGATCTAAACACGCATGTATCTGAACAGTTAGACATGATTCTTGTCAAATTGTGTGACCTGCCTGTACTGTAATACAGTTAATGGGGCTGGTCATTTTAGAACATCTTAAACTTAAAGATCCAGTGTGTAAGATTTAGGAGGATTTAGTAGTGTCTAGCAGTGAGGATTGGAGTGTGTCAGTGTTTTTCCGATTCTGTTAGCATGTTGCAGACGGGCTGCTAGCCGAACACCTGCTAATGTGCGCTCACATTTTTTGTGATTCACATTATGCAACCGCATGATGTGAATCACAATTACAATTATTTACAATCAAAATAATCACTGTCCAGAGCTCTGCAAAAGCCCTGCTTTTTGTGTGTTTGTCTATGAGAGGCAGAGAGCCGTAGAAGAGAAGGAAGAAAACGAAACGCCGAAGCGAGTCTCATGCCAGTGGCTAAAAAAACAAGACAATTTATACTTGATGTTTGTGATAAAGTCTTTTATGCATCACACGTGGAACAAGCCACAATGCATTGAGTATATTTACCCACACGTCATTCTGACTTTTCATACCCAAACCACGTCCAAACGACAGAAGTCGCCCCTCTTTTGGGTACGAGCTCCTTCTCGTTGTGAGTAGGCCGGTCTGTGTCAGTGTCTTATGCTGAATCCTTGCATGCAGTATTGCTTTCCAGCTCCTCCATGTCTGTTGTTTTTTTGTTGCATTGTGTAGACGCCCCCTCGGCCACACTAACAGACGCAAAGAGTTATCAGATGATGTAAACGAAATAAACGATACAGCACAATATAAAATGATAGAAATGTTTTAATCGTCAGACAAAATATTGTCATATCGCACAGCCCGACCTTCAGGAATTCTAAATACCCCGGTAAACCGTAATACCGTGATACCACCAAAGCGTGCTTCAAATCATCTGTGCAAACCTCAGACGACTTTATATCGCACAAAGAAGAAAACTTTGACCCAGCCCATGACCTGAAGAACGCTTCCTGAAGAAAGAGACAAACTGCGCGGCTATATGAGAGATCTAAACGTGCTTGACAGAGGCACATCCCTTCATTAACATCTTATTCCTCTATACCCAGCTTGAGACTGTGCCAAATGTGCCGCCGTTCTGCATTGTGACAATTTCCGGCACTTCAGATGTGTATTTCCTGGCTTTCTAATCAGAATGCTATTTTGTATCTCAAAAGGGGCCCCATTCAGCCCAACATTAACAGCCCTCGTCTGTGATAATGTGGAGGCTTCGGGCCATAGGCCACCAGCTGCATCCACTTGTCAGTCTTTGGTACAGATGCCCTGTCTGTCTGCTGTGGCGAATGAAACTCGTGGACTAAATTGGCACTTATTGTGCAGAATGATTTTATGTACGCATTTTAATGTGCCTCATCCAATTCCTTAACATGGTTTAATTATATCTGCTGACAGCCATCTCAAATTTTAAAATGATTTAAATGGAGCGCTCCTGTCCCTCTTGTAATTTATGTCTTTGAGTGGCCAGTGGAGACCGAATGGAGCGGCTATACATCTTTGTATCAAATCCCGAATGCTCTCAAGGCAATTTATCCAAATCTGCAGGATTTTCTGTGCATCATATTCTCATACAAATCAAATGAAGAGAACTCAATTATGATGGATCAATAATTCAGCGTTCTCAATTATGCTTTAATTGTAAGAAGCAATATCATCCAATCTTATTGTGTGGATAGGTGTTGTTGCTCTGCGGAGCTTTGGCTGATTGTTTATATGAGATTAGAGCCGTGCATCAAGGAAAAAGATCAGGCAATGTCACAGAGCCTCGGATAGCCAGCAAGTGACACGTGCACAGACACACTCCCAAACACACACACACACACTCTTAATGACACAAACACGTAACATAAAGCCAAATGCTGCCACTAAAATTTGCATGGTGCTCAGTAATGCATTAGTGAACATCACTTGGCAATCTGTTCATACGGGCTTAATTGGATTTTAATACCGCCTCTGATCTTGTTTTCTAATTAACGGCGGTGGCTGGCAACCAAGCAGAACCATGCACCCAGCAACACCTTTGATCCCGGCCATATGGAGTTCCTCCAAGCACGCCGGGGATGTAAAAATCCCTCACCTAGACGTGGGCGAACAACAGGCCCCCGAATCAAAATGGATGGGGTGAGGAAAATGAAGGAGGGTGGAGAATGGAGGAGTGTGGCGAGGAGGAGGAGGAGGAGGAGGTGGAGGAGGTGGCGGCACAAGGTGGCGTTGGCGGTGGGGGTGGGCAGTGGCATGTGTCATCCACACATCCCGGCGGCATTGTTATTGATTAATTTCTCTCACGATCAGTTGTGATCACAGATACATAAAACATGAGAGGGGAGACCGAAACACCTTATCATCCTTGCTGCCATTCGACACCCCTTCCTTGCTACGTGGAAATGTCAATAGCTTCTCTAATCTGTTTACTTCTCCCCTTGTGGCCACTGCTTTATGCTTTTGATGAAGGGCTGCCAAAAATGTGTCCTTTTCTACCCTTGCTTTTCCCGTTTTGGCAGACAGAGTGCGGGTATTAAAGTTTGCGTCTGCACAGTCACCCCGGCTCTCTCGCTGTTATTTAGTTGTTTGAAAGGATTCGCTTAGAGACCCAGGGCGGGTTTTAAAATTCAGATTATTTGATAGATATTAAGAGAGCTGGGGGGCTCATTTTTGTACACTCAGCCAGTTTTTGGAGGCTTGATTGGGCATCGGTGAGTTGGCCAAAGCCGCCCTGCAGCCTCAGCACCACAGGCTTCATGTTAGGCAATGCAGCTTAAGTGCAGTTTGTTCAGACTGCTTAAAAAAACCCCGTAAAAATGGTTTTGGTCCCCATAGTTCATGTCAACATTCCTGACATCTGTATGCACGGTAAACTGATACACAACTCACCTGTTTAAATTTCAGTAGGATTTTAGAACATTTTTGGGAAATTAGGATGTTTCTTGGATTTTAGGATGCTTTAAGGATTTCAGGATGTTTCTGTCTTTTTAGATCATTTCTTGAATATAAGGACATTTTAGGATTTCAGGACATTAATAGGATTTAGGATGTTTCTAGGAATTTAGGACCTTTCTCAGATTTTTGAGCATTTTTAGGATTTTTTGGGCCTTTCTTGGATTTTATAATGTTTCAAGGACTTTAAGACATTTCTAGGATTTTAGAACGATTCTTGATTTTTAGGACATTTTTAGGATTTAAGCACAATTCTCGGATATAACGATATTTCTTGGCTTTTCGGAAGTTTCAAGGATTTCAAGTCGTTTCTAGGATTTTAGGACATTTCTAGAATTTAAGCATGCATCTTGGATTTTACGACAATTTTAAGATTTTATGATCTTTCCAGGATTTTAGGACCAGAGAAACCTCCACTGTTTTTGATAAACAAGCTCTATTTTCATGATTTTTCATGCACTTTGACACCTTATGTGTGGGGGCCATATGTTGAGTATAACTGCATTAAGGCGTAAAGTTATGCATAATTAAGGGTGTGGCTGCTTTGACTGACAAGCTGTCTATGAGGCGTGACCACAACCTTTGAGTCAGATCCACCAAGCTCACGTTTGGCTCCAAAAATCCAAGATGGCAACAACCCCAGATGTTGAACTTGAGACCTCAAAATGGGAGTCGTGTGACATCATAGTAGCTACTTCTGTTGTTTTTATACAGTTAGTTGTTTCATACGTACGAACCAAAGTGCAAAAACAGGTTGTGGTTTTGTACAAGACTATTTCTTGGCTGGGAGCAGTTACTTCCTGGAGTCTCTGCAGGTTGCCTGGTAACGCCAAGTGTCCTGCAGGGTAAACAAATGAAATGTGACGTGTTAATTAGTGAGCTTTAGAGGTGCTGGGATGCAGTATTTGTTACCCTTTGGAGTCAGGCTAGCTGTTTGTCCCTCTATCCAGTCTTTAAGCTACACTAAGCAGTTACAGCTGCTGCCTGTGGCTTCAGATTTATTGTTAGTCATCAACTCTTGAAAAGGGAAATATTTCCCAAAATGCCAACTTATTTGGGACCCAGTCTGCTTGTTTTTGGTTCATATGTGTTTGAATATCACCTTTTGCACACTGTTAGGGAGTTTGGGTGATGAAAATTCCTGATTATCCTACATGAGGTGAAAACTGTGTACATCATTTGTATGAGGGTTATCTGTCAAGTCAAGGCAGCTGGACTTACTGAGTAATATCGAGGACATTTCGTCATCCGGGAGGCTTTTAGTTCGACTGTGTGGTGGGGGAGGTCATCAGTATTTAACCTCTACGGATGGTTAGAACCTCGACTTCAAGGGAGCGTAATGATAATACACAAGACAATATGGCAGCCATCCATGCGTGGTGATGTTGTTCCATTCAGCTGCTGTCTGTCAGAAAACAGCTCATTAAATATGCACATCAATTAAAAAACCTGAGCAAATGTGACAAATTTTAGATCTACAGCAGTTTGACTGACACCCAGAAGGATGGTGTTATCAAAGAGCATCACATTTCCCTAATATTTACAAGGGATGCACTTATTTATCTACCTACAACTACCAGAATGCACTGCTCTGCACCAGACCTCCCGCTGGTGGGTGATGTAATGCAAATTCACACGTGTGAAACAACAGCATCCAGTCGGCAAGAAACAGCCTTGTTCTACAGTTACACAGTGATTTTAACATGTTTCTGAAAACATTTGAGGCAAAAAATCTTGGTTTATATTTGATTAGTGTTGCTTATTTTCACTATTCGATCATTTATGTTATATCTAAAATAGCCTTTATATCGTTAATAACAGATTAATGGTGTGTTTTCCTGCCAGATGTGCTTGTGGCTCCAGGAAAAAAATAGACCAGACGCCGAAGCTGCAGAAATTTGCTAGCTGGCCTCAAAGCTTTGCAGCCTCTCCTTGTCCAGTGTGAACCTGCCGTAAAACAGCTAACAGAGGTTGTATTGAGTCGGTAAGAGGAGAGCTGGTTAACATTAGCTGTTAGCTGAAACTAACTGCTAACAGAGATTTCATTGAGTTACATTATGCTGTTTTCAAGCTCTATTCAGTAAAATTGAGCTTTGGGTGAAGTAAAATTATAACATTCTCATGGTGTTTTCAATGTAATCTTGTAAAATTTTGCTTTTGGCGAAAATTTCAATAAATAAACTGGTTTGAATATCAATTTGGTTATCAATTCACCAAAATATAAAAGATATTAGAGATGTAATTATGATAAATTATATATAATATAAAAAAGGCTTTAGAGGCGATTAAAAAAAACGATTTGTTTTTATTGTAAAGGTTGTTTCATACACTTGTGTGGTTTAAAGAAGAAAAATGTCAGAAAATGGGGAATAAATTACAACAAAATAAAAAAACACAACAAAACAGGTAGTTTCAGCCCAGAATTTCACAATCCATGCATCGCTAATATTAACAGAGATAGTGTTTTTAGATTAACACACCCTGTATGAACCTGTGATTAGCCTAGAAATGTGATTCTTATAGTAATGAACCTTAAAGTGTAGATCACAGCAGCAGCAGCAGCAGCTCTTATTAAAGTATGTTTAAGTCCACACAGACGCTCTCATGCTGCTGTTTGGCAAATCACTCCGTCTTTAATTCTTAATTTTGCAGAGAGGCAGTCTGACATCATATGGCCTTCTACAACAACAGCAAAGAAGAGGGAAGGCCTTAAAGTCCCCGCTAGTGATTGCACCTGAATAATGATGCCTTTTTACATGCTGGTTGTTTGTCCTTCACAGAACAATGTGTTTATACTCTTTTGAAGAGGATTGTGACATATTGTGCCCTGGCTAATGACTAGAAATGCATCAAGACTAAAGTGAGGTTTCTAATGAAGATGGCTGACAAGGCCCGAAGGCCTTCTCTTTCTTTTATATAGAACTCTTTCTTTGCATGTAAACAGAAATCCTTGCCCTCCTTAAATTATCAAATTGTCCTTCGACCTCAGCGTGTCACAAAGTTTCTCATCTTTCTATCAAAGACACTTTCAAGCACGTCAAACGCTGTGTTTATTTAAGTGGTATATTTGATTTTTTGAGTCCTTTCTTTAAAACTTAATGGATGACAGAAATGGCCTTAGCTGATGCTTGAAACAATCACATGCTAATGACTGACTCAATTCCTTCTTTGCTAACAGTGTTGTATGCCTGCCGTGTCTTCATAGTAAACGTCAATAAAGAAGTTAATTACGAAGACAAATAACCATTTGAAAAGATTCAGCTCCAGGTTTTGGACAATGCTGCAGTCTCAGAGTAATCACATTTTTTACGTTGTATACATTACTGTATGTCTCAACAGCTTTTGCAGCTGTTTTTTCTTTTTTACTTTCATGTGTGGTCAATTATGGATTAAAAGTCACCTTTCAGTCTTCCTCTGATGTAAAAGAAAGTAGCTTGCACACATTACATTGTTGTCTTACAGCGTATACTTCTCTCACGGTGTCTCACAGCGCGTTACCCTATGTTATGTCCACACGTCAGCTGACCCATTTCTCCAAAGCTGCTCCACCAGTTTGTCTGTCAGCTGCAGACAGGCCCGCTGTTCAAACTGTAAGACAAAAGGTTACAGCACATAACAACTCCTGCTATGACATTATTTTTACAGCAACAAAAGAAGTTATTTTTAATTGGAAATGTTTAATTTGATTGCATGAAAGATGGAAAACTGCAAATCTGCTTAATAAAAACACCAAATATGGACTATAATTCTTGGATGTCTTGGGAAAACCTTGAAAAGTCATGGTAGTTTCACCAATACATTTCTTAGCCTGGAGATGATTTGACTTTGATTTGATTTGATTTTGATTGATTTCAAACGTAAAAAAAAAAAAACGGAAATACAGAAAATATTATACAAAAGCAGACAGACAAAAGCATAATATTTACAGACAATGAAAAGTGGTGGTCAAACACAGGATGACCTAGTTTACATATTGAAAAGGAGTTTTTTAATGTTGTATGTTGGATAGCTATTTAAGCATTGGAAGTTTTCATCGAATACTACTGAAAACAGTATATTATTTCTTTCAGAACTTAGATGTATTTATTCTCTTTTTTAAATTCTGTTTTTAATGGAGAATAACACACTGTCAGAGTAGCGTTACTGCTAAATTTGTAACGTTTACAATTTAAGGTGGAATAACTATAAAAGATGAAATCTGAAAAATTGTTTGACCAAGAATTTTTTGTCTATATTGAGCTTTATTGTGATTAAAATCACCTGAAAATAGAATTTTGACAATATAGACTATGACTTCTCTGAGTATCTAGTTACCTGCTCTGATTTCTCTCAAATGATTGAAGTAGATGCTTCTTGGTCAAAAGATAAAGATTTTAATCAGAAATTTATTTTGATCTCTTTTAGCTCATTGGATAATTTTCCTAGAGTCCACAGAAGAGACCAGCGACCCGCTATGGAATTGGATGTTCAGTTTTTTTCGGTAAGTGCATTTCACATTTCCAGAAACCAATAGGCGTCATGGTGGTGTAGTCCATTATTGTGCACATTTAACCCTTAGGGCCCACTTTAATATTATTTCGATGAATAATCAAAACACAAAAAATGAACTATTTTTAATACACTACATATTATTATTATTATCATTATTATTATTGTTATTGTTATTGTTATTGTTATTGTTATTGTTATTGTTATTGTTATTATTATTATCACAGTCTGGGATATGTCAATGATTTGCAGCAACATTGATTATGACAGGGCACCTAGTGAAATAGCATGTGGTAAAAAATGACGTCAACAGGTGGAAAATAGTGAAATTACAAGTCCAAGGCAAAAGCCCAGAATGACAGCCAGAAATAACACAATGCATTTTTTTAATGCTTTGATGGCTGTGGGATCAAAAGTGTCAGTTTGAATGGGTTTCACTGGTGCATTTTTGCACTTAACAGTATGAATGTAACAGTTTTGTTCACACGGTGTATTTCAGACTAATTACAGGAGCTTAGCTGGAAATTCCAAACAACAAAAATACACAACCTTGCCAAAGGTTATGCCATATTCATGAACACAGCCAAAATTATGAAAAAAAAGGAAGAATGAAAAGCCCACAAAATTCGTCAAACAGTCCCTTAGAGATAATAATTTTGACTTGATGAGCTCACATTGAAAAGTATTATAACCACTGGTGACATTGTTGGTGAAGATCCTCGGTCATCCAGGTCTCGGTAATTCTAAGTGCTTTATCGTAGACAACTGGACTTGCCTGAGTTTGTTGTGGATATTTCACCTCTCATTCTTCAGTTTTGAACTTAGTGGGGAAATATCTCCAAGAAACTCAAGCAGGTCCGGTTGCCTATGATATAACACTTAGACAGGGTCCCCATAGATCCTTAAAAAGTCTTAAAAGCCATTGACTTAATTAATCTAAAAGTCTATCTAAGGCTAATTAATCTAAGGCCTTCATATGTATTAAAATGTCTTAAATCTGCCTTTTGGAGTCTTAAAAATACAAAGACATTGGAAGTAGGATGTTATAAATTGCATTTCTGATGTTGTATTTTAAAATCACAAAATAATTGGTAACATTTATTTATTTTTAAAAATAATTTACTGAATTCCTCTTTTTACACTGTTATGGAGGGAATTAAAGCAGTGGAATAATCCCACATACAGAGAGAGGCACATGAAATCAGTGATAAAAATCACCTGTAAATGCTTTAACCAATTTTAACCAGATCTAGCTTTTTCACTTGACCAAAAATGTAATGTTCTATGTTACATTAAACATTGCATTAAAAAAGTCTCAAAAAATATTAAATTTAATTTGCCTTAAGCTGTAGGAATCCTGCTTAGAAACACTTGGGACTTTCCCTCAGATTGCAGCCCCACAATATTTTATTCAAATCTGAAAAGGGATTGACAGTAAGGTTTGGATGCAAAGTTTTCGTCTCAATGGGATCAAGGTTTTAGCAGGCTCTACTTTACAATAAATGTAATTAAAGTGGCACCTTTATGCCGACTTGTGTAAATCAAGATAACATGATGATGACTTGATAATTTTTGGATACTGAGATGAAACAAGAGAGGATTTAAATTGATCCCGGGCTTTATTACAAAGAGAGGAAGATGAAAACAGCCACATGGGATCATCTTTAACTCTCTGCTGAGGGCAAATATACATGTTATCTGTGTACAGTATGTATCCATACGGCAAAAATGTATTTGGCCGGGAGTCTAAGTCGAGGTCTAATTATGGGTTTCAAAAAAAAAAATTCTCACGCACGTATGCATCATACACATTGCAACGTCCACAGAGGTGTACACGCCCAGTGTACTTAGCCCAGGGTGATTCTGGCACCGATACAGAAACCATAAGACAAGTCATATCAGCAATGCAAACCATCCCTCAGGACAGAAGTGATCAGTGAAATACCACAGACGGTTACAGACGGAGGAGCAGTTAGGTTCCAGCGCTGGAATGAGCCACCTTGCTCAACAGGCGTTGTGAAACCGAGGGCATAAACATGCATTTGGACGTGTGTTTGATTTACACGGTGCGGTTTTTATGAGTTGCGAGTCAAGCCAGAATTTCGAGTTGTGTCCCTGTCTGCCTCTATGTAAAAGAACACAGTGAAGACATAAATTCATGTATTCAAAAATAAGTCACCAACATGCACAAAATACTCATTTTTTTGCCCTTATTCCAAAAAAGACAATATTTCCAAAGAGCTGTTTACATAGCTAATGAAAGTTAATGTTCCACTAATATTGTTGTTTACATGCAGCTATGCATACTCCGAAATACTCTGCTCTAACATGTTCATCATATCAAATATGGAAAAAAGAAACGACCGTTGCTGCTTTTGCCATTTTGCTTCTTTGTGTTTTACCGTGCTAACACAGTCCTCTCTGTCAGTCCTTTATCCGTGTTAATTAGAAAGGTAAGTGTTGCCATATTTGCACATATCCAAAAACCTGCTGATATCCAAGTCTTTCATAGAGTTTAAAAGTGGGTGCGTTTCCAACACCTTCTCACCTCAAATTTGTCAAATACTGACGCTTTTTCAGTGGACCGTCACATCTGTTGTTAACGCTCCAGGATGGCGTGTCAGTGTAAGTCAATATGATATTCAATATATTGTCTCTGTACTGTATTTGATTGAATATAGGTCAAAATGCATTTGTAAAATCATGGCATTCTGTTTATATTTACAAAACAAAGAGAACTCGTCTTCATGGACCCGCAAAAAAAGAATTATACAAAGGGACACATATACATTTTAAAAGAAGGAATAGTAAGAAAGTTTGCTGTCGTCGTCAAAGGAGCTAATAAATCAGGATATTTGTGTCACCAAAAATGATCAAAATATGAGCTGCAGCACAAAGAGTCCGGGTAACCTACTGAGCAGCGCCACCAGATATCGAAAAGCTGCTTTTAATTCTTTCACCTTTATTTAAACAGGTAATCTCATAAAGACACACAGCTTGAATTTTTTAACTGCTCCTGACCATCATAAATCAATATTATCTAGATTATTTTTAATGATTTTTAATTTCCATGGCATTTTAACAACCATAAACATCTTTGTTTAGCCTCAAACCGCTAGTTAACAATGTTTTCTATAACAATGAAGGGCCTCTTTTTTGTATGTCTATTTAGACATCCAACTGTTATCATTGTTCCCGTTATCTCAATTATTTCTGCACATTTTTCACTTTCAGCACTTCTTTCCTCTATTCTTCTGCCACCACACGTAGTGATGTAACACGTGACTCTAAAATGGTTAGCATATCCCACATCTCGATTAGAAAAATTTACATTCAGAAAAAGGCCTTACTCTGTCTATCTGAACTCTTTTGACATGACTAGTATCAAATTGAGAATGTTCTTAATAACAGTGGAATATAGTGTACTTGTTAATCAGTGATTGTGTAGAAATGATAACAAACAGGCGACTCCTCTGAGAGTCTTACGGGAGCACCACATGTTTGCTATGGAGTATAAAGGACGGGAATACAGGTCGTCTCCCACACCAGAGAGAGGAATTTCAAAAGAATATGGTCAGAAGCCTTTTGTCACATGGCAATTCACTCCTTTTCTGCCTGCCGTCAAAGAGGAGATTAAGTTGTCAAAATGTGGGTCCTGGTCCAGACTGGTCTTTTGAGTGGATATTCACTAGTCTGATCTCCACCACGGCTAATAGACACAGCTCAAAGGGGAGCAGCCAGAACAGAGGAGGGAGAGGGGTAAGGAGGCTTTAGGATCACTTTACCTGGATTCGGCAGCGTGGCGCTGGTGGATTAGTGCCCCAGGCCTCATGGCACGCTAGTCTGCAAACACCCCCATAACACTGCTCCACAGGTACAAACACACATGCACACACACGCTCGTTTACAGCACAGTGGCCAGTAAACACACAAAATATGTGACTTTGAGGTTTATTTTTGCACAAGCACATGGTTTTGCCCTTTCGTGCAAACATGTATGTGCTGCACACAAGCAGATGCCCGGTGATCTCTGCAGTTTCACAACATCTCAGGTCTGTGCAGCCGCAGCCCCAGATGGAACAGCACCAGATAAAACAACCACTCTTAATTCCAGTGGCTTAGAAAACTTCTGCACTGATTCCTGGCTTCCGTACAGTTGGGATGCCTCACACAAACTTTCTTCAACATCCTAGAAGCTTTTCCGAAGTCTGTTCCCGGTCTGATACCACTCTGTAAGGTCACTCACTCATCCAGAACTGCAAAACCATAACCCATAAAGGAGAAAATACAGGTTGTTCTTGGCAGGGAGGAGAGAAACCCACCACGGCTCCATCCCTCTCTGCCGCCTCTGCCTGCTCTCCCCCCAGTCACTACCTGATGACTTCTCCATCCGTTTTAATTGGTAATTATTTTGCGGGGTTTAATGCCTTTATTCAGACTGTCAGTGTGGAGTCAGGAGAGGAGGATTAGGTGCCCCAGGGGGACGAGACACTGGCACGGCCAGGACAGCTCATTTTTACACGGGCAGGGGAGGAGGACAGCTCATCTTTGATCCGGTTGGGGCTTCGCAGGCCAGAGGGGTGACAGCTGCACTTTCTTTAGCCCACATTTGAATTTGAATTCTATCTTAGGATGCAGCGCGCCGCGGACTTGGCAGGGCAGTGGGGTAATCTGCTCGGCACAAACGCCCGGGCCTTTTCTTCCTGTGTGCCCTCGCAGAGATTGGAGTAATTAAAGTTAAATGGAATGCATTAAAAACTCACTTGTGCCGAGGCTGTGGCGGCCGTGCCAACAGTGAATGGGCTGGGGCTGTCCTTTTACGCTACTCTAATCCTGCAGAATATATGTGTGCCCCGTGACTTTGATGCTACGCTACCAAAGCATCGGAAACGGCTACCAGTGGAGCTACAACTGACTGCTGGCTTTCACCTCAGAAGAACATCTTGGAGAGCAAATTCAGCTGGATTCTGACATTGGCAGGAGGTTGGATGGAATCAGCTTCGGGAAGGCTATTAGCACTTTCCAGACTCACATGTCACTCTCAAATTGCCAGGCTTTGATGCACGGTCTATTTAAATACCTCGCACTGCCTTTCCCCTGACCTGTGGTAATATATAGAGTGAATCCTGACAAGCTGTCCACGTTAAGACACTTGTACTTCCAGTTGTTCCACAAAAGGTTGGCGTACATACATAAAGAACAGCTTCCCATGCCAACAAACGCTGGCTCTTGACTAGCAGGACTTTGAGATGGGCGCTTCCAGTTCATCAGCCATTTTGACGTGGACGGTAATTGCAGCAAACCTGCTTTTATAGCCATAGGCTGGGAACCAAACCTGCTCTTCAAAAGTGTATGTCAAGACACTCCAGGCATCAGACGTGCAGGTAATTGTTGCCGTCTTTCATTTGAGAGGAATGTGGACAGAGACAAAGGGGGGCAGGCTACAAAACTATCATCATAATCTCTCCCTGGCTTTGTGTGTGATCCTCGAGCCCTTCTAATGAGAGGAGATAGGACGGGGAGGAACACAGGGGTGTGGGAGGACACGGAGAAAAAATGTTTTGTGAGGCAGAAAAAAAAACAGAACAGAGGGAGCAGTAAAGGGAGATGCAAATCAGGGCGGAGAGGAAAATCTCGCACTGATGTTATCTTTGTGATAGGATCTAGAATATCGAGGCTATTAACAGACACAAATCACTCAGGCAGCTACCGATCTTACAGTCTTTACGCTTCATAAACAAGTCTTTATTCAGAAATAGTGAAAAGAATGAGCCAGCAAGCAGTCAACACACACACATACACACACACACACACACACACACACACACACACACACACACACACGTTTCCAGGTTTCACAGTAAATGCCTACAGCCAAAAGCATGCACAAATTTGTCCGATAGTGTTACATGTTACATCAAATATTTCTCTTTAGACGCATAAGGGACCAGGTGTATAAACATGGCAGCCACCTAGTTTGGCACCACTGTTTGACATTTTACTTTACATCACTACTTTTTCATACCACATTTTGTCCAAACAAGACATGCCAAATGTCTCCATGAGCCATATTTGGTCTGTGTTGCATTCTTGCAAGGGCAAAAAGTCTACATGACATTTAACCCCACGCTTCTCAAGATTTCTTTCCCTGTTTAAATTAGGGGTCGATCGATATTGGGGCCGATACCGATTATTAGTAGTTAATGAGACAGAAAACAATATTTTGAACTGATGTGCATTTAAGATTAATAGATTAAAATTTTTCTGTCAGTATTTTGAATTTGGAATATAATAGGCTCTGACAAAAAAACATTGTTTAAATGCCTTTAGCAAATGTTTTATTAAAAATGATTTTTTCAACATCATATACAGCAACCAGACTTTCATCCAGGAAACTGCAGTTCGTGTCCCTGTGAAACCAAAAGTCAATGTTGTTTTAATGTTAGATTGCATAATTTATCTATGATCATTGCGTGTCTCTCACTTGATGTGTACTTGACTCAAGGTTATCGTTAATAATGCAACAGTTACTTCCATCCAAGTAATTTGATTGGTCGAGAGGCAATCCAGGAGTGCTGATATACGGTGTAACAGCACTGGGACTTTGAGCTCTTCATGTGTCACTCAGCTTCACAGCTGTTCTAAACCAGTAATTAAGGCCTACATTAACGGTTGGTAGTTTCCTAATGTTACTGTAGACTGTACTGTAACAGACTGCTCTGGAGGTCTATTGTGTGTCCCTCTGGAGTGGCCATATATCAAAAAAAAAAACCTTGCGGAGGTAACATCCTCTTTTTTGGGGGCTTGTCGTGCATGTGTGGTAGTTTTGGTAAAGGTAAATTCAAAGGCAGCAGTTGCACCGTTTTTCGTTTTATTAGTTATCCAATTAGGCGAACCCAGGACGCTCGGTTATATTGGTGGCAGCGGTATTCTTCACCAAGCCTCTGTGAGTGCTTTTCTGTGGACATGTGGAGCCGTTAGTCGTGCTGTTGTTTTTAGCTTAGCTGCCTCAGTATGTAGGTAGCTGGCAAAGCTGCACAACTAGGTTACGCAGATGTGGCACGGAGACAAGAACAACAGCACTCTCTCGTGTGATATTTCTTAAGACTAGCTTATTTTAACCCCAAACATGATCTTTTACATAAACTCCACCAATTTTGTTGTCTAATTGTTGCCATTGCAGTTTCCAAACACTAACCATATGTTACAATGTGTGTCAGCGGTGCATCACACAGATACCTTAAAGGGGGCCCTATGAATTGCTTTGACATGGAGAGGGGCATGACAAATGGTTAGCAAAAGATCATGTTTTGGGTTAAAGTAACCAGTTTTTGTGACCCAGTCAACGCTGAAAAAGGAGCAATGTCTCAGTAAAAAACAACTGCTTTCCGTGGCACTATCTCTCAGCAACTGTGATAGGTCCCTAAAAAAACAACCATGTTTGGGGGCTGACGAGCAGCAGGAAACACGGTGACAGGTCCCTCAGATGACACCCACTTTTAGGGGCAGAAAATGCTAGAAAAACACACTTGAGGGCAAAAAAGCCACTGGTCTGTAAAAACACAACCAGTCTGTTGTTTGTTGGTCTCTTACTGTGATCTGCAACTTTACAGGCGTCTGACGGAGGTGTCACGCTATCCACCATCTCTCCACCTTCCAAATACAAAATCAGAGCTGATGCATGTCCTGTCAACTACATCTCTTTAAAAACATTGATATGAGTCGTATGAAACGTGCAAATCTAACGTCTTTGTGGTCTCCAGAAACCTACAATGACAAAATCTTCTGCTTGTGTCTGGGCTGATTTCTTAGCAGAGTGACTTTTCAAAGACGAGGCACGTAATTCTGCAGTATCCATATTTTACATGATGAGTGTGTCTGCTTTCTTGTTGCCAGGGCAATATTTTGTATCAAGCACCTGAATTGGGTTTTGAAGACAACTGATCTGAACAGAGTCTTCAGGCAGATTAGATGAAAGACCAGCAAAGGATGGGGAGTCAGACGAGGCAAACCCACAAACCAGACAGAAATGCATACTGCAAGACCGATCAGGAGAGGAAAAAAAGGCAGATTCACAGACCGAACAGGTGGATAACTCACTGACCATCATAGCTTGTTGATACTCGTGCATCTGGACGTTACACCTGCAGGTCACGATTGATGTACATCTGCAATATTTACATCCTAATCCTTAAGTGCAGGATGAGGGGAAAGTGCAATGATTACAATCACACCACTATTGTCTGTAATAAACAGGCGCGATGGTGCTTCTGTGGAGGAGGCATTCAAGTGCTTGTTCACTTAAAAGTGAAAAGAATCCCTGAATAACTAATTATAAAGCATCTGAATACCACTATAAGACCTTGGTTTATACTTTTGTGGACTTGATTCGTGGTGATTTGTCTATTTGCTGACAGACGCTTGATGTTTGCGAGATAAGGGAGAAAGAAGAAAAAAAGCTTTTGGCTGGGAAGCCCTATTATTCATGGGCAGCAGTTGAGTGTGTATTTCCATTAGATGTGTGAAGGCCTCTAAGGTCTAAGAATGCACTTTAATAGATACCTGTCAAATGTAATTAACTATGTTTTTCCTATATCATACGCTTTCCCATCGCCTCCAGCCAGAGGCTCCACAGTGTGTTTGTGTGTGTGTACACAAGTACACATGTGTGTCTGTGTGTGAGAGAGACAAGAGTCTGTCTCAGCGCCTTTTGCCACCCAGCGATTGGAGACAGTTTTAATTGCAGCATGACAACCACAAGAAAGGACCAGAAGCCCCATAAAAGCCAAAGCAAGCTGGCAGCCGTCCCGCAGTGGAAAGCTAGCCATGCCATAATTACAGGTAAAAAGACCTCTAGCACTGTAGCTCAGCACCGTGTTTATTTGACACCAATCATGCAACTATGCAGGTATCCCAACAATAACGCGCTCTGTCCCGACAGGACCGGGGTGCCTCTGAGAAAGACTTGGACATCAGCGGTAATCAAGGAATGTCTCGTGGCTCGGAGACTCAGCCCTTGTCAGAACATGAAAGCGAGCGGAGAGATTTTTAAAGATGAATTCGCCAGTGCAAGTTACATTGTTCGCAGTCAGAGAGGAGCCTCGCGTGGCATCAATAATTCATTTTTACAAGACTCACTTCTGCCTCCAGTGAGCAGGTCGATTTAAATGTTTTGATATCCACGTCCAACTGAGCCGCCTTAAAGACACATTAGCAAAGTCAGTGACACCTCTTGCTTAAGGAGGAATACACGTTTTTCTAAAGTGGAGGTGATCACCTGTGCTCGCTTCAGCAGTAGACTTTTCTTTGTCGCTGTAGATTAGTTGGTTTTGTACCAGCAGAAGAGTGTTTAAAGGGATAGTTTGGATTTTTTGAAGTGGGATTGTTTAGAGTGCTAATCCATAGTCAGTGTAAAACATGCAGATGATGTCAGTCGGCACACCTTCAGTTTGGAGAAGGCAGTAGTCTGAAACAGGGTCAGCAGCAAAACATTTTAGCCACTTCAAATAGGCCCACCTAAAAAAAAAAAAAAAATATCGACATCAGTTAAAGTGGGGTCGCCTCGTAGCTCACCTGGTAGAGTGGGCGCCCTGAGTAAATACAGGCTGCTCTCCCCCTTTCACCGTGTCACTGTCCTGTAAATAAAGGCAAAAAAACCCCAAATGAAAACGAGAACGGGCTCACCAGACTGAAAAAAACATTGATTTTAGCTCATTGAGCACAGGAGCTGCAGGTTGACTGCTGCTTTGATCATTTAGTTAATTTGACTTATTGTGTGACTTTGGTGAAACCAAACTTATCATTTTAGATGCCAAAATCACACAATAACACAAACAAACTAACTGTTGGAGGCGGCGGAAGACCAGCAGCTCCTGTGTTCAGCGATGTTAAATCACTGTTTTTGTCAATGGAGTCTGGCTTTGAAGAGGGCCATACAACTTCATTTTTCTGTCAGAAATTCCTTTTTGACAGCAACGTAAAGCAGTGAAAATATTCTAGATATAGCGTATACTTAAACTGATAATGATTTTTTTAGGTTTGATGTTTTTTTTAGGTCACCAAAATATGTTTTGTTGCTGACCTCATCCACAGCAGTAGATTGCTTAGCCTCTATTTCGGACTCAGCCCGCTTCTCCAAACTGGGAATGTGATGACTGACATCTACTGTATGTAATATACTTTCTATGGATAAGAAGTCCATACAACCCCACTTAAAATAACCTGACCTATCCCTTTAATGCTTGATAGCGCACACATTTAGCCGGGCCTATGGTAGGAGCAGGGTTGTCTCTCAAAGTGACACTTGGGGTAGAAAAGAGAGCTCCGGGGTGACGAACACTGCATGTGTTCAGTGAAATGTGCTGCAGTGAACCGGGAACCCTCCTCTAGGGTACACTCCACTGCTCATTCAAATCAGATTTTAAGCAATCTCATCGGTAATCATGCCAATACACCAGCAGCGTAAATCAAAAACATTTTAGTGACAGCATCGGTCTCTATTTGGAAATCCAGACCCGAGCGCATAAATCTCACCTCTGTAAGTGCTTTACGAGAGCACAATGTGTGTTTTATGTGTTCTTTATGAGTGTGGAAAGGCCACATCTTGAATGACACTCACTGCCAGAGCCATTGGGGGGGAGAAAAAAAATACAAAACATAAAACATATGCTCACTTTCCACCAAGAAGGCGCCTGAGTGAGAATACACGGCAGCATGTTTCCTCTCACCTCTTTTCTTTGAGTTATTTGTTCACTGACTTTGTTATTTACTCACATCCTGCTTGTGGTGATTTACTTGTTAGGTAATGACTGTCAAGGCAATTGGCTGCTAAAGTGGTGAACCGGGGCTCAAGTGAAGGGCAGTGTTTATCACCGTATTGACTTTCTGACGAGGCTGCCTCAGACTCTTTTGTCACCGAGTCTGGCCAACGGAGGTCACGTGACCCACGAGCTCATTCTATCATCGTCGCTTTAGTCTTTAATCAGGTTCTTTATTGTTGAACGATTTAGGGATTTATGATTTTCTTCAAGTGTTCAGATGAGAGCCAGCAAGAAGAAACATGACACCCTGGTGTCACTCCCAGATGTCACATACCGACGCTTTAATAGTGGCCATCGGCGTCAAATACAGACACACCGATGCAACCTTTAGCGGCAATGTGAGGCACAAGGTGCCGGCATTTTTTGATGCTCTGAGCAACTAACGTGGTAAAAAGAGCAAGATCGTCCACATGTGTAGAGGTGGATGGGTCAGAAAGACTCTGGACTTTCACCCAGGAGACAGCTGTTTGTGTCCCGTGTGAAACCAAAAGTTAGTTGAGTAACTTTAACCCTTTGAAACCCATGAGCGACATTTCCTTTTTTTTGCTGCTTTCAGACTCCTTTCATAAGTTTTTAAACCCAATAAAATTGGAACAAATTGGTGTTTCTTCCAAAACCACTGAACAAAAGACAATTTACAACTTGAAATGAAACGTTCCACATATTGCAATCAATTAGTAGATTTTGAAAAATGTGTAATGTGTAACTTTTGGGAAAAATATAAATAAAAACTCTGTTTTATTGATGCCAGTTTCCCACTTATATACCAAACCTTATATGTGGGGAAACACTTAAAGAGGAGGAGATAACAGTTTAATCACTGACAGTTGTTCCTGGGAAAAGTAGAATAATTACTTAAATAAAATGAGGCAAGCTTAAAAAATGCCACTCAGTGTTACCATCACAAAAATTCTTGGAATAAATCATAAAAATGGCATGTTTTTGATATTCGCAGTACCGTTTTGTGTCTCTTGACCCAGATGACATAATATCACTCCAGGTATGAAATCCCCTAGTTCATCTTCTCTGTTGACAGATCAGAGACCACCCTCCCTCTCAGGGTTGTGTGTGGTCTCCTCCTGATTTTCCTCCGCCTGCCGTTTGAAGCTTCGGGTGGACTTCATCAGCGCTAAGTGACACAGACTGAAGTGCTGGTGGCCACTCGGTCCGTTTCCTTATTGATCAAACTCAGCCTGCTCTTTTATCTTTGACCAACAGTTTCTCTCCACCAGAGAAAGTGGAAAAAGTGAGCAGACCGAGTAAAGATTGTTGTGTCCTCAGTTAAAATATGATCAGTGAAGTTCATCTGGTGAACAGTCTCCTAATCACGGGTGCAACTTTCTTCCTGTTTTTATTCTCTATACGCCTTGACTTTGTGAATTCTGGCAGTAAAAAGCTCCATAACCACAACATCCTGCACACACTGCAGCTCTCTCTCGATGTGCCAGCATCCATCGCTAAACAATTCATATCTGCACTGCTGACAAGTGAGACAACAACTTTTGCAGTGTTAAATTTGAATGCATGAAACCATTTTCATAAAGAATGAAGAATATCGTCTCCTGTTGCATTTAACAGTTGATCAATGACATCTATGTATATTCAGATGGGCACCATATGTTTTTAAGTACCAAAAGTCCCTTAAGGACACAATTCAAATCTCCGTTGTGTCGTTGTGTGAATTTTTCACATCTTAAAAAAACAGGTTCTGCAACATACAATATACACAAAAACAGGTATAATTTTCAGGTAATTTTCTTGTAATTTTTACTAATTTCTTGCTACTTTCTGATCATTTCTTCTTGAGTTGCTCATTGCTTTCTTTCCGTGTCTTTGAAAGAAATCGAGCCAATTTTCTCTTGTGAAAGGGGTTTGAATGCAGCACGAGAAAAACTGATGTCCACCTACTTTTCAAAGGGTTAATGTGCTAAATGGCTAACTAGCGTCCTGTTGGTCTTCTAGTTTCCCTTCTTGATGACAAATACAGACAACTGCTGTCTGCTGGCGTGAGTTATTTCCTCTCATGCAGGTGCAGAACATACGTGCCTTTGTGGTCTGTTCAAGTGCAACTTTTTGACCAAGACGTAAGCAACACTACAGTGGGTCTTTGTAGCCACTTTGATGTCAGTTTGGTGTGTCTGGGCCTCCGAGTTCAACTTAAAACAGCGACAATACACGGAGTCCCAAACACACAATGACGCGCTGTCTCACTGGAACATGTAGGTACAGTATATGTGCATAAATAGACACACAAAGGCACACCCACACACATGTACAGTATGAACCCAGAGACATGCGACATGTGCTGCTGCAAGTTACTTAAATGCTCCTACTTTGCTCGTGCTACGAGGAATCCAACTATGCATGTCTCCCTCTCTCTCCCTTTCTTTCATTGCACATGCAAGCGCACACACTTTTGCTCTCTCTCATGACTAAAAAAAAATTTGCATATCTAGAAAGTGTTTCCTGGTAAGTAGAGCAATGGCAGCTCTCAGGAGAGACGCAGACACAGATAGAAATTTGTATTAAAAAGAAGAAACATCTAAGCAAAAAAAGAACAAAACCACGGTACACCAATACTTTAATGATCCATCATGTTCAAAGGAAACTTATTCACAATCTTGCTGCGATAAACAAGGGAATGAAACACTGGAGCAAAGTACTTTTCATTTGCAGCAGATGTTTGCTCTTCGCTTTTCTCTAGTTTTTAACCACATTTTCTCGAACGGGTCATGTAGCTGCCGCATTTTACACTGTTAAAGATCTGTTAAAGTGATGAAATCACAGCACGCAACACGGGGTTAAAGGTCAGATCCAGCTTGTATCTCCGCTTCACCGTAGGAATGTGTCAGTGAAATTTCTCTTTTCCCCTTCACAGGCCAGTCCGTCGCAGGTTCAGGGTTCAGAGGTTACGAGTCCCAGGAGGTGTCAACCTCATTACCCAGAGTGCATCAACCCGACCCAGAGGGCTTTCTCCGTATTTAGGTAACCTTTGACCTCTTGCTACCGAGGACTCGCCCTCTTTCTGTCGTAAGAGCCATCCTTCAGTCTCCTCTTTACTCCGTTGTTCCAGAGGTTTCAGGGTTCAAGTTCACTGTCAGCGCAGCCCAGGCATGTCGAGGCCACCGAGCTCTCCGTCTGAAACCAAAACACCGGCTGAATCTGCCTTTTCTATCTGTATACGTTGTGCAATCATGTGTGTCCTGGAATGATGACAAGTATTTTAAGTATTTTGCTTAAATGATATACATTTTTCTAAACATGTTTTTATTTCATACCAGATTTTGTACATCTGTTATCAAAAGAAATCCAAATTATTTGGAATAAATAATCAACAATTTGAGGTTAAAGTCACAAGTCTAGTCACTGAAAACAACAGTGTCATCACAAGGTTCATATCGCTGTAGCTGTTCTGGAGCTTTCAGTCAGGACACATGATCTTCACCAGCAGATTTGCCCAGAAAAGCGATCAAATGTCATTTTTTCTGACTTTAAAGGTCCAGTGTGTAGGATTTATGGATATTTATTGGAAGAAATAGAATATAATGTAATAAGTCTGTTTTCACAAGTGTAAAATCTCCTAAAAATAAATCTTACAAACTTCTCCTTTAAGATATTTTTCCCCACATATTGTAATTCGCTTATTTTGTTGTTGTTGTTTTGTATCTTTTCAGTATATTTATATTTTCTTAGCTGTTATTTCCAAGGTCAAAAATTCCCTTTAAACCTAAAATTTAAAGCCAACAGAGATGAGAAATCTTTAAAGGAATACACAAAATGAGATTTGAGTTATACTGCATGAGCTGTGTGAGGGCTTGTAAACAGATGTTTTGATATAGTTTTGAATCAAGGCAGTATATGCTTGGTTTTTGCTGAGAAAATAACTATTACAGCTTGTATCTGGACAGATGTGCTTGTTTTTAGTCTGGGTACACTAGTTTAAGATATTTTTACCTGTTACAAAAAAAAAACTTGTTGAGAGAAAATTTCCTGATCTGTCTGCAGATGATTTTTTTTCTTATTTTAACTAATATTCTCCCCATTTTATTGTTTTGATGTTTTTTGCAGTGTTGCTGTTGTTAAACGTGGACTCAAATCATCAAGAATTTTGTCAGTTTTTGGATTCTAAGTGGAAACATCGTCTCTTTCAGCAAATTTTGACACTGCAGCTTCAACATATAGCAAAGTTTACAACTTTTTTTGCATAATTAAACAAAAATACACAAGAATTACAAAGACATGCAGTATAGGAAGAGAGAGAAAACCTACTGTGCTTATTTGGAGCATCCAAAAATAAATACAAATTTTAAAAAGTCAGGTGTATAGAACACATCATCCATAAAATTATATGACTAGATGGCACATACAAAATAAAATAACAGCAAAAAAGTGTAATTAAACTTGTTAAAATGTACATTTTGGTGTTATTTTGTTTTTTAAAAAGACATTCAGACACAATAAATGCATTTCTCTCTATACTGGGCATTTATGGCGAGGGATTACAGAGTTAGGGATCTGGTGGTCAAAATGATCACTCACGGCCTTTCTGGTTGGTATGAATGAATGAAAGAACCTTTATTTTGAACATATAAAAACAAAACACACAAATAAAAGCAAATCAGCCAAGTGCAATGATCAGAAACAAAAAGATATTTTAAAAAAAGGCCTATCCAAAACTTACACATGTATCTCAATTATGAATACTAAAGTCACTTACACTTTAATATCACATGTTCAAAAGGAGCAGGAAGAAGTAAACACTTATTTATTCCTGCTCCTGGGAATTCTGGCCCTTCTAGTGTAAATGTGTCTCTATCCTAATAAACGTTGCCTCCAGTGACTCCGGTGACACAGATGGCACCTTGTTTATAAGGGCAGGCAGACTGGATCAGTGTCGACTGATAGGTGGAACAGAGACTCCTGATCCAGGATCCTTCCTCTCCTCTCTCCGCCCCTCTTTCTCTTTAACGCCTGATTGTTTAAGTGATAAGTGGCGATGATGGATGAGCCGGGCTTTGTGTAATTATTGTCCTGGTTATCATTGTCACTGCTGATAGCATACATCACCGTGTCCCAGCCCATTTTGCATGTGATAAATAACAGTAGCCAAGGAGACCAAAAAAAAAAAAGCATCCAAATCATTTGTGAACAGACCCTTGGAATGTAAACACACGCGCAGGCTAATGGAGGGTCCTGGTAGGTACGAGCGCTGATGGCGTGAAATCATGACTATTGCGTGATGGTGTGATACTAATGTTTTACTGTGTGTGTGTGTGTGTGTGTGTGTGTGTGTGTGTGTGTGTGTGTGTGTGTGTGTGTGTGTGTGTTGTAAAGAATGCCAAATGAGCAGTGGTGGACTACACACTCAAACACACACTTGGCCTTTTTCCTCGCTCCCTGCGTGTCGTAGCTTATCCAAACAAAGCTCCCTTTTTAGAGAGGAGCCATTCAATCATTTTATATACTTTGTCAGAGGTGATTAACTGATTCTAACGCTTTATCGTGCGTCTATGATACCTGACAGCCCTGAGGTGATGTAATCTCTAAGGATGATTTATGGATTATGGCAATTAGTGCTCAGATAAAGGCTATTATTAAAGTTCATTTGCCTATTATAAATGACTGCGTGCATTGTGATACCTTTTTTTTTTTTTCGAGGAACATTTACACAGTACCTGCACGAAGATACAATCTAATGGCAGATAAGGATGGCTTCAGGAAGTTGGCATTTAATCTACATGCTATCTAGAAACTGTGATGTTTCTCACACAGCCACGTGGTGAGATATCATCTGCCATTTGCAACATTTTCCTGCAAATAATAATCATAGAAGAACTTCCTGTTATTTTTGATTGCAACAATAAAATGAGCCTTGAAATAGTGACTTTTTTTTTTTTTTGCTGCGCTGCCTCCGTTGCTGTCTCTCTCTGTCTCTCTCTCTTGGACTGGAGCGAGCGTGACCTCTGACCCCGAGCTCTTTGGCTGACTGAGCATTATGACATGCTAATTGGCCATGTAACAGAATATCAGACTGTGATGTAATGCCATGTAAAATGTGGAACACGCGACGAAGACCAATTAGCGTCGACAGTTCTCACTCTGCTGGACGCAACTCATATTTAGCAGGTCATTTGTTTTTAAAGCAAGTGCTTTAACAAAATCATCTCACTCGTGTCCTTTTTTCCTGTATTCTCTGGTCAAGTTCGTGTTGTGATCTCCAAAGATTAAATGGTTGCTTTATTCAGTTGCAAAGGACAATATTTTTTAATGTGATATTTAAAAAAAATAAATGCAAATGTTCACTGACTGCTGTAATGGAAATTTTTAGGCCAAATTAAATATAAAAGAAATACAAGAGCTGACTGGTTGTGCTTTATTAAACAGACATTACCACCTTACAGTGCTCACTTACATCACAGCATGGACTTAAACCTGCGCAATTTCAATATTATTATGTGCAATTTTATTATAATGTGCATCCATGTGCAATTGGTGATATCTATCCATCTATCCATCTATCTATCTATCTAGCTATCTATCTTGTCTGGTCTGGTCTGTCTGTCTGTCTATACAGTGTATATACATACATACATACATATATATATATATATATATATACACATACACACACACACACACACACACACACACACACATATATATATATATATATGTATAGCCTACAGTCCATAGTCTATTTGTAGTTATTACATAATCTGTTTCTTTCTATTTATTCTATCAAAGGAAACTTTATTATTTACCAAGTTTTTACTGTTTTCTCTTTTTTTTAATTCAATTTAGAGGTAACAATACATGTCAAAGTGCAGAAAGTAAATTGATCCATTCAGTTATGCAGCCCCGCAAACATTATGTAGGAAACGTATTTTAGTGTATGTTGTCTGGGCACAGTACAGTGTTAACATGTACTTATACCTGAGCAGCAGTCTTTACAGTCGTCCACTCACTTCTTTCTCTCCGTGTGAAGCTCATGAAGGAATCCGTCGTTCCTCTGGCAGTTTTAAATGTCACCTGATCTCATCAATTACAATCTGCTCTACAGACAAACTCTCCCTCACACCTTAATGGAAGTTTGCGGAGATAGATGTCTGACAATCAGCTGAAAGGCTAAAAGACCACAGACGAGTCACCTATGGACTTTTACAGAATAGTAGTTACACTTAACACGTGTAAGGACTTTCTGTCTGTTCCTGCAGTGTAATGTCATATAGAACAATTCATGATAGAGGTTTTGTATGTGTATGGGTGACTTTCATGTCTATTTCTATAATGCCTTTTTGATGTTGTTATTATACTGCAAACAAATTGCCCCACGAGGGAAAATAAAAGTATCAATGTAAAATGTATCCAGTTGGGTGAATTGTCTCCATCATGTGAAAACTGTATTTCCAAAGTGTCCACCTTTAATAAAGTATAATAATAAGAATAATCCGATGTGTTTTTAAAACGGTTTACTTAACTTTTTATTGTTTACCTGCCCACACAGGGACAACAGATGCAAATTAGCTGCATGCTAACTCTGGTGCATTTCCTTTAAATGTGCACTGTACCTTTAAATATAAACAATAAAGTAACAAATAAATAATTTAATAATAATAATTGATATTATCATTATTGTTGTTGTTTTTTGTTATCATTTTTATTTAAATTATTATTTTTATTTGAATATATTTTGGTATCAACTGGGACAGCCCATCTGATAAGTAATAATAATTCTAATGATGGTGATGATAATGGATAATGATAATAACAATAATAGATAGAGTTACTATTATAGTTGTTATTGTATTGTATTGTAAATGTTTTCAGTATATTAATATATTATTTTTTTAGTTTAAATTATTATTGTTGTTACCAGTTGGAACAGTCCATCTGATTAGTAATAATTATTAGCCCATCTTAGTGATGATAATTATTACTAATCAGATGAGCTGTTCCAGTTGGTAACAACAACAACAATAATAATAATAATAACAATCATCATTATTGGTATTATTGTATTATTTATTATTATTATTTATTATAATTTGTATAATTTGTTGCTGTTGTTATCATTATTATTATTATTATTATTATTATTATTATTATTATTATTGTTGATATTATTATTATTATTACCAATTGGAGCAGCCCGGTGCCTTGATGGTGCGGTAGTTCCGTCCGTCGTCACCCCCCAAGGTGGTTCGGTCCATCGGGTCACGTTAGAGGTCACGCGGGAAGCAAAAGAAGGAACGCGCACAGGAAGAGCAGAGGAAGTGGACCGAAAATACATATTAGCGGGGCAAAATTAGCTGTTAAAGCAAAAGGTAAACCAAGAAAATAATTCAGAAACAAATTAGAGTACTTGTTGTTTACGCTAAAAGGTGTTTTAAGATTACTAATTTGGTCGAAAATATCATAACCGTCGATGCTAACGTCGAGGGAGGTTTAGCTAACGTTAGCATAAATGATAACAACAGTAACGGCCTGCCGGGAGGAGAGGACAGATGAGCGGCTACAAGATGATGATAACAGCGGGGAACTGGGACGAAGAGGCCGAGGACATGGACACCTGTGACATTGTTAATGGAGCTAACGTTAAGCCGGAGCATGGACCAGGCAGGAGCAACAGGAGGAGGAGCAGCTACCCGAAAACATGGCAACAGGTAAGACTGCTCGTGCGAGGCTAGCTCATGTGGTGACAGTTAGTGAAGCTAAAATTGGCCAGTTAGCATCAGTACTGTCAGTGCTAATGCCGCACAACTCAGTTGGCTTAAATTTATCACTTATCGAGCTATAACACTCTTAATTCCTTTAAAATAATGTGAAAAAATTAGATATAATGACATCATTTAAGAAGAAATCAACTGTGTTAATTAACTATGTAGCACTTTAAAATTCCTCTATTGAAATATGGAAAAATATGTTAGATCAAATTTTTACTTGTCATTAACTTAAATTTAAAATAACGTTTGAATGATCTGAAAAAAAAGATTTACTGTAATACTTAATTACCATAATTATGAATACAAGTTCTTAGTTTAAGTTGATAGCCCATAGAAGTTAATTTGTTCCAAATAGGTTTCCACTTTATCTAAAATAAATTCTTACCTTATGTACTTAATTACCATATTTATGAGTACACGTTTTAAATTAAGTTCTCATAAAAATAAAGTTTTTCCTCACATTATTTAAAGGGAATTTAAATGTGTTATGTGGGTTGCAGATTGCAACCAGTTGAAACTTCTCCTGGTTAAAATTCCTTCAGTGCTCAGGATAAATCAGCGCCCAGTAGGAGGGTTTTACTGGATGCTGAATTATCCACAGAGCTCTCTTTCCTCTCCAAAACAAACAGATTAGGTGATTTAAACCAGTGAAAACACTGAATAAAGCAGTTTCACGTTAAAAAAACAGTGTCTTTATGAGGCTGCTTATCTCGGAGTGGATGCTGACTATGGTGTCCAATGTAAATATGTGCATGTCCCTATGTAGAACCAGTGTTTAGTTTGTCCATTCTGGGCTGCTGTAGAAACATGACAATATCTGTAGACAAGGGCATGCAATGTATGAAGCTATAAACTCATTCTAAGGCAAAATACTTGTTGTATTATATTCTATGTGTGTCAGTATATCTCCCTAAATCCTACACACCGACCTTTAAATCAATATGGAGCTCCACTGTGATGCAGGACCCCTCTGCGCATCATCCCCTCGGCTGCATTTCGGCTTGAATTGCATTGCTAGTCAACAGCTTGGGTCCATGTTTTCTTCTTGTCAGCTGCTGTCATTCACATACGCTGCAATTTATTTTATTTTTTTAAAATGGTCTTTAAATTATCTCATTATTATTGTGCTGTTGGCTTTGAGTGTTCTTGTGCTGTAAATCTTGTTGAGATGCAGGTGAATGTGTGTCGTAGTTAACATGCTGTGTTTACACACTGTACCTGCGCCGTCTGTGTTGTAAAACCTGTGTTGATGAAATACAGGTGAATTTATTTCTAGTTATTAAGCTGTTGGCTGTTTGTGTTCCTGTCATGTAAATCCTGCTCGGATGCAGGTGAATGTAGCTTGAGTTGATAAAATGTATAAAATGTGACCAAGCTTTTTTTGGTTTGTCATCAGTATAAAATCCACACCGTTTCCTCAAATGCAAAATACGGAAATAAATACTTGTTTTCAACTTGAATACACCATTAAATTTATGACATGGAAACCCTTTTGAGGGTTTGAGGTGTAACACCGTAAGCTGATACAGTGACTCGGCTGGTGAGAATGAATGGTGCTTTTACGCTGAGATATTATACAAAGATCAGGTTTCTGTAGAGGAATCACTGATTTTTTCCCTGTCAGCAGAGGAGACAAGAAGCGGTTTAAGGGCCCTAAAGGCAGATCAATCATCACATGTCTGTGTAAGTTTAACTGTTGGAAAGGTCAGACAGGTCAGGGAGCACCAAGAGTTCATTGCCTGAAGCTGTCGCTCCGTCATCTCAAACAATAGGTCATTGTCACGGGGAGGCAGGGACGCTTGTACCAATTTAATGGGTCCAAAAATCAAAGCTGGTTATGTGGATGATTCAGAAATTATACATGTCATAGACTATGTCAGAGTACTTTTTAAAATTCTCTTTTTATTGGGAAAAAAAGGGCATTATATCCATCAAATATTTAATAGTCTCACATACATTTTTTCTGTTTTTAAACATACATAAATAATTAAAATAACAATAATAATAACTGATAATTATAATAATAAATCATATTAATCCTCACAAATCATAAAAGTTTATATAGACAAAAGGAAAATAATTGTAAGAACTGATTCCTAGATGCTCCCCATCTACTGCTTACATATATATATATACTTGTGTATCTATAACTGCCACACATTCTCAATTTATCTTTCCAAATGAGATGAGAGAAAAGGAAAGAGGGAAAAAACACTAACACTAACATAAATACATAAAATGAGATAATTTTTCCAAAATTAAAAAAAAAAAAAAAATTCTTTATTCTCTTGGAGGAAAAAAGGAAAAACGGAACATTTCTATAATTCTTTAGCAATGAACCAAGGGATTCTTTAATTTGCACACTATTTTGCTATGAAATTTGACCAGCTTGGCAATAAATACTCAATCCAGTTTTCCCAAAATCTATGAAAATGATCCAGTTCCAATCTAACAGAAAAAGTTCTCCATCACATATATATCATGTATTACTGGGGAGTATTTTTGAGCGAGAATCAGGTGCACGGAGCACAATGGATGACCTGAAATGACAGCAGCTTGGATACATGAGCCACTAAGTACCCCATAAAACACCTTCACGCCTCTCCTTCTCCCTCTTTCCTTCTCCCTCTGTCTCACTTTCTGCCCCTCCACCCTTCTCCATCTGTCTCTTTCTATAGCCCTGTCTCACTCTCTCACTCCCCCCCTTCTTTTTTTTTTCTTCATAGACAGATGATACGTTGTCCTCCTTCCAACACCCTCGCAGTAGCATATTTCTCTCCCTGGAGCAAGTAACTCTGTCTTCTGCCTGTGTCCACACTCCTGTCCCCCCCGCCCCAACAACACATCCCAGGACAAGCATGGCCTGCAGCCTGGATGGCCCTCTGTGGAACAAAAACACACGCTGCCTCTCAAAAGCCTCCTTTATCCATGGCGAACAAAAAGACGGCTTCACCTCCGCACTGTTCCCACCATTAGGCCCTGGCCTAGGCCCTTTTTTCCTCGTTCCCTCCTCTCTCCCTCCTGCTCACAACCCCCCCCCACCGTCTCCTTTCAGCATGGGGCAGTGGGGGTGTGAGGTACGCCCTTTATGTTCACATGTGTCCATGCTGGTTTACTCTGTCAGATTGCTCCCTTCACAATGGGCGTGCAAAGAGATTGACCAGCAGCTTTTGACGCGACCACCCCCATTCAGATATGAATGAGTATGGGTGGAAAAACACACCTGCACCTTTATGTGGGTTCACAGTTAATGCTGGAGGGGTATGTCTGTCCTGGGTGACTTGAAGGTTTAGATTTAAGCCTGATATCAACTCTGAATTAGTGATGGGCATGAGTACTTAGCACTCCTTTGGATGTCAGTATTCGTTCAGGTTGCTTGCTGCAGCTCCTCCTACATGTGAACATGACGTAATTTTTATTTTCTTACTATTTAAAGTGGGTAAAAATTATTTCACTGTAGAGCTGTGAGCAGTGCATTGGCTCGTTCAGCACCTCCTTGCCCCACCGTCCTCATCTCTCACTCTCACTCTAGGCTACGAGTTGACAGGTGTTGGGTTATCAGGGCCAATATTGATACTGATTATTTGTAGTTAATGAGACAGATCACCAATATTTGGCATTTATAATGAAAATGTTATATTTCAAATTCTAAATTTCAGCAAATATTTTCAAACTCCAACTAAAACTTTGTTTAAAAGCAAATTCCATGCAACTTTTTTTTTAAAGTTCAGTGAAAATTTAATTAAAAAAATGAAAGAATAAAAATTGCTCCCTGAGGTTTTACAGAAGTAAAAGTTCCTCCCATGCTGACGCTTTCTGTGCATGTATTGTTGACTGCCTTCCCTGGTGCTGGTTGAGTGTAATATGTACACTTTTAATGATAAATATCATCAGTGATCATCAAAATAAAACGCCAATACATTTAAATGTCAAAATGCCAAATATCAGCCCGGCCAATAATTTGTCGACCCCTAGTTTGGACGCCAGTATTCGTTCAGTGTGTCAAGTACTTGCTGCAGCCGTCCCACATGTGAATGTGACTTAATTTTAATTTTTAATTATTTATTTTTTTTACTGTACAGCTGTGTGCAGTGTATTGCTTCACTCAGCACCTCCTTTCCCCGCTCCTCTCTCTCTCTCTCCCCCCCTCTCTAGCTGCACAAGGGTGGGCAGCGTGGTCTCACCTATGAGTCAGGAACAGAACAGAGGTAGTTATAGCACCGAAACGAGGTCTGTGTAAAACGTATAGCAGGAAAGATGTGAACATGGCGGCACAGGTGTAAAGTTTTGTTGACATGTTTATGTGAGCAACCCACCACAGGATATTTAAAAAGCAGCTGTTAGCATAGTGGCTAACTCAAAGACGGCGGCTGTAAATGTCCTCAAACTGGGAAAACTGGGAATGGGATCAGCTGCCATATAACAGAGAGGATAAATGATAGATTGACACATTGATGCCGTTTATACTGTTTACAAAATGCTGCCGACTCATATATTATATGTCATGCTAGAGGCGGACTCTCGTGAGTTAAACGTCACACCTGTCATGCCTCTTTTGATTGCAGGATGCAGTTTATAATCACACACTGGACCAGAATGATGTTGCTGTTTTTTGGTTCTTAATATAAGAACATTTATTTGTCGGTGAACCTTGTGAGTAGTATTTGTACTTTTTACTTATTTCTTGCAATTTTTGAGTAATTTCTTCTTTTGTTGCTCAATGCCTTCTTCTCATGTTTTTTTTTAAGAAATCATGAAAATTTGCTCAGGCTTGAAAGGGTTAATGTAATTGCTCAAATATGGAAATGACCTAAAATGCCCATGCCTTCCCTGAATCAGTTTAAAGTGGATGAAATTCTAGGATATGTTTGACTGGAGTAAATTTAAACAGGTGAGCTGGGTCAGTTTTGTGGATTTTATTTTATTTTTCCACAGCTACATGTCATAATATTTTGATATCATGAGCAAATGATATGTTCTCTTGTTCAACATATGGGAGCCCCACTCAATCAACGAGGTCTAACGACGCAGTGGCAAATTTGCATTGCGTGAATACAAAGTGGGTCATTTGGAAGCGTTGTTGGCATGTAGACCCTGTCATAAAAACCAAATGCGTTTACATATTCAGCAAATGCCCCTGTTCAATGTAATGTTCACCCTTACATTCATTCCTCCTTTCAAAAACACCAAGCGAGATGCCTGGGCCATTTGACTCTGACTGGGTCCATGAAGAAATCATTATCCCCATGACCCGAAGCTATTAATTCCATCTCTCACTCCTCCCTCTGTCTCTCATTTCTCTCATTCTCAAGACAAATTCATTTACATGAAAGACCACTCACACTGGCACGGGCCTGCAGGTAAATGACAATCTAACCAACGATTTCATGCAATATTACCATTCCTCAGCTGCGCACGCAGTCCACGGGCTGTGGTAAGTGTATCATTAATAAATCTGCCCCTTTCCCATGACTGAAGGGATCAACATGTTTTAATTATCCTGCCGTGATTTGAACTCGATCAGCGTAGCGTTCAGTTACACAAACATTCCACCAGCGAGCGAGATAAACACTTTGCCTCCGCACTCTGCATACAGAGAGAGGATCAGGGACAAGGTAAGACACGGTCAGACTCTGTCTGTCTGGGTATCGCCATGGTAGAGCTGTGAGGTTTGTTAAGTGCAGCAGAAAGACAGACATGTGTGTCCTGACATGTCTGGACCTGATTGTGTCTGACGGGCCACAGCAGTGCAGACAGTACAAGACAAGGAGGCAAAAATCAGTTATGTCGTTTAGATATTTAATCAAATAAGAAAACAGTTTAATGCTTTATTTTTGTTGAATTAACACTCACACTCCTCAACCAGGCAGCCAGGGCCCTTCCAAGGGGTCATCTTCCTTTAATCTAAATGTTGTCTCTTTCTTTTTCTGAGAAGTACTTTTACAACTTAAGTCCTTGAAAATCCTTCAAACAAAACAATCTGAGAGGGAAAACTCACTATTTGGTTGAAGTGCTCTTTCTCTCTCTATTTAAAGCTGGAGTAGGCAGTTTAATTTTGGTGTCAATGGGCAAAAATCCTATTATAAACTTTGAGCATATTGTGATAAAAACGGACTGAGAGAAAACTAGACTCCTGCACCTCCTCTTGGCTCTGTTTTCTGACATTATACAATCTAGTCTGTGATGGCAGACTTTGGCCAATCACTAGTCATTTCAGAGAGAGGGCATTGTTATTAGCTGTTGCATGAATGCAGATGTGCGTGCACGTTGGTGACAGCCTGATTCAATGGCTGAGAATCCTGCAAAGAAAGTGTTTATTCCAGCATTGGCAACAACTGCCTTCACTGCAAAGCAGCCCAAGAAAGAAAGATGGTCTTATCAAAAAGAGTCTAAAAGAGAGTCTGACAATAAGCAAAATAAACCATGTGTCAATATCGGCGAAGCATTTTAGATAGAGCACGACCGATACCGGTATTGATATATCAGCTAGTATTTTATACAGTGTTATCACACAATTACGCAATACAATTATCCCTCAGATATGGTTATCAAATACCTGTGACCGAGACATGTAATAGAGGCAGAATATTTTACAGTTTAAGAGTACATTTTATAGTCAACAATTACATCATGGCATCAAGAGGCGCTTACGTAACCCACCTGCCGGAGCGTCTGGTAAGGCATGATGCATTATAGTAGGTATAGATTCTGAAAATGTTGAGCAAAAATGGGCTCTTTCTCTGTTTTCTCTCGTCATGTAGCGCCAATTTCAAAAGTATTTGCATCTTTCTACTGCAGAGACGGCCTAGTTTCATGTGAGGACCCTTTTTAAAATAAAAGGTTTTCACCAATATAATGTCCAGAATAAGGTCATTACTTGTGATTAGAGGCCACGTGCCAACAAAGGTGAACACCACTGATCTAGTTCTAGAAATTTTTTTTAGTACTTGATGAGATACATAAATCAACTTGCCAGACAGTGTGAAGAATCAAGTAATCGTGTTTTTTCTCTCCCTTTATGTACACTTCACAGTGGGAGAGCAGCAAAAAAAGCTCGGAGTGGGACTGTGGCATTTTGCAGGCAGTAAGTCAGTCAGTGTGTCTTCCCATCTCCTCATCAGGAAAAACTGCAGCCTTTTTTTTTCACTGCTTTGGTTACTCAGTCCCGTAGGGCAACGGGCAGCTTATGTAGTTCACACAAAGCAAGCACACACACTTACACTGGAAACACACATACACTCACGCAAGAAGGAACCTGTTATCAAAAGCTCGTCCCACTGGCTGGCTGCCAAAAGAAACGTGCTGAGGCGAACACTAATCCACTTTAAATTACAACGGTACTGAAAGCCTGTGACCACAGCCAAATATTGATATGGGGTCATTAGTCAATTATGGCTGGGACTCTTGCTGAGTGATCAGAGGGGAGGAACCGGGGCAGAGGTGGCCGAGCAGGAGGTGTCAGAAGTGGCCTGAGAGGAGGAGGTCACCGCTTGGGGGATTATAGTATTAACAGGCAGAGGGTGAAAGTACATGCAAAAGTTAGTGAAGATAGAGCTGTAATGCAACTAGTCATGTGACTGCATTGTACTTTCGTCTCTTTTTCTCCTCATTCTCTGTCTTAAAACTACCTCCTCTCTCTCTTGTGGGAAAATAAGTGTGTGTGAATGAGAGATTTGAATGTATTTTCAACCCATGTGCTTGCTCGGCCCAAAAGGCATCACCACCCCCCCTAGTGGCACATCAGGTGTTAGCCTTTTATTACTGTGCTCTCTGCAAAATGCACCACAGCTAATTAAAATAAAATATATCTAAGAAAATGAAATTCTGCCTGTCTGCAGAGCTCTTCTACTTCAATTAGAGCCAATTACAATTACGCATTATTAAATTCTGTGCGATAGAAACATCCTTTTTAGAAAATTTCACCTGGTTTTTATTTGTTAAATTGATACGTAAGGCACTCAGTTTTCCACTTCAATTGTAATTAGTATGAAGATGGATAGAAAATCTAGAGGAATCTAATCATTCAATTAGGACCATAGTGTTTCAGGCTAAGTGAAACTACATCAATGCCTTGACACAGATGATACCATTCATTTCCTCTGGGTTAGTAATTTGATAAGGCATCAAATTGGAGAGATTGCATTGCAAAGGGCATCATCACAGCCAAGCCAATTTAGACACTGCGTGGGGCTGCAGATAGAAGATTAAAGAATGGATGAAGATGACTTGATTTGAACTCTTAAATTGTTACATTTTAAATAGACGTTTCTGTATGATGCATGGTTATATTTAGTAGGAATTTATGCATGTTTTTGGGGTGTAACAACATGTATTTGTATTGAAGTGTTTGGTACGAGGCTGTTCGTATGAATTACAACTGTTCTATTACATTTGGAAAATAATATTTACAACTTACATTTATTTTTTGTAGCTGTCGATGTGTGATGTTTTGTTTAACGTCGCATACTTTTCTTCATTTTCTCCCAATGTTGCCTCACACTTGAAATAACGTTGTGATTGGCAATGTTACGTATATAGCCCCAGATATGAGACCTAGCTCTATCGTGGAAAACGCAAGCTTTATGAAAAAGCTTCATGTATTGGCGCCCTGTTCCTATATTCCATCTCAAATGCATTTCAGCCAGTCCTTAATTCTTGCTTTGTACCAAAAATAAAAGCCCAATTTATGTTAGTTTTAATAAACTTAAAACATTTAAAATCAAGGAAATGTCTCTGGCATTTCACTAACAAAATATTTGTTTGAATTTGTTTATAATATAGTTTTTAAGGATCTTTATTTGTTTTATATGCTGCTGAGAAGACACTCAGGCCCTTAGAGAAGCAGCTCCCCGTTGCAGCAGATTTTTCCGAGTGGCCAGTCGCAGTATTACAACCAAAAAAAACCCCTTCAGTGCAGAAATTATTCTACCCTATAGACCAACATTATCAAAGAGACAGGACACCTTCACCTGTGATCAAGGTCAATTATGACTCTTTTAATTATGCATTTTGGTGGTTCTATAATTTGTAAAACCTTTCTAAAGCAAAGAAAAACAATTTAAAAATCGGTCATGTTATCACAATGTAAGGTCTATGAAGGGGCCAACGTGAGGAACACTACTGTGCAGTCATTGAGATTTATACTGCGGGGTGAGCATGGAAGCTAGAAAACTGTTTCAGTGCAGGCGAGCAGCTCCATCAGCATGAATAGGCATCATGTTTGTTCTACTGTTGAGGTATCATTGAAGTCCATTTAGACGCCCAAGAAGGTAAAGTTAAATAATTTTTCAAAAAGATCATACTTCATGGTGTTAGTTTCAATCAATTAAAAAGGTAAATATCAAGGAAATTTCTCTGGCATTCATACGTTTCTGTTTTATTGAAAACGTACCAAAACATAACAACACAACTTTGCATTTTTGGGGAAATTTTCAGGAAATTTTCAGGAAATTTTCTTGCGGTTTTCTTGCCTTATTTGCCTTCTTCCCTTTTTTGAATAAAATTAAGCTTATTTCCCCAGGTTAAGTTTTACAATATTGCAATTAATTACCCTTTTTCAACTGCAAATAAAGGAAAAACTTTGTCAACACGTTTTTATCTAATAAGATTAAGTTTTCAGTTTTTTTTTTAACTTTACTTCAAACATTTTTTGCAGCAGCATGTATCTAGTAGACTAAAAACAAAATTGATTTTATCAGTATTTTATTCTATTTTTCTAGTAGGCCACCAAAAGTTCAATTTGTATTTGCAATATTAGTATTTGTATAATAAAGAAATCAATATTTTATTGCCTCACAAAATATTACAATACTTTGCTTTTTTGACTTCTCCCCCCTCCTCCCAGTTGCATCCCTAGTATGTTTGAGCAAGAAGAGGCTGAACATGTTTGAGTAAAATTTGTCCTTGACAGATGCTTTACTGTCGGATACCCTCTCACAACATGCTTACACATAAACAATAAAACCATTGCAGCTCTGAATTGCGCAAATAAGAGAAAGAGGGAAAGAAAAAAAAAGCCCAGTAACAGACCACCAGTAAAGCAGAGACCACCTATAAATGCTTTCCATCGGTGGGTTCACAGAAGCACTTCAGCTGTAATACTTTAATTGCTTAGGGACTCAAAGTCTAATAAGGTTTCTAAATCGAGCTGCTTTATTTGTTTTCCTTTGACTCGCGGCTAGAGCAAAAATGCAGCCACTCTAATTGCAGTGCCGTCATTAAGAGCTGTGGGTATTAAAAGTTTCTTCCTCCAAAAAACGAGCATGTTGCAATGTTTTTTTTCCAGAACTGAATTATGGGGCCCTTTCCGTCAAGGCCAGGTTCACACAGGAAGTAATTGAGTTTAATGTAAGAAATAAAAAAAATACTCTCAGCCTGAACAAATGTTGAAATACAGACAGATAGAGTTCATTTGGTGTTTTTTACTAGCTGTGTGTGATGTTGTTTCATGACAATTATCTGGTCGTTGTTAAACCAACCTCAGCGCTGCACTCCTAATAGAGGGTGAGTGACAAAGGAGTCGTTAATTCTGTCATTCATTTATTGTTAACTGGCTGATTTTGTTAAAATTGTTATTTAAAAGCAACTGAGAACAAGACACCTCTCTCCGACACTGAAGAAACAACCTCCCTTAAAAACATTGTCTCTTTGCTGTTAGCTGTCACACAGAAATTAGATCGTGTTTTTGTGCAAATCTCACACAATCTTGTAAAAATATGTATTCTCAGATCTGTATTTTTATTCATATTTTAATCAAACTCATCTCCTCCCTCTTTGAGCTGCTTACTTTTAATTGAGTTTGCATTACAGTAATTATCGAGTGAGAAGGAAACGAAGTATCTGTCAGCTCGACGTGTCACAGGTACACTCTCACATTGACATGGGAAGGGTGGAGGGGGGTCTTGTACTTCCCCTGATGAGGCACACAATGGCAATCACAACTCAATTAACACTTTCTATATATACAACTGTACAACAGGCATGGAGACACACACACACACACACACACACACACACACACACACACACACACACAAGCAGAGATGAGTGTATGTGCACAAATAGCAGGGAGGGGAGTGAAAAGGCTGTTTTTCCAGCCCCTTTTTTATTGATCCTGTGAATTTGACAGCTACACCTGTTGTAGGACCTGTGAAATTACACAAGACAAACGCTCTTAAGACTTGATGCCAATTAGTTTACTGTTTTGTCATACCGATTACTTCCCTGCACCAAAGTTTAGGTGGAGAGAAAAGGAGCAAAAGTTTAATTTGAGGGAAGAGAGGAGGAGGAGGAGGAGGAAATCGTTTTGTGTGCTAATTTCTCTTCATGCTGGTGACAGAAAAAAGTTATTATAAGGTATGATCTAGGCGTGTGCGATATATGGAATATACTTGATGTGTTGCAGCTTGTTTCACAGGGTATATATAAAACTATATCCTGCACATCTTTTATTTTTTCACTCACTTGCTTTTTGGGTCTCCTGCTTTCTCCTGTGGCTTTTTTCTTCTCACAGACACACACACACACACAGACACACTCACACTCACACACACTCACACTCACACTCACACTCACACACACTCACACTCACACACACTCACACTCATGCACAAAAGACTAACATGATACGGCTCACTAGGTTGGGTGATTATGTGCGATATCTTGATATATTTTTAGGCAAGATATAGATTTAGACAATACCGTTTATATCGATACAGGTTCAAGTTGCGTTACATAACACTGTTCTTCCAAAAACCTGTGCCAGTGTGCATCTCAAGCTTCAAGCCCAAAACAACAACATTGACACATCTGGCTCGAGAGAGCTGAGTCCTTCAAAATAAAAGTACCATGGGTTCCACTTTGATTTAGTTAATCATAACAGTACTTTCATAACTTTACTATAACGGTACATTATTTAACGTCATCATAACAGTATTTTATTAAACGTTACGATAACAGTGCTTTATTTAACGTCATTATGTGGCAGTAGCTACTTTATTTAATTTTATTGTAACTTTAGTTCATTTAATAATTTTTTTGTTTTAGTACTTAACATTAGTTTGGAGGAGACTTCAGAATATCACGATATATATCGTGTATTACGTTTTTGGGGGGGAAATATTGCAATTCACAATCTATAACGTGATCATTTTTATTTTAAAACCATATTTCCCACTCTTACGTCACACACACTCACAAGCCCATCTTGACCAGTTGAGCCATAATGTATGTGGCGAGCTGTGTGTTTTTACATCTACAGGGCGCCGGATCGCCATTTAGTTGCATTTTGCGACCATGGCGCAGCATTGGTACTTGCAAATATTACGAAAGAAAGACAGATACACCAATATCTTGTCCTCACTTAAAAAAGGCTGTTTATATAGTAGAAAAGACCAAATTCTTTTTAAATTGGTGTCACGTGACCAGATGAAAACAGAGAAAGACAACCTACAACTACCAGAATGCACTGCCCCGCACCAGACCAATAAATGCTCCTGCTGGTGGCTGACTATGTGAACTCATCTGTTTTGCACAATGGTGGCCGGCTGGCAACAAGCAGTCTCGTATTACAGTTATTTTACGTCATCTGGCGAAGTTTTGCTGTAGGGGGTGTCTCGGCACTGGTAAGATGGAGGGAGGGTTACCACAGTTCATCTACAAATACTACTCACATTGTTTTGATACAAAACTGGTTGAATATAAAAAGAAATCAAAAAGTATCCCTTTAATATATGGAATTGAGAGCTGTTACTTTGTTTCCAGCTTACAGTGATTAGATCCTCATGTTTAAAGGCACTGTGGTGACAGTTTAACTCTCTGGTAACATCTAACTGTTGACTGGCAGCCTAACTTCACAGCACAATACATCAACACTTACAGCCTCAAAAGAGCTACGTGCTTCAAAATAAAAGCTCCAGTGGTTCTTCTTTGATTCATTTCATCATAACAATACTTTATTTAATTAACAAAACTCCCTGTGCACAGCCAGTATTGTGTTCACTCAGTGAAATGACATAAGTATAACACAGGTGTGATAAATAGACATGAGTCACATGACTATCAACGTCGCCTCTCTTCGCTTCAGTTCTTAGAGTGTGCAAGTAACATTTTCAAAAGTGAGCAAACAATAGTATTTGCTTACTTTTGAAATTGTCATTTAACTTTATTGTAACTGTAGTTAATTTAATAATTTTGACATTTATAGTAGTTTCAAAGTGATAGCAAAAATAAAAGAGATATATTGTGTTTTGTGATATTGTCTAAAGATATCACAATGTCATTCTTAAGCCATATTTCCCAGCCCTAGTATGATCAAATGATATAACTGGATAAAAAGTGTCATATTATAGGATAGATTTACAATAAATGTAGAACATCATATATAATGTTGCAGATCATTTTCAACTAAGCACTGTCAAAACTCCAATTTTCATGCTTGACTCACATTTTCTGCATAACCGTACATGTATAACCCGTATAAATCTGCTCTGTCTCGCTGCTATTTCATTTCTAAATTCCCTCCATGGCTTCACAGTCGGCCAGCCTCTCTTTATGCTACACCTGATCTACTTTTACTGGGGCCAGTCGGAGAAATCCACCTGAAGTTATTTCTAATACTTTGTCCTTCCACTCCCTGCATGCCTTTCTTCTTTTTTTCCCCTCTCTTCTGTTCCCGCTCCTTACCCCCTTTCTCTCCCTCTCTCTGTCTAAACTTGCTTTCCTTGATGAGTCCTAGCAGGGAATCACAGGCTTGGAAAAAAGGTAGGGGCTTGACAGAGATTGATGTCTGTGCGCTCCCCCTGATTCGCTGATTAAACCCATCAATCAATATGCAGAGGAGGTGTCCAATGCAAATGGATCCAATCAGGCGGAACGGACTGGTATTGTCTGTGCGTTGTGGCGAGTGGTAAAGTTAGAGGTGGAGGACGGGCACTTCAGCCCGCTTTGTCTCTCTAGGACAGGGGCTAAAAATGGACACAAAAGGAGAAACGGGACAACGATTTGAGACTGGATAGAGAATTCAGAAACACTGATGACTCCAGGGTTCCCACTGTCATGGAAAACCTGGAAATGTCATGGAATTTCACAATCACATTTTACAGGCCTGGAAAAGTCAAAGAATTTGTAAAAATCGTTGAAAGTTTTGGAAAAAAAACATAACAATTGGTTCTGTGTAATAACTTAAATGACATTAATCCAATATAATTGTGTATTTATTTTCTATAGCTGACGACATACAGTAACTTTAACTTTTTAATTATGTTTTGTTTATTTGTTAATCACGTACGTTTCTTTTTTTTCCCCCACAGTTAGTCTCTCCCTTCATGTATGCCCAATAAGCATGCAAAATAAAAGCACAGGGGACGGACTTACGTTTTTTTTAATTTGTCTTAGGGGAGGGGCATGCTCCTTTAAATGCCTGCATTTTGTATTTATTACACATTGATTAAAAAAAACATATATGTGTATGTATATTTTGGCATTTTTTTTTAGAAAACTTTAAAACTTTTGGAAATGTAAAAATGTCATCAATTTTCTTTATTCCTAAAAAGAATATATATATAAATTTGACAGAAAATCCCCCCCCCCCCCAAAATTTATTGATCTATTTTTCTCTTAAAATGTATTTAAACAACAGTTTTGGAATGCATTTCTTTAAAAATCACCAAAATGTTACCACTTATCATAGCCACAAACTGTAAAACCAGACTGGATAGGATTTTCAAATAACCGCCGGCCCTTGAACACACTAATCACGATGATGAAATTTTGTTTAAAAATAGTTTGAATCTAATATGTTTGAAAAAACAATTTGAAAGTGGGACGAGGCAAAAACAAAATTTTTGGGTCCTTGAAAAGTCATGGTAAAGTTTTGAAATTTTGTCCATGAAAATGTTTGGGAACCCTGTGAACTCTTCCTGTTTTCTGATATCACAAAAACACGTGCCCACTTCTTTTCTCCTCTTGTGTAAACAGGAGAAAAATGGGTTCATCCAACTGCAGCTGCTAATTTTGCAGCACACACAAACACACACAGCAGCTCGTGTGCATAGATCATCTGGGCGGCATTCTCCTTGCGCCGTCCCCATCAGCTCACACACACTATCATATTTTCCATGTCTCCATCTTCATCCAATCTTACTGTAATGGTACAGCAGGGACTGCGGCTGGATCTCCCCTCTGGGCCCCGGCTGCTCCCTGAAGTATCTGCCTTGCTCTCACTTCAACCCTCATTTGAATACAAGTAGCATCCTTGGTCATTATAGTGGGAGTGTGTGCTCGCTTGTCATTGAGATTGGTGTGTGTGTGTGTGAGAGAGCCTCAATGGTTGTGAAAGTGACACAGGCGGGATGGATACCATTGTACCCAGGGGTCACGTTGGCCTCTGAGAGTGGCTCGCGTGCAGTTGTTTCCACTTGTCGGGGAAAAACATGGCGGCTGTCGCAATCACCCCGACCGGCTTTTTTATTTCTGTCCAGTTCAAGTTCATTATTCATGATTGCTCCATCAATGTTCTATCTCTATCACTCGATGGGCTCACCCTCCTCATTCAAACCCCACAGAAAGCGAAGGCTGGTCATTTGTTTCCGTAAATGACACAGATGCCTCTCACTCTGCTTATAGACTTATTCCTCCCCTTTTTTTTTTTTGGGTAAGGGGTGGGGGGTGAGGCGGTGGCGCATGTGAGGGAATGATACCATGACACGTTCTTCCCTCCCTCTTCCTCCTCCTTCATCTCCTCCTTCTTTTTCTCTCCCCCCTCGTCCACCACTCTGCACGTCCCCTCCTCCCCCCCTCTTCCCCAGCTCCACTAGGAGACAACGAGCCCCCAAAATGGCTGCCTTGGTGCCAGGGGGACCACAGGCTGCTCTCCCATCTCCCATAATCACCGGGGCGATGCTCGGATGCCTCCCCCATTTGCATAATGCCATCCTGACACTTTCACTTCCGCCATCCATCACCGGCGGCGTGAGTCCCGCGGCCTGCTCCGTCGCTCCGTCTCCCCCTGATTGCGTCCTGTGTTTATCTGCCCAAGCACAAAAGATTGATTCCCCGCTGTCTCTCGGCCTTATGTTCAGCAGATAGGGATTTTCGCCGAATGATGAAGCACCCAGTCAGCTAATGATAAACAGAAAACACATATTCAAAAGGACGGTACACCCCCCCTCCCTCCGCTCACTCTCTCCAGCTTTAGTGTGGCTGCCGCTCGCCTCGCCTTCTCCTCTGCCATGTGTGGGGAAGGGAGGGATGTCAGGTTAAGGAAGTGAACACACTCTGCAGGGAGTTCAATTTGAAACGCAATTGTTTTCCTGTCAGTCCTTTTACATTTTTTCTGTTGATTTGCTCCAGGGGTAAGGGAAAATGAAGGACCGGGAGGAAAGGGAGATAGCAATTAAAATAAAACTGTCGTCTTGATGGCTGCTCTTGTTCTTCTACACACCACAGTGCAGGCGGATCTGACAGACCGTGCTTTAAGAACATATCCTGGCTGAAAGATAAAAGCATACATGAGTGCAGCCCAGTAGCTTTTAAGAGGATGGAATTGGTACAAGAGGGTTCCTATACTGCCACTGGAGTAGACACAACCCCAATAAGTGCATTATTCATTTAATCACCGAGCATCGAACATGATGCTGCGTTTAACCTCTGAACGACACTGAACGCGTGTTGTTACAGAAGCATATTACACTATTACACCCATTAAATCAACAACTTAAATGCTTTGACACCGTGCTTGACTTTAACGAAGTGGGCTGCGTTTCTTTGCTTGTGCATGGTTTACAATGCTGGCGACGGCGCTGCAGAATGCAAAGCATTTCAGCAAGTGCACTAAGTCTGCAAAGTTTCACTCCACGATAACAAAATACTATTAGCTGCTGTCACGTACAGGAGAAGAGAGATTATTTTATTTATTGAAATGAGATTGAAATGATAAATCTCTCTCCCCATGATAAAACACTGGGACTCATAAGCCTAGTGTGGGGGATAGGGATTAGAAAAAGATGGAGGCGAGAGAGAGAGAGAGAGAGAGAGAGAGAGAGAGAGAGGGAGGAGTGAGAGGGGAAGAAATTCATAATGCATAATAAAACAAAAGGTGTCGTGGGAAACATCACTGATATTAAAATCAGAGGCAGACAGATCTATATGAAAAATGCAGATTTGAAAATGTAAATAACCATGGCCCTAGGGGGGAGGGGGAGTGATTCAAAGATAGGATGACAACATGAAGAGAAAGGCATTTATATGGGGGCTTTGATGTTTCTCACATCCAAATTTATGCTACTGACGACCAAAATAATGCCACTGAAGGGGATTTTACACAGTGCACTGCTGGCCCGGTTTCATACCATGATGATATAAAACACATTATGCTTCACATTATCTCAGTGTGAGAATGACTGGTAATGAGATGATTCACATTCAAGAGGGATACTTAAGATTGCATTTCAACATTTCCAAACAACAACATGTTATCTTCACATTAAAGCCCTGTTCCCCGAAACAAAGGCGTTTGATCCGCGCTCAAATGCGTGTTCCTTCAATGGGGAAATCCACACAGTGTGCCTAACCTTCGCCTCCGAGGATGACCCTCTCACTTTAATCCAAATGCATCCCAGATTGCTTTGATTTTCTGCTGGAGTCGAGCCGTCAATCAAAAATCAGGAGGAGAACGGGCCCTCGTGTTTAGATGAAATGTCCCTTTAATAAAGCTGACTGTCCTCGTCACTCAAAGAGGGGGGCGAGAGAAGATGCCACTGCGCCAAAATGACAGTGCAGTAAAGTGAAATATGAAGGTGCCATAGTGTTAGGCTTTTCATTTGTGAACATGTAATTTTGTTGTTCTTCCTGCTCAGATCCAGTGGCTTCACAAATTTAGATCCCCTTTGGTGCTTCTTCCTCCCTTTGCATTCGACAGAAGGTTTGTGGGAGTGTGAGAAAACTATACTAGGACACCGTCGTGTCGACTGTTGCAGATCTTTCATTTGTAGGGAATGCCAGGAAAATGGTGGGAGTCGCCGGCTATCTCCCCCATGTAAATCCGCCGCACAAGTTTAGCCTTGTTGCGGTGCTTTACAATACTTGGCTCCCGAATGTTGCCATTAGGGAGCTCTCACACAGCCATTATTTTGAATATATCATTATTCTGGCAGCACTATCGCATCCAGCTCATCACCATTTTTCTCTTTTTTTCTTTGTTTTGAATAGATAAAAGCTTCATGAGAAGAGAGCATCAAGTCACTTGAAGCGCTGACGCCTCACTAGCCAGATTCATTGGCTCTTGAGGTTTTGCATATGTTGTTGAATCCACATCTTACTCGGCTTTGAATGTAAGATCTCTCTTATCACAATACTGCCTTTTACTCAAAACATAAACGTGTATGTCACTCCTTTACATGTGTTGATTGGCTGTATGAACACTTACCTGCTGGAAAAAAATGAAAATCCACTTATTGACAACTTAATATGAATTTATGAATGGATTACTGTCAAAACTGCAGAGCACTGGTCAAGGAGATTTTTCACAACCTGACAACCCAAAATCTGTTTTAATTTTTTGCTCAGTTGTAAAACATCAGTAAATGATTTATTACAGCATAGCAGAATAAATATTGGCATTGTACGTTTCTGCAAACCACAGTGCATCACATTCTTACAGTCTATAGTTGTAATCTTAAGGTCATGCTTTGGCTGAGAATACCTGGATTTGATGGCAGAATCTGGCGGAAAGCGCAGCTATGTCTTGGTAAAAATCAAGTGCTTTCATGGCGCTATCCTAGCTGTCTGAAAAACACCTAAAAGGAGCTGGAAAAACAGCGACAGGTCCAAAAAAGCACCCACATTTTGGTGTTGTGGCAGGAAACACAGCTAAGAGTCATGAGTCACTAGAAAGCACCCACATTTGGGGGCTAAAAAGCTGCTGGAAACACAGCCATAGCCCCAAAAAAGCATCCACGTTTCAGAGCTATGTGCTGGCTATGCAGCCACGGTCTCTAAAAAACACACTTGGGGGCTAAAAACGTGCAGACTTGCTTGCTTTAAATGCTTTTTACAACATTTATTGCCACCTGTCTGTTGTGAAAGAGGGATCCTTCCTCTGTTGATCTTTCTAGGGTTTCTACGATTTCTTCCCCTGTAAAAGGGTTTTTTTTCAAGTTTTTCCTTATCCACTGAGAGGGTCCAAGGACAGAGAGATGTTGTAAAGCCCTTTGAGGCAAATTGTGATTTGTGATAATGAGCTTCATAAATATAATTAATTGAATTGCATTGAATGAAAATGAATTGAACTGAAACACAGAAATGAGTCCTTAAAAAACCCACACACATTTGGGGGCTAAAGTGGGACTGAAGACACAGCCATGGGTTGCTTAAAAGCAACTTTTTTGTTGTTGTTGTTTGTTTGTTTGTTGGTCTTGAACAGTGCAGTTTGGCAAGTGTTTTTCAGTGGTGATGACAGAGTCAGCCTTTAATACTATGTCACTTAGAAATGTACAAACGTTGCACATTTGGGGTCTATAGAAAACATACAATGCCAACATTTTCTGCTGGAAATTGGGCAGTCTATTAACAATTAATAAAAATGTTACACCTTATAAAGTTATTAAGTGGAAAGCAAATAGTTATGATTCTGTATGTACTTACTCTTAGTTTTACCTCCACTTAAAGAACCTGTTGGACTTTATTTTAGTAATGTCCTTATATTTCCTGGTCTCATTGGTTTATTTGTGAATACACATTATCATAGAAACAATAGCCAAAGCTACAAAAAATACGCCCATGGTTGTGTAAACAGGAATTTAACCTTTAACCCTTTGAAAACTGGAGCAACATCACGTTTCTTGTGCTGCTTTCAGAGACTCTTACAAGTCTTAAAACCTTTGAAACCTGAGCAAACTGGTGGGATTTCTTTTAAAGATGGGATGAAAGGCACTCAGGAACTTGGTAGGAAATGTTCCACATATTGCAGGAAATTAGTAGATTAAAAAAAAATGTATTAAAAAAAAGATAACGAAAAACGTCCAGGGGAAAAGAAAAAAGCTAGGGGAAAACCATATTTCTAATTATTATAACTAAACATTTAAAATTATGTTACAGAATTATTATCATTTTAAATGCTTTTTCCAGGGCATACACTTGTTTATTTTTGTTTTAATTTAAAAAAACTACTTTTTAATAATTTCTTGTTTATTTTTTGGCTTTTGTTGCTAATTGCCCTCTTCCCATGTTTTTGACATAAATCAAGCCAAATTGCTCTGATTTAACCTGGTTAAAGAAGAATCCAAATAAGAAACTCAGGAAGCACTAAAAAGTTTTAATAGTCGAGCTTTCTGCCAGGTTAGCTAATGTGGACGTCTTAGCGCCTCCACGTGTAGCCCTGCTGAGGTCAGTCTTCCTGAGCCCTCTAAGAGCACACAGGGCCTTCACTCCCGCCCGCTCCACAGCTGCTTTTAGTCAGGGCCCGAGGTCCCTCCATCCCCTCCCTCCCTCCGCCTTCCCCATCCCCTTCCATCCCTTCATCCCTCCTGCCCCTCAGCTTTCTGTTCTCTTGCCAGGACTGTAATCAAGCCTTCAGCTTGTGGCCAGGGCCTACCCCCCTCCCAGCCCGAAAAAAGCCACCAACAGACTAAACTATGAGAGAAATGAAGGGCAGAGACAGAAGGAGGCGAGCGGGGTGTGAGAGATAGTCATTAAAACTGTGCCCTGTATGCTGAGAGAACACAAGCGTAATGTTTTAAATACAGGGATTGCTGCAGTTTGTTTGGGAAAACATTATTGCTGAAAGTTCTGGCACCGTTAAAGATGGCGGTGCAGGAAAAGAGTGAGCGCTAATCAGAAACATGTGAACCTCAAATTCCACTCATAACGCTGTCTGATTAAGGCCTTTGTCAGGACGTTTGTTGGTGGCAAAATGGGTGAGAGTTCGGCATGGGTGGTATCACTGTATCACAGTATAGCCGGGTATATAGATATCCCGATGGTGTGATTTTAAATACTGTCAAAAATACAGACCCTCATCTTTCTGCTAACTTTATGCTGGACAGGCTCTATTAAGGATGTTTTGAATGCAGTGTGGATCACGTGCACTGGAGGTGATGCCCAGGCCACACTGCATGCATGAGCAGTGAGTGTTCACATTGGCAACGTTTGTTTTTGCAGTGCTGCTGCAGAGCTGCCTACTGTTGTAACTACACTATTAAAAAGCACGTACTCCACTCATTTATGAAGTCATGCAAGCAACGGTCCTGCAAATGTTTCACAGTAAAATGCTTTGTGTTAACAACTGAAGGGATTCTGTCAACAGAAATGCTGTCTGAGGGCTTTTATTTTGGAACAGAAACAGGAATGATTAAGTAAATCAGATAAATTTGTATTAACACGTCATGGATAAAGACATTGAAACTGTGGTAAAAGGCGGTTTAGAGTCAACAAACATTTTCGCTGTCTATTTTTTACTGAAAAAATCAGCAAGACTGTTTCTATAGATGGGCCTCAGCTGAGCGGCATCAGTGTGGCTGCTCTTACACCTGGGACACACTGCCTGCGTGAGAGCAGCGCATAAGTGTCACAGAACCTGTTGTTATTTTTTTCCGTGCCCATGTGCCCGCAGAAAAAGTGAGAATGGTGTTTTGATAACTACATTGACTCTGTGCCACCTTTTAGTACAGTTTAAATGTCTTTATCTGTCACAGAAATGAGGAATTACAAATGTATCTGTTTTACTCAACCTTTCCTGTTTCTGTTTAAAAATAAAAGTCAACATTTTTGTCAACAGAAACCCATCAGTTGTTGACACAAGGTATTTCATTGTGAAACATTTGCAGGACCGTGTTGTTGACAATGCTGGAGCTTGCATGACTTCATAAATGAGTGGAATATGTGCTGATAATAGTGAAAAGACAGTACTCGTAGCAGCAAGCAGCCCTGCAGAAGCACGGCAGCAACAATCAATGCTGCCTGTGTGAACACCGCAAGCGTGCGAAATGCGCAGTTCGGCGAGGTTGCTTTCACGCGCTGCTTATGCATGAAGTGTGTAACCTGTTGACATGGGCTCCGAAAAAAAAAATAGGTTCCGTGATGCAGAAGTCTTTGTAAAAAAAAAAAAAGAAGAGAGAAACATGTTTGGTTGTCTTTCTCTGTTTAATAAGCAAAATAGGTTTAAAAATATAGATATGCAAGTTATGTAGTGTTACATTAAGACAACATTGACTTTTGGTTTCAGATGGGACACAAACTATGGTATTATGGGTAAAAGTCCTGTTATGTTTGACCCATCCACCTCCATGTCTTCTCACCTTTTTGGACTTCGTTTTTTGTAGTACTAAGTTGCACTTAAGTCAGTTGCTTTTAGTGCCAAGTACTGTCACAGATGGGTTTACAATGCAGAAAGGTTAATCGCTGCATGTCATAGAGACGCTTAGAGACAGCTTTGGCGTGGGTATCACATGCCAAGGGGTGTTGGAAAGGGTTGGTATCTATCGCGTGAGACAGTGCTGCTAATTTTTCAGTTCATGACAATTGTACAGGGGGGTGATTATTATTACTGTTTTTTTAAAATAACACATTAACATAGGATTAAGGTCTTTCTCTGTTTAATAAGCAAAATAAGTGTAAAAATATTACCTTTTGTTGACATCTCGTGAGTGTACTGTGTATTGAGTAGACCGAAAATGGCGAGACAGTCTGCAAAACCCCCACCCTGGGGGGCTGTTAATGCCTGACACCTGCATATACTGTAGACCTCTGTGAAATTCCATAACATATGAAAAAATAGATACTGCCCAAGTCTGTTGAGAGTTGTGATTATGAATATTGTGTACACAGTAGAAATCTTTTAAAGGAATCAGGCGGTCTTTTAGAGCTGTTCTCAGAGGCCAACTGTACGTGCTTTTGTGTTCTCACTCCCTCTCCAGTGTCATCTTCCATGGCTGGAGGGGGTGGTGTAGCCGCCACGGTCATGTCCAAACAAACCCCCATCTTATCCCCTTGCTCCTGAGTACGACACCCTCTCAGATGACATGACTACAACAGCAGCCCATTATGCTGGACAGGCTTTTGGTTTTGCTCAAGGATGTGATGTTGTCAGTGCTGCCTTTTAAAGGCCAGGTCCATGCGTAATCTGTCAGGGCCACTGGAAAACAATGCTCAGGATCATTACACAAATATGCAGGATCATAATCCACATTTTTCTTTGCATTTAAGCACCATAGAGCCACATGGGTAATGTGATGATGATGATACAGCTGATTGAATTTGAGTGAAAAATAAGTTCATTTAAAAAAAAGATTAGTGGAAAAGTAAATGCTGGTGTGGGCAAAAATATTTGAAATAAAGTTCAGTCCCCACTTCAGAAGATCCCTCTTCAATATTTTTAGCATCTAAATATTTGTTTGCCTTCTTAAACCGAATTTAAATAAAATAGGTTCACTTTATTTTCTAAAGACATTTGTAAAGGAAAATCCATGGCAGGAAATCCGCCCAAATCCTTGGAAAATCCAATAATATTTGCATAGAGCTTAAAACATGCAAAGTCCCTGCGTACGAATTAAGCTGGAAAGGAAAGCCCTGCTGGTTATGCATTAAAATGGATTGGAAGCAGGGTTTGACTCCTACAGGTAAAAGCCCTGGAGTGATGACTGATTTTTGCACTTTGAGGAGACAAAACCCAGAGATGTCCCTTCACTGCTGTCCAACTCCCCACTGTGCTGCGGGATAATCTGTTTGGCGGCGCTGCACGCTGCACGGTGACCCTCTCCAGCTTTCACACTTACCTTGAATAGAAAAGATGAGCTCAAAGAAATCTTATACTGTACGTGGCACAAGGCCATTGATGTACAGTGCAGATGGAATGGATAGATTCCTTTGTTGCGGATGCAAGAAGAGAGACAAGCTTGTGCACAATAGTCCACAAGAACATAAAGTGAGGAGGACGTGGAAGGGCTTTCTTTAGCTGAAGTTCTTCCAAGGCCAGCGCTGATTACAGGACACAGCCTGACACAGTATGCCTGCGTGCTGTCAACTCAGGGAAAACAAACATGGAATTTATAGCACATTAAGAATTCAACAGGCAATCTATTCAAGCAATTAATGGCGTATGAAAATAAGCTCTGTTGGCGTTGAAAGCACTCCAACATGAATGTAGGCCACGACTGTTGTGTGCTTTTGTTTTCCGCTGATTCGCCCTTGAGGATCACAGTTCCAGAGCTTGCACACTTCACAAAGCTTCCCTGCAAGTTGCAGTGCCCCCCTTTTATATTCTCATGTTAAAACGTACGCCGTATCTACAATTACAGTTTTCCTCCTGTTTGTCCACAAAGCAGGCAGTCAAGGTGATTCTGATTGTACTAAACAATGTTTGACATTGACAAGATATTTAGCGCACACTGTCTTTTGTCATTTCAAAATTGAAAACTTAGTCAAAACTGCTTTGAGGAAGCTGTCATCTGACGGTTGAAACAGGCCCATGGGGGAAACAGGAGCACCCAGATAGTCTTGTAGCAAAACAAACAATGTAGTGTACTGGACACCCAGTTCTCCCTTAATTCCTACTGTTTGCTCAACTATATTTATCATTCTTTTCTAATTACTGGTTTGGCAGATAGTGATCCTGTAGCTGACTGATGAGATATAATCACAGAAATCCAAACAGACACGCAAAAAAGCTTCAAGCTTCAGGGCATGCAGGTACTGTAAAAGTGACCCCGGGGCTCACTGTGTTTACTCTGCACTGTACTAATGTCACTCACCACACATTCCTGCCACATTTGTGAGGTCAGGCATAAGTGTCCCTGCGGAGCTGTTTTAACTGTCCTTTTGAAACTGCTACCAAACAGGGATTTCGAAATTAGAACAGTTTACATAACACAATTTAGTGATTTCAGGGGCTCGAATTTATTTTGGTTGTGTGTGTCATGATCAGGTGAAATTTTTCTAAAAATATAAACTGAACCATGTCGGTTGGTCAAACTCAAGCGCGAGTGCCAAAAACTGCAGTGCCTCTAATGGCCACTTGGCACTTGGCATGCACTTTGGCACATGTCCCGTTTACTGACATGGAAGGGGGCCGACTTTATGGCCTGTACTGCAGGCGGACACAGCTTCACTTTGGGGGAGCTGTCATGTCGTTCATTCTTATGTACAGTCTATGATTTCAACCCCTTCTCATTCCCACGTTGTCAAAAACATATGCTTTGTATGCCTCTTGGCATCTGATAATGAAGCACAGGTTACCCTTAAGTTTATCGAGCAGCTAAAACACATTGTAGCCTGACGGTAAAAATTGGTATGGATTAGAAAAAAGATCATGTTTTGGGTTAAAACAAGTACATTTGTCATGTAACATAAAATTATGTCAAAACGTCACAAGTTACATCAGTGTGTGACGAATTGACGATGTACGTAAATTATGTAGCTTTACGTGAAAACAATAGGACTTGGTTTCCCTACAGGCAGTAGATATGCAAGTTATGTAGTGTTACATTAAGACAACATTGACTTTTGGTTTCAGATGGGACACAAACTATGGTATTATGGGTGAAAGTCCTGTTACGTTTGACCCATCCACCTCCATGTCTTCTCACCTTTTTGGACTTTCTCGTTTTTTATAGTACTAAGTTGCACTTAAGTCAGTTGCTTTTAGTGCCAAGTACTGTCACAGATGGGTTTACAATGCAGAAAGGTTAATCGCTGCATGTCATAGAGACGCTTAGAGACAGCTTTGGCGTAGGTATCACATGCCAAGGGGTGTTGGAAAGGGTTGGTATCTATCGTGTGAGACAGTGCTGCTAATTTTTTCAGTTCATGGCAATTGTACAGGGGGGTGATTATTATTACTGTTGTTAAGGTTTAAAATCATACATAATTAAGGTTGTGGCTGCTATGAGTGAATTGTCAAATCGCTACTCTTGCTGCAATGTTAGTTTGTAACGTAACCATGGCATAACCCCAGGTTCACATATAGGCGTAGCCATAGCTGTTGCTGTTTCAGTGTGTTTTCAGTTCATAGAGATTGATTCCAGTGTTTTGGTTGCCCTCAAAAAAATCTTATTCAGTGTTTGGTTGAATGAAAGGACCCTTAAGTTGGATGTTGTACAATGTTTGTACAATAAATACATTTTGTTTTAATGGGTAGCAAAATATAGCAGTAGTATTCTCACGGTTAACCATAGCCGTAAATGCACCCTGACAACTAAGCTAGAGGCTTTGGTTCAGGTTTAGGCCCACCCTCTCATCCAAATATGGTCACTTCTGGCTCCAAAAATCCAAGATGGAGACATCAAAATGCCAACCTTCACGCCACAAACCAGTGGACGATATTATGGTAGCTTTGACTGATATTGGTTTTCAGAGCAGATATTGATACAGATTATAAGTAGGTAATAATCTTGTATATTATTAAATATTAATTCAAAAAAATTATATATATTTCTGTCAAAATTTAGAACTTGGAATATAAAAAAATCTATTACAGAACATTGTTTGAATGCTTTTAGCAAATATTAATAATATATTTTAATCAAAATGAAACTTTCAACATCATATACAGCAAGTTCCCAGCAACTTAAAAAAAAAGTTAAGTGAAAGTTAGTTAAGTGAAAGTTAAGTTAAGTGAAACTTGAAATAAATAAATAATAAATAAAGATAGCAGTGGAGCCACAGTAGCAAATTAATTTTAACTAATTTAATTGGCAATCATTATACTAACACAGATACAGATAATCACCCAAATATCTGCCCTTGAAATTGTCCAGGCCGATAATCTGTCATTATTTTATACAATCTATAGTCAAAACTTTTTTTTTCTTTGTTTCCAAAGGTTGACATTTTAGGGACCTCACAATGACATGAAAAAGCTACCTTGGCTAAAAATACAAAGTATTTAATAAATCTACCCTTGGGGGGTTTAAGCCACACTAAAGTAAGTTCAGTAAAGAGTGTAAAGCCATACAGTAAACTGAGATCTGACACGATGCCCTGACCCATGAGAGGGATTACGGTGAGGCTCTGACAGCTCAGGAGTTCCACAACAATCACTTGGGACAGGAATTTGGCCTGATGTCCTGAGGGAATGTGCATGTGTGTGTTTCCGAGGACTTTTTAGCCTGAAGTGTGTCATGAGCAAAAAGAAAACAGCCATGAGTGACACGGATTTCTCAGGAGTTGTTTTGAGTGCAGCTCCTTAAATACACCTCATCAGGACAATTTTCCAGGAGAAGGTTAATGTTGTACACACAGCTTGTAGGCCACCTCCTCCTATACATTTGCAGAGCGTGCCGTATGTGAAGAATGAGGACGATAAATGTAAAGCTTAAATCACCCCATTGTGCGAGTGGCCCATTAAAGGCAGCACGTCTCACATTCATGACGCCAATTCTGGAAATTTACACGTAGCGAAGATTCACACATGAATGACACAAAGTGATCGTTTCAGCACTTCGCACATGCACAACATTAGTTTCACATGTTGTAACCTCATGAAACGATTCTCAAGGAGAGACTGGTGCAGATTAACACAGTGTACATTATAGACCACTGATGCCTCCCTGACATGTGACCAAAATTAATCAGATTTAGATTCAAGTGATCAAACTGTAATTAATCATGTGAAGAGGGAAATGATCCTTGACGCGGCTCCAGCTGCGAGATGCCTCTGTTTGGTCCCGCGTGCCCCTCTTACAGGGGGTCCACCGGGGCTACATTAAGAGGCTTTGTGCCAATGTCACCTAAATTACAGTCACTTAACACAACAGATGTACTGAATGTCGAGCAAATGATGTGCTCGGGTTGGGGTGGCGCATTCACATGCATGGAATAAATTTTACCCAATGTATCAAACGTGTTTTTGTTGCATCCTCTCCCCCTTTTCTCGGTGCATTTGCATTTCGCTATAGCATGCTCCACTAACCCACACTGTCTTGTATCTCAATCTCCAAACAACTCCATCCATGGCTCCTTTATTTGCCGGCCTTTACGGTCTCCAACGCGGCTCCTGTATAGGTAAATTAAGCGTATTTATTTCAGTGCATCAGTTTGAGGAGATTTTCTCCGCTCTTATAGACTCAGCAGTGGATATGCCAGACAAGCTTAGTTCAGAAGATTATTTTTCTCTTTGTGTGTCAGACTCCTCGGCAGAGGCACAGGCAGATACAGGTATTCAGATGGGAGCCAACGTGGACCGGGCCATTGTGCTTTCCTGCACGCGGGAACAGAGCGTTCTGGCATTGCAGGTATAGAGGGGGACAATAACCCAGGGTTGCAGGCACAAATTACATTCATCAAGTTTATCAATAGCAAGTCGGGATTTAAGCCAACGAGCTCACCCTACCAACACCACCTCCCCCTCCTCTGTAAGTCTGGCTTTCAATGCACAAGTTAATTCTGCACTGAGAGAAATGATCTGCGCACAATTATAACTCCATGGATGGATATTTTCTGAAACCGCTACTACTCTGGCAACAATCCCTAAACATCAGTAAAGATCTCATTTCTGTGTATAAATACTAAAAGCAATGCATTGATACTATGGCCCCTCGTTTTATGTGAGCACGGGAGAGAGAGAGAGGAGAGAGAGATTATAGGCAGTTTAAAAGATGAAACCCTTCAACAGTCTGTAATTGTACTTTACTGGGGAGAAAGAATAAAGTAAGAGGAGATATATTCTGAAAAATCATAAGCCATTATACTCCAGAAAGGGTTTGTGGGGCGGGGCGTGTATCCACATAAAGCACTGCTGAGAACCTCCAGCAAATTACCCCGCAGGCCTGCGAGGAGGGGGAAATATCACTAATTGCCCTCCATTCTGTCAGGTCAATTGACTCTAATTGGAAAAATAATAAAAAGCATACTACCCCGGGAGCAGCAAGCTCTGAAAACGACAGGGTCCTTTTTTGGAAAGAGAGCGACGAGGGGGGGGAGAAGAAAATAAAAAAAAAAAAAGGAAAAGCTCAAATTCCTCAGTGCAAATATGGCATCTGAAATCTATCTTTGCCACTGCCATTCCTCCTTAAAAAACAATTACAGCGTGCCTTCCTCCTGCCGCTCGACGGCTATAATTACAGGAAAAAGGGCATGGGTTACATACCAAGCGAGTATAATAAAATGACACGTGATTAGGCATTAATGTGCAGAATCCGGCTCTTTTTACACCTTTATGTGTGATCTCTGTGAGTGTCTGCGGACGTGTGACAGAGGGGGAGTCTTCTGGTCAGCTGCTGTTGAATCGTATCCCTGGGGAGCTCGGTAATTTGGAGTCAAATGAGCATAGTGGGAAGGCCAGGCCACCTACAGCAGTTGGAGTATACAGTAGGAGAACAAGGAGGTATTGAATGTGAGCGATGCCCCAGGTGTTGGCAGACAAGAGGGAATAGAGCTAATCTACTATCTACATTACTAAATTATTGGAGATGAATGGCTCTGCTAATATAATCTCCCACCCCGGGGGGATGATCCTAAGATTAAGGGTCTGACTCAGTATTCATTGCAGTATTCAGCCCTTTGAGTCGCTCAAAAGTTGTAATTTTGTTTAAGCCCAGCGCTTACTGCAAACCAGACGAAAGTTCTCCAACTTGCCCGTTCTCACTTGGCAAAAACATAAACAGAGTCAGTTCATGAACTGGGTTTTTCTTTGCTCCCAAAACAAAGTAATCAATAAGTTTGATCACAGTGGTCATTAGCGATCAGTCTTCCATGATGCATTTGCTTTCCTTTATCCGTCCAAGCGTATCACTGGAAATTGGATTCTGGATAAGTTCTGAGGATTTCAATGTGTGTCGAGCCGAATGAATTTCTTTTTGAAATATTTTTTATTGTCTTATTTTTTTCTCAAATTCTGGGTTTTCTGTTCTGATTTCTGTTGAAATCTGTGTTTTACAGCTTATACACATTTTGCCATCAGGAAGAGACCCAACAACATCTCAGTAAGAAAATAGTTGAAATTCAATGGACAATATAGAATTTGATGTAAATCAACATTGCACAATTTTTTTGCGCTATTTTGAATAAGTTGATAATTTAGCTCGCAATTTATTTTGGGTGGGGTTTCAGAATCAATGCAGCATAGTATTTGTTTATTTTTTATATTATTAATTACTTAGATTATTTATTTCCATTCGGATTTGCTTTCATTTCTTCCGAAATACTGTTTTCCATCGTAATTGCTCTGAATTCTTTGTTTTACAATTTAAACACATTTTCTCATCTGAAAAAGTGTCTGATCATGTTGTAGATTGTTAAAAAACAACATTGTATGTAAAGCAACATTGCACTATTTTTATTAATTTAATAATTTGCCTCACAATTTAGAAGCAGTGAGGTAAAAAATTATTCAGCATAGTAACACAATATTGTGTGGCTTTATAGCGATATATGGATGCCATGTATACCTTTTTTATTATATAAATTTAATAATATTGCAAATACAAATTAAACTTTTGGTATCGAACTAGAATAATAAAATAAATTGCTCTTTAAAAACCTTTTCTTATTACATAAGAGGTATTGATGATATTTTCTTTCTTTCCAATTTTTTTACAGACAAAACAGTAAAAGAAACAATCAGCCAATAGATAATTGAAATAATGAATTTATTAATTAAATAACAAAATTAATAATAATTATTATTATTAATATTATTATATTAATATAGTATTGTGGGGCCCTACCAAAAAAAATAGTGGGATTATTTTAATCTATAAAGATAGTAGGTAACTTCCTATGAGTATATAAAAATTATTAACGTGGTCAAGTTAGCTGCCACTCACTTCTTGGCTAAAATTTGAGGTAGACACAGGGAGACGAGAGCGAAGTCCCGGTGACAACTGACCTGCTGTTTATTTGGTGATTCGGTGTCGACGGCCCTGCCCTCGCTTAAACTCACAGAGAGAAGAGGACAGAAGCAGCATGCCTATATATGATGTCAAAACATTGCAGCATAGTTTCTTTTTCTGTTTATGCGGCGTAGGCGCTGTGAAAAAAACACCTATAACTGTAGTTAAAACCGTGGTTTTTCGAAAGGGGGGCCACATTTTAGCAAATTCTTCAGTGTTCTCCATTGTTATTGACATAGTACGTGAGTACGTCCGTGTTCTCCACATCATGGAAATCATAAGACCCTACCTGCGCTGTGTTTCATTTAGATGAAGAAGTCTGAAGTCACATTTCTTCGTCCTCTCTATCATCCTGCAAATGTGGATCAAGAGCTGACTGAAGCTTAAGTCACATAGAATTTTGTTGTCAATAATTGAGTTATTGATAATGTACAATAACTTCTCAGAGAAACAGTGTTTTCAGATTCATTCGGATTCAGAGCGATCGCAGGAATCCTTGTGATGAATTCACTGGTGTCTAAGGCTTCCGGATGACAAAGACGTTCTCCTGTGAGACCCACTGGCACATCCCCCGCCAGCGACGTCTTGCCCCTAGAGACAAACTTGGGATAAAACAATGACAGGAGCCCAGCAGCACACAAGCCAGTGCCAAACAGCACACCCACCTGCTTATGATCAATGAAACCTCACCGTATACTATCTCGGCATACCACGCCAGCCGCTGATGAAAGGCCTCGTCGTTAGTGACCGTCTTTGATCGGCTCATCGCCTGTTTTGAAATGTAAATTGACGGGAAAAGGAAAGGGCTTCGTGAAGGAGTGGCATGCAGAGGAGAAAAGGGGACCCCACCCTCTGGGGAGATTAACGCCACCCCAGTCAGACATGTGTCAAGTGGGGCTTGATGAATCCTGGGAAAATGAAAAAAAAATAAGGTATGAAAAAAGGAGACAGAGAAAAGAAAGCCCTTTCTCTTCCCTTCTTGCCTCCTTCTGCACATCCCTGCCTCTCAGATCATCATCTCCCGCCCTTATTCTGTCAACGCCCTTCTTGATGGTTACTGTCAAAGGTGCGCATCTCTTTTGTAGTGTGGTGTTTTGCTGCTGCCACAGTGGAGATGCTTCCTTCCTCTGCATATGCACAAGTAGGCAAGGGTGGGGTGGTGAGGAGTGGGTGTTGGATTGCAGAGCACGGAGGGGAGGGGAGGGGGGGAGGCATGGATGCCTGTGGTATCTGCTGATCCTGACACACCTTTGGGAATCAGAAACCAAAGGACGGAGAGAACGCTTCACGAGAAATAGTGGGAGCATGATATCGGAGTAGAGGGATTTGTTGTTGTTGGTGGCGGTGGGGGCTGTTGCAAGGGCATGGCACATGTCTGTGACATTGTGGATGATAACACAAGCATGACAGCGAACAGTGGTGGAAGAAGTATTCATGTCCTTTAAGTAAAAGTACTAATACCACACTGTAAAATTGCTGCATTACAAGTCAAAGTAATGCATTGAAAATTTTACTTAAGCAAAGTTAAGTATGTTCATGAAAAGGTACTTAAAGTATGAAAATGTAAAAGAACCAAATGCTGAGAAATCTATTATTTTGAATAACAAAAGAAAAAACACCCCAAGGCAAAAAAATGTTTTAAAATATAAACACCCTAAAAAACTGGCAATTATATTTTTTAAAAATGAACAAAAAAAGCATCTAAATAACTCAAAATTATTTAACAAAAAACACTACAAAATTCAAAAGTATTAAAAAAACCCCTCAAAATTATTTAAAAACAAACATATCCCTTAAAACTCAAAATTATTTTTTTTTTTAAAATTGACCGTACCTCTAACGTGGACTTGAGTACAGTACTTGAGTAAATGTACCTAGTTACATTTCACCACTGACAGCAAACCCACATGCTGAAAAGGAAAAAGATACAGAGAGGCTGTTTAAAGGTGTAATCCTGATCCATTTTTGGGCAGTAAAGGAAACACACGGAAGATGCACATCCATCGGCCACTTGTGAATGGCCTCTCCTGTCACACAAGGGCGGAGGTGTCACCTTCTCCGTTCACTCCCGTGCCCGTCTGCCTGCGCCTGAAAAGACCATTGCATCATTTGAAGTGACGATGAAATAGAATAGCTAAATAATGTCCCAGCAGGAGGCCGCTCGCAGAGACGATACAATGCGCAGGGCCTGCAAACTAATGGCCAGCTGTCTTATAATGAGCTCCGGCGATCCAGGCTCGCTGATTACCCCCCTCGCCCCATCGCTGTCCCCACTGTGGGACATTACGGGCATACGGGGGTATGCGGATGGGGGTTTGTAGGAGTGCAGAGGTGGGAGATGAGGGTGGGACTGTCCCTCTCTCTCTCTCTCTCAAAGCTCACACCCCCCAAGCCCTCCATCACCACTACTGAGCACCCTCTCAGTTAACGAACCAAGAGCCGTCTAATTAGAGCTCAAAAATTCATGAGGGTCCTCATTAATATTGAATATCTGTTGTGGGCCACGACTTCAAAATAAGCACTTGCATATGCAGATGGAAGGTGAGAGAGGAGGGAGGGAAGGAGGGAAGGCATTGTGCACCACCAAAGTAAAGGTAGGGAGGTAAAGGTGGAGGGAAGGAGGTAGAGAGGATCTAAGGGAGTAGGGAGTGGGAAGTACATGAAAAGAAGGGCGACGGATTCGGAGACAGATGAGGAGAGGAGATGGAGGGAGAGCAGAGAAGGGGAAAGGGAAAGGGATGAGAAAAAGTGAGGGGCCCCAGAGAGCTGTACCTGTGGAGAAGAGTTGTAATGTTGGAGGACTCTCCTGGGAGAATATGCATGGTCTTTAATGAGGAGGGTGGAGCGCAATGGCGAAGAATAACAAAAAAAAGAAAGGAAAAAAACATTCCGCTCTTAATCCCTCGCTGAGAGGAAAAACTCTTTCAAGCAGGTACGCAGAGGTATCACTTTTCAAGTCCCTCACTCCTTCTGTTTTACCCTGGAAAAGGGTACATAGATAAAAGATACTGTCATTTGAAGATTGTCTGCTACCAACAACCATCATTTGCCTTTGAGATAATTCTGGGTTTTCCACTTCAGATTTAGAGACATATGGGTAATGCAGAGGAGGGGAGAGGAGGGGATGAGAGGGGGGGGATACACTACATTAACTATATGTCAGCCACTCCGGAAGACATCAAGAAAGTCATTTTATAGTGAAGAGGAGGAAAAAAAACTGACACGGATAAACAATTTCTCCTCACATTGCTATACAAGTGGTTGGGTTTTGTCTTTTGTATCACAGCAGTATTTCTATGAGGAGTCGAGGGGTGTCTGTCCTCAGGCCGCAGAAAACGCCCGATGTCCAGATAAAGTCCAAATGCATTTTGTCTGCGTTGCCCGCATCACAAATCTGGTTGCAGATTTCTTGGGTAGGGTGTGCAGTGGTATTAGATTGTTGCGGTGCAGTAACTGTCTCAGAAAATATCACGGTTTCACAGTATCACCGTAGTACAGAATTATTATTTTTATCAGTCAGATCGACCCTTAAAGGGCCTATATGTCATTACCAGCCACCCAGTCCACCTGAATAGGGAGCAGTATTTCACCCTTTAAATGACTTTAAGTCGTCTACAGTTTGTGTTGTCATTTGTTACACTCAAGATATGTTTTGGTAAAAAGCCAACGTTAGACATTACTTACCGGTCTAAAAGAAACATTCTGAGTTCAGCAGCAAACGGCATCTTTTTACTCTCAAAGAGCTGTCTCCAGCATTGGAAAGCCAAAAAACGGCATTCATTGTCCTCTGTTACAGATGGTCTTTGTGGTATTTGTGCAACTTTCATTTTTAGTCGTAAAACAAGCAAATAATCACAGAAGTTGTTCAGTGTCGGATTTGTCACTATGAATTTACTGAGGTCATTTTATGTCAATCTTATGTTGTTTTATATCTCTTTAGATTTCCTTTGCATATCTTTGTGGTCATTTTGAGTCTCTTCTTTGTAGGGGGGGCACTTTCATACATTAGGTAGGTAAGTGTAAGTGGGTTAAAAGCTGTCCTTCATTTGTGGTCTGCTGGTTCACAGACTAGCGTTTGATTTGATTGAGATTTTACACAAATTTGAGCACTGCTGACCAGGAAATAGCCTGTTAGTTTTGGGATCACACAAAGATTGAAAACAGCTATTTTGGCTGTGTTCAAATAGAATCTGCCTGACAGCAGCTCTAAAGATCACATTATATTCTTTTTTAATCTGTGCAAAAACAAAAGTGTAAAAATATATGGGGGCATACTGTATGTGCTGCAGGAACTTGTTGCAGTTTTGTTCTCAGAGTGAAGCTGCTAGGCAGGTATCAGTCTCCTCACTTAACTCCCTGCCACAGAGAAAAAATCTTGTTTTCCAAGATGTCACATCAAGAGAAACAAGGTGTGTGTGAGCTGAGCTTTAAGCTCTGTGCCTGTGTACCTATATGCATGCAACAGAAATGTGCATGCACACATAAGTCAGTGCATGTTTGTGTATGTGAGGGCAAGTCTGATTGTGTCAGCTCAGGCATCTGTTCGCCCATGTGTGCTCAGCGCTTTTGCTTGTGTCCATGTGTTTGTGTGTGTTTGTGCAGAGTGACTGTGGTTGGGGCCAACCTGAGCGCTCTTCCTTAATGTGTCTGGGAGGTCCAGGGGAGTCGAGGGCTTTGGAGGGTGTGGATCTGTCTGCACTGAGAGATTTATAGGCTTCAGCCAGGATCACTCTCTTTCTCTGGTGCCAAGTTAAGCAGTAGCATAATTAAAACCTCAGAGGAATCCTTTTGAAGTCAACAATGGGCTCTTAGGCAAACCTTAATGCAAACGCACATACTGTACACACACACACACACACACACACACACACACACACACACACACACACACACACACACACACACACACACTCAAGTCATGCACCAACTTGCTCTTAGATACACACACACGACCACACACATATACTGTATGTCCATGTATCTTCACACACTCTGGAAAGATGCAGGGTAGATTAGATTAGAGCTCTATTTGTTGTCGAGGAGGAAATTCATTTCCACGGCCAGCCAGTTGCAGGTACATTTTATACATAAGACAGTTATTACTCTGGCACATGGTTTGACACGGACCAACACGCCATCACAGAGGGAATGCACTCACAACAAGAAAACATTTCACATAGGGCTGCAAAATTATGGCTACAATCACAAATTATTTTGATTAATATTGAGATCATGATTATCTATTGTTTTTATGGGCAAATATTTTTTAGCGTGCTTTTGCATCCAAGTAAAGAGAGCAGTGTATTTCTGCTAATTTAAAAAAAATGCATCAAAATAAGATTTAAAATAAGGTTCTTCTTCACTTAAATTCAGTGTATCTCCTATACAATCTGTATCCCCCTTTGCATTTGCATGCTCTGCACTGGCATCATGTGTTAGGGTTGTCCGTCTGTACATATGCGTGTCTCATTCTTGTGGAAGTGATATCTCAAGAACACCTTGAGGGAATTTCTTCAAATTTGGCACAACAGCTACTTGGACGTAAAAATAAACTGATAAGAGATTGGTGTTCAAAATCATTCTGACCTTGTCTGTCTCACTTTCATGAACACGATATCCCAAGAATGCCTTGAGGGATGTTTTTGTAAATTTGGCTCAAATGTCCTCTTGCACCCAAGGATGACCTGATTAGATTTTGGTAATCAAAGGTCAAGGTCACAGTGAACTCACCTGGGAAAGATGTCGGTGAAGCATCCATGTTTTCACAGACATGGATGTAAACTGTAAGGGTAACTTGAGTGATGTGTGAAGGCGCACAACCATGAGGTGGTAATTCCCATTTTGTTACAGCGGTTACAGTATCGTGAATTGCTGCATTGTTGCCGTTACGGATGCCTGAGTTGACACTGGTTAAGCACTGGGATTCAGTGAGGTAACTGTAGCAACTCTATTCTTTAATGCATTTATCCCACTGCAGATTGCAGGGTTGTATCAGGTGGTTTAACAGCTCTGTTGTGTTGCTTTGAGTTGCAGACACAATCTCATGCACTCTTTGCATGTGATTTGTTCTCTCCTAAATGCAAACCATGCATGGCAGCATGACTGCTCTTTTAAGGTGGAGGCTGGCTGTTAGTTTAGGAGGAGCTTTATTTGATAAGCGGCAGTTTTCTGTGGGCAGAGCATGAATTTTAAACGTCAGTATTGCAATTGATCATGTTGATTTAATTGTGGATAGCAAAAACCATGATTGTGATGAATACGTGTTTAATTGTGCGTCCTTACTTTCACATAGTTGCACAAAACTGAAATTGTCCAAGGTGCTATTAGCCCTTTGAAACCTGAGAAAATTGGTTTTGTTGCTTTCAAATACATGCGGAGAAGGCAATGAGCAGCTTAACACGAAATTACTCAGCATTAGCAATATATTTGTTAAGATAATGAAAATGGAAAAATAATTTTAAAAAAAGTTATAAACTGAAAAATGTGCTGTTACACACTCACATATACATATTTCTGCAGTGAGCATTTTCCTTTATATAGAAAAAATAATAAATTTCTAATCATTTAATCTGTCTACGTAACTAATTTTTAGGTCATTTTCTTATCACTGCTTCCTTATCTCTTTTAAAATTATGAAACAAATCGGAATTTGTTATAAAGCATTTCTCGTTCAAAAATCTTTTCCTCCATGTTCAAAAAGAAACCAAACAAATTTTCTCAGGTTTCAAAGGATTTAATGTGAAAAGTGTCTGAACACAGCACATGAAAACTGATGTCAATGCAGGTTTCAAAGGGTTAAAGGTGGTGATAGCATAAGGGGCAAAACCACTGCATCAGTGGTAAATGTGAGATAACCCAGTATGTGAGCATATAGAAATGACATTTCCCTAAATGCTCTCCCTCTGCATCTTTCTTCACATGCATACTGTACAGGACAATTACTCACATTAAACACCAACAGATGCCATCTTGATTAAATTTGACCGTACAAACACAAATGGAGGCGAGCGGGTCTGCGTCAAGGGTTCCCAGAGCATATGCCGCGTGGGTCGTCTGGAGCCCGGGATCTGAGACCGCCTGCTGTTGTTGCCTTGCTGACAACACACCGTGGAAAATACCCTCCGAGCCCCTGAGAGGGCGCGGGCCGTGACCTACCATCCGGCCCTGCCGGGAGACTTGGCCCGAAACACTAAGAGATGGAAACAAGGGAGACTACAGTAGATGTTAGTAATTCTCAGTACGTGTAGGTCCTGACCTTGTTAAGTGAACAAAAGTGCTGCTGTGGAAACATGATGGAGGTGTAAATTGGACAATCGGAGGCTTATTTTCCATAATGAGATATTTGCTTTTGGATTCGCATCAAAGTGAGAAATGGTATAGCTTTGAGTATCTCAAGGTTGCAAAGTCAAGTTATGCTCTGGACCCATACAGGCGCAGATCAAAAGTATTGGGCCTTGTAATGTGATCACAGTGGGAGTTCACAATGTGAGCTAACGCGGTCTGCAGAGAGGGGGGTATGAAAATAAATGTGTGATACTTATCTGCTGTTGCCCATAACCCATGCAGGCATGGTGGTGGTATGCATCGATAAACTCATAAACAAACTGTAATTACTAGCCCATTAGAGTCAGACCCTCACAAACACAGGCTCATAATCCGTACACAGGAGGGATGGAGGCTTGTCGCTCATTTTCATATAACCCACTGAGCTAAAAAACTAGAGCAAAATACTTAATGATTTGTGACTGGGGGACAAACAAACCATTTGATATAAGGAGCTTACACACTCTCAAAAGAGATGTAGCAAATGTTGACGCTCATCACTGCACACACTCCCCCTTGTTTGAGTTTGAGCGGAGCTTAATTTATAGGGGAGGTGATCAGAAAATGGAAGGCAAATTGGTGTTTTATTTGAGGTGGATAAACATGTATTCCTCTGCTGGGAGTAATCAAGAAAATAATCACTTCAGCCTCCACAACAAATCTACTTGAGTAAGTTTTACGATAATAGCCTTGTTGTTTGAACTGGACCCCGCGGAGTGCAGTTTGTTTTCCCTATACGTCTAGACGGAAAGTCTCTTGGCAGTCCGGGCCACACTCGCCCCGAGACAAACCCAAGTCCAGAGGGATAGAGGACAGGAGCCAAGAGTTCATTCATTATACAAGACAGGTCCATATCCAGCTCTGGGTATCACTCTAGAACCCTAACCAGGCCTGTCACGTTTTGAATGGCTTTTCTATGACATTTTGGACATTAATATTGCAGGGATTACTTATATCCCCTCTCCATACCTTTATGCATCTTATGGACTCCTTCAAAGGCGCTGGTCAGGTCCTCTAACCTGGGATATATGAAGCCTTGGTCCTTTCCTTGCTTCCTAGTTGGACAGCAGGGATATCCTCTGATCCGCCGAGACTCCCGAGTGTGTACATGTCTGCGTGTCTATACATTGTGCCTAAATCTGCCTCACTCCTAACCTTCAGTGGATGCTGTATGACTGAGTGATCAAGCAGATCAAGCCCGCGTCTACCTCAGCTCCTCTCTGTGGTGACATTTCGACAAACCCCAGGAAATCCAGGCCGCCCTGATCCTCCTCAGCCCATGTTTATTCAGGAGGCAGGTGGGCCGACCGAGCCCGCAGACAGAGAGAGGGAACTTTATCCGAAGGGACACGGGTAATGCTGTTGATAGTGACGGGAGAGGTGGAGAGAAAATCAGTGCATAACAGAACAGAAGCTATATATAAATATACAGTAATCTCTGTTGGTTTGTTATAATACATAACAAAATGTGCAGATGTGCAATTTTTAAATTTTTGCTTTTGTTTTTAAAAAGCAGCTCTGCTATTTTAGTTTTTCCTCAAAGGAACTTGAAACTGATTATTTATTATAATAAAAACAACCCTTCTTATAAATATGAATGTGGCAAAAATCCTCTCACTACATCATGCCACAAGCATTAATTCTTTAATGCTTTCAGGGTTTTTTTTCCTGTTTTTCAGAAAAAAAAAAAGATTAATATCTTATACTAATCATTAACATTATTGATTAAGCAAACATTTTACAATTTCTCTAATTTAAATTCCTTAAATATGATGATTTATTGTTTTCTGCTGTTTTCTACCATCTTACTTAATTCATGCTTTTTTTGTTGCATGTTTGTCCTTTTTTGTCATTGTGTCACCTTTTAAATTGTGAAATATTTGTGGCTCTGTAAACAGTGAACACAAGCTTAACTCTTCATGAGTTCTTTTTTTCCGCAGCAGCAGTTGGTGAAATTTGAGTCCCAGGGTGGATAATTGATCTGTAGATCCAATCACAGCTGATCAAAAGATGAGAGGAGACCGAGTGCAATCACAGTAAAATTTCACTTTCATGTGCTTGATGTTCTGTTGCTCCCTTTGTGCCCAGAGTACACTCTGTGCTCCAGAAGAGCTGTGCAATGCAGAACTAAATGGTATATATATACCCCCAAAAAAAAAAAAACAGTGAACAAAAAACCCTAAATTAACATTTCACAAAAAAATACAACAAAAGATAAATGACAACATTAAAATTGTTTGGAGATCTTTTGTCTGATTCCCAGTACAGTTCCTAGTTTTTTCTAAATCTGACATGGAAAAAAGTCTTGATACAGTGCTGCAGAGAGGCACTCCAAAAGAAGGAACATAACATTTTAAACCTGCACACGTTCCATCCTGAGTTGTATTAAACTGAGAAAAAAAGGGAACACTAGCACTCTCTGATGCCAGCTGGAATAAAATGCCTGTAGGTCACATGTGGTAAATAATAACCGGTGTTGCTTGAGCGAGTAGAGAGGTGGTTATTAATTATAGTACCTGGTGATGTGTTCAAGTGCAAGGTATTAGCCTCTGTAGCGCTAACGGGTTGCTAATGCGGTCGGTGTTTGACCGGCGCTGAGCTCTCTAATATGTCTGCAGGGACGCGGGAGGCTCTAATTAATCCTGAGCTGACGGCCAAGCCAGGACGTCCCCGGGGAGGCATCAGGGAAAGCAAGGAGTATCAGCACACTTATCCACAGATTAGACTCAACACCCTCACTGGGATGCTGAAATGGGATGCCGGGCTAAAGGGTTGCAATTGTTCTTCTCTCACCTAGCTAAGTGAAAAGACGACGCTTTGGTGATGTTTCTCGTGTTGGAAACGATCCGTTTTTATATTTTACGACTTATCTGTCAGTCAAAAGAGAAAGTGTCACTGGAGTGAGGCATTAATAAAAAAAGAATATTCATGTCCTGTCTAACTCACTCAAAGTTTCCTCTGCTGAAAAGGTTGTCTGACGGAGGATGAATCTCATGCATGTTTGTCAATATAATTTGCTCCCCCCATCACCCCAGAGGAACATGGCGGTCCCTTAAGGTTTCCGACTCAAATGCCAACATCTGTCTGGCAACGGAGCCAGAACGAGACAGAGTAGGACACCTTCATCAGAGGTATTCTCTGGCTGACAGAAGCCACAAGGTGGAATTTCGGAGATGAAATAATGGGCGAGCTGAAAGAAGCTAGAGTATGCAAATCCCCCCCTCTGCACCCACCCCTGTGTAAAACAATCCATCTTGATTAATATTTCATGTAATAAAAAATCTATTAATGGGGAAAAAAACTTTTCTGCTCTCCCGAGGAAGATAAATCCCTTGTTTTTCTGATACTTTTATGCATGATGTCATTTTCTGGGCGACCATCTTGGAAAAAAATGGAGACAAAACATCTTGTAATAACGCGCCAAAAAAGACTTTTCTGTGTGGAGCTCATGATAGTCTGAGCACGAGCGAGGCCAAATGTGCAGAAAGTCCAAAAAGCATTGAGATCCACAAACAATTTGGCACCGCCGCTCACACTTATCCCCATTCACAAACCTTCTTTTATGTACGTTTTACTTGGCACCGAGCGCCCTCCCTCCTCCCCGGGCCCAATCAACTGATAGACAGAGTGGGTGAGAGCGGCGCATCACAGTACCACGCTGCTCTCTACCTCACCACTTTCATTATATTGTCATTTTGAATTATCGGCAGCGATGGACTGGCAAGGATGACTGACACATTCCTGCAAGCGGAGCAGCTACAGCCTGGCTCTCCAGCGTGTCCTGGCAAGCCCCGCTTTGTGCCGTGCCAGACGGGAGAGGGCCGGCCAAGTGTCTGGCCAAGGGGCTGCACTAATACTGCATAAATAGGGGGGGAATCCCCTGCCCCCACGCTGGCTGAAAACAATATGCTGAAATGGAAGGCGATATACCTGCGAGGACATGTGCTCATCCTGTGATTATATGTAATTGAGTAGAAAAGTCACATAAAAAAAGGCTGCAATGCAGATATGGTAGGGTGAGTACATTTTAATATCAGCACTGTATCCATTACCAAATGTCAATTTCAAGTCAAGTGATATAATTGAATAAAACAGATGCTCTCTTGCCAGAAATATGAGGCACTATAACTAATGTGTCAGTGGAAATCTATCTGAAAACGAGCAAAGGGTGACAGAGAAGATATCACTATAAAATGCGGTTTTAGCAGCAAATTAGATCGTGGATTTCACCATGATTTGCATTTTGCATGTAAGCAGTGTCGAGCCAAAAATACTTGCCGCAACACCACGGCGGCGGTCTCAGAGGGCTCAACAGCACCGGCAGACGAGAGCGAAAAAAGATAGCAAAGACGGTGAAATGAAAGGAGGGGGGGGTTTAAAAAAAGAAAGGACATGCTAATAAAAAAAAAAAAAAGAGTCTGAGTGTAGCAGGGCGATGGCCAGGATGGGATCTTGTGGGACGTTACATTTCACAAGACGCTGGGATCCACATCAACCAGTTAGCAGCGGTTTTACAGCTATGACTCTGTGGTGAAAACCACTTTGTTGCCTTGGATGTAAATTACGTGTTCGAACAGAATCATGGGCTCTGACACTGAAAGGATCCAAAACACTCATCCTCTGTGTTTTCTGCTCACCAGACTGCACTTCAAATTTGTATTTTAAAGCCTTAAAAAGGTAGACGGACGTCTCATGAGTAGAAAAGTCTGGGTGTTATTAGGGTTTGTGTTGAGAGATGGGGTTTTTTTTGACTAGAAACACAAGGTTACTCACTGACTCTCTAATTTCCTCAGGACTCTTTAAAAGACAGAGACGGTTCATGTGATCTCCTGCACTTCACATAAAAATAGTTGTTAGTGAAGTTCTCAACAGCTGCGTTTTAGCTGATTTGTCAAACACATAAAAGGCAATTTGTTAGTTTGGCAGCTCAGACCGAGAGGTCAGGACATGACGGTGTGAATTTGTTTGAGTGAAGTTCTTAAAAACTCTAGTCCTAATTTGTTAATTGGGAAAGGATAACAGAGATAAAGGAGACATTAGGTGAACTAAATCTTCTACCTCTCCTGGAAAATGATTATGCCTTATCTCACTCTGCCCTGCAGATACTCCATGACATCCGAGATTTGCTGAACATATTTGAAATAAATGATCCAACAGTATGAAAAAGTGAAGCAGGCCCGCTGAAAGACACAGTCACAATGGTTTCCCCACACCCTGCGCTGCGAACATTGTGAAATCCTTTACTAATTTGTATCAGGGCAGAGAAGGATGTTTGCACCTCATTCGATCCATATTATCCTGAAGAAGCAGCGTGTAGGATTTAGAGGCATCTAGCAGTTAGGATTGCAGATTGTAACCAGATGAAGCTTCTCCCATGTGTCGAATGTGAACTCCTGATTAGAATTCCTTCAGTTTTCAATAGGCGGGTTTCCATTGCAGATTTGCGCAAAACTAATGCAATATTTTCAAAATGTCTATAAAGCACAATTGCGAGATGACTGCGTTTCCATTGAGTGATGTTATGCGACTTCTCCTCTCGCGATAATATTCCAAGAAGCATAGTGATGGATGTTTAAAAGCAGGTTTATTTCTGTTGCAGCCACAACACTCGCCGTCATTATTTCCAATCCAAGGCCATGTAGTTGTGAGCAATAATAGAAAGGCGAGCCTCTTATACGTGGGAGCGGCCATGTATGAGGGGTTTCTGGGAAGTGATAGTCCACGATTTCACAGAGGAATTGTTGATTCACGATCCGCTCAACTTTTGAAGAGTTATGCGATGCAGTAACAGCTCTTGTAGCGCCTGCCGCATCATGTCTGAGGAAAAAAGTCTACCGTAAAACTTAATGCAGAGGTGTCTTCCTCTCCGAGACAAATAGACCCAGTGATTTAAACCAGTGAAAACAGTCAATAGTGTAGTTTAGCTTGTGGTGGAGGGGCGGCTAACTACAGTGGCCAATGCACAAACACAAATGTTCTCACCTAGAGTTTTCAGTTTACTACTGAAAGAACAGCAAAATGACAGGAGGCCAGTGGCCAGTCACAAGAGCCTCATACATGTTTCTAGCATTACAGGACATTTCAGGGATTTAAGGATTTTAGGAAATTTCTAGGATTTTAGTATGTTTCTGAGAATTTCTAAGATTTCAAGACATGTCTAGCATTTTAGGGCATTTCTCATATTTTAAGATTTTTTTTAGGGTTTTAGGATGTTTCCTGGATTTCATGACATTTTTAGGATTTGGGGATGTATTTTGGATTTCAGGACATTTCTAGGCAGTTTTTGGACTTGAGAGCATTTCTCGGATTTTAGGACATTTCTCTGATTTTAGGACATTAGATGCATTGCTAGGACCTCTGTCGGGAGTTGTGTGTGACCCTCCAGTTGCAATTCTTTTTTAAAAAACAAGGTATTTTGGTGCTGTTTTATGCACTCTGGCACCTTGTGTATATTAAAAGAACAAAAACAATTCCCATTGTGAATCACTTTATAATTATTATGAATTAGAAATTGTTGTGGGGCCACCAGGCATCGTGCCAGGAGCCAGATTTGGCCCGCGGGCTGTGAGTTGAGTATCACTCCCCTACAGTCAGTGCCAGCCCTCCTTGTAAAACCACAACTGGGTCTCTTGCATATTAAACCGTCTCTGTGTGCCATCTCAGGCCGATGAGCGCAGAGGTTGGCCCAAAAACCAGAGACAAACACACGCACACAGCGTCACAACTTGAGTGTCTGTGCACGCTCTGTCTTTTTCCAGTTAAAATCTCATCGTGGGGAGTTTTTGTGTGTGTCAGCCCCTCAGCCCGTCCTCACCTCTCTGTGTTTCTTGGAACGCACTCAGACTGCCGTCAAACTTCTTGGAACCAGATTGAGGCAGATAGGAAGGTATTGTCAGGCAGCTCTGGTGCGCGTATAAGAGGAAAAATATGACCTGTTGACTTCTTCGCTGAAATTACTGACGAAGAACTTAAACAATTAAGTTAGAGAGTCTTTTGATTTTTGGTTTAAAAGACTTTTTTTCTACTGTGAAGGACATCTGAGGGCTGAAAATGAATTATCTTTTTTTAACTCTGTGTGATTTCAGAGTGTTTAAGGCCACAGCTGAACTGACTGAGGGCCGGTCGCTTAAACTAACTCTGCCCATAAACATCCTGACGCCAGTTAATTGTTGGTTTGTAGTTCAGCCTCCCCTCTCTCTTCCCCTCAACCTTGCTTTCTCTCCCTCACACTCTCTGTCTGTCACCCCATTCTGAAACAATGAATGCAATTTTTGTAGAAAAACTAAGATAGAGTGAAGCACGGAGCGGGAAGGAGATTGAGAGAGAGATTTCAGGCCGTGGTGGTGTGAGAAGGGGCGTATGGCACCCATTATCTTGTTTATTAAAAGCAAGTTTCTTTCCTTCGCTCCCTCCTCCCCGCGCAGTTGACCGCAGATATTTCCAACGGCCTCGCTCTGCTGTTCTGTGCCTACTTCACAGGCTGCTGGAAGGGTCACAGAAGTTGAAACCAAGAGGGTGTCAATCGCCTGTTTTGCTCCGGGTCCCACTGGAGGCATCTCAAAGGCAAAAAAAAAAAAAAAAGTGCATGTGCATCAGCTGTGTGTGCTCGTGCATAGCTGAGCGTAATTTATGTGTACATGTGCATTTGTTGATGAAGCAGAGATAAAATATAGTGTGAATAAGACAAAGTCAGATTTGTCAGCTGTTGTGCACATTCGGTGTAAACAGGAGGGAAACTGTCAAGCCTGCAGCACAATGCGTTGCAGCAAATTGGAAGCCTGTATCTTTCCTGTATGTTACATAAATGTTACGCTTTTTTCAATAAGATTTTCACGTTAATGGTCGAGGTGTTGTAACTGACCTTTTGCCCCACCCTCCTTGGTTACTGTTGCCACACCTGTCAAGCCTCAGATTCTTGCACAGCAAATAATGCATGGGGGCATAGGGGAGGGGAAAAAAAGATGGTGGAAAAAAATAGATAGTGTAAAAACATTAGATGGTGAAAAAAAACTAAATGTAAAAAAAAACAAAAACAATTTCCACTATCAATTTGTTTTTACCTTCCTGTTCCTTTCCACCATCTAATTTTTTCACACCATCTCTTTTTTTGTCCCCCATGTCCCTTAAGGGACTCCACAAGAAACAGACATACCACTCCAAAGTCAAGTACATTTTTTTGAAAATAATGTATTTTTCATTTCACATATACAACAGGTTTATTTGCTTTCAGTGTTGAGCACGCATTATCCAGTAACTAACCAGTTAACAATGACGTAAAATACAAAAGCCCTTTCTTTTTCTTTCTCATTGACTCATGAGGTTCAGTGTCGCATTTCAAAGCACTGTCCATTAAGTGAGAGAGCAGTTTTAATCCTTTGTGATATAAATATCTCCCCTTTTATTTATTTATTTTTAACTTGACAGTGCATCTCAGGTGATGTTGGGGGTAATGTAAAAGTAATGTAAATAGTGGTGGAACAAATAACTTTCTGCAGAGTAATTACGTAAAGTAATGCAAAATTATCAGTAATGATTATTAAAATAATTTTTATGCCTCCAGCGATAGCAGTGGCTGGAGACAGTAGGTTTTTTGGGCTGTCCGGCCATCCATCCCGTCCATCGGTGTGTGATTGCGTGTCATTTCCGTGATGGAATTTCTCCAAATTTGGCACAAATGTCCACTTGGACTCACTGATGAACTGAGTTTGGTATTCAAAGGGTGAGGTCACTGTGACCTCGTCGGTCTAATTCTCGTAAATATCTCAAGGCATTGAGGTAGTTTCCTCAGATTTGGCACAAACATCCTCTTGACTAGACTTGATTACATTTCAGTGGTGGAAGGTCAGTGTGACCTCACAAAACATTAGTTTTGGCCATGACTCAAGAATTCATACGCTAATTATGGCAAAATTTCACTGAAAGGTCATGAAAATATACATGATGAGATCGTGACACAGCTTGCATCAAGCAGATGAAAACACTGTTCCTCTGTGTTTTTGGCTTTTCAAAGGCTTTGGTGTTTTACGGTTGCTAAGCTATAATTGGGCAATCTATGATTGATGGAGCAATTTAGGGAACAGTCAATTGATAAACGTGTCTGTCTCTTCTCAAATTTTTTTTAGTGATGCAAAACTGGATTTTCAGCCGGGCAATGTGCTCCACTGCCGGGACCCAAGATCCCCAAAAGCTTCAGCTTTAACATGCTGCGTAGCAACGGGTGAGTTTTTCTTTACTGAAGTTTTATGAATCTTTAGGAGCACTACTTAAGTTTAGTGTTAATGAAGCCTCAAGGTGCATCCTGCTTTCTTTCCAGAATTTGAAAGGGACCATGTGCAGGGTTCCCATGGATCCTTAAAAAGTCCTTAAGGCACTGAATTCATTAATCTAAAAAAGGCCTTAATTGGAATTAAAATGTCTTAAATTAATCTTCCAAAAGTCTGAAAAATACTTTTACATTGGAGAAAGGATTGTTATTAATCTTGTTTTCTGACGTTGCATTGCAAAAGCCCAAAATAAGGGGTAACGCCTAAAACAGTCATGTTTTATGTTCCAAAATTAAATTCAAATTAAATTCCCCCATAACCTAATTGATGTCGATACATGTTTTGTTTTTTTTTTTAGTATTGTCCACTGAAAAATTGGTCTTCAATTTCAATTCATGTGGCATTAAAAATAATTTTTAAAAGTCTTCTATCCCACTTGCCTTTAGTTGTAGGAACCCTGCATGTGTCAAATTTTAGCTTTAAGACATCTATAATATCAGTTGCATATAGGTGTGTGAAGTAAACAGGGGCCACACATCTGATTTTTGTCTCAGGGCCCCCCAGCAGGTCAATCCAGTCATGTAGGGATGCGTCCAAAACTGATCAGACTTTAGCACAAAATAATAAACTCACTAGAGCCGTTGAAATTAATCTTCTCAGGTAATATTCAAGACACGACACTTATTAACATATTAAGAAATAACCGGTTTATCAATTAAATTACACTATGAAAACACCAGGAACTCGGAGGTCCAACTAAATTACAAATTATCTTTGCTAAAACTTATCTTTGCAGCACACCTTGTTCTGCAGACTCGCTGTGCCCAGTGTGACGGATTCATTTAACTAGGTGAACTCACATGTTGTCCAAATGTTATCTTGCGTAATGAGTAACACCCTGCACGCCGTCTGTGGTCGCACTTTATATTTTTTCCATACTGTATCAAGATGCCCACATGTTACCCAGAAGACACTGAATGGTACTACTGTATATGAAGTGAGGCAATTTTAACTGCTGGTAAAACTGGTTGTAAAACATCTGAAGCATTTCTGTATCTCTTCCATCTTCAGTTACAACAAGTGCGATTCAGACTTTAAGTATTAACGGCTAGAATCCAGCCTGAAACTAAATTCATGTGTTTTTCATTGGCAGCGATCATTTCACAGTGCGCATTGTGCACATGAATGAGTTAATCCCATGGCTACAAATAAGGCAAGAGGCACTCATGACGCCACTTGTATGTTCTGTGTAGATGAAGTGTCGACACTGGGCAGACAGTTCTCAGGGTGATTTTCTTGTGTTGTGGGTCTTTCTGCTGAAAAAACTGTTAACACGACACAGATTTCAAACGTATTTATGAGCGATATTTTTGCCAGTCATATATTCATTGCAGTTGTAGCTGCTCCAGATCATTTCTGTCATAAACATCACAAATTAACGTTCTGGCATGTGTGGTTTACAGTTTTGCGAGAGACTTGGTCATGTTTGCATACACAGATGCAAGTGTCATCAGGAGATCATTAGAAGTAGTTCTGCAGGACTTTTTTTAAAGACACAGTTTACTCTTAAATGTCCTCGGCGCTCTTTAACAGCTCCAATACATTGTACATATTGTTTTGTCACCTTGATACTTCATTTTATGAGGATTACTTAGAAACATAATTTTAAAGCGATGACATAATTCAGAAGGCTATAGAAAGTGACGCATTACTTCTGATTGGAGTCTGAGGGAGACCCCAGCTGTTAAACATCCAAACATAGTTATGTGCTATATATTTGTGATTGGTGTCGTCAGTACTTTTAATCTCAAAATCCCAAATAAGATTATTTGGATATCTTTTTTTCACATTTCTGTAGTCTAACAGGGAGTCTGAGCAACAGTGGGAAACGTCTCTATATATACATACTGTGCTTTTATTTGCCAGTAAAACATGTATTTTTTCAGTGGCCTGTAGACCCCAAAATTTCATTTTGTAGCGACCCGTCATTGTTTTTCCAGTAGCTTTTTAGGGCACCTAATATATATATATATATATATATATATATATATATATATATATATATATATATATATATATATATATATATATATATATACACATAATTATATATAATTATATATAATATAATTATATTTCATATAATTTTTTATTTTTTTTTAAACAATCAATCCCTGAGTTTCCAGCTGCTTTTGGGCACCAAATGTGGTTGTTTTGCAGCAACCTGTCACTGTATTTCCAGCAGCTTTGACTTATCTGTGTCATGCTGGGTCCCAAATGTAATTTTGTGGTGACCTGTCACTGTTTTTTCACACCAAGCAAGTTTTTTTTGTAGCAACCCATCACTGTTTTTTTTCCTGCAGAGTTATACATCAGACCTGGGTGGTTGTTCTGTAGTGGCCCATTGCTATTTTCAAGCAGCTTTTTAGGCACCAAACATGGCTGTTGCAGCAGACTGTTTCTGTGTTTCCAGCAGCTTTTACCCACTAAATGTTGCTGTTTTTCGGGTCCTGAGGCTGATATTTCCAGTGGCTTTTTAAGTAACAAACGTAATTTTGTAGTGACCTGTCGCTCTTTTTTCAACAGCCTTTTACACACCAAACATGGGTTTTGTAGCAGCCCATTGCTGTTTTCAAGTGGCATTTTAGGCACCAAAAGTAACTGTTTTTATTTACCAAACTGACCATTCTGTAGCAACACGTTGCTTTGTTCCAGTGGCTTTTTAGGCATAAAACATGGTTGTTTTATGGTGACCTGTTAATGTGTTTTTGGGGTCCTGTGGCTGATATTCCTTTGGCTTTTATGCACCAAATGTAGGCGTTTTGTAGTTACCTGTTGCAGTTTTTCCAGCGGATTTTTACGCCTCAAACGTGTTTTCTCCAGCAACTTTTTATGCACCAAACATGGGTGTTTTGTTTCCAGTGAGGATAGTGCCAAGAAAAGTGGTTGTTTTTTACAGAGATATTGCTACTTTTCCATCAGTATTTTAAGCCAAAACACAATCTTTTCCTTACCATAACCAAGTGTTTTTTGTGCCCGAACCTTATCACACATTAAACCTTTGCAGAAATGTACAATGGCAACATTTTTTTCTGTTGATTGGATTGGTACCACTCCAGCACTTTTCTATACTTTTCTATGGTTGATTTTCTCAATTATCGCAATTATTTTTCCACAAACAGAAGTGTATGTGTGTGTGACAGACAGCAAGGAGAGAGTAAAACCAGTGTCACCAGATCACAAGGGTTAAATTGTCTTTATACTGTAACATATGAGAAGGGCAGGCACAAGGACACACATGCACAGGTACACAAACACACGGATGTCCTGCGTGTACGCAGGTCATTGTGTGCGGTCATTATCCAACACATCTACAGCAGGAAAACAACCATTATTCAATTTGCACCAAGCAAATCTCTGAGGCTGTTCAATTCATCAGGGCCAATTACCGATACAATGTGCTGGAGGTTATCTCCACTCGCCACATACTGCACTCATTCAGACATAGACCATCAGCTCTGTTATGAATCAGGGCTCTGCCTGCCTGCATGGATGCACAATGGCCTCACAGTGCAGCTCGATAAAAGTGGGTGGTCCGACTATTTGACACTGCCCAGTGCGCACATGGAAGTCTCTGCTTCTCAAGGAAACTGATTTCAGATCAGTTTGCTTCAGATGAAATCCACATTCATTCATTCAGCGAACACTGATAAGAGATCAGCAAGTCGCCTGCAACTGCAGCAGGGCGCAGCTCCGCCGGGTCTGCTCTGTTGGGCTCTGTTTGCATGTCCTGCTTTGTGATCCCTTCTAATTGGCCATCATTACACCCCACATTACCCTATCAGGGCATGGCTAGAGGGGGAAACAGACCATGGTGGTGGATGGTACGCTTTGGTAAGTCTGAATTACACAACTCCGGGGCCATGACTAATATTGGCGCAGTCGATAACTGCTAATGTAAGCAATGGAACAGATGCCCACGGTGGAATAACAACAAATATAGTCCAGTTAACCTTCTCGCAAGGCTGCCTTTGACCAGTCAGAGAGGCACAGGCTCGGTCAAGCGCACATGATGGCTCTCATTCAGCTGTGATTGTGTTTCACTCTGTTGTGTTAAGTGTTTATTAGTTTGAGCTGTTTGTTTTGGTTGTGAGCGAGTGTGGCTGCATATGCATATTTCAGCGTGTGTGTGAGGTGTCCCCTGCTCCGCGTGGTCAATTGTGCCGTACGTGTGATTGAATTACGGCCAGTGTTTATGAAATCCTCCACCGCAACATTAAAAGTGGGAAAGCAATCCTTTATGGTAATAATCGGCCCCCTCCGCCGAACAAACAAAAGTGTGTTTATACAAGTGAATGCATGAACAAGGAATCGCTTGAGACCGGCCAGAAAGTAAGATAAAGACGAAACAACAAAGATTACTTCCATACTTTTTTGTGACTCATGAGTTTAATTGTTTGTTTTTGTTTGGAGAGTCTGCTTATGTTAATTACGCTCTCCTCTGTTTGAGAAAAATAAGAGTCGAAAAATATTTTTCAGCACAAACACAAACACTTTGACAGAATGCAAACATGAGAAGCCCCCCCTCCAACACACACACATACACAAATCCACACCTCTCAGCCCCACCGCTCGCACTCTGAAGGAAATTAAACATCTGTCTTTTCTCTCCCTCACTCCTGCAAAACTTGGCATCTTTGAGTAATTTTTCTTTCTTCTTCGTCTTTTTTTTCCCTGGTCAGGTCTGGGATTCCCTTGCCACAGCCGAATTCAATTTACTGCTTTTTTTTTTTCTTTTGGTGGGAGCCCAGTTCGTCTCATAGAGGAGACTCTGGGATGGCAGTGCAGCGACTGAGGGCCCGGTCTTTAGACCCGATAGATGAGACCGTAGCCTTGACCCATGTGCAGAGCTGCCGGGTCGCTTGATTGAAGTGCACCACACTTGAGAACATCAGCGCCTTGCATCCATTGAAATAATAAGCTGACCCAGAGAGCTGCTCGCCTTTGAGCTGCAGCCAAGCCATCTGAATCCACTCTGCCCAAATGAGGGCTTATTTTTCAAAGCGTCTCTCTCATGTGCTCCGGCCCGACCCTGCACCCGTCTTCTGCGTGTGCTATATGTGTGCGAGTTAGTGAGTGGAAGGGCGGCGGAGGCCGCGTTGGAAGGGAGCGGATCACGTCTGTGGCTAAACAGTTTGTTTGGTGAGTCACATGTTCCTGGAGAGTCGTGTTTTCACAGTTTGGCTAAGTCCAAGAGTTTTCCTTTCCAGTTATCTCCCCCAAAGTTTTGTTTCGTGTTTGTTCTTAACCTTTAAGTCACGAGGACACAACATTTCTCCAGAGTCTTTTCTCTAATGTCATGTAGGGAGAGTCCAGCTGAAGCAGGATGCGACATAATTTCAGTGGGACTGTGTCCAAAAAGTTCATATGTCCAAACCTGGAATAAATGGAAATTATTACATTTGCAGTGACAAGAATAGGCACCATGTTCAGGGTTTGTTTGAAGGTTTTGGAAAGCAAAACATACCCTGAAGGTCAGATTTTTGTTTCAAAAACTTGTATGATAACACATGATTTGTTAAAGGACCGTTGGAAGTGTGAAAATTCAGCCATAATTTCTGTTGTAACAGTTTCTGGCTGTGATAAGTGTAATTTCTTATGTTTGCCTTCCAAAACGGCGGCATGTTTTCTTTAAAAATAATAATGATAGTAAAAATAAAAAAAAAAACACTGAAATGTTTTCCTTAAAAATCGCCAAAAAATGTTTGAGAAAGAAATGACATAAATATTTTCTTTAAAAATTGCCAGTAAAATAAATACAAAATACAGCCATTTAAAGGTGTATACCACTTCACCAACTCCAAAATCCCAATAACTCTCTTCCCAGTGCTAAAAAAAAATATTGACATGCCTTCCCTTTTTTTGCCCCCCCCCAATAAATAATAAACAGTCTCTATGTTATATTTAAATATTCAGTTCCAATCCTCACCTGAATTCAATATTTTTCCAACAATATAAATTATAAAAGCTATTACGAAAAGAACCAATAAGTAGTATTGGTGACTGTTTCAGAGAATGTCTGGGCTTTAAAATTTGACTTAAAGTCTTGGAGAAGTTATGGAAATGTATGGATAAAAATGTGTACGGCATGTCGAAGCAGGGAAATGGAGGGTAAATGCCTCAAAACGTTCAACTGTATCATGTTGTAGTGACTCTTTTGAAAGTCGATACACCAGTCGAGCACACCTACAGTACTGTGACACTTATTGAGTAACCACATCGTATTTTTCTGTAATTTTTTTGCAATTGTATGGCACTTATGATTGCTTCTTTTTATTTTTTTCAGTCGTTATGCATTTTAGTTCTTATTTGCCTTTTTATCCTGGATCGAGGAGGCAGAGGGATAAAAAGGACAGACGTAAAGGGAGGGGAGACTTTAAGGACCGTAGCAGCACAGAAGAGCTCTTTCCAGGCCAGTAATGAGTGCTATAATGTACATGAACACACAGTGGTCCTATATATGTATACTTATGTAAGAATACTTTATGTTGGGTATAATGTATGCAGGAGTTGATGATTTGCATACACACTGTCTTGACATGTTCGATCTGCCCTCCAGCATTGACAAAATAAAAAATTGATAGCAAAAGAAAACAACCTTGGGATAAAACATTAAAACAGATGAATAGTAAATTAGTGTACTTTAGATATTAAGAATGGTATTAAAACAAAGAAGTTAATCTCATTGTGACTTACAGTAGCACACTAACTCAGTGTCTCAATCATGGAGGATGTCATACGGTCACTTCATACTGTACATTGATGGTGTGAAAAAGTCTTTTTGATTCCTCTAATGAGCCGAATTGGCCTCAAATTGTTTGGATTTATTTATTTTTTATTCTTTTTATGGCATTTCTTGTTTTATCGAGATGGTGACAGAGGAAGATAGAGAGACAGAGAGAGGATCACTTTTCTTAATAACTGAAGCAATAAGTCAAGTGGTAATCTGGCAGAAAATTTATCACCAAGTAATTTTTTAAGAAAAGAATTGCCAGAATTTCTTTGGTTTGAGCTTTCAAATTATGAATATTTGTCTTCTAAGATTTATATTAAACTGAAAACTTTGAGCTTTGGATTGCTTTGACAAAGCAAGACATATGTATATGTTAAATTAAGCTTTCAAATTGTACAAAATTAAATCAAGAAGAGAATCATTGCAGCCCTACCGCTTGTCGGTATGAACTGAATCCCTCATGATGCAGCAGGCGCTACAAGGGGTGTTACTGCATCGCATAACTCTTCGAAAGTTGAGCGGATTATGCAGAAGTTTTGAATCCAAAATTCTTCTGTGAAGTTGTGGACTATCACCTCCCAGAAATCCCTCATACTTGGCCGCTCCCACGTAAAAGGGGTTCGCCTTTCCATTATCGCTCACATAACATGCCTATGTCGCCTTGGATTGGAAATAATAACTGCTAGTGTGGTGGCTGCAAAAGTCGCATATCATCACTCAGCGGAAATGCAGTCATCTCTTGTGTTTTATTGAAATTTCAAAAAGTTTTGCACAAATCTGTAATGGAAACCCGCCTACTGTTAAATTAAAGCAAAATGCCAAAAATTCTTGAATTTGACACTTTGATAACAGTTTGGAGACCTAAAATCAGTCATTGGTCTGAAAAGGTCAAGATGGTTACTCTGTCCTGTCTTGTATTATTCAAGCTCTCCGTAGTAAATGTATGGAAGCAGCGAGGACTTTATTCTACAAGATACTGCACTGGAGAGGTCCGCAACATGGTTTTCATTTTCAGTAATTCCATATGGCCCAGTGAGATGTCTCAGGCTTCACTAATAACTCTTGCTAACCAGTGCGTCCCGGCATTTCATTCCCTCCATCCCTGTTTTTTTCTTCCTTTCCGCTTTGACAAGTCTTTACAACATCGGACATGTGTTTGAATTCAAGAGGCCAAGTGGAGACTGTGCTTTTTCCATGCTCCTCTGTCCTTTTTTTTCAACCTTTCATGCATCTCATTCCTGATTAGAAGCGTCGGTGGGCCATCGTCACTCCACAGCCCATAATGTGCCCCACCCACGCCGGCTGCAGCACAGTAGCCAGTCAGCAGAACACATTAATGGGAATTAATCTGGAGTGGACACATGTGGCTGCTGGGGGAGACTGAGTTAGATGCACGGCAGACAGGAGAAATGTGTCAGTCAACGGTCAACTTCCAACACCTCGTGAGAAGGGAAAGAGTGCAAAAAGGAGAAGACGAGAGAGAACAGGGAGAGGAGAGAAAGACGTCACCGTGCAATCTGCTCCCTCAGCACAGTTTCTCAGATGTGGTCTGGCACCTAGTTCACAAAGCCAACCAGATCCACACATTGCCTTCATATATCTCTGGAAAGGGGTGTGATGGGGGGAGAGAAAGTGGGAACGGGTGACAGGGGAGAGAGGGGTGGGGGGGCGCAGCAAGGGTGGGGTGTTGCAGAAGAAAGGGAAGAGCAAGTCTTTTGTGTTTACTCACACCGAGTCACTGCCAGAAACTTTAGACCACATAAGCGATTCACTTTTGTCATCTTTGCTGACCCAGTCCCATGTAAAAGATTGATGAGCGAGATGATGAATTAAAATAAACAAATCTCACAGTCACTCACACAGACAGGCAGCCAAGCAGGCAGGCGAGCAGACAGCCAGGCCCCCTTCAGTGAACGAAACCAGGCCCAGATCCTCTCTGGCCAAGTCTCATCTTCATCTGAAACAGCGAAGGTTTGGCCAGTCAGTAGCAGCCTGCTGCCCTCTTTTGTCAATATTATGGCTGCACTGAGTGGAGATCATTCTGATCATATAAAACTTACTGTGAAAGAAAAATGCATAGACCCCGAGTGAATAAATACAGAGATCTATATTTCAAATCTTGTTTGAAGCACCAGACCTCATTCAGTTTTTTTAATCAACTTAACAGCTGCATAATTTGCATGATCTTTTAAACTGGTGAATGTAGTTTTGGGCAAAACGCAAACTTTTTTCTTTTACTAGAATAATAATGTGTAACATGTGAAATCATATATGGCTGCACTAAATAGATAAAACTTGGATCACAGTCATATACGACTCACAGCAAAATACAAAACTCATAGAATCAGATATATTTTACAAATCTTGTTAAAAGCACCAAACCTCTTTCAGTTTTTTATCATTTTAAGAGCTGCAAGATTTACATGATTGTTTAAATTTTTAAAATGCTTTTGGGTAAGAATGGGCAATATGGAAAGAAGTCTTATCACAATCATTTTTTTCATATCAGTCGATATCAAACCTCAAACCTAAAACAGATATCACAATTAATTGAACATTGAATGATTATTTTGCTTTTTTCTCTCTTTTTTTTTTTTTTTTTTATTTTTTTAGTTGTTTTTTTTGCCCTCATAGTTCACTGACAGTTTCATTTGACCATGGTTTCTTGGAGTGTAATAAACATATGATTTATTATTATTCATTAAACTTTCCAGCAGTATGTAAAAATTGCAAGCTCAGTTTAAACAAACTTCAGATAAAATTAAACACAGTGTTCTGATAAAAGGCCAACCTCTCCTGACTGCAGGACTCTGACTTTAACTTCTGTGAATTGTCTGTGAAGTGTCTGTGCCATTAATCATTTTACTCAGGGAAAAAAAACCCAAAACTTTTGAGCAGGCCTACTTCTCTTACAGCTTCCAAAAGCCTGCCAGTATTCCCAGTTAGAGAAATGGTGGAAATAAGGTCGTGTACTTGTGACCCCAGGCCCCCAAAACATTACATCTGCCCCTGATAATAATAAAGAGAGTTTAGCACGAGCAGCTGGATAAGACATGGAGCGATGCGTCGTGGTGTTACTAAATAATTCATCCAAAGTCTGATAAAACCTGAAACTAACACAAAGTAGTCTGTAGAAGTCTAAAGAAGTCACTTTCCACCTCTGCAAATTTGGCTGTTTCAGACACGTTGGTGCTTTGAGGAGAAGCTGCGCTCTGTTTGTCTGTCTCACTGCGCTGCTGTCGGACCATCAGCTGTTTGATCCGCGATGATGAAATGCTGTGGCTGTCAAACACTCAGCTGTTCTAAAGTCAAAGTTGTTCACTTTTTTACATGATTGTTCAACACTTGACATAAAACCTCGTAGATCCCCAGTGAATTGAATCACAGATATATTTTACCAAGCTTGTTAAAACACAGAACCTCATTCAATTTTGTTTTTTTAATCAGTTTTATAGTTGCAAGATTCACATGATCTTTTAAACTTGTAAATGTGTTTTTGGGCAAAATATAAACTTGTTTTTTTTTTTTTTACCAAAACAATGATGCAATACTACATAAGTAGTATATGAAAGCATACATGGCTGCACTAAATGGATATCATTTATATCAAGTCTGTTAGACTCACTATAAAATAACAACTCATAGGTCCCTGGTGAATTAAGTCAGAGACATATTTTACAAATCTTGTTTTATGCACTGAACCTCATTCAGTTTTTATCAATTTTAGAGCAACAAGATATACATGATTTTAAACTTGTAAATGTGGTTTAGGGCATAATGAACACTTTTTTTTCTCCAGAATAATAAACTATAACATGTAAAAGCATAAATAGATTTTATTTTTGTCCTAGTCATGTAACATGTGCTGTAAAATAAAAATTCATAGGCCTATGTGTTCCCCAGTGAATTTCAGCATAGATACATTTTACAAATCTTGATTTAAGCAACAAACCAAATGATCTTTCAAACTTGAAATGAAAATGAAAGCTATTTTTCTTACCAGAATAATAATTTATAACATGTGAAAGCATATATGGCTGCACAGTTTTCTTCCACGAGTGTCCCTCCATCACTTAAACAGTATACAGAACTGCAGCTTTTATGAATCCATAAAATGATGTCTTGTTTTAACGAGAAAAGAAATTCATTGCTACCGTAATTGGTAAGTGCCCAAATCATTAAGCCCTAATGCGGGGCATTTCCTTTGGAGGTAGTTTCCATTTAAGAGACAAGTGTCTAATTGGTGAGTTGTTGAAAAGCACCACTACCTCCCCAGAGATCGTTTCTGAAATCATATAGAGGATAATTCCCTTTCAATTAAAAGCTACAGTATTCCAGGTTTGATTTAATTGAATGCGTTTATTCAAATCACAGGGGGGGTTGGGCGTTGGGGTTGGAGGGGGGGTAGATGTGGAGGCACCGTGATTCCATTAAGGGTGGTGTAATATTATGAGGCCAGTGTGAAAATATCACTCTGTCTCAGAGAAAATAGAGCAATATCAGAAATAGATTGCTCGAAAAACAGAACACTCCAAAGTAGACGGCGGCCGGCACGGGTGCAGATTGAATAAACAATGTTCAGAGCAGAAAGCATAATGCTGAATAAAGATGACCTGCTGCTGCCGCCACCACCGTATTTGAATATTATTGGAATTAATTTGTCAGCCGATACTGAACATTGACTATTTGTCAGGAGACTGAACAGATCTCCTGCAGGTTTCAAAGTAATGCATGTGTGGAAAATAGTAAGGGCCATCGTGGGGAGGGTTACTTTGGAAATGTGATAGGTTAGAGATTTCTAGGTACCTTGTTAAAAGTAATAAGTAATGTAGCCATTTTAATTACTGTATCAATGTAATAAAATGTATTACATTTGATTACTTTTTTTACGTGACTTTTAACATTGACATTAATTTTTCCCCTGTTTGACATTCAGTACGTTTACATGAAGTTTGAAAAAGTTGATTTATTGTGTTAGTCTGACTAAAACTGGACTTTCAAAATATATTATATAACATATTAGTTTGACTGAAAGCTGAATTTCTGCAGGTTGGACTAACGCACCTAGATAATACAGTTGGGGGTCGATTTACTCTTTCATATATACGCCTCAACTGGACCTGCACTGGCCTAGGTGTTCTGCAAATGCTCCATAGTCCTGGCACTGGGCTTTGACCTGGAAGTCGAACAGCATACACGCAACCCGTTTGCCGTTTGCGACACTCGTCTGGTATGTGATGCAATAGGTCAATCTGAAGAGGGTCCAGTACAACTAGCTGAAAGGGGGCATAGCAACATCAACTGTGGTAGTGTTTATACACAGTCATACAGCACTGTGCAAAAGGCCACCATTTACATATATATATATATATATATATATATATATATATATATATATATATATATATATGTATATATATATATATATATGTATGTATATATATATATATATATATCTTTATTAGGGTACAAACAAAGAATACAGTGAACATGTACAAATCATTAAAATAGTAAAAAGTAAAAACAGAATGGCTTCTTCAGCCTGAACTGACTGAAGTCAATATTTAGCGGGAAACATGGACTCCTACAACCATAACAAAAGGTAGCTCAAACAATTAATACTAAGCTTTGAAGATGTCATGAATGCAACCTGGTGTAAATACACCAGAAATGGAAGTACTTCCATCAATACATGGATTCTCCCCTGGTGCTTGTATACTGGGACAAGTACAGTAGTCCAAATAAAAAAATCGAGCTACGACTGTAGCTCAACTGCGCATGTAAACATGCTGAGGGATCATTTCGAAATTCGGTGTTTACCGTTTTAACTCTCCGTAAATAAGCCCTACACTGCACAGTAATGTTAGAGTCCTTTCTGATTTCAGAAGGAAAAAATGGTTTTATTTCTGGCACTGAGAGGTGTTCTTGTCCAATGACATGGTCACCTCACTTGGCTGGCTTTTTCTTACCCCAGATCGTCAAAATTTGCTGCCTGGGCATTATCTCCAGGGGTACTGTGTAGTTTCTGTGTGAGATAGATTAAGATTCCTAGCAACTCTGTCATTATTAGATGCTGAGAGCAAAACGTGTAGTATAAGAGTGTGAACATCTGCTCAGCGTAGGCAGGACGGAGGTGGATGGATACAGTATACATCAGACATTTACCAAGGAGAGCAGTGTCTCAGACGTAGAACAACAGTAGTGGCTGCTGTGTTTGTGGCACTCAAAGCAAGTTTTTTTGTTGTTTTTTTTGTGACTCACCACTGCACTAATCATTGATGTAGTTTTGTTGTCTAACCCTTACCCACTGACCCAAAAGGCTGCCCTCTGTGTCCTTTGAGTAATACTGGGGCTTCCACCCCAAAAAGCAAAATATGATGAGCAGAGATCATGTTTGGTCATAGGCTTTGCAGCAATATGCATTGGTTTGATTTGCAGTTTGAGGTGGTGCAAATTCAAACAAGAGAACCAATCAAAAACGACGCTGAAACTTTGGGTGCATACTGTGACATGAATAGAGCCTGTCTGGATGTAGAGACAGCTTCCTGTCAGCCATCCAACCTCTGACGGTGTTGCAGTCAAATTTGTCCCAACGACTTTGCTGACTCGCGTGTCCCAAAATATGCCAAAAGAAGGCAGTCCTGCGTGTGAAGTATTATTTCTAGTGGAGACATATCATAACATGTTTGTGTCTCAGTCACTTTCAAAAACGTATTTTATATTAGTTTTTAGAACATGCCTACAACAACAACAACAACAAAAAACATGCTTAAAACATTATTGTTTGTCCAGTATTCAGATTTGATCTGAAAATGTGATTTGAGCTGTGCATACTGAGCATAATAATCCATATCTGGATTATGTTTCAAATACTGTAGTCCCTAAATATATGCAGAAATGCAGGACATGGGATTCAAGTCTCAAAACTGTGTGTGTGTGTGTGTGTGTGTGTGTGTGTGTGTGTGTGTGTGTGTGTGTGTGTGTGTGTGTGTGTGTGCAAGTTACGAGTAAGTCTCAAGTCTGAGCACTCAAGACCCAGTTCAAGTACCAGGTGAAGCCACAAGTCCTAAACTGTGAGTTTCCAGTCTGAAAACAAGTTATCATGCAACAGAGTAATCATTTATTAGATTTACAAAAATCATGAATGCTTTATATAATTGTATTTATTTGTTAAAACCAGTTTGTTTAGAGTTGTTGCATTTCTGTCTGTCATTTTTGAGTAGCATGTTTAACACATGGCGGATTGTTTACTGTCGCCACCACATAGTTTATGTGCAGTAACCTGCTAATCTTAGCTTTCATGGTTCTCTCCTGCAGCTTGATTAGAAACTGTTGGATTGGTTTAAACACGGTGATTTATCTGAGGAATTAAGTGTCAGCTTGTTGGGAATGAGTCACATTAATGTCACTTGAGTCAAGAAATAAATTGATTCAAACTTTATAAATGACATACTTTTTAATCTTTGGGCTTGAAGGAGCGTATCAAGTTAAAAGGCTCGAGTCCAGGTCAAGTCACGAGTCATTGGTGTTACAGTCCAAGAGCTCGATTTTGGCAAGTTGAGTCGAACGTCATTAAACTTGTGACTCCAGTCTAAGTCATGTGACTCCAGAACACACCCCTGATACATATAAGCTTTTTACCAAAAAGGACATATTAGCCCTTTGAGGCCTGGAGCAACATCACTTTTCTTGTGCTGCTTTTAGACGCCTTTCAACCTTTGAGTTCTGAGCAAACTGGTCAACAAATCAATCATTCAGACTTTTGTATAGCACTTTCCATACAAACTGTAACAGAAAGTGCTTCATACAGTTAGTACAAAATCCCCACCTCCGCACACACACGAGCTCAGAAACATGTGACTAAAAACACAAAAAAGCAAAAACAGTACTCATTAAAACCAAGATCTGAGGAAATGTAAGTGGGGAAACACCAGAGGCAGGATAAAACCTGTAAATACAAAAAAAAGATTAATTAATTAAATAGATAGATAAACAAATCAATTAATAAAAGGTAAATTAATATGCTCAAACTATACATAAGAGGTAAATGAAAGGATAAAAGTAAAAAAGTAAATAAATACTTTAAAAATAATAAAATGATATAGGAAGTAGTAAAACTGTCAAACAGACTAAAATGTATAAATAAAAATTCAATAGACAAAGTCCAATTAAAGGCCAAAAGAGCGTGATTTCTCTCAACAACACGATGTGAAAAAAGGGCAATGGGCAACTTGATAAGAAAATTAATTTAATTCATTCAAATTAATTCACCTTCTTTTTATTTCCATTTTTCTTTTAGATAATTTTCAGGTAATTTTCTTCTACTTTTTGCTAATTTCTTACTATTTTTTTTTTATAATTTCCTCTTTTTTTGCTCATTGTCTTCTCTCCATGTTTTTGAAAGAAATCAAGCCAGTTTGTTCAGGTTTGAATGGGTTGTCATCACAAACATTTTGACTGGTAGCAGTGATTTGATTACATATTTTTCATTGGTAACTGTAACTGATTACAATAACATTTTGGTGAGGGTGGATGTTTGCGTGTGTGCGTGAAGCCGCAGCTGGAATAAACTATGGATCATGGAGTTGTTGCGATGGTTGTGGAATCAGGTGTTTAGCGTGCCGCTCAAAATACATTTCCTTTGAGTTACATTGACGCAATGTGTGAGAAAAACTGCAAGCGAAAACTCTCGATACGTAGTCAAATCAGGAATGTAGCATCTTAAAAGTAAAAGGTGAAGAGTTATCTCCCTCTCTTCATCTCTCAGTTTGTTCTGTCAACTCTCCTGCTCGCTCCCTCCCTCCCTCCCTCCCTGGCAGGTGTCACACCCACACTGTGGCCTCTGGGCTGCAGTAGCAGTGCAGCGCACCGAGATAAGGGCTGTACAGAGACAAGCGTACATCCTGTATGAGGTTAGGGCCCCACCAGCGCAGCACTCTGCTGCAACTTATGTTTATGTGTGTGTGTGACCGCAGCTCCTTCCCGTCTCCACGCCAATGAGGACAGAGCCTGCGGTTGCCAGGCGCAGGTGTGTGCGGCGACAAAGAGAGACCTGAGAAACTCCGCCACGTTCTGATCTCATGGTCGTTTTGATAAATGTGTGAGCAAACAAGGTCAGAGAGGGTGAAGGCGGACCTGCCGTTATGGCGGCAGTCTACAGATGTTGTGATCTCACTGTACTACCCGCCTTTCAACTCCCCTCCGCGGCGCTCGTCTGCGGTTTGAGATGACATTGTTCAATACAAAGGTCTCCGTCTCTGTTTCATTGTCAGATATCCTCACTGTTCTTTTCGGTGCTGTTTGGCACTCAGTAGGGGAGGGACTATAAAACTTGTTGGTGGCCCGGGATTGAAATTCAAATCAAACCCATTTGTCAAAGACGATGTGTGTATATAAGCTGAACTTTGAAAGTTTATCCACTTTTCTTCACACATCTGGGACTGCGATGCCCTCTCATGGCTGCACGAGCACACACCTAGTATGACTTAAATGGAGAGGAAAAGTCGAAGCCTCCCACAATGCGAGATTTTGTGTCGAATGAGGAGGTGGCCGCGTTTAAGGAGGAATATCACATGTTGTCAATATGGAAAAGGATTGTGAGCTTCCTGCTCTGTACTGTAAATTGCTCTCACTGCGAGGAAGGGGAGGGGGGGCTAATGCGTGCATCATCATCGCTGCGGACTTGTGTGTATATATACAAAAAAAACCCTGTGTTTACAACGTTTGTGCGAACTTATGAATTTATGTATGTGCACATGTGATAACAAATTTTCCAATATTCTTAAAGCTGTGATATTGCTTGAAAGTTTATGCATGCTTGACACGCTCTCTCTCTCTCTCTCTCTCTCACACACACACACACACACACACACACACACACACACACACTGAACCGGATATCATCTACAGGCCATCTCACAGGCCATCCCATCAAAGCGGCGACTATTTCTCCCACTCCCTGCCCGGCTTTTTCTCTCTAAATCTGACACCGCTCTCATAATAAGCAGCCTTGCATATCAGCTCCTTGGAAAGAGATGCAACTGCTCAACTGAAGGGAAGAAGGCAGGAGGGAAGGACAGAGAGAGAGAGGGGGGAGGAAGGAGAGATGGAAGAGGAGGTGGAGGAGGAGGAAGGGCGGGGGGGATTGAAATCGCGAAGACTTCTGTCACTTCATGAAAAATAGCTTCCCCTTTGGACGGAACTTCACAGGCCACAATCAAGCGGTGCCAAGACGCTGCAATCGTGGCAAATCAAGTCAGCATCTATTAATAATATTTCTGGGGCTGCTGCGGTGAGTGCGCGGCGTGTCCTCCCGCTGTCACAGCCCCGTGATGGAGCGCTGCCTTTATCTCAGCCCTGGCACGCTTCTGTCACCGTGATAAACAATTCACACACAAATATGAATAAGGATCCTCCCAGTAGGCCCCTACACACCCTGCCTTTTCCCCTCATTTTCTAGATGGGGGGAATGTAATCTTCGGGCTTGGTCTTTCTCTCTTCTTTTTCTCTCTCCATCTATCTCCCCCCCCCACACCCCCTCTTTTCTTTCTCGCCCTCCCTCCACCCCTGCATTCCCTCCTTTCTCTTTCTTTTCAATCTGTCTTTCAAAGATATGTAAATGACCCCGAGATGGGACCCCAGTGCGTAGGTGGTGTAGCGTGAATGTCAAAGCCCGGGCCTGTGAACCCTGCACACACGCGTGCACGCGGACGCACACCTGCACTGTAAAGATGTCTGCTTTGCATGCTTATTCACAATGTTAAGAGTGTGTTCACCACACACACACACACACACACACACACACACACACACACACACACACACATACACACTCCTATCTGAAGGACACTGGTTTTATGATCATCTGCCGGTTAGAGTCACAATCCAGCTTCATCCAAACGTTATGAAAACGCATCGATTATGTTATTTTTTTTCCCGAGCTGAGTGAAAAAGTGCTAATTAATGAACGAACCTACGTGTTTCATTTCACTGCCTACCAGCTGTGCTGACTGTCATATTGTGCGCCACCTCTAATGTTATAATTATTCAAAGATTATTCCTTCTTCAGACGTGTTTTATTGGGGGGAAAGGGACGTGCAATATGAAGTTAGAGCAACATTAATAGTTTGTTTATGACAGAATATATGTAAGAAAGAGAGCACATTAAGGAATCGTTACTGTTAATTATAAGTCCTATTGGGACTTGAGATTGTTGATAAGAGGCTGCTAGATCTTGTAAAACTGTTAAAGTCTTTCCTTTAGCAAAGTACTGATGAACTCATTAAAAAGATGTCTCTCTTTTAGTGTATGAGAATGTTTTTTGACTTGAGTTAACTGCAAGAGAGGAGCTGTCATCCCAAAAACTGTCATTTTAATACGGGTTCCTGGGGATCCTTAAAAAGTCTTAAAAGACATTGAATTTATTAATCTAAAAATATGGCCTTAATTGGAATTTAATTGACTTGAAATAATCTTTCAAAAGTCTTAAAAATGCTCAGACATGGGAAGCGGGATTTTTTCGAATGATTTTTATTTGACGTTGCGCTGTAAAATCTTATTATCCTTGGTAACATTTTTTTTGTTAAATAATTGAATAAATTCCTTTTCTGACACTTGTCATGATGGGAATCCAAGCAGATTTAGAAACACAAAATTGCTCAGAATACAGCCAGAAATTTCCCACTTCTACTGGTAAACCAAATAGATATCGTTTATGATAATGTAATTTGTTAATTGTCTTCCATGTATTCCACTCTTGTTGTTGAATTTTTTTTTCAACATTTAACGTAGATTATCAAATATTTCACTGGACAAAAATGTTATTTTTTTGTTACAAAAACCAGTTGGCCAAATAAAATTGTCCTTGAATTTTGGTCATGAGAAAATTGGTCTTAAACTTAATTCAGAGTGGCATTTTAAAAAGTCTTAAAAAGTCTTAAATCTACCTTGCCTTAAGCTGCAGGAACCCTGTAGTTTGGGGTCAGGATGCGCTCTAAAGATCTCAAATCAGTAAGTTACTAGTAAAGATTATTCCTTTGTCCTCACATTGCATTTGATACTTGGTTTGCAATCAAATTCAAATATAATTAGGTTTTTACACAAAATCAAAACTCTCTGGACTGGTTTCCATTAACCCTCAAATTGCACAAATTGAAACTGCAAATATAAAATACGCCTAATGAAAACACATTGATAAAAAGCAATATTTTCCAAAACTGCAATGGAAACACTTTTTTCACTTTCTAGGTCACATGATGCTATGCGTGCTTGTCGGTAGGAACTGGCTGCCTCAGGCATGATGCTGCAGGTGTTATTGCATCGCATAACTATTCAAAAGTTGAGTGGATCATGTGAAAGTTTTGAATCCACAATTCGTCTGTGAATTTGTTGGCTATCACCTCCCAGAAATCCCTCATTCGTAGCTACTCCCACATATAAGAGACTTGCCTTTCCATTATTGCTCGCATAACACGCCTATGTCGGCTTCGATTAGAAATAATGATGCCCGGTGCAATGGCCGCAATAGAAATAAACCTGCTAATGTTTTAAACATCCATCACTATGCTTCTTGGAATAATATTGTGAGAGGAGAAGTCGCATAACATCACTCAGTGGAAACGTAGTCATCTTACAGTTGTGTTTTATTGACATTTCTTCCGTCTTCTGCCTCCCTTATTTGGGTTGCTTTGCAGTGTAGGCAGTTATTGCCAATGCTGGAACAACAACTTTCCCTGCATGTTTTTCCGCCATTGAATCAGACTTTCATTGAAGAAAATCCAATAGGAACGCCCTCTCTCTGAAATGACTTGTGACTGGCCAAAGTGTCATAAAGTCTGGGCTAGATTTTCTAAAGTCTCAAAATAGTCAAGAGGAGGAGCAGAGATCTAATTTTCTCTCTTACCACTTGAATCATGGTATGCTCAAAGTTTATTTTTTTTTTAATCATTTTTGCCCAGTGATGCCAAAATAAAAACTGTCTACCCCAGCTTTAACATTTTGCATACAAAAAATATGAAAAGTGTATAAAAGATGTTGCACTTTTACATACTACCGAGCAAAAAAAAGGGAAAAAAAACCCCATACATAATTGGCTGGGCTACATAGCCTAAAAATACAATCTCCCATTTTTTTCACACCAAACTCGATTTACGATTTTAATCAATTTTTTCCCTCTTAAAGACAAATAATGAAGAAATGACTCAAAATAAATTCTGCTATGATTTTAGCAATAAAAATTCAAGGCAAACTGAAAAATGTAGAGGGCTTCAAGTCAGTATTGCATATTGCAGTTTTGCATTCTGTACAGTTTTGAAACAATAGCGTAGTGATAAAGTCAGATTCTGAAATCATACAACCCTCATTCATCATCAGTTCCATGTATACAAATAATGTTATTTGTTGGGATCGAATGACTGGACCATAGGTCTGTTGTAGTGGAGTCAAAACACATCTTTTCATATGTAGAGTTGTACGGATGAGGCAGGACAACTTTATCAAAATATCTTGTTCTTGGTAGCACAAACAGTCTGTTGTTTTTTTAGCATGTGGATAAACACAGGTGTTTTTACAGTAAGATCTGCTAAATACAGGACTTAGGTTTGTAATTGAGTGTTTTTACATTGCAGTATTGCTACTTTTACTCAAGTAAAATATCTGAATACTACTTCTATCATAAATACAAAATATATTTATCTATATAGATCTATGGATGGATAGATAGACTTAGTTTCTATAAGTACCGACTGTGCTTTGCAGTACAGTTCACACCTGGTCTGTTTGGTGTCTAATTGTCAGTGGCTGCTCCCTGCCAGGCCCGGTCCCCCCATGTCCGTGATGTAATTGCGTATTTCCAGCACAGTGAAACATCCAAAGAGGCCTAAATGAGATTTCACTCAGCAGGACGGAGCCTGCGGTGGGGTGCTGATGATGAATGTATTGTAAGATTGATTAGCGCCAGTAAGAAGTGTGGCGGATATGGCCACCGGAGGTGTTTTGTGTGTTTGTGTGCGTGTGTGTGAGAAAAAGACAAGAGGTTGGTGGCGGAAGTGACAGAGTGTGTGTGTGTGTGTGTGTGTGTGTGTGTGTGTGTGTGTGTGTGTGCGCGTGTGTGTGTGTGTGTGTGTGTGTGTGTGTGTGTGTGTGTGTGTGTGTGTGTGTGTGTGTGTGTGTGGTGGTGTCATGTGCACGTGTGTGTGAGCGCTTGATGTGATATTTGTGTTTGGATGGACTGCAGAGAGCGTCATTCAGGTGAGAAGTGAGAGTTGGAGAGCTGCGAGGTGAAAAAACAACACGTGAAAAAGGAAACAAAGAGGATCTCAACTATTTCATGAATTCAGTAGATCGAGACGAGCACACATTAAAGAAGCATCCACCACAAAACAATCCTAACAAGCAGCTTCATTTAGTATTCAGTCCCGAGTAAAAGATATCTCAGTGGTCTCAGATACTTCAACAGTTTGCCAACTTTCAATAATTGGGTATCACCTGTCATGTTGTGCCGTAGATGGTGTTGGAGTGATGCGTCTTATTCAGCATTGATTCAAGGCGTAGATCTCTGTTTTGTGTGGGGGAAAAGACGATCGATTGCAAGAACATGTTCATTTTGTCCAAGCTGATCAGTTTCTTTTAAGAAAAAGGATGATTTCAGCTCTGAATATTATTTTAAATTACTTTTTGCAGAATATTAGCACTAATCACACTAACATAATGATTTAACAATGCAGAACTCAATCTAAATCTACTGTCTCTCTTCAAATCAGCTTCCAGTGTATGTTTACTTCATTTTTATGTGTACTTTCTTGGGTTTAGGCAACAAAAGTATGTGGTTAGCTTTAGATAAAAGACTATAGTTTGGGTTGAAATAAGTGTGTTGTAGGACTGGACACATGCGGTGTCTTTTACTGAGTGGAAAACGTGAGGTCAGGAACTGGGTGCCACTTATTTGCCAGCTTTTAAGGGCATGGTGGTAGTTGTGTCTGAAGTGACCATAACCGACATACTTATTTAGTAGCCTCCTTAGCAGAAATCCAGAGTTTGAAGCTGATCTTCTTTCAGTGGTTAACATGTAGTCTGTTGGACAGATGGAAAGTTCTGAGTAGCTCTGCACTAAAATGATCAACTTCTCCTCCAAAGTTAGCGCATACTGATGTTTACAGAAGAAAGGAAAGATATGTGCTTGCTGTGATTGGTTGTTTCTGTAACAGTATCTCAGTATTATCACAAAAATGACCCTTAAGTACCAAAAGTAAAAGTTCTCATTATGCAGAATTGCTCCTGTCAAAGTATTATGTTATAGCATTTTAACGATGCAGTTTGTCGATTGTGTTGGTAATTTTAGATACTTTGTATATTATTGGGTAAATTAGTAGTATAATACTGCATGGTATCATGTACCTGGTAACTATATCTGTCAAATACAAGTCAAATTGAGTAAATATACTTTGTGACATTGCACCTCTGAATACAGTATGTTGTAACTGAACATCTTGTGCATCAAAGATCAGCATGTACAGATATAAAAACAATTCATGAGTCAGTTTACATTCTGTCAGATTTATGTTTGACAATATTCATTTACTTGTTTGATCGTCATGCGCCGCTAACGTTTAACAGTACAGAGGGAGAAGAGGCTGTGCGCTGGATTCAAGCCCTCAGTGGTTTGAGACTGCACCTCTCTGCACAGAGGAGCTGAGACACCTGCTCCTACTCTGATATTAACGGCTCCACTTCCAGATCAACAAATGTCACGTCATTTCAAACTCTGAATAATATCTGCAGATATTTCGTCCATACTCGTAAGTGTAGAAACTCAGTAGAAAATCTGTGAATTCTGCAGCGCTTAATGCTTTTGTTGTCTTTACAAACCTGATAAACATGGTTTTGTGTTTTTGAAAGCAAACGAGCCCTCAGATTCCATTTAAGCCCGGCTGTGGGGTGGTAGGACGCAGGCCTCCAGGCTTTGGCACAGGATCACTGTGCCTCCTTCATAAGAGGGAAATGTCTGTGCAACCCTTCCTACTGGAAGCTAGCCACCGCGCAGCGAGCCAAAAATGCCGCACGGACAATTCCCCCCACTCTGCTTTTAATGGTGGTACACAGAGGCAATAATCATAAAAAGCCAGGGTCTCTTTCTGAATGGTAACTGACATTCGTCTCCTGCAGTAACCGCAGCCCCAACGCCGGGCAATTTCCCCTCAACATGCAAAACTGTGGGGACAAAATGTGGGACCTGCCATTCTCCATGCATATTAAAGACACTTGTCATCAAGACGTCACCCAGGAGCTATGAGAACAAGAGGTACAGTTCCTCCGAGACAGACTCACTCACCATCAAAACCATGAAATTAGACCCGGGAAAATATCCTTGTGATGGGAAAAATGCTACACTTTAGTGCATTTTGCATATAAAAAAAAACTGAAACGGATGCATGTAAATTGCCCGTGCCACAAAGACAAATTGGTAATTCAGGTTTGGAATGAAAATGACACTAAAGTGCAAAAAGGAAATGGTGCAGCGTGAAAGGAATAAGGGTTGTTAAAATGTCACATTTGAGATTCTGTGCCTTTAGGAATCGAGATGTATTGTTAGAGGAAATGTGATAAACACGAGCCAAATGTACGGGCAGCAAATAGAGCTCCATGTATGCCTCGTTGTCTTAGTCAACGTGCAACGAGCGACGCCCACAGAACAGACACAAACTGATGAATGCACAATTTGTGGTTATATACTTCCTCGCACCTTTCTCTTAGGAACTCGTACGTTTTCTCCATAATGACAGAAAAAGGAACAAGTACCCACACAATGACATTCAAAGCGTAATTCTGAGTAAATGAAAACCAAATGTTGATTTGTTCAAAGCGCTGACAGATCACACAAACACATGTACTTGCATCGCGAGGAGGCACACAGAATTTTTTCAAATGGTCCAAAGACACAGAGCCAAAATAAATATTTTTCATTTTGGAAAACCTGCTAAACACACAAACTCCGCTTCAGCCACTTCAAGCACTTCTCATACAATTAACATTTGAACCAGAGTCAGTGAGCAAAACAACACACTTTACTGTTTTGTTCATATCACGGTTTGTATGGACATGAAAAACCTGGAGAAGTCATGAAGGAGTTTGTGATTAGCAATTTCCAGGCCCTTTGGAAAAAATTAAAACCAGAAAGTTTTGGAAAAATCACTAAAATGTGTTTCAGAAATACCTGCATACTGAGTATACATGGTTCAGTTGAGATCAAATGAGAAAAATCTGTATTGTTAAAAAAAACACAGTTTCCTGCACATTCAGTTATTTGTGGTGGCCCGCCACAACTAAAACTGATTTTATGTTTTTGAAGCTGGACTGTTCATTTGGAGTGCTACTGAAATAGTTACCTAGGACTAGGCAGTATTGGCTAATTATGATAATGCAATATATTAAGGCTTTGTCTTGATGCACAATATATATCTTGATATTTTTAAATCTCTTAAAAGCACTTAAACATTCGAAAACCTTACAATTTTTATTTATTTATTTATTTTCAAATTCCCTCTTTGATGTAACAGTATTGTTGGAATGACTATTTTTACTTTGAAAAAATATCAGCACAATTACATTGATGATAAATAATCATAAGTAATGTAGATGTAATGAAAGTGAGTAAAGTCAAGTATTTAGTAAAGTAGAACTGTCTGATAAGTTGAGAAAACTACATCACTTATAATGCAACATATAAAATCAGAAAAAAACACCTCAGAATGATATATACTGTCATATTTCAGTAGGATATAATATGTTGTCCAGCCCTAATTTCACTACACTCTCGGAGCGCAGAGTGTACTGTGGGCACAGACAGAGCAGCAGAACATCAGATGCAGTCAAAGTGAAACTTAACATTTCTGGTGCCGTGTCCACAAACAAAGCGCTAACTGCAGAGGTATCTTGGGTGCTAAAGGTGGCCAGTTCTCGCTATTCCTACAAGTCAAGTGAAAACAAAGAGCCAGCTTCTTATTCCTTTGTGCAGGCGATAGTGGAGGCTGGAAGCATTATATTTTTGGGTTGTCCGTCTGTCTGGAGTCCTTAAAATTTGGCACAGATTTACTCTTGGACTTAACAATGAACTGACTAGCTTTTAGTGGTCAGAGGTCAATGTCACCATGACCTCACATTCGTCCCATTCTCGTGAACACAATTGCTCAAGAACAGTCCAGGAATTTTTTTCAGTTTTGGCACAAATATTCACTTGACCTCAGTGATGAACTGATTAGATTTTGGTGGTCAAAGATCATTTTGACCTCTGTCTCATTCTCCCTGAAAGAATTTCTTCAAATTTGGCAAAAGCGTTCACGTTGAGTCAAGGACAAACTGATTAGATTTTGGTGGCGAAAGGTCACTGTGACCATGCGTTCATCTCATTTTCATGAATACAATGTCTCAAGAAAACCTTTTTTTCAGATTTGGCACGAACTTCCACTTAGACTTTACAATAAATTGTATACAAGTTGCTGGTCAAGGGGCGCTCAGTGGCACAGTGAACGAAGTGGGCGCCCCGTGTATGGGGACAGTGTCCTTGCCACTGCAGCTATGGGTTTGCTTCCAGCTCGTGGCCCTTTGCTGCATGTTGTCCCCTCTCTATACCCCTTTCTTGCTCACATCCTGTTCTGTCAATAAAAGGCAAAATGCAAAAAAAAAATAAAAACAACTCTTTTGACATTTTATGTCATTTTATATCCAAAAGGTCAAAGATCAACTTCACTTTGACATCATAATGTTCTACCAAAACACTTTTCTGGCCAGTACTCAACCTCATAACTCAGGAACAGAAGGGGAGACATTTGGTCAGACACTGAATTAGTGACGCTAATCTTAAAACTGTGCTGATTGTGGAGATCTTTTCGGCTTCCTAGTTCAGGTCATGTTTCCAAACAGCTAGATAGCTGCCAGTTTTGCATGCAGTGTAGGAGCAGTGCTTATATACGTACTGTTGGGCTGGCTCCATATTTTAAGTAACTGACAAGAAATTTGTATTCTGACTTTTTCTATGTACAAACACGTTACAGGAAGTGTATGGTCATCAAAATTTGCCTTAAGGGCATGAAAAAGTCATGTAAATTTACTGTTAAAAATGTGTGTGAACACAGTTTTCGTTGCCTGTATTTACAGTAAGAAAGGCAGATTACCTCCCCCCACATGGGTGACACAAGCCCCCCTCAGTTTGTCCCTGGGCTCCTCGGGGCCCAAGACCAGTGCCCTCCAGGATGACAAATGGCCTTAATGAAATTGGACAACTCAGCATACATGCATAAGAGGATGTTAAATATTGATAGTGAAGATCAACGTAGCGGTGCATATTCCACTCTTTAATATTTTAAGTGTCAGACAGGCCTATTGTCTATCTATTGGGGGGGTAAATCACTGTCTGTGTCCCCCTCCTCTACTTCCTCTTTGAGACACATATGATGGCCGGGGCAGCGTTCGCTCGGTTATGGATGAGAGCACCCAGGTCTGCACTTTGCATATGTGCTCAACAAAAAGCGTGGCGGGACATCTTTTCATAAATTTTCATTCTGATCAAGTGGGTTTATGCATTTGAAAACATGTAAGCAAGCAAATGGAAACCATATATTTATTTACAGTTTAAGCAGCAACAATCTAAGATCCGTCCTGATAGAGTTCATTTTGAGGAACAACAAAAGGGGCGCCTTCAAATCTGGCTTGATAAAAATGATTTTGATCTCCAGCTTAAAGGATGAGTCTTAAGATTCCGTATTAATCCATGCCCTTGCAATCTCCTTTCTTTCCTCTAATGTATTAATCATTTTACATTTTCTCAAGTTATGAAAGAACGTGCGATATCAAACGCCATACGCATGCCAACGCTTGTGTATACAGTGTACTTATCACAGTGGCGGTGCCGCACCTTGAGGGCGTGTCGTCGCGCGGCGCGGTAGCAAAGGCAAAGATCACATGAATAACCATTATTCAAATCGATTCAAATTAGGGGGGCACTCAGAGTAATCGGCTAATATCCTACAAAAAATCAATTCCACTCCCATTTGGACACAATTGAATGCGTCTGAAGAGGGCAATTATTAAACACACAGATCAGATCCATAATTGGCAGAGTGTGTGTGTGTGTGTGTGTGTGTGTGTGTGTGTGTGTGTGTGTGTGTGTGTGTGTGTGTGTGTGTGTGTTGGGGGGGGGGGCATTAGCCCTGCATTGTCATGAGGGCTAATGCACTTCCACTGAGCCAAGAGCCACAGCAGACACTTAGCGGAAGCTAGGTTTGTGTAGCGGGGGCAGACGGGGCTGGCAGCACAGAGGCTGAGGAACTGCCAGGAGTTCATGAGGGAGGGGTGGACAGGGTTCATACGGTCATGAAAAAACCTGGAAAAGAATTTGTAATGATCTGTTTCCAGGTCTGAAAAAGATTAGGAAAAAGTCGAAAAAGTCATGGAACCTGTATAACAACACATGATGTGTTCAAGGAAATTTGAAAATTCAACGATAATTTTTGTTTTTACGGTTTCTGGCCGTGATAAATGGCAAAATTTTGGTGAGTTCACAAAAAAGTTTTTAAACAAAAATTATTGTCCTTTTTTTCTTCGGAAATCACCAAAAGAAAAGTTTTTTTTTTCTGTAAAATCACCAAAAATATTGAAAGAAAAAAAGCCTTTTTTAAAAAAAAGATAATATGCCTTCAGTTGGATTTGAAAGGCAACTTTTATTTAAAAATTGGCAGTAAAATAAATGCAAAATACAACCATTTATGATAAATAAAGCCTGACGGTTTTGAAAAGGCATGGAATTTTGTTTCACAAACCTATATAATAACACATGATGTGTTCAACTGTTACAAATGTGAAATAAATGGTGGGATTTTTGGTGTGTTCTTAAGAAAGCATGCCTTCCAAATGCACTGAGATGTTTTCTTTAAAATAACCAAAATTATTTAAGAAAAAAATGCTTTTTTTTAAAAAAAAATCAAACCCGTGGGCATGTTTTCTTTAAAAATCATTGGTAAAATAAATATAAAATAAAGCAATTTAAAGTTGCATGCCCTTCCCCTAAAAACACAAGTCCCTCCCAAGTGCTTAAAAAATGATTTGACATGCCTCCCCCTTTTTGCACCAGCCCCTCCCCTCTCATGCTTAACAAACAGTCCCTTAGTTATATTTAAATATTCAGTTCTAATCCTGTTTTTAGATAATACATAATTTAAAAAAAACATAATAAGGTAATGAAAAAGAACCGATAAAGAGTATTGATGGGCATTTCAGAGAATGTATGATCTTTAAAATTTGAAAAGTCATGGAAATTTATTGTAAAAATGTGTATGAACCCCGGATGGAGGTGGAGGTAGAGGTGGTGGTGGTGGTGTGGTAGGAGGGCACCTGGGACTTTGCCTAGCGGGGCCCGCTCCCCTGCAACCTCCCCCTCAGCTCCCCCCTTCTCCTACATCCCCTAGAGGCTTGCTTCACTACGGGTCCCTGACACACCGGAGGGATGACCCTGGGAATCTCATTATGCATACAACCAAAGTGTGCCCCCCCACCGCCACCAGAACCACCGCCACCCTCAACCCTACTGCCAGCCGCCCCCCACTAATGCATTTGCATACAGAAGACAGACCAAATAAGGTAATAAATCAGTGGCCTATATTCAAATGGTTTGCAGGGGAGATTGAAACCCCTGCATACACTACCCCGAGTAAATTCACCCACATGCTGCAGAGCCAGATACCCATTCTCATCAGCGGACACAGGCGCTGCGTCCACCGGACACCTCGATATAAATATATATCTCGCTTCATTGCATTGCCGAGGGACGAACTACCTCAATATATCAATATACATATGCTTATATCTCATATGCCTTAGGCAAACTAACTGCCTCGGTTATAAGGCTGTGCTTTCATGGCACCCGAAGGTCACAGCTCATACTGAGAGAGGGAGGACAATTTGAATATTGCACTTAATGTAGGTCTTTGGACACCACCTCTGCCAATTCACTTTGCCTCATCAATAATGAAATTGCCATGAACATGGAAATCAAAGTAATTTCCTTAAGGTGGGATTACGGAGGGTTTCAATTTTCTTACAACATGCAGCCTCGCTTTCGTGCCGGCGACAAACTTTCACATGGAGGAAAGTGTGTACACATGCTTGATGTGGCTGATTATAAAAGTCTGAGAATAAATAAATAGGAATGTCTGGCTGTTGTGCATGCTTGAATAGGACACAGTGAGACGGAATAATAAAATCAAATCCTAAACAGAGTAAGATGTATTTGTGTGTGCGTGTGCTGACTGGCACAATAAAGCAGGCCAACTATGATTGCATTATGATCTGGTGGAAAATGAATTCTGCTTAACAAGCCGACCCCCCCGTGCGCGTGCGCGCACACACACACACACACAGACACACACACACACACACACAGACACACACAGAGGCAGCTCCACCTACACACACTTACTTCCATTCCATTATTTTCAATAAAAATGGGTAGAAAAAAAGATGCATTTTAAGATACATGCAAATAGCTATCCATCAATCAATTTGTTGGTCCCAAAACTACCATCAAAGGGGCAGAGGCTGTGAAGTATGCAATTCCCCATCAACAAATGGAGGATTGAAACTGAATCCTTCAAGCTTAATTAATGGGAAGTCTGCCACTATTACTTGGTTTGTTTAACGCGCCTCACACAGAGGGCAAGTTGTCCTTTTTTGAATCACTGCACCGAATTCCACTTGTTCAACATCACTGAACTGCTTTTCATGCAAAAAAACAATCCATCTCATTTTTAATCCGCTCCTCTCATGGGTCGACATGTCATTATTTTGATCCCCACGTACAATGGCTTCACACATTCATATTGCATCACTCCGAGTGTGTGCCAGTAATTATCACGAGGCAGAGATTTCTATTTGTAGAATAACTACCTACAGTTAGGCAGAAGCACTGATGCAGTAATTTCTGTTTCATCCCAAAGTTCAGCCCCACACCAAATACCTCTCTATTCCAGATAGCCAATTATATCTCGGTAAATAGTGACTTAGAATCCTATTTTTACCGAAGCATCATCGCAAATCTATAATAAAAGCTAATGAGAAAAAACACAGAAGTTTGTTCAAAAAATGTCAAGTTGGAACTTTCTGTAGGGAACCAAAATGGAAATGAGTCAATGTAAATAATGGTTTAATGAAATCCCCTCCAGTGTAAATCCAATGTGAAATTCACCAAAATACGGGAAACTTTTCACCCTCTTCAGCTAATAACTGGTGACAGGAAGAGGGCTTAAACAAAAGATCAGTCAAGCGTTCATTTGAATATTCAAATCCTTTTTAATAAAACTCGGCTTGATTCATTTCCCATAGATTTGCCAAAAACACTCATTTTGCATTGGAGAGAACATCATTTGAATTTTTTGTGCGGAAAAAAAGAGACAGAGAATGAGACTGTAGTGTTCACCTGTTTGAGGTCACTGTCCAAAATTGGGAACATTTTCACATGTTTAAATAGGGAATACTATGTTTCTGCACGCAAACATAAAACTATGTGTGCAAGAAAGTATCTACATCATACCAATGTCACAGTATTTTCATGTTTTTCATAATTTAATGATAAATTTGGATGTTTTTATAGCCATTTATATTACAGGGTGTAAATTTTTTTTCTACATTCTATTTTCGTAGTTAAGCCAACCTGTTCCATCCCCAGGTTGTCAAATACCGATGCCTCGTCACACTCCCGAGCATCTGATAGTGACGCACAGCTGAAACCGTGCTTACAGAGAAAACTGAAGATCCAACTCCGTAGAGGTTCTTGAGCTACAGCCAAACTCTGAACGAGGCTTTTTCAGGCAACCGAAATGCTAGCATTAGCTTTCATGAACTGAAATTACACTGAAATAGCGACACTTATGGCGGCGCTCTGTGATTCTGGGGTTACATAACCTAACCGACGCTGTTGCAATGATAACGACATATCAACGGACTTCCCTCAAAGGAGCCAGGCTCTTAACTATGTGTAACTTTAAGGTTTAATATTAAACTGCTGAGTTTTGTAACACATTTACCCCTATATAGTTGTCTTGTATGTAGAAATTAGCTACAGCAACCAAAACTGTTATTGTACAAGGGTGTAAATATGTTTCTTTCTGCTGTAAAGTTTGGCATTTTAACACAGGAGTCTATGGGGATTGACTCGCTTATGGAGCCAACCTCTAGTGGCCATTAGTGGAAATGCACCTTTTGGCTCTTCCATGTTTTCAGCCTCAAAGGTTTCCTCTTGATTTTTGCCGTTTCCATTTCTTTGGGCTTGCAATTTACAGACCAACTTCTTGGTTTAACTTTGACTTACCGTACTTACTGTAGTTGTGCACAGTGCGACAGTTTTCCTGTTGTTGTTTACAACTCGTCTGACTGCTTGTTTTGAGCTTTTGGACCCTGTTAGTGATGCTGCTGTGTTCCCAGATATCAGAAGTTACTTTAGGGAGTGCAGTGCTATCATGACTAGGGGGTGACCGAAAGCTTTTTCAGGGCCGATACCAATTATTAGTATTTAATGAGATTGATAACCAATGTTTGGAACTGATATGCATTTATAATAAAAATGAAAATCTTGCTGTCAATATTTAGAAATTGGAATACAACAAACTCCAGCACAAAACTTTGTTTAAATGCCTTTAGCAAATGTTTAATCAAAACATTAACTTTTAACAACGTATACAGAAAGTTCCCAGCAATTTTTTTTATAAAGTCAAGTTAAAATCTAAAAAAAATATAGATAACTTCCCGAGATTTTGCAAAGTAAAAGTTCCTCCACTGCTGACACTCTCTTTGCATTTTTTAATTAATTAATTTTATTGGCGACCTTTAGAATAAAACGACGATACAAATAATCGGCAATATGCCAAATATTGGCTTCAATAATCAGCCAGGCCGATAATCTGTCGACCCCTAATCATGACAGATAGAAACAATGGCTTAAACTACAAAAATAAGACCAAGCTATATCAAATCGGAACTTATTATGATATATCATTTAAACATAGCTTGTCTCTTGTCTTGTTGTTCACACACATTGGGATCTTCTGTGCAGTCCCAGTCTATTAGAACATTTGTTACCTTTTCATAAAATTTAGCTTAGCCCACTACGCTACAACAATCTTCTACAAGATGTCAAACGTCTAAAGATTAAAGTCGCTTCAGCAGCAATGTGGCAAAACTCCACTCTGGGAATTTCTTTCCCTGTTTGCATGGTGTGAATAGGGCTCGCTTTTGACTCCGCTGTTCTCAAGGCCTCAGCACTCATAAACAAAGTGATTTATTCAAACTTTCCATATCAGAATTCTGCTATCTAATTACTTCAGGGGGACAGCATATTCCACTTGCCTATGAGTTATGGAGAACCTTCTTTATGAGTGAAGTTGATGGAGGATCAGGCGAAGAGCTCATCATAAATCCTCAATAATGCAAACGTTTGAGGAATATCTCAAAATAAAAATGCAAATGTGATTAAGAATGGGTTAGCCTGTGCTGATATGGCAGCTTGTATCATCTAAAGAGATGCAGAGCACCTTCGGAGGGGTTGGTGGAGCAAAAAAAAAAAAAGTGCCACGTACTTAGGAGGCACTCAAATAAATAAATAACATTCACTAGCATAGATGCTGTATGGTAATATCTCCTTTACAGCACGCACAGATGCACATGTAGACACACGCGTAGAAATGCACACACTCGCTCAGTCAGTATGAAAATGAAAGTGTGCCCAACATTTTAATCTCACACCTACGTGGCCCTAACGAGAAGGCATAAACTTTTAGGAGGGAGGATGAAGTTGAGGCTTGCACATGCAAATGGTGCACGTGGAAAATGGCGGAGGTACAATGCAGAAGCTTGTTAGTGACTGAGAGGCGAACAGTGAGGACGATCGTGACACCTCGTCACTCGCCTTTTATCTCTCGTCACCGGCAGATGAAAAATCACTGTGAATCTGCCACATCCGTCTGCATTAACATAACAAAGCCTCTGAGGAGAGAGAGAAAGAGAGAGGGGGGAGAGAGGCCGTAGCGACCGTCCTTCTCAAATCTACCCAAAGTCCAACCAATGTGCAGAATTGACAAATTCTCTTCCCTTTTTTATTCAAACTATTATTATTTATTCTTTTCTTTCTTCTGGCTTCTGTCTTTCTTCCTCTCTCTCGCTCTGTCTTTCACACACACACGTTCACACAGGATACAGACAGTGAGAACAGATGTCGAGCAGCCACCTAAAGAAGATCCTCCCCAATCTTAGCATCATCTCACCACTCAGCCAGTCTTGTCAGCACAATAGACAGGACAGAATTACAGACGGGTCTCTCTCTTGCTTTAAAAAAGGCACAAAAAAGAAGGACTCATCACCTCTCTCTCTTTTTCTATCTCGCCATTTCTCCTCTCTGCTGCACCCCCCCCAATCCCGCCATACAAAGCTCATTGGGTGGAAAGAGAGAGAAAGAGGAATGAGAAGAAGGGGGGGTTGAAAGACATTATGCATATGAAAATGTCCTGAAAGAGGTGTGATTTATGTATGCATTAGATGCAGATTCCATTACGGGCCAGTGGCTCAAGTGAGATCTTTCCAGGAACAGCGAGGCGACCTGATCAAACTCAGTCTCATTACTGGCCATACGGGCAGCGGGGGGAAACTACCAGCGGAGGAGAGGAAGGGTGCGACAGAGGGAGAAAAGAAAGAGAGATAGAGGAGGCATATTTACAACCTGGACACACACACCTCACCCACAGGGAGAGAGTAAATTGCAATCTGCCCTCCAAGACCGCGGCGGATCACAGACAGGCGTTCACCTGAAAGACGAGTGGGAGAGAAAGAGAGGAGGAATAGATGGAGAGAAAAGTGTGAATATATGTTTGTGGGTAACTGTGGTCAACTGTTGGGTTGTGTTTGTGCGTCTGTCTTTCTCACAGTGTTATTTTTCACCCAAAATGCCTGCTACTACGTACTGTATGTGTTGCAATCCATATGCATTCTTTAAAAAAAATAAAATAGATATGCAAGTGCACGCCTGTATGAAGCCCGGGGTTGTTTGGCTTGATAATCACGTGCCTCCTCGAGATAAGGAAAAAGTGTTTTGTGAAAAGAAAACATGGGCGGCAGTCCTCCATGCTGGCTGACCCCGGCGCTGTAGCCCCTGTGATTGGGGTCAGCCTGGAGATTCCTCTCTGGCCAGCTAATGTGATTGCATCGGAGCAATCCCCTTAAACGCCATCAGCTCTGATCTGCATAGTAATTGGCTCGACTCTCCTTGGACGTGACCTTGGGAAGGGGCGCTGTCACTCCCGCCGCTCTCTCCTGTACCGGCAATCATACACACATGCATACAAACTCACACACACACACACACACACACACAGTGGCAGCATAGGGATGGACAAGCAAGGTGAGGAGCAGATGCCCTACATGGTTCGCTGGGTAGTGACTATATCTGCAAAGAAATGCAGGTGACAGGTGTTAATAAACTACCAGGAAATAGGCGATACCTCGCAATCAACATGTTCAAACACAAGGGAAACCAGTTTCGGTTAATTTTGGTTTTGAAAGCCCAACACCCAAAAAACAGAAACTGACTAGTTTTTTTTTTAAGGAAAAAAAAACAACACAAAATGACGTGAATGATAAGAGGTATTTTTCTCTCAGCGTGATGGTCTGCAGACTGCTGCACGCATTGGATTTTATAAATTTTGCAGAATATGAGCTCTGTGGCAAACAAAAGCTTGTGATATTTATACACAGGTTTCAACATTCATAAAAAGATTGGAAAAGTTATGAAATTTCACAATCACGTTTTCCAGGCTTGGAAAATGAAAGACCAGCCACTGAAACTTTGGAAAAATCATTGAAATTTGTTGCGTGTAATAAATTACATTACATTAATGTAACATAACAGTGAATTTATTTTCTGTAGATGACAATATAACATACAGTTTACAGTACATTTTTTTTTTAAAATTTTTGTTTATTGCAATTTTATAAAGACAGGTTTGAATGGGATGTTTTCTTTTTATTATTTTTTTCTTCTTCAGTTTTTGGAGGGCAAGTTTTCTTTCTTTGAAATTATACCATTTATTACAGCCAGAAACTAAAAACAGAAGTTACTGTCAAATTTAAAGTGGTCCTTGACACATCATGTGGGATGCTGAAATTATGTTTGAATAGAGTTTAAATCTTTTATGTCTGAAAAACAATGTGCAAGAGGGGAAAGAAATTGTTTACATGACAATGTATTTAAAGCTTCTATACATCTTTATCAACAAGATTATCTTTACATATGAACACCATTTTTTTTAGTTTTTGAAGCATTAATGCAATCATAATTGAAGCATAAACACCCTCTCACTCACCGCCTTTGGTTCCCTTGAGACAAGGGAACTTATTTCTGCATTTTAGGACTCATTCATGCAGCTTTTTATTGTCTCAAAGGGCTTTAACACTGCATTTCCAAGTGCTATAAATTTTAATGTTTTGTGATATAAATTTCCAATTGCCTTCAATTTTATTTTCTGTTTGCTTTGTTAACAGAGAAGAAGAAACACCCTGCCCACTGCCCACCCTCTGGTCTTCACTGGTTAGCTAGCCTTGGCTGCTCTGCACTGCACAGCATCCAGCTCATTCTGCAGTCACTGCTGGTAACACCATCCCAAACCCAGGTGGTGGGACATTGTTGCTGCAGAGACATTGTACCTGCCCTCCAGTCATCCCCGGTGAGTAAACAGCTTCATTTTGACTCCCAAACCTGCTTTAGCATTGTAACTAGCACATGTTAGTACCATTGCCTGTGCTGACTCTGCTAATGGTGCTAACAGAGCTACCTCATTTAAAACCAGTCACCAGAAACATGTTTGTATTTTTGTTTCTACAAATGTTACATTTGTGCATTATGTTGTAGCTGATGCGTTGAAACTGATGTTTCTTAACAACGCTGTGGTCAATGTGTCTTCATGTTTAGGCACGAAAAGCACTTGGTTATGGTTTGGAAAAAGTCATGTTTTGACTTAAAATACCCACGTTAGTTGTCAAGAAAACACTAGAAAAGCAATGACAGGTCCATGAAAAACGCTGTGGTTGGTGGCTCAGACACTACTGGGAAACACTTAAATGTGTCAGTGAAACACACCTAGACTCTGTCGCACAAATGCTGCCGGGACACACCACAATGTGCCGCTGAAAACACGCAGGTGCTACAAATACAGCTAGGAAATGCCATGATGTGCATCTACAAACTCCTATTTTGGATATAAAAAACACTCCCTATTTAGTGCCACAAATGCTGCTGGGAAATGCAGTGATGTGCCGCTAAAAACACCCAGGCTTGGTAAAAAGGGTTCAGTGCCACGGAGGGTCTTGAACGCTGGTCTGCAGCTTGGCAGCCATCTCTCTTCGGTGTTACACCGTTGACTCTTCCCTCCACCTCCCGATAACAAAGTCAGCTCATATAATTTGTCAGTAGAAATGTTGATCACATGATACATATGAAATGTACAAATTTAAAGTTTTCATAGTGAGCAGAAATGTACAATGCCAACATTTTCTACTGGGAACTGGGCTGCTAGTTCCCAAGCAGCATAAAACCTTACTAGAGTTTTCTTAGTGTGGTACGGCAAAGTACTAGTACTTAACTGTAGTGTATAAATTAACCTATAATCTGACATAATGGCAAATTGATTGTGGTCCGTCACTGTAGAGAAGGGTCACTCAACTGGCTTTAAATGGAGGCCCCTTTAGCCAGATGAGGCCAGGAGCCAGTCACAGCAGCCCCATGGTCCTCGGATTTTAGGATGTTTCTGAGATTTAAGGGCGAATTTAGGATTTAAGGACGTTCTTTGGATTTGCAGACATTTCAGCATATTAGGACATTTCTAGGATTTTTGGACATTGCCAAGGTTTTGGGCTGTTTCTCAGATTTTAGTGTGTTTGTAGGATTGAAGGACATTTCTTAGATTTAAAGACCTTTCTAGCATTTTAGGACATTTCCAGGGCTTTAAGATGTTTTTTCGGTTTTCAGGAAGTTTCTCTGATGTTAGGACATTTCCAGGACTTTTGGACATTTCCAGGATTTAGGAGCATTGAGAACATTTCTCGGATTTAAAGACATTTCTAGGATTTTAGGATGTATCTAGGTTTTTAAGGGACATTTCTAGGATTTTTGGACATTGAGAACATTTCTAGGATTATAGGACGTTTCTCTGTTTTTTTTTTGACATTAGGGGCTTAGCCAGGACCTCTTTCAGGGGTGCAGAGGTTCTTCCACTGGCACTTTTTTTGATAAAAAAAGCTCTATTTTGATGCCGTTTTATGCACTCTGGCATCTTATGTATCCTAAAAGTCCAAAAACAGTTCCCAGTGTGAATAGAGTAAATTAGGAAATGGTTGGGGGGCCACCCAGCACCCTATCAGCAGCCAGATTTGGCCCGCAGGCCGTAAGTTGAGTCTCACTGTTGTTGTAAAATATCTTGTGGAAATACAGCATTATAGGTGCTTTGGCGGGGGTTCACACTGAAGTCGTCTGCTCTCTAAAACGGGAGGAATTGAGACAAATAGTGCTGTATATGCCCTTAAAGCTACTTTAAGAATAAATGAATCTCTTTTCCTGATTAACAGTAATTCATAAAGAAACGCGGTGAGACAGGGGTTAAGTCATGCTGCTGCAATTCCATTTCCCAAACACCCCGTAACCTTCTCTCTTTTTGTCCTTCTTGCATCAGCACTATTTGTTGAAGATCTTAACGAAAGACAAAGAAGCAGATGTATATTTTATGAATGTGTGCCTCTGGTTTATCTTCCTTTGTGGGGCTTGTGTATACAATCGAAACCAGCTCTCGAAGAGAAAAGTGCTTTTTCTTCTCCTGTCCCCCGATGTCAACGACAAGGTAAGTTGTGGCTTTGGCTGGCTTTTTGATATGCATTTCAAACGGGGGAAAACTTCACAACCATAGAGGCTAATTTGCAATGGAGATTTTTTTTTTATTATTATTATTATCGTTCTCTGCTTCGGAAAGCAAAACAGTCAAGGGTGTCAAGCGAGTGACAAGTTTGTTTTCCTGTAATGATTTCCGCAAACTTGAGGTCTGTTCTGTTTTGTTCCTTAGACAGTTTGACCTAGTTGGAGAGCGAGCACGTCCCCTCTCTCTTTCCCTCACTCATGCATTGTTAAAGCCGTGGGCCCGTATTAGGCACTCCCAAGTCATCACATGTCAGAAGGAGCTAATACAAACTGTGTGTGTGTGTGTGTGTGTGTGTGTGTGTGAGAGAGAATAGAAATACTTTATTTGCATTGAGGGAAAAATTTAGCTTTTTCCTCTTTTTTTTTTTTTTTTTTGACGCCAAGTTTGAGCCAAAGAAAAAGCTCATCAGGATTTTTACAAAATTACCTAAAAGCAACCAAAACAAGTTGTCACCGGCGTGCAGCTCACTACAATGAATTAAGTGACACTCCCTCAGCTGTAAGTCTGACATGAAACCGCCATCTATCCCCGTTCCCCAAGTAACCCTCCGCATGGCCGCAGCAGCATTGGATTATTCATTTGAAACATCAGCACTGAAACAGGCCCAATGTCTGCGAGAAAAAGTTTCTGAGGCATCCTCAAATGGCTGTGGGGGAAGACTGGGGCCCAGAGGATTTGACTGGAGCGCACCCAGCAATACTCAAGAAAAAAAAAACAAAAAAGGCAAAAAAAAAAAAAAAAGTGCTTTGTTAGAAGAGCGAGAGGCATCCCTTGGGCTGTCTCTTTGAATAAGCCAGGAGTAAAGCATCCACCAGCACCACCAACCCCGCACACCCTCCACTCCTTCCTCTCACTCACTCACTCTCGCTCCGTACCCACCGTCTCCTCCTCCCCCACTCCTTCACCCCCCTCCTCCCTCCCCTCTCCCTTCAGAGCGACAGAGGTATAATTGTGCCACGGGGTTTTAGGTGGTGTGACATATCTGTCACCTGGAGACGTGCCGTATCGTGCTCTCCGGAGGAGCCTCGCCTTCCTGTTGGGTGTTGTGTGGAGAAAGAGAGAGAGAAAGAGAGGGAGAGAGAGAGAGAGGGCTGGCTCGGGCTGTTTGTTGACTTTTGTCAGCGCATTGATGCTTTGTAAACTTTCCACCGCCCCAAAGTTTTGTTACCGTGCTGCGTGTACATGCCACTTCGACCACATGCTCCACCGCTCGGGCTCTTTTTGAGTGTCATTAAACCCAACACACTGTAAAATCTGACAAGTTGATCCAACTTAAAATAAAATTGGAAACCGATTGCCTTGAAAAAGGAAACTGAATATAACAAGAAATCTTAATCTATGTTTATACAGGCTTCCCACGGTCATGGAAAACCTGGAAAAGTCATGGAATTTCACAATCACATTTTCCAGACCTGGAAAAGTCTTGGAACAAGTAAATATATTAGAAAGTTTTTGGAAAAATCATGGAAATGTGTTGTGTGTCGTAAATTAAATGAAGTTATTGTGACACAATGGTGAATTTATTAATTGTGGCTGACAACGTAACGTAGCTCTAATATGCATCCACGTGTGACGTTTTGATAATGATTTTGTTTATTTGTTCGTTAAGAAAGTTTCCTCATTTCCCTCTCGTGTTCTGTCTCTCTCGTGTCTGCCCACAAGACATGTCAAATCTTTTTTTTAAGCACCTTTTACTTTACGGGAGAGACATACAACTTTAAATGTCTGTATTTTGTATTTTATTTTACAGCCAAGTTTTAAAAAAAAAAAAGGCCCTTTTTTACTTTCTTTTTTATTTATTTTTTATTTTTTTGGTGATTTTAAAAGAAGCTTTAAAAAAAATTTGATTTTTTTGGTCTTTTTTTTCTTAATATTTTTTTCTTTTGTTTTTAAAAAAACAAGAGGACATGTTTTCTGTCAAAAAAAATGTTTTTTGTCTTTTTTAAAAAATCGTCTAGATTTTTCTTAAAAGTTTTTTTCGCCATTTTTTGGGGATTGTTTTTATTTTTATTTTTGAAAGGTTTGTTGTCTTTAAAAATCACCAAAATAATGCAATTTGTAAATAAAAAAAAAAATGCTGAAATCAAGTTTAAATAGTGTTTGAATCTTATATGTTTGAAAAAATGCCTGGAAAAGTGGGGCAAGAAGAAAAAAGGTCCTTGAAAGTCATGCAAAATTTTTGAAATTTTGTTCATGGCAATGTATGAGAACTCTGGTTATATCTAATTGTTACGTTTACACCAGATTTAGCTGTATTCACTTAATTCAGTGAAGTTGTTGCAAGTTAAAAACGAACAGTGGAATTAACTTCTGTCTGATTTTTAGCAGCTTCAGTAAACTAAGTTAGTCTGATTTAGCTTGATCATCACAAAAACGATCTTGCCAATGATGAAGTTCGGCAATCTGCGAGTTCATTTTGTAATAGCACACTAAACTTGGTTTACTGAAGTTGCTCAAAGTCTAAAAGATTGATTTGATCAAACTTTTTAATTTTTAAGTTGCAGCAACTTCACAAATGAAGTAAATATAATTAAATTTTAAGTAAACTTAACAATTAAATACAAAGTAAACATGAATTCACAACAATAGTTGAATTTACTTTCATTTTTCCAATTTTTTTAAAAGTAAAATCAACTTTTACAGTGTAAAATATACACAAAAAATGGCACAAAATTTAACTAAATTTGAAGTAAAGTTAACAATAAGACATAAAGTAAACATAAATTAAACTGATATTTATATTCACAGTGAAAAAAGAGAATTTTCTCAATTTTCTCATAGATAAATTTTCTCAAGTAGATGTGTTAATCAATTTTATAACTTGAATTGAAAAAACTGTTACCAATTGAAGAAATTAATAATTGTTAATGTTAACAATAATTGTTATTGTTAACAATAATTGTTATTGTTAACAATGCTCTTTTTTGTCAGTGTAATTATTTTTTCGAGGCAATTGGTTTCCTAGATTTTAGTCTTTTTAAGTAAAATCAACGTGTCAGATTTTACAGTGTACACAGCCACTGAGCGCTCTGCATGCTTCCATAAACACCAGGTATTGTTGCAGGAAGCACGTCATGCTCCTCAACACATGCTAGACAACACGGCTCCGTCCCTCCTCGGAGGATCGTCTGACTTTAAATGAAATGTCCCATTTTTACATAAATTATGAGATGTACGTGGTCCTGCGCCGTCTCTCCCTCAAATAGGCCTTCACTCTTCTTTCTTTCACCCTCTCACTTCACAGCCAAATCAAGAATTCTGTTGGCAGTGAAATATATTGAATTTGACAACTCCAAGAAAGACTTTCTGGAGGATAGCGTTTTATTTTGGGTGACCTAATTGTACGCTCCCCATGGCTGCTCCTTGTGCGGTATCTCACTCACTCCTGAAACAGCTTCATTTCTACATTCAAATTATTCATCATCGCCTGGATTTATTTCCTCCTTTCTTCACTTTTCATACCTTTGGTGTTCTCTGCGGGGATTTGAGATGAGGAGGGAGGAAAAAAAAAAGTGCTTCTTTGTTTTTTTTTTTCGTGAGCTATTGTTGAAACACCTTAAGTCTCTGGTGTACGGCAGAAGCTGAAGTGATAGACAGGGCTGCCCTATTTACAGCCAGATTAAAAAGAATCACACAGGAAGAGAGTGTTAAATGATGATTGTCTATGACATTTAACAATTGATTAAAGAAAGATAAGTTTTAATAGGTGTTAGTGATGGTGGTGTGGGTGTTGGGGGAGGGAGGGGTTCTTCTTCTCAGCAGCAGTGTCTTTTAAAATTTTTTTATGCATGCCACATTCTGCTGCTCGTAACGATGAAATGATAAATTTAACATAAAACATCTAAAGTCTATCAAAAAGAGCACAGGTATTGAAGCAAATAAGGATTTTTTTTAAAAAAAAAAACTTGTACAAACACAGCTGTACTTTTCCTCATACATACAAAAACACACCAATGCACGTTTTATTAGATTATTAAATTTAATAGGTTTAATTTGGAAATTTGCCATTCATTTCTTTTATGTTTCCCCTTTAAATGTTATCTGTTTTTGAGCGTGCACCATTCTAATATGTGAATATGATATTATCTGTCATGTTCATAGTAAACCGCATCCGTTCTTACATTAACCCCTTGTGTGCTAAAACTGATTGTTATCAAAGCAAACATGTTGACGACCAGAGGTGGAAGAAGTATTCAGATTCATTACTTAAGTATCAATCCCACAGTGTAGAAATACTGCGTTACAATGTCCTGCAAACTCTTACACTTAAAGTACCAAAAGTAAAAGTATTCAGAATGACGCATAATTATTGATGCATTAATGTGTTAATCTCTTTAATGTTTCAATTGAATTAATTTAAACACTCCTGGGCAGCTTAAACTATAATAAAACATCATAATTTGTTAAATAATTACATTTTTTAATTGATAAACCTAATCTGCAAAGTATCTTAAGGTATTAGATTAAATGTAGTGGAGTACAAAGTATAATATTTGCCTCCAAAATGTTGTGGAGTGGAAATATAAAGTAGCACAAATGGAAATACTCAAGTAAAGTAGTAAAGTACCTCAAAATTATACTTAAATACTGCCACTTGAGTAAATGTACTTAGTATGAGTACTCAGTACGCAGAATGGCCCATAAATGTTGATGCATTATTGTATTCCTACATGTTAATGTTGCAGCTAAGATTAAGATTAAGCTACTTCTAGGTAGCTTAATCTTTAACAATTCATTGTCATGTATTTCTTGATTATATTTTTTATTAATAATCTAAATTCATTACGTAACATAAGTTATTAAATTGATAGTGGACTCAAAAGTACAATATTTGCCTCCAAAATGTAGTGGAGTCAAAGTCTAAAGTAGTGTAAAAGTGAAATACTCAAGTAAAGTACCTCAAAATTGTACTCGAGTAAATATACTTTGTTATGTTACATAGGTTCTGTTAATATGCATTTAATCAGGACTTATTGGACCACAATGACCACAAATAGAAGTAGAAGTTTGTCACTTTCTGCAGTCTTATTTTCAAGTTACATCTTTTTCTCAAGCAATTTCCTATATTTAAAAAAAAGTTGTTTTAGACAGCTCATCTGTCTTAGGGAACTATTTTTACACCCCTCCATGTTTTAACTTTGGCAAACATTTTCAGGAATCACAATCCAGACGAGTGTGTTTTATTAGTAAAGTCTGCCAGCATTGTCAAACATCACGTCAGTCTGTCTCACGGCATGCTAATTACATGTGCAAGACAAGAGAGCATAAGAGCATAGAAGCAAATAGCATGAGCACCTGACACGACCGGAGATAGAAACACTTTTTGGCAAGCAGGAGACGCGTGTGCTGACAGGGAGGCAGACAGACGGAAAGACAGACAGACAGACAGACAGACAGACAGAGTCATTGGTGGAGAAGTTACGCAGCTTAGCGAAACTCCCCAGTTTTCTCGATGTAAAGGACAAAAGTGACAGATAGCGTGGGATATTTGTGTTTTCAGAAATAGAATGAGAGAGAAAGAGTCCGTCGGTGGAGGGCTGCCGGCAAATGTCGAGGTCAGTGAGTTATCAAAGTGTGACTCACAGCTCCGAGGTAAAGATTTGAAAGAACCACATAGTAAATTATTTTTAGAATTTTTGTTTTTCAAGATATGACAAACTCCCACTTTCACTATACCTGCGTGGCAGACTGAGTAATGCACCCTTCACTCCAAGCACTTGTCTAACATGACTGTTTGACGTGTAAGCCCACACAGTGGCACGCATAATTTTTGGGCTGTGAGAGCTTAAAATTGGGCGCAGGAAAGTCTGACAAAATAAGTCAAACTTTTTCAGTGTTTTTTTTTAAGACTGTTTCATCATAATGTGCCGATAAATTTAAATCTGACTCCCATTGTGACTCACTCGAATAAAACCACAACTGGAAGTATATATCACTTCAGTAAAACTAGCTGTTTTAACTTAAAAAGGTTAGTGTCAGGGCTGCCTTAAAAAATTTGTCTGAATTTGAGAAGACACATTTTGTGTAATGATTCAAAACATAAGTTTTTCCAGTCAAATAAACAGTTGTACTATGCTACTAAAGGCTTTAAATCAATCTTAGTGAATCAGTTTAATCCACAGACTTAAGCACAAAGTACACTTTAAAAAGAGACTAGACTAGAGTTAGTGTCCGGGCTGCACTAAAATCTTAAGTTGACCAAATATGATACAAATTTAGGTCATTTTGCAATGATACTTTTCATATTTCCCAATCTTAGAAAAATGAAGGAAAAAAACAGCATACAAGTATAGAAATGTAAGAGAAGATTCACTGTCAACTTGTCAACTCCACTTTGATCCCCACATAGTATAAACCAGAAAGTATTCATCACTGTAAAACGAAACTAGTTGTATCAACTTAACTAACTGAGCATCTAGGCTGCCTTAGAATTTTGAGTTGACTGAATTTGAGAAGTCACATTGAGGTAATTTTGTAATGATTCAAACAAATAAGCTTTCTAGCCCAATTTACTTGGTCTTAATTCAGTTGTACTATGCTGCTTGTGGCTTAAATTGCTCCTAGATGATTTTTGTTGTCGTTGTTGTTGTTACGTAAGAAGAAATGTAACTAGCGGATTTTATTTGTGTGCTAGCTCAGTGCGTGTACACTAAAAATATCTCCCAAACAGACAAAACTATGTATTTAACAGAAGACACATTGTAAAAGGAAACTAGTTGTTTCAACTTAAAAAGTTGGTGTCATTACTGCAGTAAAAGTTGAAGTAATTTTTTACTGATTATAACAAATACTCTTTTCTTGTGATATGAGCTTGATCTCGGTTCAGTTGTACTATGCTACTTAAAATAATCGTAGTTGATTTTTTTAACCTTTTGCCTGCTAGTTCAATGTGTGTACACTAAAATTATGTCTCAAACCTACAAAAAAACCCAAACCTGTGAATATGTTGTTTTTAAAAAAAAAACAAAAAAAAACAGTGTACACTGAACGCTGTACACTGAAAATATCTCCCAAACTTAAAAAAACAAAACTTCGTATGTAAAATTCAGCAGAAGACACACTGTAAAAGGAGACTTCAACTTCAGAAGTTAGCGTCATTGCTGCTGTAAAAGTTGACTCAATTTAAAAAGACAAGTCGAAGTAATTTTGTAATCATTCCAGACAAATACACTTGTCTAGTTATATAAATTCAGTTGTACTATGCTGCTCATGACTTGAATTGATCCTAGTTGATTTTTTTTTTGTTTTGCCTGCCAGCTAAGTGCATGTACACTGAAAATATTTCCCAAACTTTAAAAAAGCAAAACTACGGATGTCGAAATTCAACAGAAACAAACCAAGTTTCCCCGCTAAAGAGTCAACACTGGCAAATACAACTTCATCTGAGAGTTTAATGAGTTGAATTACATTGTGCTGTAAATAGTCTTTCTCCGTAGGGCACTGCATTGGCCTGCGGACGGTTCCTGGCATGTCTGTGAAGTGTGGCGGTGCCCTGTGGGGACGGGAACGCACACACGTACACACACACACACACACCAGCCCCACCAGCATCCCCCCTCGCAACAGCTGCCGTGCTGCAGGAGGCAGCCGTACCCCTCGCTGATCAAATCTTGTCCGTCACATTTCCCCTAATTAACGGGCATCTGCTTCCCCCATTTTCCCTACATGGCTACACACTTTCCCTCTGTAGTTCCAATCATCTGATCGTTATGACCTTTAACCCCTGCGAGCTCGCCTGCCTCAGAGCGTGCCTGCGCTCGCCCGCCTGGCTGCTCACACCTCTCGCCCTCCTTCCTGCTTACCTGCCTGCCACATACCAGCTGGGGAGACGCGAGGGCACGCAAACAAACAAACCAATGAGGCGGCGTTCATCTGTTCACATTACCGTCTTTTACAGTGGTTGTTTTTCCTGCCAAACTTCTGGTAGAATTCACTCATTTTCAGAATAAAAATCCCACAAAGCCAAAAAAAAAAAAAAAAAAACCCTGAAACTTGTGACAACTTTGTTTTTATTTCTGGAATGGTCCAAACAAAACTTCACTCGTCCTAGAATCCAATTTTTTTCCCCCCAAGTGATTTGGCTCTAAAGAAAACTTATCTCATTTTGGTATGGAGAATTTGCCTTACAGTACTGCAATGATTTTTATTTCACTAATGACATAATTAAAGTGTGGTAAAAGCCTGGATTAACACCAGTCACTCAGACCCCACAGCCCGCCGCCACTGACAGGAAATCTCTCTTTGTCGGAGGGTTTATGTGTTATGGTAGGGACAGAGGGTGATGATGATGGTGTGTGTGTGTGTGTGTGTGTGTGTGTGCGCGCATTCCGTCATTCACAACACAGAGGCACCTGAGCAGGCACCAGCTGGCAATGTGAGAGGTGCGCTCTAATTTAAAATGCATCTCATTAGAAGCAACCCATAGCCTGTCACTATACTCTTTCTCTGTATAAAGACACACAGTGGAATTAATGATTTTCTCAAGAAATAGCTGTTGAAATGTTTCTCTCAATAAATATGTAACATAGGAGAGAATCACACTTAATAGCTACTTTTTTGGGAGGGAAGAAAATGTTTAAATATATATTTGTTTTAACCAATGGGAGGTTTATGTAGATTTTTCTGTTGAAGTTTGACCTTGAATTATGTGCATTTCCATTGAGCAGAGATTGAAGGCTTTTGTTTGTTTGTTGCTATTGTTTAAAACCCATTTCCCATTTGCAGGGAGAAATATACTTAAGAGAAGTGTTTATTCATTTGTAGAGATGGCTCCACTGCCAAGGAGAGGAGACTTGATGGAAGCTCAGATTCATTAAAACTTAATTAATATGCATCATTATGTAAATGAGGGTGCAGTTAATGAGTTTTTAAAAGAAGCATTCCTTAATTAGTTCACTTTTAATGGCATCATCATTTATCTTTTTCTTCTTTGAAGCAGAATGATGCACTAGATGCAGGCAGTTCTAAAATGCTAATCTACGTTTTATCATCTTATTTTTCTGATTTCCATGTGATAGCGACGACATCTCGAATCTTGTCGCTAATGAGGGACGTTTACACGTTTTAATGTCAGTTATTTCAATTCAAAACACTGTAAAAATTTTCTTGGGGGAAAAAAGGGGGAGGATTGCAAACAAACACAGAATGCTTATCACAAAAAAAAAAGATAATTAAAAATGTATCGACCAGGAGAAGTTAAATCCAGACCCTTAGGCTACTCACAAATGCAGTCTTTTTTTCCCCATCGTTTTGGGGGGAAAAGATTCTCAACAGTTCCATATCCCAGAGAACAACACTGGCAGGGTGTCAGAAGACTTGACAAAACCTGGAGACTTCTGACAGCGTCGCACTTCTGGATAATTGGTCCCCAGCACTTCCTGTAAAAAGCAGGCGAACTTCCTCCTTTACAGAGGTCCCGATAAAACTTTCTTCACAGTGTTGCACCTCAACCAACACCGCGTTTTCTCAATCATTGTTATGCATGCCACGCTGCAGTTCAAACCATAAACTGTGTACAGGAAGCGTTTTTTTTTTCTTTTTCTTTTTTTTCTTCATTTGTTGTTGTTTTCAGTTTTCACTCAGCATCAAATCCTGAGAACATGTGAGAGTAAGGTTGTCAGGTGAGAGTTTGAGACTCTTAAATGTCTCTTTTTCAAAGAGAATTCTGTGTGTGGAGTGATCTGTCCAAACATATACACATATATATATATATATATATATATATATATATATATATACACTCACACACACACACACACACACACACACACAAAATTGCAAGATGTTATCTAATGTTTTTAAACTTGTCATGAGCTTTTTTCACCCTCTACAAATCTTGGCAGTAATTATCATATATATTTGGGGAGACACATTCCACCCGAGATTCAAATTATATTGACAAAATATGTAAAAAATAAATAAATTATTTTTTGCTGTGACAGGCGTCGCCATCCGAAATGATCATTAGCAAATGTAGACTAATCATAAATAAACTAAACAAATCAGCATTATTATTACTACAAGTTATATTAATGCAGTGCAGCTCTGCATGTGGTTTATCTAAGTGCTGTACCCAGCAGCCCAATCAGTGTCAACCACTGTAGGTCAGTGATACTCAACTTACGGCCAGCGGGCCAAATCTGGCCCCTGATAGGGTGCCGGGTGGCCCCCCAACCCTTTCAAATAAAGTGAATTACACTGGGAACTGTTTTTGCAGTTTTAGTATACATAAGGTACCAGAGTGCATAAAACAGTGCCAAAATAGAGCTTGTATATTTAAAAAAAGAAGTGCCAGTTGAGGATCCTCTGCGCCCCCCGACAGGGCTCCTGGCTGAGCCTTTAATGTCCTAAAATGCTAGAAATGTTCTCAAATCTCAGGTATATCCTGAAATCTTAGGAATGTCCTTAAATCCTGTCCTAAAATCTTGGAATTTCCTTAAATCTCAGAAACATCCTAAAATCCTGGAAATATCCTTAAATCCTAAAAATGTCCTGAAAACCTTGGAAAGTCCTAAAATCCTCAGCATCCTCAGATTCTGGAAACATGTATGGGGCTGCTGCTGCAAAAGTGGCCCCCAATCAAAGCAAGTTGAGTAACTCTGCTGTCATGTCTCTCTATTTGATTAGTTTTGATCACTGTTGATTGTCATAGTCTTAATTTTGTCAATTTATCAATACATATCGCCTCTTAATATTTGGTTTCAGTACTCACTTTCTTCAGTATCAATACAGTCCATTCCTCTTTCTCTCACCTCATCTTTTCTTGACCTCATCGCCCGTCTCCTCTCACAGTGCTCTCTCCTTGTCACTCGTCTTATTTTCTATAGTTGCATAACGATTTTGTGGCACAGTTTTGTTTAATCTTCTTCTTGTACTTTATTGCTTTGTGTATGTGTGCACTACTACAGATTATGTTTTCGTTTATGTATTCGTTTATCTTGTTTATTTATTAATTTATCTTAAATCCAACTTGTATGCCCTCAGTTTATATTGATATTTTTCAAGGTATGTTGAAGTAAGAAGCATATTGACAACATTACAATCATCAAAATGCTCTGAAACAGTCAGTTTAGCTGTTCAGTTTCTAAGAAATTGTGTGGCAGAAGGTGTATTAAGGTGCAGCGAGTGACGTCTAAGGCTCAACATGGTTTGTCAGTTCTATAGCTCAACCTTTGTCTCCCTTCAAGCCTTCGCTCGCTAGTCACTCCAAGGTCACTGCTGGAAAACAAAGGTGGCGCGCTTTTGTCATCAGGGCATCTACACTGTGTAGTTTTCTGTTTTTAATTTTTACAATGTATTTTTAATAGGAAAGCTTTTCCTTTTAAGTTATGATTTGTCAGCCTCTTTGCGCTCTATTTTTCCTAGCTCCTAAAATTATATTACCTCTAATTTTACTGTTTTATTTTAACGCACCTTGTGAAGCACTTTGTAACCTTGTTTAGATAAGTGCTATACAAAGTTATTATTATTATTACTTTATTTTTTATTATTTTATTTTTTTTAATATTTTTTATTGCTATTATTATATTGTTGTTTGAAAATGGCCCCCCGCCCAGTGTAAAATAGTTGGTTACGTCCCTGCTAAAAACACATAATATGAACTGTTTGACCAGCATCTACTTTACACACACACACACACACACACACACACACACACACACACACTCACACACCTCCAACCTTTCACATCTTCTCCTCTGATGAACATTTTGGTTGTTCCGCCTCAGAAGGAATCAGTTGCATCATTTCTCTGAGGGGCATCAGCACTGGGCGCTACAAGCCTTTTGCATTAACAATAAATTTATCATGCATGAGTGTGGTCCCCTCCTGCGGATTGATAAGTGGATGTGAATAGGAAAAATGCAGGATATTGGCTTGTGGGTAAAATGACACAGGCAGCCTCAACGTCCGAAAGTGGACTCAGATTTTATGCCCAAATTCATGTTTGGGTGTTTGACTGTGGTGGCAACGTACATTTGTCTATCCATCTGCATCGAATTCCTAACAATAATATAAACGTCTGATTACAAGACGTTACTTTCTTTATGTAAGTTGCTCCAACAGCAGCTAAAATCCCCGTACTTAACATACTGTTATTATTATGATCATTATTATTATTATGATTATTATTATTTTCTCTGCTAGTGTTGTTGTTGAAGTGCCTTTGTTTTGCTATTATTATCCCTCTGCTTCCCCTTATAGATGAAATACAGCAGTTTCTCTCATTATTTAGATGTGCATTCCAGTGGAATCAATTCTCATAGACACATATAAATTATTGTTTAACGAGAAGCTGTATCCTATAAATTATTCAAAGCACCTGGGATTACAATACGAGATCAAATGATAGGAAAGAAAGAGCACTCTGCTGGAGGCAGCCCGCACACGAGCCATCACATTCCCAGTTTGATGTTCCACACAATCTGCTTATGCAGGAATAATTGGGGAGTAACAGACACCATGTGTACAGATGCACCGGCCCCGCTTTTGTGCGCCATATTTGGAGAGAGGTAATTGGGCCGCTGGACATGGTCAGCAATGTCACGGCGACTCGTGTACACGTTTGTCCTCTGCAAAGTTACAGAGTGCGCTCCTGAATAACAAGAAAAAAATAATAATCAGCTTGTTTATTCTCTCTGGCAGCAATTCTGAAAAAAAGGAAAGTTAGGGAGGAGCTACTTGTTTACAACTAGCACACCGAGCAAACTGTAATAATTTTTTTCATGGCCACTTTCCCCGTCTGGGTGAATTTAAACCGCAGGTTTCAGTAGGTAAGAATACGGAAACAGTAGAATTTATTGGTGTGTTACGGTGCCCTGATGTGTTGTAAAAAGGACACTCCAGTAGATAAGGAGAAAGCCATTGTGTGGCGTGTGACTGATGGAGAAAGGGGATTTAAATTGAGTCCTCAGTCATAAAATAAATAATGTGTATGTCACCAAAGTGGGGAGCAGATAGAAAGAGAAAAGAGAAAGATGACAATGATCTGCTCTCACAGGAACCCGGGGCGTTGTAGGCCGCGAGACGGAGGGCATTGTGGGACTGTTAGAAACATGAGGGATGCAGGTGCACTGAGGGATGAATGTGGTTTTGCTGAGTGTGTGTGGATGAGAGGGGGGCACATAATTGCCCCCACAGATGGGTGAAGTGTAAAGAGGCGGGTGCGGTGAAGAGGCGGAGGGGGTGGGGGGAGTGTGTGCCATGGGTGCATGAACTCCTGCATGTGCATCTATTTTGCTTTGCAGAAACCTCAAGCAAATGAGTTACATCCAGTGTGAAATGGGAAGAGAAAAAAATGAAATATTAAAACTTCAGCAGGAGGAAAAAGTTGAAGCGAGGATAAGACAGAGTGTGTCCAAAACAAGCATAAAAGCTGTGAATTACTCTTTCTACAAAGTGCAGTGAGTTTAACAGGTGCTGCAATACCCACAACAGGACTACTTTTTCTTTCCTCATGAATCTCACCTCTCAGAAAAAAAAGAAAACTCAAGGAGGAAGTGGGATTAAGATGAAGGAAGGACGGGCCATGGGGAAGGAGAGAGTGAGAAGATAGAGGGAGCGAGAGAGTGGGAGGGAAACAGGAAGAGGGAGATCATAGCGAGGGAAGAGAAAAAGACAGAAAGATCATAAGAGATGGGTATGCATTTGCACACGAGAGAGAGAGAGGGAAGGGGGGGGGGGGCAGGAGACCGTAGGGGACTGTCCCCATTCCTGCACCCCACGCTGAGAGCTCCTCTCCACGACCGTGCCACTTCCGATCAGCCACGCAGACGAGCCTCAGCCCCCATGACAGAGCTGCAGAGACTGGCGGTGCCAGCTAAAGGCTGGATCCCAGCTGAATATACTGACGGGAGAGCGAGAAGTTTGGAGGCTCTCAGTAGGCATGTTCCTCCCTCTCTTATTCATTTCAATTACAAGGGGCTTGTATTCCTGCAGGGCAAGGCCGTGTCGTGTGATCCACTGTAATGCAGCGAGGGCGACACGGAGAAGACACTCTGATGCACCGTTATCTGCATATTATATGGGGCTGGTTACATTAGTGGCTAGAGCACGGCGGGGCAGGAAGTCGCTCTGCGGGCTGAAAGATGTAAACAACATAAACACCAGATTACAAAAAAAAAGAGGATTGTTTAAAGCTTCATTTATGCTGAGCTGCAATCGATGCACCTTGTTCTGGATTCAAGTGCTGCCCGGTACAAGCACTTGAAGTATTTGGGATTCCAAAACATTTTGATTTAATCATGTCGTGGTTGCAAACACTTGAGATGTAAATGCTTGCCCCTTATGCGAATTTTGCTGCTTGAAAATGATAAATAATGAAATGTATTTATAAAGCACCTTTCATACATGAGATGCAGCTCAAAGGGCTTCACACACAGAGAGAGAAAGAGAGAGAGAGAGAGAGAGAGAGAGAAATGCTTACAGGCTTAAAGAGGTAAAAAGCAATAAAATATACAGAGTAATTATGAGAATCAAAAGGCGAGATAAAAGATACAAAAATACTACAATAGGGATGTCCGGATCGGACCAGAAGGATCAGTATCGGCCAATCAAGACATTTTTTAAATTGATGGGACGGGATATTCTGAGTGCCCGCCCCACCCCAACCTTTGTTTACGTCCGCCGTCACACCGGTGTCGTAAACAGAGAGCACAGTTTGCAGCAGATATTCTGGTTATTTTGTAATGCTGCAGATTTTTTTCATGTCTAACTTAAGCTTTTACAACACTTATAGTAGAATTTAAATTTTTGTTGCTCATTTTTAGTGAACTAGTTTTACTATAATGCTGTAATAACAAGAACTGTGACTGATGTTTTGGGTTTGTTTGTGACTTGGAATGTTAATGATACGCTATAACAGGACGTGGAGTGGAAATGTGATTATATTACTCACTTATAGTGTTTTGTACTTTTATAACAATGCCACACTGGGTGGCTATTTCTAAATACATTTTAGGTTGTTCACTTTATTTAAAAAAATATATACTGTGCTAAGTAGAATTGTGATATAAGCCATAAAAAAATATTTTTAGTTTGTTTACTTTGTAATTTAGTAAAAATAAAATAAAAAAACCCTTAAGGAACCGTTTGGATGCATACATGTTTTCTGGCGATGCATTGCAGAGCTATTAAACTTTTAAGCGTATACACTGGATTGATTTTAATAACTGAAGTAGTTAAAGTTGGCATTGTGCAGCCATATTATACAAGTAAATACAAGTATCGGATTGGGACTCGGTATTGTATGTAAAAATGGCGTAAGGGTGAAAAGCAGTCTATAAGGTTTTTGATCAAAGAGAAGGCCGGAGTAAAAAGGTGCATTTGAGTTGTTTCTTAAAAACAGTCACATAATCTGATTGTCATATGCAGCAGTAGTGTGTTCCATAGTTTTGGAGCACTAAAGGCTGCTTCAGACACTTTTTTGTGAGTCCTTGGGGCGGTTTATAGTGCACAGTCTGATGATCGTAGCGCACTATTTAGAGTGAAAGTCTGCTGTGAGGGTGACATATTATTTAGAGCTTTAAAAACCAAAAGAACTTAAAAATCAATCTTATATAATGCAGGAACTCTGTAGGCAATATGTTCTCTTCTCTTGATGATGCTATAGCTGCTGCATTTTGTACCAGCTGAAGTTTCCTAATTGATGTCTTTGGGGCGTTGCAGTAGCCTATTCGTGAGAAAATAAAAACATGGGTGAGTTTGTCTGCATCCTGAATTGACAGATAACTCTTGAGATAACACACTTTCACACATCAGAGCTGAGCATTGTTTCACCTCTATTGTTCAAGTGCAAAAAATAAGAAAGAAAGAAAGAAAGAATCTCTGTCTTTACGGCTGATTAATCTCCAGCTCGGAAAAAAATATATATATTTAGAATTTCTTCTACCTTTACTTCCTATAATCTTCAGTTCAATTGCAGAGGAATCTGGCTGTTTTGTAGTACGACTTCCTTTGCAGTGCAGTCTCTTTGTGCAGGCAGAGAATGTGTTTTATTTGTATTTATGCATATGAATAGCATACGCTGAATGCCAATGATTAGATGGCTTAAGTTCCCCTTCAGAGTTCATATCCTCCATAAAACTGTCCAATTATCTGTTCATGAGCTGAGAGGAGGATATGTATGTCTGAAAGCATGCCCAACAGTGCCACCTAGCCCTTGAGAGCAGCGAGGGGGGGAAACAGATTTTTAATATCTTCCTCTGTTTTCTGCATTTTATTTTTTATGATCCGTGAACACGGCCGCTGTGAAGTCAGCATTATTGTGTGTTTTTCATTCAAAGTTTTTCACATCTTACACCTGGCAGTTGTTTTGGAAAATATGCACAATTCGAGTCATTACATTTTTTTTTTTTTAATGATTGGCCTCATACTAATAATTTCCTTTCCGTACAAAACAGGAAAACCACAGCACTCTATTGTGAAAATTCAAGTGAAATTCCAACACGGCATATAATATGCATACCTTGTCAGTGGTGCAATATAATACCTCACTGTGAGCGAGTGAGTAATTTTTCGCTGTGTGAGTCGGAGTCTGAGCAGGGGAGTTATTCTCTGCCTGATAACTGCCAAAATAACAGCAGATAATTAGGCCCTTTAGAGCGCTGGGTGTCTCTTAACAAAGGCACCTGCGTTTCCTGTGGTGTTTGCCGTGCACCCCGAGTGATTGTCATTTTTAATCTAGCACTCCCGCTGAGACTTCTTCGGCAGCAGCCTAGTCTACAGGGTGCCGGGGGTACCTGCATGGGAAAGCGTGCATGTGCATGCTCGTGTGTATCCGGTTAGCCAAGCATGTGTCGGCGCATGCACATGAAAGCAGACATGTGTAAAGAAAACACCCTAGTGTGTTTTTTTGCATGTGTGCAAAGGCGTTTGTGTATATGCAATGGGCGTTTTTTTAAATCTTGCATTCTCCTCACAGCTACGCCTGTAATTGCCACAAGTTAAAATGCTTGACATTAAAATTGACATCACACCAGAGGTTAATGTTATCAGTCTTTCTCCCCAAACAGTCAGGTTTGTGTATTCATAAATGTTGTTTATACTCGGGGACTTTGGCTGCAAATGTTTGCAAATGTACAGGAATGATTTTCAGTTCATCTGAATGAAATAATTTGTTCTGAGCAAGAAACAGACCCCCCCCCCCCCTCTCTTTTCTCTCTCTCTCTCTTCTCTGTCTCTCTCTCTCACATATTCATATATTCAGATAGCTTTGTTAGCGTGTACAAAAATATGTTATTGCCAAAGCAGTTCACAAAACAACAAAAAACATTTTAGACATATTACATACATTCATTTATTACATATATTTTATGTTTATTATGTTTACAGGTCCATCTATCGCTCTCTATGTATGTAGGTTTGTATGTACCCTATTTATCTATCTATCTATCTATCGGATCTATCTATCTATCCATCTGTCTATCTACCTATCTATCTATCTATCTATCTATCTATCTATGTCTGTCTGTCTGTCTAGCTGTCTGTCTTTATTTACACACACACAAACACACACACACACACACACACACACACACACATAGATAGAGAGACAGACAGACTAACAACAATATATCAACATATTAATTAACAATTAACAACAGTGTATTAATTCAGTATTAATTCAAAATCCGTACTAAAGTACATAAAGTAAAGTAAGAGTAATGAGTGAAAAAGCGGCGTGAGCTGTGAGGAGATGAAGTCCAGCTGTTTCGTGTTGTGTCGGTTGTCTCTCAGGCTGTGAAATGCACTGACATATCTTGCTTTCTTCTATTGCGTTGATACTATTTTCTCCCAGTAAATGTTGCGTTTTAATCCGGTCAGAGAGCATATAGAAAGTGTTGGAGTTTACGTGTAATTTTCGTGAAGAACTTTGTTTTAATATCTTCATGTGCTCGACATCGTAGCAGAAAATGTTGCTCTCGCTCTCTCGCTCTCTCTCTCCCAATAAAGAAACAAACAGAGAGCCAAATAAACCCATTGCAATTCCTCTCCAGTGCAGCCATCCACATCCTGGACTGTGCCAGGTTGGGGAAATCATTGGAATTGTTTACCCCCCATACACCCACCACCCCCCCTCCCCAATACCAGCCCACACCTCCCATCTTCACCCCCCCCCTCCTCCTTCTTCTTCTCCTCTACAAAATGAGATGCCCGTGTCTGATCGCCTGAGCCAATTTGCAGACCCATGTGGCACCCTTCCCTTCAGACCTGGGCATTGTGCCTCCCGCTCCCTGGCAAAGAGGCGAGGAATTATTTTTATCCCCCAAACACGCGGATATGCACCGATGATTTCAAATGCCTGCCTCGCACATTGTCAGGGATGATTTTGGCCAGGTGCCAAACCTATTATATTGATCTCTCTTTCTCTGTATTTCAATAGCCACAGACAATGCAGATTTACTGCAGAACATATTAGGGAAATAAAAATCAGTCTCAGGCACTAAACTCGCTCAAACTGATGGTATGCATGTGAGTGTGTGCGTGTATCTGCGAGGCGATTTTGTAACAATACTCTCAGGTTTGGGTCTATCTCCATGGCAGCCAGTGTTTTCGCTCCTAATACGCAGCTCCTTCTAAATAAATGTCTAATTACATTCTGACATATTCTCATCATGTCATTGAGTATCATAACATTTGAGCCATTATATTTTTTTCCCACCTCAGCTTATTGCTTTGGCATCTAGATCTTTCTCCTTGGAGTGCATTGCTGGCATGTCGGCTCTGGCTTTGGTTGGAAAAGACGAGACCTCCGATGTTTGCTGAGGTACACACGGGAATATTCAAATGTTGAAACTGGCAGGGAACGGGGCTGTCAGCTAATGAGCGTGTCTATGAGAAAATGATTTGGTTGTTTCCTGAGAGGGAAATCACAGAGAATGGCTAAATGGGAGCTCTCCGAAGAGACTCTGCCGAGGTTCGTTGTGCGGCGATGAGACCACGTCGGGAGGCCGGCGGGTTGGATGAACACTGTCTGTCTGCCTCGGTGCCAATGTCATTAGTGCCGAGGACTGAGAACGACCACCATGTCCCTTTTGATTGCCATTAGAGCCTGGAGCCAAACAAAGAACCACACAAAAAGGCCATGAATAGACTTGGAGTGGAGGTCATGCCAGCCGCAGAGAGGCTTCAATAACAGAGCTTTTGGTCGCCTTTAACCCAGCAATTTTCAGCCTGTTTGGCACCGTTGAACACTTTACCAGACAAAACATACTGTATCAATCACGCACAGTAAATGGATTGATCACAGAACAGTTCATATAAAACCCTCGTGGCTGATCCTATAAAAGAGAGAATATCAAATGTAAACAAAGCTCTGTGTGATCTCAACTTTAGTTCAGTCCTACAGGGATAATGGTTTTTTTTGATGCCGCCTTAACCTTTGAGCTGCATCTCAATTAACATGTTAAAGGTACCCTGCAGATTTGTGAACGCTGGTGGAGCTGCAGAGCGATGTTGTGACGCCATGTTGTTAATATCTCTTGCTCTACCCGCACACTTTTATTATATAATAACTAAGGATGTTTTCTACTGTCTTTGATTAGAGCTTCTTCAGTTGTGTTTATCATAAGCTTTCAGGGGCTTTAAAATTTACACACAGCTCGCACACATTTAAAGGGATGGTTCAGATTTTTTGAAGTGGGGTTTTATGAGGTACTTATCCATAGTCAGTGTATTATAAATAGATATCAGTCGGTACACCCCAGTTTGGAGAAGCAAGTGCCAACATGGAAGCTAAGAAATCTATTGCTGTGGATGGGGGCCGCAGCTAAAACCTTAAAAAACTAAATTGGTTTAAGTGTATGCCATATTTAGAGTATTTTTACTGCTTTACCTTGATGTCAGACAGCCCGTTCTGGCAGGGAGGCCGCGTCAGTTCCCTTTCTCAGCTCTCTGTCAAAGCCACCAGACTCCACTGACAAAAACAGTAATTTTAGCTCGCTGAAAATAGAAGCTGCTGGTGTGCTGCTGCTTCAGTCAGTTAGTTAGTTTGTGTTATTGTGTGCCGTTGGTTGAATCCAAACTAAACCTTTAAATGCTGGGGTTACTCAATAACATTAACAACGAGCTAATCAGGTCAGCAGTAGAACAGCAGCTCCTGTATTCAGCGATGTTAAATCCCTGTTTTTCTTAATGGAGTCTGGCTTTGAAGAGAGTGATATAACACGTTCATTTTCTTGATTTTCTTTTAAAAATTGCTGTTTACAGGCATGGTAAAACAGTAAAAATCAGTGTGCTGCATTTTATCTACTATATTGAAGGGTGTCAGCAACAAAACATATTTTAGCCACCTAAAAAAACCTGAAACTCCAAATCCAAATTTATTTTTAAAGCACATTTAAAAACAACTATTGATGAAAGTGCTGTATAATCCAAAAAAAGGAACAAACATTTCAAAACTAAATAACTAACAATAAAAACCCAGGGAAAAAAAACACAAGACAGTATAAACAATGCAGTAATAAAACAGACTCCATATAAGTTTAAATGTATACTATATTTAGAATATTTTCACTGCTTTAATTTAATGTCTGATGGTGATTTTTAACTGGAAATTGAAGATCAAGAAGATTGCTCTGATCAAAACCAGACTGCAGTCAGAAAAAACAGGGATTTAATGTGACTTTGGCATTTAAAAGAGTTAGTTTGGATTCACCAAAGTCACACAATAACACAAACTAAGTAACTGATTGAAGCAGCAGTAGAACAACAGCTCCCGTGTTCAGCAAGCTAAAATTACTGTTTTTGTCAATGGAGTCTGGTAGCTTTGACAAGAGCATAGATGGGAAACTGAAGCCGTTAACAGCTTCCTGTTGGGAAAGGGCTGTCTGACGGAAAGCTTTAAAAATACTTGCTAATAAGCATCTAATATAGATTTTTTTTAAGGTGGCTAAAATATGTTTCGTTGCTGACCCCCGTCTATAGCAGTACTTTGTTAACCTTCCTGTTGGTACTCCTGTTTGCTGCTCCAAACTGGGCACGTGCTGACTGGCATCTGTATGTAAAACACTGACTATAAATATGAAACGCATACAAACACTCATGTCAAACGATCTGAAGTATCCCTTTGAAAGCATGCTGTGCACAAGAAAATATAACATTTTAAGCACCATATCAGCATCAGTTGCCAGCCACTCTGTTTGCATCCCACTGACCTGACTGACACACCAGCCACGCTCGGTCAGCCGCGACCTTAAACAGTTGTCTACATTATTGCCATTTGTTTCACTTAATTTGCTGTGTAAATTTACTGCTGCTGTGAAATAAATGGTAAAAAAAAAAGCCCTCAATGAGCTACAAGTTGAAAGCTTCAGCGAACTCTAACGGAGTGATAAAGTCCTTCCTGTAGGCAGAACTGTGCATTTTATTACAGGAATGGCAGCAGGCATGTTACATAAATGCAGCATTTTTAACTTTGATATATCAGATATTCAGTTTTGTTTTCTTGCCACCATGCTTGCTTCCTTCCTCAACTTAAAGGGACAGTTCAAATCAAAATCACATACTTTTCCTCTTAACTATAGTGCTGTTCATCAATCTAGTATGTTTTTGTGGGAATTGTTGGGGATATCAGAGATGCCTGCCTTCTCTCCAATATAATGGAAGAAGATTGCACTCTACGTGTGCCAAAAAACGCCAAAAAAATCAAATAAAAATATAATTTCAAACCCACTATCGATAGAAATCACGACCGGTTACTTAAGATAATCCACAGACCTTGTTGTGAGCAGTTTAATGTAGGAACTATTTTCTTTCTTCTGAACTACACCTGCCAACCATCAGCCTATCACCATGCAAAAAGAAGCGTGCAGCTACTCATGGTCGAGAGGCTCGCGCTCGGGACAGCTTAAGATATGGACATTAATGGCGTCCTCCTCAGCTGAGCTAGCAGAGGACGCATGCTTCCCTCTGCGTGGTGATACAGTTGGCAGGTGTAGTTTGATAAAAAGAAAATAGTTCCTACATGACACTGCTCACAACGAGGTCTGTGGATTATCTTGAGTAACCGGGTCATGAATTCTGGAGAGAAAAATTTCTTCTTTTTTTTTTGGGACTTTGAGCACAAGCCGAATGCCATCTAGATCCTTTAGAATAGACTAGAAATACTTTATTAATCCCCGAGGGGAATTGTTTTGTTACAGCAGCAAATAAGAGAGCAGCAGCAGAATAAAATATTTGTTAAAAAGGCAAAATAATGCAAATATATTTACAAAGGAAGGCACTTAACATAGAATAAAATGGAATAAAATAAAATAACAATAATAATAATAATAAAAAAGATATGTGCAGTATGTACAGAGAACAAACAGAATCAAACAAACAAAAAAGACAGATTAAAAAGAGCGATAAAAGAAAAATGTGCAAATAAGTGTGCAAAAAGTGAAGATGGATGTGCAAACATAGTAATGTGTTGTACATGTTATTTGGAGAGAAGGCAGACATCTCGACAGCCGACACTCGATAACACACCAAAACAATCTAGATTGATAAATAGCACTACAGGTAAGAGGACAAATATGTGATTTTGGTTTTGGGGTAAACTGTCTTTTTGAATCAACTCAGTGACCGTTTTATTAGATGCACCTGTACTGAGGTCATTATAAGTGATGGTGTTGTACTGGACTATATTATAGTGAGAGATGTTTCAAATATTTGACCCTCATTATGTGTGTAATCGGGAATAAAAAATAAAAAGATTAAATATAATGGAGTCTTGTGCACCGCAGCTAGCTATGACATCAGTATAAACTGAACTTACATATTTCTGATAATGTAAACATAAACCAAACACTATATTTGTGCTACAGTCAAAAAGTAAACCCAGCATAGATGTGGGGTTTTCTACATTTTATAGCTCAAGTAAAAACAGCTGTCTTTCGTTTCTTCTTTTTTTTGCTTTTTTAAATGTGATTTATCGTGCGCCCTCTCTGTAGTATTTCACCGTGTGAGTGACCCGAGATGCAGCTAGATTAGCGAGGTCGTCTCCATCTCGTCGCAACAATGTTTCAAATGTAAGACATTTGCAGACCCGGCATAAAGAAACGGTTAATGAGGGTTTTCACTGACCTCTGAGCATCTTTGACAAGAGTAACACCTCATTGTTTGGCCTTGAGTTTTCACTCGCTTGTTTGGATGAGACATCCTGTGGTAATTGAGGTCAAAATGTCTCTGAGTCCTACAATGCTCTGATTTCATGTTGATGTTTGTCTCTCATAAGAGATGACCAGGTGCAATAAAAGCCTTTTAAAGTGCAAATATAATCTGGAAAAGGTTGTTTTTGCTTGTGCCCTGGCACTGCCCAGGCATTTCCATTTTGATGATACTGTACATAACTAGTGTGTAAAGTGGACACAAGGATACATCTAACCAAAGCCAGAACTTTTCTGAGACACTTCAATGACAAGAAGAAGAAGGAGAAGGAGTTTTATTACTATATTAGAAATAACAGAAATAACTTAAAGGAGCAATGTGTAAGATTTCGAAACTGAATCACTTCTCTGACAGATTTCCTGTGTTCATTGTTCCGGAGGTTTTTACCGTGAGCCGAATCGTCTGCAGAGATCTTTACTTCTACAAAACAAACAGACAAGCTGATTTTAACCACTAAACCAGTTAATAAAGCAGTTTCACCTTATACATGAGTGTTTCACCTACATTGTTTGGCATGTTGTAGATGGACTGCAGTCAGCACCTGCTAATGTGCTAATGTGTGCTCTGATTTCTTAATAGCCCTTTTTACACAGAGAACGCACTATAGGACCACTACAGAGTCCCTAATTTATGCCGCCCTTGCATTTATACACAGAACCAAACAACAGCCACATCATGACGTTCTAGTGTGACTTTAGACAGCATGCTGGCTTTGCTGAAGCAAAAACACAACAGTGTTGGTGTCTAGTGTAACATGTTTCATAGGCGTCAGCAGCACTTTCTTAACAGTAACAATAATTTACCGTCCCTGTTATATGGCAGCTAATGTCAACCTGCCTGCGGGGTATGGAGCTTCCGGACCTAATTGTCTCTACAATTTGTGGATATTTTCGACTGCTGTTCTCCTTTTTTGAATGTGCTGTTAACTGCTACTAGCTACTTTTTAAATCACCTGCGGTGGGTTGCATGCATAACACAACGTCAAAACGTCGCACCCATCCTGTCCATAGCTCCCTCCTGCCAGCTGTCCCTTTACAAAGACATTGTTTTGGCACTGTCATTAACTCTATTGCCAGCGTTCAGGCCTTTAACAGGCAGTGTAAAAGGGGTAAATGTGTGCTTGCTTTTTCAAAATTATCGACAGAGGTCACTTCCTCTACAAAATAAATTTATCAGGTGACTTAAACCAATAAAACACTGAATAATGCAGTATCACGTTCAAAATTTTTTTTTGCTTTTCATGGAGGGGCTTCTAACTAATGGTCAACGCAAATAGCAAAAACACAATCATTCTTATTGTATAGTATATTCCATTTCTGCCGATATAGCTCCCCAAATCCAACACTCTTGACCTTGAAAAAACTTGAAGTACCTACAACTATGTCAAGAGGCATCAAAGTAGTCGTGCCAGACCCATCACACTGCGCTATATAACATTTAGAGATAATTACATATCTGAGGATTGTCAAGCATGCAGCCCATTGCAGCTGGATACATTGATTTTTGCACAATATTTGTGTTTGTGTGTGATTCCTTGCATCTGTGCGGGATTTCTCCGCCGATCCCATAAGACTCCTCTGGCTGGCGTCCCATCAGAACTCGTCTCTTGAATGAGAGACGGCTCGATGGTGCTCAGATGGAGAGAGTTATTGTCAGAGGAGCTGCATGTGACTAATCAGGACTGGGCTCGGCTCCCTGCCTCCCCCAAACCATATTCTGCTGATTCAAAAGGCCACAGACGGAGGCTCCGTGGTAATGGAAAAGCATGATGGGGGCCATCAGAGAAAAGTCAAGAAATATTGTGGCTTGATATTGCTTTGGTTGATGTCCAACACGATATGCGGTAATATATCAGCCGGGGCTGTTGAAAGCCATTATGGGATTCATTATATGATGTAGATAAACAATTGATTGATCCACCCCGGTGTCAATAATCAGCCAAAAAAGCAAGTTACGGATCAAACACGGGGGTTATATCTCACCAGCGGACTGTGTGTGCCTTCTGCCATATGCCGCCCATCTCTATCTTTCTCTCGCTCCCTTTTTTATCGCTTCCTTTTCTCTCTCTGGTCATTCTCTGCCTTGCTCCGTGCCTCCACACACATAAAATGGAGGGCAGCGGTGAGGTTCCAATTCAGAACTCATTTGTGGTGCTGCCGGCCCCCTACCCGCTCAGCAGTTGCCGAGGGGACCCAGGGGAGCCCTATCACAGCTCTATATGCAAATGTCCTTGCACCTGGACAACAGCGTGGGCATGCTGGGACTGGGAGCTTATTTATGCAAATCTCAGGGAGACAGTCGCAGCACAACACAGAGCCGGCCACAGACACTGGTGGCCGTATCTCCCCGGCAGCACAACTAGTTGGAAAACGTGGAAAACATGAAAGATGTGGAGCAAGAGGCAAAAGAGGGGAGGAGACAGGGGTAGGGCTGTCGGTGAATAAAATGTATGGATGCTGCAGATGGGATTTGGTGGGCATTTTCGCCCCTGACATTCAGAATTAGAAGTCTGCATGAATGTCTAAGATGTGACTGTACAGGTATGTAACAATTAATCATGAAAAAGCTTGATTTTTCTTTTTTTCTTGTGCATAACACACAAGACCACACACACACGCTCTGCAAAGGTGTTTGTTTACCGCCACAACACCACTGACAAGAGGCAATAACGCTGAATGTGTTAAAGCGCTCCGCGGCGGAAAAGGAGAACAAAACCAATCTTTGTGTCTCAGCTGGCCCTGCCTCCCGACTGGGCCGCACCACTGTGTGAGACATCACACAGGAAAACGCTCCCTCTCCACACACGACGGGCTGCATTAATGTGCAAATGTATGCAAGGAAATTTTCAGAAAAGCCGAAATTACTGAGCCAAATGAGGTAGCTGCACTCAAATTGTTGGGATTATGAATAATTACGGCACGTTTGCTGGAACTTTCCTCGATTTCCTCTGAAACAATGACTTCAGTGCGGCTAATTGAGGAAAAATCCAAACGTGGTGTGAAGTTATTGTTAGCCGGTGGCTGGGGGTGGGAGCTACCTGTGCCCAGTTTCTTATGCTGTCACAACACCAGCTTGATTTATGTCATCATTTTTGATTTCAATACTTACTCTCCTGTCATTTTAAACTCTGCCCCTCCCTCCTGACCTATAGTAACCCCTGTCCTCATTCCCCATCACCTGACTGAGCCGCCTCACCTGTTCTCACTTCCCCCACCAACCCTGCAGCATATAAAAGCATTTCCACCTATTTCCTACCGTTTTCCCTCATATGTTCCTCACTATATGTTCATATGCCTGCATGAACTTTGGGCCACGTTCAGATTGCAAGCAAATGTGGTCCAAATGTGATATTATTGCTCTTATGTAACAGTAGGCGGGTCGTCATTACCGATTTTCGCAAAACGTAGGCAATATTTTCGAAATGCCGATAAAACACAGTTGCAAGATGACTGCGTTTCCATTAAATGATGTTATGGGACTTCGCCTCTCATGATAACATTCCAGTAACCATGGCGATGGATGATCAAAACAACAGCAGGTTTACTTCTATCGCAGTCACCGCACTAGCCGACATTTTTTCCAGGCAAAGGTGATGTTGGCGTGTTATGCGACCAATAATGGAAAGCGAAGCCTCTTCGGCCGGAGATATACTTGCTGTGACCTACGTGTACGCGTGATAGCCTCCGTGCATCCCCTGCAACGGTTTGGCGTGTCGGCTCTGCGCATCCTAAAAAAATAACACGACGTGGACACCAAATGTAGCGCATATATACACAGCGGGGGCAGTGCAGAGGCAGAGCGGATCTCAGCATTAACATAGTAGTATCCTCGAGTGTTGCCATGTCTGCTGTGTACATCTCACTTATCCGGTAGTTGTATACTGCCTGAGCTCTCTCATGTGCCTTCTAGAGGTATCCTCCAATAACATGCTAGTTTTTTTTTTTTTTTTGTTTGTTTTTTTTTTAAATTGACGTGTTTCTATTAGGCATATATTATATAACAGTTTCACTGGAAACGTGGAGAAAATTGTCGAGTCCACCCAGGTGTCATATTTACATTACTGCCAATTAGAGCTGGGGCTGATAAATCCCTGAGAGTACTGCAGTCTCTTTGTACACTGGCTTTTCCTTTTTGAGCCCCTTATTTTTGACTTGGTCCCCTTCAACATGCCAGTGTCAGGGTGTATCTTAGCTGGTCTTTTAATGTCTCGTTTTTATGCTTTACTTATAGTGTATAATGACCTAATTTTCAATGCCTACTTGTGGTAACTCTATCTTCTATCTGTTCTTTTTGTGTTTTATATGGTTTGCTTTGGATTTGCATATTTGGATTTTGTATTTTTGTTCCATGTTGTTTGTCTGTAACATTTGTTCCCGCCTGTCTTGGCCGGGACATTCTTGAAAAAGAGATTTTTAATCTCAAGAGGTTTTTCTGGTTAAATAAAGGTTAAATATAAATAAATTAATAAATAAAATAAATGTATTGGAAATACATAAAACTTGTATTTTCAGTGATATAAGTCAGTAAGTTCTTGTACTTGATCACACTGGCTCCCTGGGCCTTGGGTCGGGATTGTCTGTAGCCATTAGCGCCGAGCTAAAAGAGGGATTTTGAACCCTGCAGCTCCACTGTGAGGACTTGACTCCTGCAGTGCTGATGTGTAAAGTCACTGGGACTAAGCGAGCTGTTAATGGTTGGAAAATCTCCAAACTGTGTGGGTGGGCAGCCTGTTAAACCATACTGTCTCGTTTTCTTTTTATATCATGGATGTATATGGAGAGCTGGACACAGCGTTGGAGGCGGGGCCCCGTTGCGCTCAGTGGTGCATAACGCCAACAAAATCTCGATCCCTGTTAACTTGAATTGGGATAAAATGATTTAATCGTGTAGTTCTTCAGAAATGTTATCAGATAGAATGAACCAGATTTCAATCGTGACACAAGTCATTATAGGTCCACTGATTTACAGACATGTCTCTCAGAATAAAAGTCTATCGGCAGAGTCTTTGGGGCCCATTGGCATCACGTGACGGGCTGTAGGTGGCAATTCTGTGTATGGCCATTATGAAAAATTGACTTTAACTCTTTGAAACCTGAGCAAATTGGTTTAATTTCTTTCAAAAATGTGGGAGAAGTCAAGGCATGGCCCAAAAAAAATAGCAAGAAATAACTAAGAAATAAGGGGGAAAAAATCCCTCAAGAAAATGACCCAAAAAAAGTGCAGAAAAATAAAACAAAATGTATAATTGTTATCCTGTAGTATAGTTTTAAACATGTAATTATAATGATTAGAAATATTTTTTCTGGACATTTTTCCCTAGTTTTTGATAATTTTCTAATAATTCTCCCTCTGTTTTAAAACAAATTTTTAGATCATTTTCTTCGTCACCTTTTACTAATTTCTTACAGTTTGTGGGACATCTTTCGCCAAGTTGGTCGGTGCGTTTTCCCCGTGTTTTTAGAAGAAACCAAATCAATTTGCTTGGGTTTCAAATGGTTATATAGCTTGTGAGAGGCATGTGAACGCAGCACAAGAAAAGATTTTATAGTGTGAAAGCCCATCGCTGTTTCTGGGGTCTGATTTAACGGTATGTGTAATACCGAACATGTGACCTGTGGGTGCTGAGATGCAGAGTTTTTTAATGTATTTGTGACAACTGAGCTAACTAAACAGAATCTGCATGCTGTATTTAAATCTCAGAGTAATTTGTAATTGTGTAATATTTTGATCTAACAGAGATCTTCAGGCGTCAGGCATTTTCAAATCATCAAGCAGAGCAAGCAAGACACTGAGCTGTGTAATGCAATACTAATGTAGCTGAATACTTTTTTTTGAGTAATTATTGAAGTAATACCTCTACAAAAAGTAACCTGAATGCACTCAATATTTAAAGTTACTCAGCCAGTATTGCAAAAAATAACCCCAGTGAACTAATTTCTATAATCTTCTGGTTCAAGGCCAACTAAAAAGTATGCAATGCTCCTTTAATCTGGGGGCTTGACAGGTTAGACCAGGTAAGAGCGGGATGTTTTGATTTTAATTAGGCCAGTGTCTGATGTGCTGAGCCTTAAACAGCAGTGGTCATGGAGGAGGAAGAGGGTCTCGTAGTGCTGTAATCCGTCCCGAGAATGATGCACCAGCCTGGGGGCTGACTGGCAGCTTTGATGCTCTGATCACCAGGATGCTGCCTCTCACCTTCTGGTTCAAAAACCAGGAGAGCGGAGTTAAAAAAAAAAGAAAGACGAGAGAGACAAGGTGGTTAAGAATGATGGCTTACGATTCTTTGTGGTTTGATTGAGAGCAGCAACAAACTCAGATATGGCGTAAGGTGCTTTAAAAAATGTAGATGAGTCCATCATGAAACGCAGATGAAAGGAGTCTTTGGTGATGTGGACCAAGTAAGAAAAATGTCAGAGAAGAAAATGACTTAAAGAAGGAGGTAGAAAAGGAAGGGGAGGGGATGAAGGAGGGCGAGGACGGCTGTTGTTATTGTGTTTGATGTAGTGCTTGACAAGAGAGAGAGTTTAGAAATCCTTGTGTAGAACGAGGCAGAGGAAGAGAGGGTTCATTTAAATGCATGCTCACTCAGGGCCCATACGGAGTGGGTGTCTGCTGAGAATTCATCATGGCCTTGCTGATAAAGCCTCAGCCCCTTAGCGAGGGGAGAGGAGAGACAGATCACTCTCTTGAGGTGAGATTGCCTCGTGGATGGACACTTGTTATGTAGAAATACACAACGCTGACGGATATTACCGCCGCACTTTCGGACTGGTTTGTCATCCCTGCATCCTCCATCCATCCGTCCATCCATCCCGGTTGAATATGAAGTGCTCTCCGGGGACTGAGAAGCTGCAGGCTGCATCAGTGATTAAAGCTTTACAACAATTAAGAAGGAAAGTTTTCAGAGGGAGAAATTCATCCATCTTTTTCTTAACACAGCACCCAGGTAGTGATTTGTTACAATTACAAAGGATGGGTTTAAACTTAATTAGACATTAGCAGATGGTTAAAACCTGTTTACCCAAGGATAAGTGCTGCAAGGAGCATTTTGAATATATGCCTACCAATTTAATGCTGCATGCCTTAAACCTACATTAATTGATTATTTGATTGACATATTATTCTCTTATAAAAATAATAAGTGGGCAAAGGTGTTAGCAGAAAGGTAACACATTCAACAGGCAGAGAAACATTATAATAGGAGGGTTTTCATCACAGATTTGCTCAAAAATTACAATAAAACTACAATTAAACACAATTTCGAGATGACTGCGTTTCCCTTGAGTGACGTTCTGCGATTTCTCCCCTGCGATAACATTCCAAGAAGCATGGCGATTGATTTTCAAATATTAGCAGGTTTATTTCTATTGCAGCCACCACACTAACCGTCATTATTGCCAAATGAAACACGTAGGCTTGTTTTGCGAGCGATAATGGAAAGGCGAGCCTGTTATACGTTGGAGCGGCCACATATGAGAGATTTCTCTCAGGTGACAGTCCACGATTTCACAGAGGAAGAGTGGATTCAAATCTTCTGAATGATCGCTCAACTTTTGGAGAGTTATGTGATGCAGCAACACCTCGTGTAGCGCCTGCTGCATCATGAGGGAGCCAGTCTTTACTGAAAAGCGCATGGCCATAGCTATTTATTAATTTTATAAACTGCTGCAAACGTTTCCCAATGTTGTACATTATGTGATTCACAAATGCGAAAAAAGTGTTTTGATTGCAGTTTTGTGGAAGATGGCTTTTTCAAATCGCCTGAAATACCACCTCATTGGAGCATAAAAACGTTTTTGCAATGAATGGGAGTTTTTTTGGAAATTGACGTGTTTCCATCAGGTATATTTTATAATCGCAATTTAACAGCTTTAACAAGTGTGAAAAAACTGAATATTTTTGCAGGTAAAGGTAGTCACTGTGATCCTTTCACATCAGTAATTATTGTTATCTGTTGTTACAGGTAGCATATTGATTAGATCAGCTTTAAACAAATCAGACCATTTGCAACATCTGACTTGACAATATGTTTATTGGCATATTGTTGTGTGCTAACAGTTTGCTGAAAGCTGTTGCTTTATTGCCCAAAACAGATGTTTTCCAGCTCAGTAAGGGCTACTAATATACAATAAATAAAGATGACAAAAAAAGCTAAGCTGTCTCAATACAGTACTATTGTTGATTGTAATGATGCCAAGGTATTACAATTTATTTAATCTCATTCCGATTTTTACAGATGTACACAGACACATGGAGTTATCTGTTCTCACAGATGTTATTTTAACATTCACGTGGATCAACATAATTTAATGACACATCATTCAGCTTTGAGGAGCAATTAGCATAGATCTGCAAACACAGACAGGAGAACAATGGCCTGAGGTGGTAAGTGCTGTGTGTGTGTGTGTGTGTGTGTGTGTGTGTGTGTGTGTGTGTGTGTGTCTGCGTGCGTGCGTGCGTGCGTACTGTAAGTGTGCATTGCAGTATTTCATCAGCACGCCCCAAAAGGACTGTACAGTAGTTAAACAATAACTTGAAAGTCCAGTTTGGCTTCAACGAAGTTTTGCTGTACATCAGGCGGCCAAGAACTTCATTTTAGGGTTTGTATGAGGGACACTCATCTGTGGTGGTTGCAGCCACACCCATCCATAACCTGTTGTGTTTGCTTTAGTTTGTGCCTGGGTTTTAATTATATTTACTAGGTGTATTAATGTGCACATAATTCATTGTCAATATATGTAATGTTTGACAGAAAACGCCTCGCGGTACACTTTAAAAAAGTCGATTTTACTTAAAACAATCCTGGACACCACTTGCCTCGAAAAAGGGAAGTAAATGTAATTATTAATTTTGTTTTGTTTACCTAAAAGTAAATGTTAAGTGTATTTTTAATGTATCTTTATGTAATAACTTAAAAATGACATGTAAGATTACTTTGTTCTTTCTAAGTGTTAGCAGCGTCAGAAAACCAAGTTAGTCTGACTTAATGATGAAGTTATGAGATCTGCGAGTTCTGTTTTGCTAACATATTTAAGATTATACAAATATGAGTTTTCTGCTAGCAGAATTCAGATATATGGCGCAGTAAACTTACCGAAGTTAGTAAAATGTAGAAAGATTGATTTAATAAAACTTGTCAGATTTAAGGTGCAGCAACTTAACAAAATTAAGACCAGTAGTTAAATTTACTTCATTTTCAAGGCAGTCGGTTTCCTACAGTTAACAAAAAATTAAAATCAACTTGACAGATTTTACAGCAGAATACAGATATATATATCGCAGTAAACTTACTAAAGTTGCTAAAACTTTAATTAAACTAAATTAATTGAATTTATCAGTTTGTTGCAAAAACTTAACAAAATTAAGTAAACATAACTAAATTTTTAGTGAACTTAAGCGTTGGATATAAAGTAAACATGAATTAAGACCAATAGTTATATTTGCTTACATTTCTTAAGGCAGTCGGTTTCCTAGATTATTTGAAATTAAAATCGACTTGTCAGATTTTGCGGTGTATAATATACCAATGACACAGTGGTTATATAATGCAGGTGCAGGTGAGGCTGTCTTTAAGCTGAATCAGCAGGCACGTTGTGTTTTTCCTTGTTTGCTTGTTCGGGCAATTAGCCTCTGAACCTCCATCATGTCCTTGGACAGAGCTGTCCTACCTACGTGCATCTGCAGAGGAGTCCTGCTGCTCATCAACCAAAACAATCCTCTCCATTTCTGTTTCTCTTTGTTATATTCACACTAAAATAAGTCCAAACTAATCCAAACACAATCTTCCATCTGCTTCCACTCCAATCTCCTGAAAAGTTACTGATTTTTATGCTTTTTTTAAATCTCTAATGTGATAGACGGGCAAACTTTTTTTGGAGTGCAGGGGGATTTGGGGGGCTGGCATGGCGGCGGCGTTGGTGGCGGCGGCGGTGGTGGTGAAGTAGGCAGCAATTAGCGTGGTGCTAATGAACTCCCTCTCATTATCAGTGAATCAACAGGCCTGTGCTAATTACGGTTAGCAGGACAGACTCCTCTCTCCCACTGCGACGGGCTTCAAGGTCCCTCCGGAGCTGCAACACACCGGATGGTCTGCCAGCAGCCACAGGTGCAAAGCACTCGCTGCCAATGTTAAAAACAGAACAGAACACATGCACAAACATGAGGTCTGACAAAACGCACAGATCCAGAGACCAGCGCGCTCTCTGTCATGTTGTGGTCATCTCTTGCAGCCTTTTTTTAGCACATTTTTTAGAAATTAAAGTGCTGTTAGCCCTTTATCACCACATGGTAAGCACACGAGAGAGGTATGATTGAGACACTTGTGGGGCTGTTACAGGAACTCACCTGGACTTTGTTAGCTGCAAGTGTTTTTTAATGTCCATTGCTCTTTTGGTCCTAAAACATAATTTCAGTTTATTACAACTCTAGGCGTATTTTCATAGTTTTGGCAGTTATTCTAATTGCAATATTACCTTTTTCTTGTAACAAGAACTCACACAGAGGTCTTAAAGCTGCATGATTCAATATTTTTAAATTATTATTGGATTAAATGAGGCCAGTCGTGAGAAGAAAATGTTGGCATTGTATGTCTCTGCAACCACGAGTACCGATATGTTACAGTTGTACACTTCATACGTTTCAAAAGTGACACAGAGTATGAGCTGACGTTACAATAGTCCCGATATCATCCCAATGATAATCAAATTATGCTTACTTAAAATAATCTTGGAAACTGACTGCCTTGAAAAAGGAAAGTAAAAATTACTATTAATTTTGATTTATGTTTATTTTGTATGTAATTGGTAAGCTTGCTTAAAATTTAGCTTTATTTGCTTAAATTCATAAGTTGTTGCAACTTAAATATGACAAGTATAATTACCTTGTTCTCTTAAGTGTTAACAGCTTCAGTAAATCAAGTTAGTCTGACTGAATTTGATCATGACAAAGAGGATTTCACCAATGATGAAGTTATGAGATCTGCGAGTTCTGTTTTGTTAACATGTTTAGGAATATACAAATATGATTGTCTAGTTTGCAACCAGCACAATACAGATATATGGCACAGTAAACTTGGTTTACTGAAGTTGCTAAAATAAAATGCTAAAAAAAGACTGATTTTGTTAAACTTGTCAATTTTAATTTGTATTAACTTCCAAAAAATTAAGTAATTTTAACAAGATTTTAACTTAACTTGAAAATTATGTTGAAAGTAGGGGTTGACAGATTAACCTGGCCGATATTTGGCATTTTGCCGATTATCTGTATCTGTGTTTTATTTTAATGATCACTGATAAAATTAATTTCTGATAAAGCATACGCATTACACTCAACCAACACCAGGGAAGGCAGTCCGCAATACACGCAAAGAAAGTGTCAGCATGTGAGGAACTTTCACTTTGTAAAACCTCAGGGAGCTACTCTTATTCATTTTTAATTTAAATTATCACCCAACTTAATAAAAACAGTTGCAGAGAACTTGCTGTACGTATATGATGTTAAAAGTTTCAGTTTTGTAACTTGCTAAAAGCATTAAACAAAGTTTTGTGTTGGAGTTTGTTATATTCCAAATCCTACATTTGTCAGAAATATTTTCATTATTATCATAAATGCATACTGATCCAAACATTGGATATCGCTCTTCCTAAGTACTAATAATCAGTATCTGTATTTGCCCTGAAAAACCAATATCGATGGACCGGTAATTTAAAGTAAACATGAATTAAGTAAAGTCAACCTGTCACATTTGACATTGTAGTTTTGGTTTTACAAGTGTAACTTTACTGCACCAACCAGCAGACAGGAAAAGCCAGATACTAGCCTTTGAACATAGTGGAGTGTTAAACATCTGCAGAGCCAGAAACTTCCTTCACGGGATACAAGTCTCCAAAATGAAGCTTTATGTCTGCTGGATGATCCATCGTTTGTTGCCCCATAACATCCATAACTGATACTGTCAGTTAATGTCAATACCCCAAAGCAAGCATAAGTATCAGTTAATACCGCTTTAAACAAATTCCACGTTAGCCCAAAGGTGAACAGAAAAAAATCTGGCATCCTCCTTGAAGGTCCTGCTCTGAGCTGTTTATGTTTTAACTGCCATATTACGGCAAAATGTGTCATCTGTCTTCCTACAACCTCCCAACATTCCCCTGCTCCGCAAACAAGTGTTTTACAATAGACACAGCCAGATCCATTAATCAAATGCCACTTGTGAGCCGGCAGTGGCCCTCGCCTATCAAACACTCTAAATACTTATTGAAACTCCATTGATAAAGGCACTAAAGGCTTTTTTCCGTGAGTCACTGAGGCGCGCAAACACCAAAAAGATTCTCGGTGTCAGCCCACAGCAGGAGCCATAAGAAGGGACCTGGGCATGTAAAACAGACCCCTCCTTCCCTTTCCATCCATAACTTAAGCAGAGATCAGTGGCTAACACTCTTAATCCCAAGGGGGTGCTTTCTGAGCTGTAATTTAAAAATAGCGTTTTAATAACACACCACTGCTACAGTACATTAATCTCAGAATTAATTATCTCCCCCACCCCCAGCCTATTTGCTTGAAAGAGGCTCTTTGCTGCATTTCTTGTGTTTTAGTTCTATTTATTCCAAGAGTGAGCGGATAAAGAGATGCATGTGGAGCGTCTTGTGTTGGTAATTATGCAGTTGCTAGTATATTACCAGGATGTATATGAAAACCAGCGAATAAATTAGAGCTGCAGGGTGTCATAAATGGTCAGTAAGGTGTGATGCTCTTAAGTGGCAAGTGAGCGTTGCAATGTAAACAAGAAACAATTCAATTAGGGGGCGCATTAAATAAAAATGAGAGCGTAATCTAAAGATATTGTAGCAAACAGCTGTGGCGTGGAGAATAAACTTGGAGTTACATTTTTATGCAAGAAAATGTTTTTAATCAAACGTCACTCGCAGCGATAGGAAATCAATTCCGAGGAGAAATTAAAGAGCATAACGTGACTGCGAGCCAGGCCTAAAGGCAGCGCAAATATTCAAAAACAATATTAAACTGCGATAAATAAAATATGAAGCCTTCTTTGGCAATATAGCATTCGGGCGTCGGGGGACGTGGGCACTTAATGCAAGTTAATGAAACACAAGAATCATGTTTAAAGGCGCGGCAATCACTGAGCATTTGTCGAAAGGTGATGATGGTGTTGCCGAGCCCCTCTGGCAGGAGTTGCGGGCTGACAAGAGATCAAGTTGAACACTGTCGGGGATTATAAGTATATTAGCTGGGGATGTTCATAAAAATGATGTTAAAAAAATCCTCCTTGTTCTCTCGCTCCCCCCTCGCTTCCTATTTCCCCTGATTGACTGACTGACCTCTATTGTCATAGCTCCACAGCTGACAGTGATCTCCACACATACATCACTTCGTATGTTCTCGGCTGAGTGGCGGCGACGTGCGTGAACTCGGCATGAGGCAGGTGCCCCCGGGTCTGTGTATCGCAGATAACCTTTACAAGGAGGTGCAGTTCACGCCTCCCGGCCCCCGCACCTCCCCGCTATCACATCAAAGGATCTGGATGTGGTTAAATTCAGACACAGGAGAGACGGTCGGGGCTCGGCATGCATGATTGATGTCGAGTTTGTAACATTAGGTATCATAAGGTGTAATATAGGAGATAGCGTGAAGTGTAAGATTGCATTTGAGCGTGTTGGAGGAAATGGGAGAGTGTTTGACAGCTCTGGGTGTTTTATGGTTTCCTGCTGGTCCTTTTTCTGTTCTGCATATCTGACCAAAGCTATAAAAACAAAGACCTGCTATTAGTTTGTGTTATGCAATGTGTTAACTCTGCTTTATCACTGTATGTCTTTGTTTTTTTTCTGCCTTTAAATAATACAGTGTGTAAGATTTAGGGAGATTTAGTGTCAGCTAGTGGTTGCAATTGCAGATTGTAACCAGCTGTAAACTTTTTCTGGTTAGAATTCCTCCGGGGATCATTGTTCAGAGGGTTTTTTTTTTTTACTGTGAGACGAAATATTCGTAGAGGTCTCCTCCACTCAAAAACAGACCAGGTTATTAAAAAAAACAAAAACCAGTAAAAACACAGAATAAAACAGTTTGTTTCTCATATGCTGTTTGGCATGTCTGAAACAGGCCACTTGCCAAGGACCTGCTAATGTATGCTCACTTGTTTTATGCCTGCACAGAACACCTTGAGGGAGTTTTTTTTAAATTTGGCACTAATGTCACTCGGACTTAATCATGAACTTCTAAATTTTTGGGGGTCAAAGTCACTGTGGCCTTGCATCTGTCTCATTTTTGTGAACACGATATCTCAAAAACACCTTGATGCAAAATTCTTCAAATTTGGCACAAACGTCCACTTGGACTAAACAATGAACGGATTAGAATAGGGTGGTGAAAGCGCAAAGGTCAAGGTTCCGTTGACCCTGTCTGTCTCATTTTGTGAATGCGTTGTGAGTGCCTTGACTCAATTTTTTGGGTCAAAGTTGGCAGAAACGTCCAATTTAACACAAAGGTCATTTGTGACCTTGTTGGTCCCATTCTCGTGAATGCATAACCCAAGAACACCCTTGGGGAATTTTGAGTTAGGCACAAACGTCCACTTGGACTCAGCAATGAAGTGATTAGATTTGGTGGTTACAGGTCAAAAGTCAAGATCCCTGTGACCTCACAAAACATTTGTTTGTCCATAAATCAAGAATTCATATGACAATTTTGACAAAATTTCACACAAATGTCTAATAGAATAATATGATGAAGTGATGACTGATTTTATATCCAAAGGTTAACGGCCAACTTTACTGAGACATCATAATGCTCTGATAACTGAACGTCATAACTCAGGAACTGAAGGGGAGACAAAAATTCCTTCAGTTTTCATTGTTCAGTAGGTTTTTCCCAGGAGACAAATTATCCACAGAGGTCTCTTTACAAATGGACCAGGTGATTTAAAGCGATAAAAACACTGGGGAAAAAAGTTTCATGTAAAAATAATTTGTTATTTTAACGCTGTTTGTTCAACTGTAGAAACATGCAGTGCAACATAGTGATATCTGTGGATGAGGACTTGGGTTTTATATATATATATATATATATATATATATAGGGGTCATTCTGAGGTACAAAAACACAATTCTTATTGTCAGATGATTAGACACTAATGAAAGCATAAGCATTATAATATATTTCTTTTCTACAGGTCCTATATGCTGGACACACACACACACACTGACACACAGACAGAGTGAATCCCTTCCAGACTTTCATGTTTCAATTAAGGTTTGATTGAGTAATGAAATATACAAGTCTTGCAACCAAACCATGACAAAATGACATACATTTCTGTTGTTTGTGACATGACTCTCCTCAGATTTCTGTGCCTCCTACATGACATCCTATTAATTTTGTTTATATCGAGGCAGGTGGTTGTCAGTAAAAGTCATTTCGTCAATCAATTTTTTTTTCGGACTGACTATTTTTCAAATGAAAAAATAAGTTGCTAATTTTGTCAGTGCTCTTTCTAGACACTGCAGGTTTAATTGCTAATTGTTAACTGGGAATGAATGCATTTGCATATTAATTAGTTAGCCCATTTGCATTTTTAATTTGCTGCCTTCAAAGGGGGTGAGATAAAAGGTCGCACAATTCTGAATAATTTAAATAATTTATGCTCCATTGGTGAAAAGAAGCTGAACAGAAGTGTTCTGCGGATATTAACCCCTGAGAGCTTTTACCGAATAAAGCACTCCAAAAATTGTTTTAACAAATCTAATTAAACGGAAAAAGGTCTGAACACACAACCACCCAGAGCACTAGGAGCTAGAGTGTGTCCTCGGGAACAAAAAACGCTCAGGAGAGAGTGATGGAGGGTGCATGGATATGGAGGACGAGACTTCCAGCCCTCCATCCGGATATGAAGGCCTCTCGTAGTCTTTTCATCATTCAGATTGATCAAATACCCCTACAGGAATGCTGATGGAGTCAGGGCTTGGTAATAGTAATTCTCTCTGAAGTTAAGCTGCTCTTTGCAACGTGTCGTACTCCATAAGCAATCAAAGAGATGCATGTACTGTGGTGGATCCTTGAAAGTTAGCCGAGACTAATTTCGACTGCGCGTCCAAGTTGTCATTTTAATGAATGGACACCACTGGCACGAGTAGATTCATCAGATCATCACAAGGAAGTTGCAGCAAACACTATTTGTGCCTTGTGGTTTTGTGTAAAGGGATAGTTTGGATTTTTTTTTTTTTTTTGTGGGTTGTATGAGGTACTTAGGTATCCGTAGTCATATTGTGGTAGATGTTTGTCGGCACGCCCCCAGTTTGGAGAAGCAGGCTCGAGTCCGACACGGTAGCTCAGCAATGTACTGCTGTGAATTGGGGTCGGAAAAAAAAGGTATTTTAGCCACCTAAAAAAGAAGTCCTACCTAAAAATGCCCCTACCAGTTTAAGTGTATACTGTCTTTTTTAATATTTTCACTTCTCTACATTAATGTAAGACTACAATTTCCAACAGGAAAATGAATTTGTTATATTTCTCTTCAACACCAGACTCCATTGAGAAAAACAGTGATTTAACATTGCTGAACACAAGTGCTGCTGGTCTACTGCTGCCTCTGTCAGTTAGTTTGTTCGTATAATTGTGTGACTTTGGTGTTTAAAAGGGTTCGTTTGAATTCACCAAAGTCACACAATAACACAAACAAGATAAATGATCGAAGCAGCAGAACACCAGCAGCTCCTGTGTTCAGTCAGCTAAAGTTACTGTTTTTGTCTGTGGAGTCTGGTGTCTACAGTTGTAGCTGCCTCGGTTATTCTTTTTGTGTTGTTTGATTTTGGCATATAAAGATAATAGTTTGGAGATGATCTCTAGTTTACCTGATAGAACGTGCGCCCCATATAGGCTGTGGCTCTTGCAGTTGACCAGCATTGATTACAGCCTGCAGCCCTTTGTCCTGCTGTCGACCCCACTCTTCTTCCCAATTTTTCTGTCCGTTTTAAGTTGTACTATTATCATTTCATTTTTTTTATTTATAAGGACAACACACATTAATCAACATTTCAGTAAATGTGCTATTGTTAACCAGCTGGCTAATTTTCAACTGTAGTCCATTGGCAAGATGTTCTGAAACCTTTAAAATGATAAAATTCACAGCAGGACACCATACAAACAGCAACAGCTACAACAACAAACAGGAACTCCCCAGACAGATCACGAGCCACGCAAAGCAACAAGAAACAGCAGAACATCAGTACAAAACAACAGCCCAGCATCAACATATAGCACTACAGCACAAATAGCCACAGACGCAGCATGAAGCAGCGACACACAGTTAAGCATAACATGCAGACATGCAGAGCAGCAGCCGAAACAAGAAGCAGCAACAGACAGAAGCAGAGATAAACTACAAGAGTCAGAGCATAGACCTCAATAAAATGTTAAGAGATGCAGTTAGGGGTTAACAATATGTTCGTATGCACTTAAACACAGGCACCATGCGACACAAAGTTAGACAACTTTCAATGAAATAGATATTTCATACATATCCATGCAAAGCTGTCTGCCTGGCAACTGGTAGATATAAGACATACAGCAAGTACACTGTAATACAATCTGATATTGATTTTTTTAAGGTGGGACTTCCTTTAAGTGGCCAAAATGCATTTTCAGGGATCTCTTTGACAATGACATATACAACATGACGTTACTAATGTTAAATATCTCTATAATCTTGCATGTGAGAGAGAGATACTTTTATTCACGTGTTTTGCCCAGATGCTAATATTCGCCATCGTGCTGCTCCAACAAGAGCTCCTAATTGATCGTATCCTTTTCAGAAGTTTTGTAATCCAGCCATGAACTGCAATGTTTTTTGTAGACTTAGTAAAGCAAATCCATAGTGATTGTGATTATTTAGCTGTTTTTCAATTCAAAATGAGAGTCATGGTGCCCAGTAGCTCAGTTGGTAGAGACCAGCAGCTCCTAAGTTCAGTGATGTTAAATCTCTGTTTTTCTCAATGGAGTCTGACTTGGGAGAGAGCGATGCAACAGATTCATTTTTTAGCTGGAAATTATTGTCTGGCATTAAGGTTAAGCAATGAAAATACTCTCAACACAGCACACACTTAAACTGATATTGATTTTTTTTGGTGAGACTTTTCCTAAGTGGCTAAAATATGTTTTGCTGCGTCCCTCATCCACATTAGTATGTCGCTTAGCTCCAAACTGGAGGCGTGCCAACTGTCACCTACTGTATGTAATAAACTGTCTATGGACCCATACAACCTAACTTCCAAAAATCTGAACTATTCCTTTAACTTTCTTCACCTCTACTTAAGTGTCCATTTAGAAAAAAAACCCAAAAAAACGTCTTTCCATTTTTGGGAGCAAGGAGCTGATATTTCCTCTCCCTCTTCTTCAACCAGGTCCCAACTGCATTGTGAGACTGTCTCCTCGCCTTTGTCCCAGTGATCTTAATTACAGGCCCTGGGCCCTGAGCAGAGAAGCCCATTTAAATCAGAACACATCCAGCTTCCATTATGGGCTTGGCATTTGGTCTTTGTGCCCATGCTCTTAAATTATATGCTGCCAATCCTAGTGGGCACGGGCAAGATGAGGAGCGGAGGATGGGTGAGAGATGAGGTGAAAGGGGGATGAGAGAAAGGAGAGAGGGGGCTGAGAGGAACAGCGGAGGGGGGCCACAGGCTACACTTGTCGACAGAGAGCGCCCCCCCTTCTCTCTCTTCTTCTTCTGCCCTCTTTATCACTAGATAACTTATGTAAAGTAGCAGATGAAACCCATTCCCATTCACGTCGGCCTGATTGTCAGAATAAGCTTGCATTCCTTTGAAAAGTGATTGACCGCCTGAAAGGGTACAAATTAGGGGCCTGTTCGTCTTTTCTTCTCCGGTCGTGGGGTTTATTTGCGGCAGATTCACCCAGGCCCAAAATTAAGTGAACTCAGGCAGGGATGAATGGGAGAGCTCTGATTGAATAATTGATTTCTTTTGTGCGGCCTGTGTTTAAGAGGGATAACTAGACATCCTTTGGAGTGTAATGATTGTAATTACTGCGATGACTGGTCATGTCAAATATGACACAGGAAAGGACTGTTATTAACCTTTATTCTCCACATAGAAAAAAAAAAACTAACCCAATATCCTCTTGTCTCTCCCGTCTGCATATGGGTTTCACCTCTGGTGGAGGCATGGCTGGCGTAGGTTGAATGCATGGATGAACTCATTCCCTGTCTCCTACTCCTGGCCCATGAAAGGTAGACGGGTAATTGACTGTGCAGTCGGAGTCACTGGTGTGTCAATGACTCAGGCGGCTAGTGAGCCTTGGGGTAACTCGCGGAGTACAATGGCTGCAGAATTTAAGTGTAAAAGATAGGAGTTATAGCCGTGTTCATGATATCTGTCACATTCCCATATGCCTTGACCTCTCAAGCAGTGCGGCCCGAATTGGGCTTTAATGCACTTGAAGCATTTGAGGGTGTCAGTGAAACAGACATTCATCATGTAGTGATCGGACACAGTCTGCTGAAGTTACTGGACATGCTGTCCATATGAATCACAGATACAACCGCTGATCTGCTGAGCCCAAACTGAGGTCTGAAGGCCCGGCTTTAGAGGAGCAGCACGTGACATCCAGAGCTTCTCTGAAGCCCCGTTCAGAGCTGCACACAGTGGGTCCTCAATGCACCTTGAGATCCAATCGCTCAGACCACATTTGGTGGTGGACTGGTCCAGCCCATTTTCACTACGAACGTGTTAATAACGTCCGCTCTGTCATGTGCGTGATGCCAAAAGCCACCTTCTGCGTCCAACTAGAACGCAGCTTGATGGTGGCAGATGAGGACGCACTTTGAAAGAACCGGTGGTGTTGATATTATATGCTGGTGGACGGCCGGACAGCACCGGGCACGTCCACATGCAACAAGCCAGACGGAACTGAAACGCTGAAGGACAGCGTCAGGTAGTAACGCTGCCTGTAACGTAATGTAATACAAGGTGCATGAGTGCACTTACAGGGGAGGCAGGTGGGTCCCACAAACAATTGTGGTTGTAGTGGTTTGCTGCTCATATTAGTTGTCTGAATGTCACATACTGCTCCTTTAAAAGCTGCATTTGCTGCTAACTATTCATACCTCCAAGAAAGGCTACCCAGGTAGCAGGGAACGTTCCCACAACATTGGCTAACGTTACCGTAACAAGGTGAATCCTTCAGTTGTTGACACATTTCACAAGACATTTCATTGTGAAATATTTGCAGGAACGTGTTGTTGACAATGCAGGAGCTTGTACGGCTTATGATTGTGGAAATACAGTACTCATAGCAGCAGGCAGCCCTGCAGAAACGTCTCAGCAACAGCACTGCCAGTGTGAACATCACAAGTGTGCAAAACGCAGCATTTCGGCAAGGTTGCCATCACACGCTGCTCACGCATGCAGTGTGTCCCAGGTGTATTGTAAAGGGTAAAGGAGCGCTGCAGCTTTGGGTGATAATTCTCTGTGGGCTTGTCATTACAGTCGACCCCTTTCACATTTCACCCATTACAGACGTAAAAAAAAATGGAATAGTGCAGCTTTAAATTGAGATTCTCCATTGGAAAAACTAAAGAGAAAAAACATCTGATTGTAAAGAAAGTCCAGCTCAGGTTGAAGTTGTACTTAAAAACAGGTCTGTCCTGGTACAGCAGAGAGTCAAGGCTACAGTTATAATGTCAAACCGAAACTGATCCTTGAGCTGCTCCATAGGCGCTGAATAATTGAACAACGGCCAACTGTGACGGCCCCCGTGGTGATTTTACTGGGACGTGTAGACATTTTATGATTCACAGCTGTGAGGCCTACAGTCAAATAAAACTCATTTGGATGTAAAATCTCAAACATTCTACGAGCCCACGGAGTCGCTAATTCAGTGTCGGCGGACCTCCTCCTCAAAGTGTCGTGAAATCATCAATTCAAGACTCGATGTGATTTCCATTTTAGGCAGGCAGCTGTGTATAGATGTTGACTGTCCAGAATAATTTGGATAGCACAAATCAAAGTCTCATAAAGGGTCTCCCTTTAAGTGCACTTGACAATAGCTGTTGTATGCTTAACAAATGTTGTTTCCATATTTTGCCAGCTGTTACAGAGACGAGAACTGGCAACAGCCATCTCCAAATCTTATCTAACACCTTCAAGTTCCTTTTTGCCCTTTTCTTCCTCCATTTCCAGCGAAATGTCTACAGCTGTGTGTCCCAGTCACCTCTCCAGCTCCAGGCAAAACTTTTAGAGACATTAGAGTTCCTAACTTGTCGCCGTAAGCCCCGGGCCTCGTTGCCCTTCAGTTGAACCTCTCGAGTCAGTGCTGCCAGCCTTGCCAGCTGTGGAGACAACTGAAAAAACTTCATTTGCAACTTCATTTGAAGCCTTTAATTAGGTACCACAAGCACTTGTACAGGGATAGTGTGACCAGTGAGCATCAGACAGATGGCACCAGGGAAACAGTAATACGTTTTCCATATGACCCAACTGAAGCACTGATATCCAGCTCAAATTGGTCATTAAATTAAAGAATTGAATTATAGCGTAGTATTATTTTTTAGCGTGATACTCAACTTACGGACCGCAGGCCAAATCTGGCCCCTTATAGGGTGCCAGGTGGCCCCCAGCCATTTTCTAACTTTCTAAAAAATGAAGTGATTCACAGTGGGAATTGTTTTTGTACTTTTAGTATACATGAGATACCAGAGTGCATAAAACAGCATAAAAATAGAGCCTGTTTATCAAAAAAGGTGCCCATGGAGCATCCCCGCGCACTGTGACAGAGGTCCTGGCAAAGTCCTACAAACATACTAAAATCCTGGAAACATCCTGAAAATCTAGAAAAGTTCTGAGGTCCTAGAAATAGTCCAAATTGCTGACACATTTCAGACACCCTAATCTCAAAAATGTCCTAAAATTGAAGAAATTTATTAAAGTAAAAAAATATCTCTTGCCTGACCAGTCCATCGTCCTGTCCTAATGTCCTAATTTTCTGAAATTCTCATGAAATCCGAAAAAATGTCCTAAAATCCCGGAAATGTTCCAAAGTCGCAGAAATGTCCTAACATCTGGGAAATGTGCTATAATCCCATAAATCTTGTAAAATCCTTCAAATGTCCTAAAATCCTAGACATCTGACCCAAGATATGTCCTAAAATCCCTACAAACCTCAGAAAATCCGAGAAATACCCAAAATCCAAGACATGGCTCTTAACACAAAAAACATACAAATAGCATACATTCATAAAGTAAGGTTGTGTGTGTGTGTGTGTGTGTGTGTGTGTGTGTGTGTGTGTGTGTGTGTGTGTGTGTAATCACAACTGTCGAACTGATGGCCATAAAACACATTCAGTTTCACTTTGGTGATCATTTGGCATATTATCTAGCTTTTTCGTCGTGTCAGAATTTTAAATAAATACCTGCAAAACAAACAGCATCCACAGCATTTAGTGCTAATTAGCAAAGTTTGCTACGCTAACCAGATGGTGACCAGATTATACCTGCATGTTAGCATCGCCGCTGTAAGCATGTTGACACTCTGACATTAGCATTTAGCTCAAAGCGCCACAGAGCTGCCTCACAGAGCAGCTAGCGTGGCTGTTTGCTCCTTTTTGACAACATTATTTGGATGCACCTCTGCACCGTTCACTGATTCCTCCCTCAGTCTGTGTCTCAATTAGTCGGAGGAGTATTTAGGACCCTCCTGCTGAGAAATCGTTGCATCTCTGTTGCTTTTACCGTGTCCTCAGGACCTGAGAGTCTTTCATGTGAGATCCTGGAGATAACATTGACTGTGCGTGTTACGCTTAAACTGTTTTCAAGCAGCTATGTGTACTGGTTTTTCTGCAAACCAGTGGCCACAAGATAATGCTACGTGCTTGTTTTAGGCATTTGCATCTATTACAACCAACATGAATGTAAGCCGACCTTTTTTATTTCATTATTTCTGTTTAATAAAAATAATCACAAAGGTGAGATTCAATGAAAGACAATTAACTTAAAGAAAGAATCTGAAATTTAAATGTAAATATCATAAATAACAAGCAAAAAAGTTGAGTTTTTTTCCCTTGCGAGTCCACAAATAAAGACACACATTTAGTCTGGAGTTGGTTGCGACTGTGCCATCCTGCTATTTGTGTTCCTTAATGACTTTCTAATTCCTCATCAGTGGGTAGCTAGCCTCCACAGCAGGCAGACAGAGAGCAGTGGCAGGGTGCCATCCAGGAACAGGTGGTCCTCCGTGTTGTGCTTATGGTGTCCGTAGGCCTCAGTTACATCCTTTTGGTGGCTTTTAAATCGGGAGCATTTCGGCAGGTTCAGTACTTCGCCCTGAGCTTAATGTTTCCTGCTTACACGCCTGACTTCAGCTGCAGATTGATTTGAGACTGCTGCTAACTTTGTTTTTTAAGCAGAGGTGGAGTAAAATTGGGGGGTTCTGGGGCTCCAACTCTGAATGTTTTTGGTTAATACCTTCAACTTTGTGTCATTCAGATAATAATATGTGCACATGCTGTTTATCCTTCCATCTACTCCCCTAAAAAATCTAATATAATCGTTGAATAAATGTTCTTCTGTTTGATTTTGATGCCCACATTTACAGGGGGTGTTTTGTAGCCACCCGTCGCTGTGTTTCCAGCATTTTTTAAGAAAGGAAAACTGTTGTTTTTTACAGAGACCTTGGATCGTTTCCTGCTGGGATAACAGTTTGAAAAGTGTTTTTTTTCCCACTGGGACTTTTGCTGCCTTTTGCCTTTGTTTAATTCTATTATTTTTACAATATTTTCCATGTTTATTCTATGAAATGTATTTACAAGAAACGCTTTTTGCTTCTGCTTTGCCTTGTTTGTAAAAGGACTTTGTAAGCTTTTTTTTTTAAAGAGCTGGATAAATAAAGTATACCATATTATTATTATTGTTCTATATATCTGACGCAGTAGTACCACATAAAGCACTTATTTATTACTTATACATCACTGCTTTTACTGTAGGGATGTTTGCACTAAACCAGATATTTTAAGCCAAAACATGATCTTTTCCAAACCATAACAGTGTTTTTTGTGCCTAAACCTAACCACATGTTAACCATAGCACTGTTGAAACATAAGGTTTGCAAAATAACATGCAAATGTAATGTGTTGTTTGCAGAAATGTACCGACATTGTTTCTTGCGATTGTGTTGCAGCCCAGATATTTATTTATTACAAACCTGATAATAAGGTGTTTATTGTTTGAACCAGCTTCAAAAATGTTACCACTTCAGCAATTAAAAGTAATTTAAGCACCATACGCGCTCTGATAATCAGCAAAGTCATATGGACACAAAAAAAGTCCTGACAGCTGGAATCCGTCTCCAGCTGCAGTGTACCTTTCCTTCAAGGAAAAACTGACACCGACACACATCCCCGTGAGCCCGTCCGCCATGACACGTCTCCTCCACCATGCTGGTCAGATCACTCAGAGCAACATAACAGTACACATCTACCGGGCCTCGTCTGATCTCACCCGGGAAGGAGACAACACTTTCATATCAATACGCTGTCATCTCACAATGTGGCATCTTCTCCCTTTGAAGGCACAGTAGCATTGTTGCAGTTTCTCAGATGTGAAACTCCGGCTTTTATCATCCTGTTTTGGGAAAGGAGGAGAGGAGTGGGAGATGAAGGAAGCAATTTCTTTTTAACTTGGACCCACCAAAGTGGAAAGAAACGGCGTGTTGACAGGTGTGTGAAAGGAGTGCTGCTGGGTCAACTGGAGAACTTCAGAGACCAGTTTAGAAGGCTTCATGAAGTCGAAGAGGGGGAGGAACGGCGCTCACTGGCAGCGGAGCAAGTATCAACACGACAGCCCTTTTTACACAGAGATCACGAAATAGGGCCGCAACGAAGTCCCTTCTTTATGCCGCTTTTGTATTTTTACGCAGAACCAAACAACGGCAGCATAATTCTGCTACAGTGGGTGATTTTAGACATCATGCCGGCATCGTGGAAGCAAACGAGGCATTACAGCATGACGTTTAACGCAACAGCATCTGCCTGTGATATATAACATGCACGTTGGCTGCCCTTTATAAACAATAACAATGACATAACATGCCAATCATTTGTTATGGCGCCTGATCTCGTCCTCTGCTCAAAGGGTAAAGAGCTGCTGGACCTCATTATCTCATTGTGTGGACATTTAAAGTCTTCTTTTTTCAGTTAGCCAAATTTTGCGCCTAATTAATTTCCCCCACTTTTTCACAGTAAATATAAAATGATTCAGGAATTGTTTTGTACTTTTAGGACAATAAGCTGACAGAGTGCATAAAACAGCATAAAAATAGTGCTTGTTTATTGAAAAGTATTAGTACTCCCCAATAGAGGTCCTATCTAAGCCCCTAATTTCCTAAAATGCTCAAAACGTCCTGAAAATCGAGAAACTTCTTAATCAGAAATGTCCCAAAACCCTAGAAATGTCCTAAAATCTTAGAAACGTCCTAAAGTCCTACAAACGTCTTAAAATGTTAGAAATGTCCTAAAATCCTAGAGATGTCTTAAAATCTTAGAAACGTCTTTAAATCTTATTAACATCCTAAAATCCTAGAAATGTTTAAAATCCTAGAAATGCCCTAGTACCCTGGAAACATGCCAAAATCCTAGAAAGGTGCTAAAATCTGTGAAATGTCCTCAAATCCCAGAAACTCCCTAAAAACCTCGAAATGTCCTTGAAATCCTTGAAACATGTATGGTGCTGCTGCGACTGGTCGCTGGCCTCTTGTCATTTTGCAGAGGTGACCTCCGAGCAAAGCAAGCTGAGTTGCCCTGACATAGACACAGTTTCGGCGGTGTTGCTACCTCCCTTACCGGCTCAAAGGCGACAACTCTGTCTCCCCATTAAGTATATTGGAGATATTGTCCACAGCTTGATATCCCTGCCTTTTGTACCAGCTGTGTGAAAGGGCCTTATGAGTCAGGAGCACTGAATTTCTATGGATGCCTGCACATGCTTTTACCGTAGATTATAGTTCCTTCAGATCTCGCCACATAATGAAAGGCCCTCTAACGTGCCACCAAAGACAGCTTAAGACAGAAGCCGGAGAGATTTGCTCCTTGTCCTGAATTACCAGCCAGCTGTAAACTACAAGTCCCATTCCACAGCAGGAGGATCACTCCTCCCATTAGCCTTGGCGTAGTGCCGACTGCAAATGTGAGATCCGTGGTCGTCAGGAGGCCCAGTTGGGACAGGACCCTCTGTCACTCATGGCGACACATGTCATAAACTCATTGTCTTGCCATCAATCCGGGGACCTAACCACCTCCACAGCAGATGGAGGCCCAGCAGGAAGACAAGGGGCCATGCCCTGAGCCTCTGCCCCACACAGAGTGCACGCGGCAGGAGTAAGAGGGGCCACAGCTATCGGGGAGCCCCGTACCCGAGACCGGACCTCCTGTGGATACACCTCTGGATGAAGTCCTAATGTTGTCCGTGATTAATTAGAGATACATGTAAATACGCCTTCTCTGCTGTGTAAGAAAATCAGTTGCTTTTGATGCAGCCTATTGGAAAACTATTTAAAAGTTTGTCCCTTTATTCAGCTTCTCCTTTGTGTCAGCAATTACTCTGCATCAATCAGTGAACACATGAAAGTCTAAAGCCACAGTGAGCAGCTTCCCCCCCGAATTTAGGAAATAATGGCGATAAACATGGTCTGCGAGGGATAAAGACGTCTTCCCTCCCCTGAATGGGGACATGTAATGATATTCATAAAGAGATCACCTACTGGGGACACAGGAAAAACTGTTCCTAAGCAACAACATACACGCTCCTACAAGCTACATCTTGGGAAATTTTGACCGGATTGGGATGCAAACAACAGAAAACCCTTAACTAGGCCATGTTATGAGTCTGCTCCCTATGGCTGAGTATCTGGGTGTCTCGTCTGGCACAATCCCCCCCACCCCCCAAACTAATGATACATCCTGCATTTCAACAAAAGACAATAAAGACAACAGAGGCAAGTTTGTTAACCGAACCTGAATTGTTGTCTCTGTTCAAAATGAAAGATTACAAGCCATATATTCAACCCATCAAGAGTAAAGGTCTTTTTTTTTTTTTTTTTTTACAGAAAAAGCCTCTTTTAAAGGGTAACGTCAGTATATTCAAACCTGGATTATATTTTCCCATGTTTTTGTGCATAAATGACTAATGAACAATCATTTTTGAAAGGGGTCCAGTATTGAGCGAGACGTAACTGGCTGCGTTGCCAGCAATCGTGCATCATCAATTTACGTCCACACTGACAGCCTCTGATTGTTATTAACTGATATAAGCTGCAGTGTAACCACTAGGGGCATGTTTACACCATCAAATTCTGTTCAATTTCTGTTAAAAGTTGTTAAAAGGGTTTTTTTTTTTTGCCACTGACAGACTCAGATTGTTACTCGAAGTTTCTGACAACTTACAGAAAGGATCCCTTCAAAGTTGGACCTTTTTGTTCAACCCAGTCTCATTCGAAGGTTGTCAAATACCACTGCTTGGTCAGTGATTTTTTGCATCAGATACAACTATTTTTAAAATTAATCCAATATTTAGAGATACAATCTGCAATATAACTACTCCGGGCACGCTCACACCATCAATTTACGTTCACCAAAAGGTGCTTTTTGCCACTGACAGGTTCAGATTATTATTATTATTATTAGTGTCTAACAGCTTAGAGAAATGATCCCTACAGAGACAGACCTTTTTCTTAAAGAGTGAGATCTTTTTGTTTAACCAGAAACATCCTCGTAATCATTATCGACATACTCACCAGACTCCATTCGAATAAACAGTCATTTTAGTGTATAGAGAGGCAGCATATTTTAACACCTAGCTGGATGAATTAAGGATTTATTTCAACCAAACCAGAGTTGATGATTGTTGGAACAGTAATAAGATGAACCAAGATGGCTTTTTTTGAGTTTTTATTTGTTTCTGTGGACTTTGAATGAAGTGTGATGTGTGATGATAATATTAGTTTATTTAAGTGGAGTTTGGTGGGTTTGATGATACTGATTTCAAGGCTGTTTGTGGTTGAAGAAACAGGATCTTACTCTTTTACAAAAAGCTATGTAGGAATCCCTTCTGTAAAGTTGTCAGAGTATTAGAACAACAATCTGAGCCTGTCAGTCGCAAAAACAAGAACTTTTAGGAGAATTAAGTAAAAGGTAGTTTAATTGACGGTGCTCAGTTGCCCGCAATACTGAATCAAGTTCAAAAATTGTCTTTCCCATTCGGCACTTATGGGGAAAAAAAGGATTCCAGGTTAGAAAATACTGAAGTTACCCTTTAAGCTCTTTAAAAAATTGATCAAGACTCTCCGACAACTTCCTGTACAATGGATGCACACTTTAAAGGTCAAAACCTGGTCAACCAAACTAATTCCTGCTCTCCCTCCAGCACTCAAAACCCATTTCACATTATCAGTTGATGAGGAAACTCTGATGGCCCAGGTGCATTAAAGAAGTCTTATGTCCATTTAATTTAATTAATCGGGGACTCCTGTCCTCAAATTTGCATCGTGGGATTACTGAATGTCAGTCTGGGGAAGAGAAAAATTATAAAACCAAAGAAGAAAGTGGGAACGTAGTCAAAACCCTGTGAAAATATTAAAGTATTTATAAGGTAATGACGCATTCTGTTATATTTTCTTCAGAGGATATTAAAACATGTTAGAGACGACTGAATGATGTAGATCACGGATACTCAACTTGCTTTTCTTGGGGGCCACTTTGGCAAAATGACCGGAGGCCAGTGGCCAGTCCCAGCAGCTACTTACATGTTTCTAGGATTTTAGGATATTTGTAGAATTTAAGAACGTTTCTAGGGTTTTTGGACATTTCTAGGATTTTAGGATGTTTTTAGGATTTCGGGAGGTTTCTAGGATTTAAGGACGTTTCTTGGAGTTAGGACATTTCTAGGATTTTAGGACTTTTCTGGGATTTTAGGAAATTTCTTGGATTTAAGAACTTTTTTAGGATTTGTGGATGTTTCTAGGATCTTAGGACATTTGTGGGGTTTAAGGATGTTTTTATGGTTTTTGGGCATTTCTAGGACTTTAGCACGATTCTAGGCTTTTAGGACATCTGTACAATTTAAGGATGTTTAGGGCATATCTAGGACTTTAGGACATTAAGGTCTTAGCTATGACTTCAGTTAGGGGTGTGGGGGATCCTCCACTGGCACTTTTTTTGATAAACAAGCTCTATTTTGATGCTGTTTTATGCACTCAGTAACCTTATGTATACTAAAAGTACAAAAGCATTTCACAGTTTGAATCACCTAATCTTTATTGTAAAATTAAAAAATGGCTGGGGGGCCAGCCGTCATCCTATCGGGGGCCAGATTTGGCTTGCGAGCTGTAAGTTGAGTATCACTGATTTAGAGACATTTTAACGCACCATCTTGCTGTCTTCACCGCATCGTGTATTTAATGGCGTTAGATTGAGCGTTACTTTTGTGGTACTCAAATCTTAAGCATACTTGCTGTTACCCTCTTCATCTGAAAAGGCCTCAAAACAATTACCGTTCAATAATGAGTGATGTTTGTTTCTCCCTGTCATTAATTACAGTTAATCAAAGACAGCAGATGACTTAAAAGCGCCACTCTGCAAAGAGCTCCCAGAGGTCAACTGACAAAACATTATCCCCTGGGTACAGCACTTCCAGGAAAATGATCAAACAACAGCACGAAATAGAAAAAAAAACATGTTTATAAGGGACAGCGTGATAGATCATCCTCACAAATGCATCCCAAAATTATTAATCAGCACCTCACTGCTATTATCTGCTCTGCAAATCAACACATTAAGGTGAAAAATGCAAGCGTTCAAAATCCTGATTTTCTTTCCGTGAAGACTCGACCATTTATAAAAAGATTAGGGAAGGTAAAGATGCTCCCTTAACTCTAATATGCATCAGCGTCTGCTGTCACCAAGTGACGAGGCTTTGAACGGTCTGTTTGTGTATCCAATCCTTTGCTACAGTGGAGGAGGAGGCCAGCAGAAAGGCTTCAATGCCCTCTTGTGGTGAAACAAATCACATCCATCCAGCTCTGTCAGACAGGAGGCCTTTAGTGAATCTAAGCATGAATACTCTGTGTTAACACGTCTGTCATATAGAGCCATGAAAAGAGAAGAAGTGTGTGCAGCTGGAGGAGTTTCTGTTCTTAATTTTGAGCTTTACCTGGTGGGTTGAATTTTGATTTCAGAGCCGCGGGGGCCAGGCGGCAGGTCGGACAGCGGACAGACTCTGAGAGGGAACCGACAATAAGGTAGGTCACCACGTATCAATATCTTTACATCGAACAGTTTTGACATAAAGAGTGGGACAGAGCATGGGCGGATTATGAGACAATGGGCCCCTGGGCACAGATATGCAAAGGGCCCCACCACCTCTCTGGCAAAAGAGCAACACACAGACTTTACAGTTGTTTACTCTTATTACATTTTAAATGTTGGAATGAGTCTTGTGTCATTATTACTTGGTCCACGCTTGTTTTTAGGATAAACACAAATCTGTGCTTCTTAATTGACTTTCACTCCTCCTTTAACAAACTCACTCACATCCAAGTTTCGGCTTTTAGTTTCACATTTAGAGTCTTAGAACGATCTCTCTCTTTCTCTGCCTCGCTGTTTCCAATCGCTTCTTCTCAAATCCAAATCCAAGAATCCAAAGCGAGTCTTTAGACTTTTCTAGTGACCACGATATCCTTTTTTAAAGTCCTGTTGTGTAAGTCGTTCTTGACTTACGCAGACTGAGATTTCTGAGATGCTTGTGTTTGCTTGAAGAAAAAAGCAGAATGTCCAGATGTGATTCAAAAGTAAAAATACTTGTTTATTTGTCATTTGCTTCACACTTCTTGCAAAAAGAAAACTGAAGTGTAAACTAAGTTGTATTGGCTGATTTACTGAATTAAACAAAGATGCAAAAATAAAAGGCGAGCGAGATGAAACGTCAATCTGCACAGAGTCTAAAGACGGCGCTTTCCAGTCAGCCACACCACCACGAAGCAGCACTTTTTATTTATCAAATCTGAGAGCTGCAGGGTTTACGCAGACTCAGAACCATGATTAAATACCACACATAGTAAAAAATATAAATGTAAATATATTTATGAATAAGAATAAACATACACTGAGGAAGTGGCTCCTACAGTTTGCACGTAATCAATGCCATCCACCATCATGGTACCACTGTGCACTTCTGTTTTGCACGCCCTTCACTGACTGACTGACTCTTCCTTGATCTCAATGGTTCGGCTTAAAACTAGCAAGCAGGTCCGGGAATCCTCAACGTAACCAGTTTAAGAACCAGTTCTTCTTAGGTGGAAACATGAGTCAGCACGTTTACATGATGTTAGAAAAAGTCAAATTGTGTTAGTCTGACCGAACCTGGACATTTAAAATACACGTAAACATGTTAATCTGACTGAAATTGGACTAAATTGAATTTCTCAAAGTCAGACTAACACACCCAGATAATGCAGATTTAGGACATTTCTAGGATTTTAGGATGTTGGTAGAATTTTAGGAGGTTTTTAGGATTTTAGGACATTTCTCAGATGTAGGACAGTTGTAGGGAACTCAGATTTTAGGACATTTCTTGGATTTAGGACATTTCAAGGATTTTAGCAAGTTTCTCTGATTTTAAGACATTTCAAGGATTTTAGATGCATTTATTTGCAAACTGAGCGGGAGAAAGTGCACATTTCTCTCCAGAATTCCCACCAGGAGTCTGATTTTAGACTCCACCAGGCCAACTCTGACACAGGGAACAAAACATAACTTTCAGAAAGCAGTACAGTAGGTTGAAATAAAATATTAAAACTGTTTTCTCCTTCAGCAAGAAACACGGACGAGAAGCATCCGCACCCAAAGATATGAGGTTGTCTAGAAAAATGCCTACATTCGCTCCAGTTTTACTTTGTCATTTCCTTTGCTGTGTGTACTCAGCAGTGGAGATGCTGCTGCCGTGTGGCTGCAGCAACTTGCAACAGAATGTAATGACTTGAAACACAAGAGACAGAACAACTGCACAGTGTAACAGCAGCGTGCATTTGTACAAAGGCTGGCAGCTTACTTTTACCAACAGTCGTAGTCCAAGGACTTTGTGATCAATATTCAAAGCGGGTCAAGCTCCAAAACAGGGGTGTCCAAACTTTTTTTTAAATGGGGGCCAGATTAGATAATGTGAAAAAACCTGGGGGCCAGCGGCTTTTTGCATCATGTGGGTTATTTTATTTAAAAAATCACATACAAATGAGACATCTTTTTCATCTCGCAGCGCTCCAGAAAGTTGTTGCCCTTACTGTTAACTTTATGCTTGTTTGTTTGTTTGTTTTCCGTCTGTTTATGAAACACAACAGTGCATGTCTTCAAACTGTGTGATAGTCCTGCCAACTTCAGGTGAACGTTAAAAAAATGATCATCCTTGAGTAACCAGTATTGTGCGTTGGGCCACATGTAGTATATTTTGAAAGACAAGTCATGGGCTGTTTTAAATCTGTCCAGGGGCCACAATTGGCCCCCGGGCCAGACTTTGGATATGCCTGCTCTAGAACAATATACGGCAAAATTTTCTCTTATTTTTGCTGGTAACATAATTTGTTCTGATATTGTTAATACCCATTGATTTTTGGGATTTACCAATGCTTTTATTCATTTTTGCTCTTCTTTTAATGAAGAGCATTTTTTATGATTTATGGTCCAAGATAAGAGAAACAAAACTCACGTTAGTTGCGCTGCACTGTTTTAATTTATTACTTAATTCGGGGAATGAACGCACATGAATTGAGTCCTGGCACTGTTTTTAAATTACTTACTTTTTTATGATGTTTAATAGCATCAGTTTGGTAACAAATTCACCATCAACTTACAGTAAACCATGATTCTGTATTGTTTACAGCTTGTTTCCACTGCCCTCATGTGGCCAGTCATTGAGCTGTAAGGTCATGCATTTATGGGCCACAGAGCGTGCAGATACTCATATTGCTCTGATCAATTTATTCATTTCAGAATGTAACACTTCCCACCATGTGTGATCGCATTAACAAACAAAATTATATGTCAGTCAAATGTGTGTAAATACTGCAAATGTCACATCTGCTTCAGTTTATTTTAAAAGCAACTGATGAGATATGTATATATGTCATAAAATACAGATTTAAGTCCATTTTTCAAACAGTTTGAGACAGATTTTAAGTAACTGCTTTAACATCGGGCCTGGAAAGATTATTTTTCTTGAGATAATTTAGCCCTACAGACAGTACGACAGCCAAGAGAGGCTTTTTTCCTACATGCTTAACATGTTCATTTTGAAGAACACAATCATGTTAAATGTTAAATTATTCAACATTTTAAATACTTCTTAAACACCACTTTAAGTGGACCACCTTAAAACCACAGCAATGCAAATAAATAAAGAAAAATATAGTACATAATAAAACAACAGCCCAATTGGCATCCCGCAAAACAAACTAATACAACATGATATTTTTAAAGTACAAACCGCCAAAAAATAAAAAGGTGCAATGTTTCACCCACCAGGAAATGCAGGTGCCAAGTAGCCCACAGCATGTTTCTATTTACTGATTAGATGTGTGATGTTGCGACCAGATAATAACAGAAAGTGGATAATTCGGCAAGGACTACTGTTTTTATCATTGCACTGTGCTTTCTGTGGTGGTTTCAGAATAAAAAGAAGATAAAGCAGGCATCAGTTTGTCTGTTTTTGCAACTGTGCTCCAAAAAGTGTGCAAGATATCCATCCATCATAGATTTAGGTATTGCAGTGGCACAAAATCAGAGGGTAACACTCTGATTGATTAATATAACTGACTTTAGACATATGTGATATGTTATACTGTTGACTTTGAAAGTTCACATCAAATGTGTGTTATTATGTGAAATCAGATTTCTATTTCTGGAGCTGAAGCAGGAGATATAATGACAGTAGGTGCTGTGATAAAATCTCTGTTCAATCTCGAAACCTTTACAATATGAAGATGTACAACACATAGGCACTGTATTATACAGAGTTATAACATTTTGTTCAATTTTTCAGTAAATAGTGAATTTGGTTTCTTTGCAAAATTCCTTTGACTGAGTTCTGCTGGAGGCAAAGTGAGGAATGCTTTTCAGATTTGGCTTTTTAGGATTTAAGTCCACTCTCTTGAACTCTGTCTGTGACAGTGGTGGAAATTACATTTAGTCATTTGTGTACAAACTGAGGAAACTGTTTTTTGAGTATTTTTTCTTCCATGCCCCGTAATACTTTTACTCCACTTTATGTCAGAGGTATATGTACTTTTTACTTCATTACATATTTTTTTCTGACAGCTTTAGTTACAAATGAAGATTTTGCATTAAAAAACAAAAAAAAAAGTTTTGTTAAAAATAATCAACCTTTATGTTTACAACCTTACAGTTCATTTGATCTCAGCTGAAATTATTAGTGAATTTATCAATAAGCCAATTGATGGAGAATTAATTGACAATTATTTCCAACTTCCACCACAAGCAATGGGCAGGATTTCTTTTCAAATTTAACTTTTTCTGGAGTTTAATTCGTTCTCCCAAACTCTGTCTCTGTGACAGTGGTGGATGAATGTACATTTACTCAAGGACTGTGTACAAATTTGTGGTACTTGTCCTTTACTTATTTTATTTTCATGCCCCTTTATACTTCTACTTCACTACTTGTAAGATGGATATATTGTACTTTTTACATAACTACATACATTTATTTGCAAGCTGTAGTTATTAGTTGGGGCCTACTTTACAAATACAGATTTAGACTATGCATAAAAACATAAGAGTAACATACATAAGAGTTTTTAAACTATGTAAAATATGATGTTTTGTTATCAAAAGTTTATAAAAGTACAGCTAAAAATATTGGTAGCTATTCAGAAAAAATCATTTGCCTTTTTTTTAATACAGCCTATTTTTTATTTTTATTTTAGATTTATTTATTTTAGATTTTTCTGCATTGAATCCTTTTACTATCATTACCTTAACTACCTTTTCCTTTTATACTCACATTTATTTACTTACACTTACATTATTTTTTACAATTAATATTTAAAGTACCTTTTCCTGTTTATACTTGCATTTACCTACTTAGACTTACTTAGTATAATGTTTTTAGTGCATGCTTTTACTTGTAACAGTGTATTTTCTCAGTGTGGTAGCTTTTTATTACTTTTACTTGTAACAGAGTATTTTCTCAGTGTGGTAGCCTATTACTACTTTTACTTGTAACAGAGTATTTTCTCAGTGTGGTAGCCTATTACTACTTTTACTTGTAACAGAGTATTTTCTCAGTGTGGTAGCCTATTATTAGTTTTACTCGAGCAAAGGGACTGAGCATGTCTTCTATGTAAATGATGGAGTAAGAGAGTTGAGTTTTGTTTCATTATCGTTTGATTGTATTCATTTATTTTACAGTTGTGATGCGTTTTATCCCTATTTAATTTCTTTTTAATAAGGTTAGTGTATTTTGCACTCCGGGGCCACCGTACACAGCACTAATAGCGTCATAATAATTGTTGTCACTTAGTGTAGCCTAAAATTAGCCTTATGCGTGAATGTAACTGTGGCTCCCACCGTCTTTTACTGCTACTACGTGTGAATTACTTGTACATATAGTTTCATTAATACAACGTTTGCCATGTATCAGATTTTAAATAACGTCAGCACTGACAGCATCTTTTCACTGTGACGATAAGCGAAATTTCCAGACAGCGTTGATTTCTCCGGAGGACCCTGAACGCAGCACGAGATCAGCGGACTGAAGGCTGAGAAGGACGATGAAAACAAAAATGGACATCAAACGAAAATAGCCAGTAAGACTCAAAATCCATCATCTCACACAAAGGCATCTTTGCAGCCGAAATGTATTAGCAAAGAGAAAACCGTGTGTTAGCTAAAAACAACGGTGTCGTTTGAAACAACGGCTGCTAGTTCGCTAGCTAAGTTAGCCTCGGTAGCTTAGAAGAAACGTACGCTAACGTTATTAGCTTCATGTAACATTACCGGTTCGACACCGGCCGCTGAGACTCGCGTATTTGTTAGTATTGGCGAGCATCTTGCTCATTTAAACGGTGTTAAGAGAAAGCGTTTCGTTAATCGACTTGCAGCCGTTACTCCACACCCCCCTTTAACACTGGTCAGCTGCTGTTGCTCTGGTGCTGAAATCAAACAGCAGCCATTGTGTTACCGTACAGGACACAGCTGCACGCATGTTGTCGGTAAAAACAGCACTGCAGCCGTTAATCTGCGACATGAGTACAGTGAGTACAGTCATCCTGCTAACATCGGGCTGTAACTGACTGTAGAGAATATTGTTTATAGTTTGGCTCTGGTTGTATTTTCATTAGTGGCCTCAGGTTGTCGCTGTTATGCATATAAGCACGTTATTACCGTACATCTTCATCTAAATGTTGTCTCTCATCGCATCTTATTCTGCTTTTTTTTGGGACATATTTTTATTGAACTTTTTGCAAAGCAGGGAAGACGAGAAAAGCAAAATACATAACAATAATGCGAACAGTAAACAAAATACTGACAATTAAACCTGACAAGATAAGACAGAAACAAACACAGAAGAAGATGATAAAAAACAGACAAAAATGAATAGATAAAAATAGAATAAAAACAAAGAAATACATATATTTAGAGCGTCTAGAAGGTTCGTGGAAGACAGCATTTTGATATCATGACAAGCTGTGGCCCCACATCCTATCGTTGGCACTTAAAAACTACATTAAGTCTTTTTCTGCTTTAATAATCTTTTTTTTTTTAAAAAAAAAAAAAATAAAAAATAGGAAATTCACAGTATATTATGTCAAAAAATGTTATATTATAACATAACAAAAATGTTGAAAAAGTAATTTTTCATATGGCATGAAAAACCCATAGTATATTATGTCAAAATATGCCGTATAGCATGCCAGAAAAAGGAAAAAATGAATCATTTCAGATGTCATATGTGTTTTAAAAATGTCATAATTTAGCATGAAGGAATTTAGCTGTTTCAGATGTCAAAAATGTCATACTTAATGGAAAATGTCATAACATAGCTTGTTGAAAAAAGTTGAAAAATTATTTGTTTCAAATGTCTAAAAAAGTCATCGTATAACATGTCACAAAAAAACATTGAAAAAGTCATCGTTTCAGATGGATGTCAAAGATGTTCTAGTATAGCATGTAGAAAAATATATTGAAAAAGTTATTGTTTTCAATGGGAAAAATGATAGTATTTAAAAAAGTAATACTATTTGAAAAAGTCTTATTGTATATATAGGTATAGTTGATTTTTTTTTCATTACATCTTGATTATTGGGACTGCAAAATGTGCAAAGTATCTGAAGGCTGTCTTTCTAAGATTAGTGAAATGTAATTTATTTTATTACAGGCTGTTAAAGTCAGACCTCTGACTGAGACTTCACGAAGAACCCGAGGGGAGCAAAGAAGCGAGAGTCCAGAGTCCAGAACCATGGAGGCTCGCTTTGGTAACATTGTGTTCAGCTCCAAGTTCGACTCGGGGAACCTGGCACGAGTGGAGAAGGTGGAGAAGGGCAGCTCCAGCCCTCCTACCGATGTCGCTCCCAGTGGGAGTGCCCTCTCGGGGTCAAACCTCTCACCTGACTATGAGTTCAACGTGTGGACGCAGCCAGACTGCAGCGGCACAGAGCATGAGAATGGAAACAGGTAAAAGGCGTTCAGTTCTTTGTAGGTAAATGTTTTTACAGCTCTTACAATGAGATACTTTTAGCATCTCAAATCATGCTTTTTTGTGTTTGTGTGTGTTTCAGATCATGGTTTTACTTCAGTGTACGAGGTGCCGCACCTGGGAAGATCCTGAAAATCAATGTGATGAACATGAACAACCAGAGGAAGCTCTACAGCCAGGGCATGGCTCCTCTCGTACGCACTTTACCTGGAAAGAACCGGTGGGAAAGGATCCGCGACAGACCCACATGTGAGGTACGTACACGTCAGGCAGAGGGTCGGGCATCAGGAGCCAGAAGACCTTTTTACACAGAGATCACGCTATAGAGACGCTATTAAGTGCCGTCTTTATTTCTGGTTTAGCTTTACAAGGTCTCACTCATCAGTGAGTCCCCGCCTCAGGTATGTACTGTGCTTCGTGGCTGTTCTGCGTCCCGTGTAAACCCAGCGTTAGAAGCTTCCAAATCGTATCGTTTTCCCATTGCGCAGAGATCTATGTTCACTGTTCTTCCTTGAGTAAGTCAAAAACTACAAGCAATTGTTTTCAAAATCTCCCGTGGTGGGTTGCACGCACAACACAACGTCAAAACGTCACACTATTTGTCCCATCCTGCCAGCTGTCCCTTTTATACAGATGTCTTCTGTTACTACCTCCGGATCAAAGGCAAGACCACTCTGTCCCTGTCATGCTATCATACCTTTCATACAAAACGGCAAGGTGAAATAACGGAGTGATGTTCCCGCCCTGAACAGGCAGTGTAAAACTTAATTGTGTTGCACAGCGATTTCAGTCTGACTTCCTGACAGCTAATTCGTCTCTTCCTCGTCTCTCCTGTCGCTCTCCAGATCGTAGATAACCAGTTCATCCTCTCATTCACTCACCGGCTGTTGGAGACGCGAGGGGCGACCACCTTCTTCTCCTTCTGCTTCCCGTTCTCTTACAGTGAATGTCAGGAGATGCTGCAGCAGTTTGACAAGAGCTACCCCAACGCTGCTCAGCTCAGTCCGAGCAGGTAAAACACACACACAGACGCCTCAGACACACATAACACATGTCGTTTGAAACTTTTTGTTCGTGAAATTATTAATTGTTACGACTTCTGACTCACCAATCTGCTTCCTCTCTCTGCCAGCACACCAGGCAGTATTTATTATCACAGGGAGTTGCTGTGCCACTCTCTGGATGGCAATAGAGTGGACCTGCTCACTGTGACCAACTGTAACGGGATGCAGGAGGAGAGAGAACCTCGTCTGCCCAAGCTGTTTCCCGACACCAACACTCCGAGGCCGCACCGCTTCTCCAGCAAAAGGGTATCACTCAATCACACATAAATCAGTATCCTCTTTCGTAACATGACACCTTTAATGGCTTTTAAAGACAAAAGTCCGAGGCTGGATTCACTGAATAATGTCAATATGGTGTGTGTCTGCGTGTGTTTGCAGGTGTTTTTTCTCAGCAGTCGAGTGCACCCCGGGGAGACTCCCTCATCCTTCGTGTTCAACGGTTTCCTTAATTTCATCCTGAGAAGAGACGACCCTCGAGCTCACGCGCTTCGTAACATGTTTGTGTTTAAGCTCATTCCCATGCTCAACCCAGACGGAGTCGTTCGTGGACACTACAGGTAAGAACTGCACACACACACACATGCACCATCCTAAAGCACCAACAGTTTTTGACTCAGTGATCAATATTGTTTACAGTGTTTGCATTGATTGATTCTTGTTGCTTGTAGATGTTTAGCATGTTATTGTATGTGAAAGAGTTTTCTCTTTCCTCAGTCAGGGTCCGTGTCCACCAAAGCGTTTCTTTTCTGAGACCTTTCTGAGGCTTTTTTTTTTTTTTTAAAGTAGTCGCAATGGGAACACCACATATTTTACTACACTGCAAATGTCAGCAGCATGAGGAGGTGCTGAGTGTTTATTCTGCAGCAGGTGCTGCACATTTGTCATTTTTTTCTGGTTGGAGAGAGCTGAAAAATGTTTAATGTATAAAACGCTGCGTCGTGAAATCACATTAAAGGAGGGGTGGGACTAATAGCAAAAAGACCAACAGTCACGTTAACATGTACAAACTCACTGAACAACTACAATGGAGGAGAAATATGTTACTATACTGTATACATACTACCTCTCATGAACTGACATAGACCGGTGGGTCTGTCCTCTCTCCCCATGTGCTTCACCTTCCCCTTCATCTACAGAAAGTACTCGACCTTGTATTGACATCTTTATTGTGCAGACATTACGTATCAAAGCCACCAGATGCAACCAAAGCGCCCCAGCAGAAAAAAATAACCTATAAACTGCTCTCAAGTGCTCCTAGCTGAACATTTCCTGAGGAGCATTTTCAGCTGAAAAAAACCTACAGTTCAGTTACAGTTTCAGCAGTTAGCAGGTGTGGAGTGTTTTTTTCTTGTAACAGAGGAAATTAGGGATTGGGTTTACGTGCACTTTAGTAACCTGGTTGCTGTTATAATCAGATTTCTTCCCTTTATGCAGCTTTATTGTGAAAGCATTACTTCTGAATGGTTTAAGCATGAAGTGATGATGTGGATTTTTTGTGTGTATGAGAGAGAACAGGTTGCACACTGTTTTTCTGTACAGTATTTCAGGATTTTAGTATTAAATCCTCAGCTGTGAAAAATAACTTATTCAGACATCATATAGACAATATTTATTTTTAGTTTTATTCTGAAATTATTTTGAGTATAAGAATGTATAGCTATATATATATATATATATATATATATATATATACATACTATATCCTGCAATTCTGCAGCAATACGTCTGTGTCTGAAGTCTGTGTGTCTCTATGTCATCCACATTTACATGTAAAAAGCTGATAAGAAACCCTTTTATCTGTATACATGACCATAAAATCAGCTTTTTCAAGGAGAAATTGAGCTGAAGAAATCAGGTTTCTCTGGTTTTCTCATTCATGTAAATGTAACATGTAAGAAACCTGGTTACTCCAGAAAGACGACTGTAACCCGGTTACTTAAGTGCATGTAAACACAGGATCAGGTTATAGGAGCCAGGTCAGATGTCACGTGTTGACCCTTTTAGCCAAAACAGGTTAAACCTCTTACTGTGTCTCAGACAGTGATATGTGAGGGATAATATTATATAACATATTATAATGTGTATTTTTACCATCATGTCTTTATCTAAAAAAAAATCGTTGTTGAAAAAAAATGTGAAAATGGTGCTTAAAGGTATACTATTTGCTTGGCGTTTTGCTTAACTATATGTGCTCTCTGTCCTCCATTTCCTTAGCTTCCTTTAAGATGCATGCTGCTTATGGTCTACTTTTTTTTTTTCTAAAGTTCGAAACTCATGTGTGCTGTTATAGGCATGGGGGCTACACTTCCAGAAGCAAATTAATAAGAAAATACAGGCAGAGGACAGAGTCTCTGCAGATAAAAGCACCACCACACCCTTCTAGTGGGTCATTAGTGATGATTGAAAGGGATCACTTTGAGTATATTTACATTGTTTTTTAGGAAAATCCTTTGAAGGAGCAGTGTGTAGGATGTAGTGGCATCTAGTGGTGAGGATGCAGAGAGCAACCAGTGGAAATTTTGTTGTTATGTTCACCAGAAAATTAAAGAATGAAAAAGTGTGCATATTACCCTCAGTCAACACAAAGGAAGGCAATCATCAATTCATACAAAGCAAATGTCAGCATTATATTTAATTTATAAAACCTCAGGAAGCTATTATTATTCATTATTTTTTAATTTCATTAAATTAAAATTTTAACTAAAATTTATTTTTAAAAAAAGAAGGGAACTTGCTGTATATGATGCTAAAGGCATTTAAACAAAGTTGTGTCTTGGAGTTTGTTATTTTAAATTCAAAATTTTGACAGAAATATTTTTATTTTTTAATGTAAATGCATATCTGTTTCAAATATCAGTTATGGACTCACTAAGTACTAATGATCGCTATCGGACCTGAGAAATCAGTATCGGTTGACTGCTAGTCTTTTTCTCTCCAGAACAACCAGACCAGGCAATATAAATCTGAATAAAGCAGTTTAACGTTAAAAAAATGAGTTTTTCTCCTAAGTTGAGAAGCTGCTTACTATGGTGGCTGACGATGTTTGATTGGTATTCGATTTGTCCATTCTGGGCTTCTGTAGAAACATGGGGGGTGCAACATGGCAATCTCCATGTAGATATTAACAACTCATTCCAACGTAACAAAACACAGTAATTCTTATTTTCAGGTGATTAAACACTAAAGAACACATACTTATTATATTATATTCCATTTCTGCTCATATAAACCTCTCAATCCTACACACTGGATCTTTAAAACGTACCGAATGCAGCACAATGTGACCTGGATTTCAAACTGCTGTCACAGTGGATGAATGTTTATTCGGCTGTTTTTAGTAACAGTGACTCGTTTCTGTTTTTCAGGACTGACTCCAGGGGTGTAAACTTGAACAGACAGTACCTGAACCCCAGCCCTGAGCTGCACCCCTCCATCTATGCAGCCAAAACACTTTTACTTTACCACCACACACACAACCGCCTGCACAGCACACAGTCCAGCATTCACTATAACAGCCCCACACACACACAGACCCCGCCCCTCAGCATCAAACCCGACAACCAGCATCCGTCTCCTCCCTTCACCGCCCTCGAAGTCAGCTTGAACCAACGAAACGCGGAGAAGGACGCAAATCCCGCGCTGCCAGAAGTTCCCATGGTGATGGAGGAAAACGCCTGGGTCACCACGGAGACGGAGACGGGGAAGGGAGACCGGAACAGCTCGTCGAGCTCTTCGGAGACTGTAGCTCCTGTTACTGTGGAGGTAACAGAACCGGAGGTGGAGGAACAAGAGTCAATTCCACCACAGGAGGGAGGTGTGGCTTATTATGTGGACTTACATGGCCACGCCTCTAAACGGGGATGCTTTATGTACGGAAATAGCCTTCCTGACGAGAGCCAGCAGGTGAGCGTCCTCTCTTTGGAGTGTTTTTGTAAAATCGGAAACTAATATTCAGATAGATTGTGTTTTCTAGTAATTAGTTTCATTTTATTAAAGGGTAAGTTTGGTAATTTTCAATCTGGACGCTATTTTCCTATGTTTTAGTGTCTAAGTCATTAATGGAGACAATTTGTCGTCCAATATTGAGTGAGAGTGCTGCAGCCAGCAGCAGCGATACAGGCCGCAATGTAACCACTCTGAGCATATACACCCTCAGTTTACATCCTTTGCCACTGACAGGCTCACATTGTTATTAAAAGTTTCTGATAACATCATAGAAAGGATCTCTTCACAGATAGACCTTTTTTATAGAGCAAGATTGTTTAATTTGACCAGAAGCAGCCCCCAAAATCACTATCGCCCAAAACACTAGACTTCATTTAAATACATAGTATTTTTAGTGTGTATAGAGCCAATATATTTCCACATGTAACAGGATGAATTAAGGGTTTATTTCACCCACTCTGAGCCTGTCAGTGCCAAAAACAAGCACATGAAGTGATGGTGTCCTGAGTGGTTAATTTGCAGCCTTTTTTTCAATACTGACCAATAAGTGACGAAAATAAGGTTGAAAAACACAAAACTTACCCTTCGGGTTTTTTGTTTTTAAATGCTGTCTTTGACATGTTTATTCATCCCTGCACAGCAGCTGTAGCAGATAGATACTTTCTGTTACATAAATCTAAGTTTCTTCTCTCTGCAGGTGGAGAATATGTTGTATCCCAGACTGATCGCTGTCAACTCTGCCCACTTTGATTTCCTGGGCTGTAACTTCTCCGAGAAAAACATGTACGCTCGAGACAAGAGGGACGGTCAGTCTAAAGAAGGCAGCGGGCGGGTGGCCATTCACAAGGCAATAGGGCTGCTTCACAGGTCAGATTTCAACCAATTCACAACACTGATGTTCAGTGGAGTCTGCTCCGATAAAACTCAACATTTCAGTTCTTTTATTCAGTTTTGGAGGGTAAAAAGTATGATTTCTCAAATGGAAAATAATTTTAAACACATGGTGCTTTTACTCATATTTAACATTTTAATAATTTACCATGTGCTGTCAGGTCTTTCTTAATCATTATCTTGTATATAAGTGACCAGATTTGACTCTTACATTCAAATTTTAAGCTGTAAAATGTATATTTTTTAACCTGTTTCTGTTGTTGGGTCCCCACCAGCTACACTCTGGAATGTAACTACAACACTGGAAAAACCATGAACACCATCCCGCCTGCTTGTCATGACAACGGACGGGCGACCCCACCTCCCCCTCCATCATTCCCTCCAAAATACACTCCAGAAATATTTGAACAGGTTGGAAAACAAGAGTGGTTTCTGCACAAGCATTCCTCCCCTTTCAGAGAGGAATATGGTTCTGTGTTACACAGTTGCAGGTTTTGGAGTTAATAAACAACTTTTCAACACAGTGCACACCGATCTCTGGCTCCATCCTGAAACGCCCTGTGCCCCTACTACTTAGCTCTCACCCCGTAGTTTTTCGTGTCCACATCGAGGTGTAGGGTGTCCGGCTTCTTGTTGGAATAGTGGGGTAGGATGAAGTGTTAGGGCTACCTGGCTCCCCAAACTGAACACTTAAAACTGAGTGTTATCAGAAATCACTGGCACGATGGCTGTATGAGCACAAAATATACCCACCAATATATTTTCTCCATTAATACATTTTAACGATTAAAACATGTTAAGATTTTTGAGATTTTAAAATTACAATAACCATTCTTTTATGATGATTGCATGACAGTCCCACATTTTGACGTTTCCATGTTACATTCCCCCACTATGATGGCATAGGATGCCCGAAACTTAACTAAAATCCAGCAGCAAAGTAGTGCAATAATAATAATAATAATGATAATTATAATAATAATAGCTTGGATTTATATAGCGCCTTTCACAAGACCCAAGGACGCTATTTTATGACTGTCTATTTCTGTTAATTGATAGCATGAAACTGAAGTTGCGAACAAATCGTGAGTGTTGTTGCTTTCGTTTCGTCTCCATAGTTACGTCTGTTTACGTAAACACCATTGATGACAACAATACTGGTTCTATATCAGGGTCTTTATTAGGGATTTTCCCATTTCATAACCACTAATCTTTGTTACTCTCTTCTGAGGGACACTTGGTAATGAGGGGAAGGGGCAGAGATAACAAATCTGATTGGGCAGTTGACTCTGTGTCATCAGTGGATATTTCCACGCTACGTGCACGTTAATGTTCTTGATATTATTTCACTGCAAAACTTATCTATGAACCAAATTGAACTGGAAAGATGAGGCACTTGTGAAGTAAACTCTTGGATGTTGTGCATCAGGTGGGGCGCGCCGTGGCGATCTCGGCCCTGGACATGGCGGAGTGTAACCCCTGGCCACGCCTGGTGCTGTCTGAGCACAGCTGCCTGATGAACCTTCGAGCCTGGATCCTCAAGCACGTCCGCAACACCAAAGGCCTCAACGCACACGTCAACGCTCACCCTCCACCTAGAATACACCACAATGGCAGCAAGGCGTCACCGCCAAAGAACTTCAACAAGTGAGTATAACTCACCTTTTTATTAAACCCAAACACTTCAGTTCCCGTTGTTTCTTTGTCACGTGTAACATTTCGGTTTCTGTGTTTGCATCGATCAGCAGCTGTCTGTCTGGCTCGTCGTCGGAGAACACCCTCAGCCGAATTCGCTGCAACAGCCACAGTAGCAGCAGCCAGACGCCCTCCCCGAAGATGCACAACTCCCCGAGCTTTACTTTCGGCTGCCCCCCACCCCGAACTCACACGCAGCACAACGGCACGCACAGCAACGGACGTGGAGGCAACAAGACACTCGGGCCAGTCAGGGGTAAGATGATCTCTCCACCATCTGCTTGTGTTGCTGGCTGACATTTTCTGTCGCCTCTCCCTGGGTGAACCCAGGTCAACGCTTTTCTCTGTTTCTCTCACATATTCTGTCGTCTAGATTCTCTCTATCTTGCTTTCATCCTCGTTTTTTCTGCTGTTGGAGTTCAGAGAGGCTAACATGTGGTTGATGTGTCAGTGTCTGTGTGATGAAGAGCTTCAGGTTTATTGTGATGGTGACGTACATTTGGTTTCAGGTTCGGGGTTTGCTGGATTTTAGAGTCACTAACACATGGATTAATGTCCTGGATGTCTGTGGCCTGGAACATCAGCATGGCCCCTGCATGACCTTAGCATGACCTTAGCATGACCCCACCTGCTGCTGCTGTCTGTGCATACATTTTCTCACCTTTGAAGTTTAGTCCCACCACAGTGAAATCACATGAGCCCCGTTCAAATGCACTAAAACCACGTTCATTTTGGTGAAAGACTTGTTGAAACATCCTGGCACAACTTGGCCCTGACACACCAGTCCGAAAGTAAGCGTCCGTCACCTTCGTTTTTTTTTTTGCGATGCGTACAACACTAATTGGAAGTAGACGTCACTTGTTGACTGTTTTCAGCCAATTCAGTGTGTTGAATCTGCATCAGAAATGGCAGAGTTCGTAAGAGAATGAAATCACTGAGTGGCATTTCAGCTCAGCACCTGAGAGGAGAAACAGCAGTGAGGAAACAAGTTATTTTAGGTAATTTTTTTTTTTTTCGCCATGCACTCTTACTCCTTTAATAAGTGTGTGGCATGTAGTTAGTGTGCAAACGTAACCTGTCAAATTTTCTGTCAATATTTAGAATTTAGAATATAACAAAGTCCAACAAAAACCGTAGTTTAAATGCCTTTAGCAAATGTTTAATCAAAACTGAAATGTTCAACATTATATACAGCAAGTACCCTGCAACTTTTTTTTCAATAGTCTAGAGTAGTTTATAGTACAGTATACTATAGACAATTTAAATTAAAAAATGAAGCAATCAAAATGGCTCCCTGAGGTTTTACAAAGTCAGAGTTCCTCCCATGCTGACACTTTTTTGCACTTTTTAATTAATCAATTTTATCCGCGCTTATTAAAATAAAATATTGATACAGATAATTGGCAAAATGCGAAATATCGGTCCCGGTAATCAGCCAGGCCGATAATCTGTCGACCCCTACCATTTACCCCCAGTGTACAAAAGTGAAGCCAAAATATTCCAGATATGGCCGCTGCCACCTTATCCTGGTGACGTACAGTAATTCGGAGCCAGTCTGCACAGTAGCAATCTCCGCTTTGTCATGTTTCTGCCGTCCAACCAAATGCGAGCAGACAGCCCCCTGCAGCGCATGGACATGTCCAAGAGCTCACTCTAGTGCGCAGACATGTCCCACAGCCGGCTGCAGCGCGCGGACGTGTCCCACAGCCCATCATTCAGATTCTGATTTACATTTTGTCAATTGACTCACGAAGAGCATTTGAACATCCTCTATTTTGTGTCCGTGCGCGGCTCATGTGAGGACACTTTTGCGTGTGCACCCACTCCCCGCATGTCTCTGAGTTGGTGCGTGTGTGTATGTGTCTCCCTCTCTGTAGACCCTAAGCCTCAGGAGAAGAGACGCCCCCCCCACCACCGCTCCATCCTACGGTCTCCCAGCAACAGCCACGCACCCTCCCGCCCCCCACTCTCACCCCCTTCCTCCTCCTCCTCCTCGTCTTCCTCTGTGTGCGCGGCGGGCTCCTGTCCCCTCCCGGCCTCCGTCAGTATGACAGGTCTGTACTCCCTGCAGTCCCCCAGCCTCTCCACCTTGCTCCCCTCCCTGCAGGCTCTGCCCCGCCCCGTGCTGCTCTCCAAACTGAGCCCCCTGCTCCTTCAGGGTCTCCCGCCGCCTGCCAACACTCCAGCGGGGCCCACCCAGGACTCAATCTGACCCAACCTGTGAGAGCCGTGTGTGTGTGTGTGTGTGTGTGTGTGTGTGTGTGTGTGTGTGTGTGTGTGTGTGTGTGTGTGTGTGTGTGTGTGTGTGTGTGGACTACGTGAGTGTGTGCTCTTTAAATGGCTTGGAGTACCAGATAAGCGGTGTTTTAAGATTTCCTCACAGAAACTTTCACCTACCTCGTACTCCACGTACTCTGTGTGTGTGTGTGTGTGTGTGTCTGTTTGTGTGTGTGTGTGTGTGTGTGTGTGTGTGTGTGTGTGTGTGTTTGAAACATCACTGGTGCTAGCTAAATTTTTGTCAGATATTATTTTTCCTTGCATACTTATCTGTGTAACAACGTGTATCTACAGTATTAGCACCTTAGGAAGCACTTGAGAGTGCAAAACGTTCCTTCAAAAATCAATTGTGACTGAAATGTGTCAAAAAATGTTTTTCGTTATATTACCAACCATCAGTCAACCATCGCCTATTACACTGTTGGTATTACCTGGCTTAGTTCTTGTGGCTGTCCTGCAGAGCGGTTAGTGTGTGTGTGTGTGTGTGTTTAGTAAAGAGAGAAAGCTGCTTGGCTACGTAATGTATATTCTCCCTCCAGGACTCGCAGGATATACTTTTATATTTATGGAAGCTCAAAACATCAGAGTCACACATTTCTTGTGTTACTCTGGAATATAATTGCAGTTAATAACGGAAATATACTAATGCATAGCATTACATTGAAGACGTTTGTAAAGAAATAATAAGCTATGAAGAATACCATGGTACTGTGCTGACATTTAAGAAATAGCCAGGCCTGTTGATGAAATGATTTTTTCTTTTCTTGCAGTTACTGTTTTAATCGGACCTATTCGTGATCAGCAGCAGTGAGAATTATAGACTTTCACTTTTGCCATGCTGCACTTACATTTTTGAATTATTTATTGATTTTTATTTAATTTTTCAAATGTATCTAATGTTATTATTTTCTTTTTTTTTTAAGAAATAGTGTTTGCAGAATAGGACTGAACACAGTGTCTTCTGTTTCTGTCAAATCCTTTAAAGCACCTTTATCTTTTTTTTTCAATGTTTTTCCCTCTTTAATGTTTATATGTGAAACAGTGTAAGCAGGGCTGATCAGACTGTCCACTCAGAGTCATATTCGGACTTATTTCAGCCTCTAGTGACACAAAATAGCATTTGAAAGGATTGTGGTTTTTCTTTTTAAATATAAGTCAGTGATACATTCTTAGTTGTGAACCTGTATCATTCCAGCGTCAGTCGGGTGTCGGTCTTGACATTATGATATTCACAGTGTAGCATACTGCCAGAAACCTCATGTGGAGGGTTTTTTTTAGGATACACAAAATTTAATTATTGAGCTATTCAAAAGCAATATCATATCTTTGTTTAGTCTGTGTTCAAGCAGTTTGAGTCAAAGTTGCGTTTAGAATTTTCTAATACGATTCCATTATTGATTTTGGTGTAAATAAGGTTTTTTAATTTATTACGTTTCATCAAAATGGTGAAGAAAACAACAGTTATCATTTATTCGGGCACATTTGTGTGTTTTAGTGTAAAGTGAACCTGGCAGGTGTTTAGTCAACGGTTAAAGTTAATATTATTTGTGGTTAGCAGAGGTGAGAATGATTTTGTTGTCCTGGTCTGTACACACGCTTCATAGAACAATTGTGGGATTCTTGTATTTTATGTGTTACTTAGTTTTTTTTTATGTACTGTCATCCGAGTACTTGATGATGGTCTGTGTTTTAGGACCGTCCATTTTAGATGCACTGAAGACGCAGAGGCAGCGTGTGAGACATGGAGACATTTTATGAGCAGATGAACCAGATCGTGAATGGATTGCATTGAAGTAGCTTTGACTCGCTGCAGCTATCGTCTGTTCCAGTGCTGTGTGGTGTAGTAGTTCTGGTGTGCCTTGCTTTGGTGTCTGTGGTAGGCAGTAGGTTTTGGAGGCTCTGCTCCTTCGTTTCAATGCTCCTGGATTATATCGTGGTCTGGTAAGTCACCGATACTGCCTCCTCATCTGCTTTTTCCTCGAAATGGAGAAAATTGCTCCTGGAAGTTGCAATTAAGAGGGAGAAAGAGTAGTAATTTATTTATAAGTTAGTGGCTTTTTTAGTATCTAGGCCTAAAACACTGTACGGTTTTACAATTTACAGTATATATAACTGCAAATAATGTTGGACGTTAGCATATGTAGGACTTTTGTTGACCTTTGGAAAAATATCAAACTAAAACTGATGCCAGAGATTCTCTTCAGCACTGTCTTCTCTTACGTGTCGATGACACCACGTCTGCGATGCTGTCTCGCCATGTTCTCCAGGCGACTCTTTATCCCACCGGGAGCGTTTCAGAAGCGAAGCGTCCTGCTGGCCGATACTGTAGACTTGCTGAGATTGTGCTTCTTTTTCATTCATTTTTGTGATTCTACCGTGGCTGACTAAGCTACGTATATAAATGCTTTCCTTTTCTTTCTCTTTAAATTATGTTTATTGATGTTTTTACCCACTTTGTATTGCTGTAGCCTACAGTCCAGCCATGACGGAAGTAGGTCAAAGAATTTTGGTCATGTTACAGTCAAAAAAACATTATCATCTTGATAATTATACAGATCAATATTTAAAAAATCCAGTTAAGCGTGAAATAGATTGAAGATTTGTGGCTGTTTTAGTGAAAAGCATATTCATCTTAATAATTATACAGATGAATAATTAATAATTCAATTATGAATGAAATATATAGGAGATTTTAACTGTGTTTTTATTAAAAATGCAGTGCTGTTAATATCTACTTTCTATTTCATGTACAGTGGCTGTTATCAGGAGCATTTATTCTCCTGCTGGACAGAAAGCGAGCTGCTGAAGGGAGAAGGAGCAGAAACTGTTGATGTAACGTTAGTTAAGAGAAACATGATCCCGAGTCCGTTCAAGGCGATTTCTTTTGAAAATTGACCGGATGCACCGCCGCTTGACTTCCTGCCTGATACGATCTGCTCTGTGCAGCTTGACGCGGCCGCTGTCTGCCTTCATCAAAAATAGACTGGGTGTGTATTTTCCACGCAGCAGAGTGGCGAGTCGCTGCTTAGACGCTGCGAGGCGTGCCCAGTGGAATCACAAGCATTATGTAAAACGTCCGTGATCGGCTCCGGAGGCCGTGTTGTGGCCATAATGCGACGCTGACGGACTCGGTGGAATTTAGGGGTTACATAGATAGAATATGTGCCTGCTCAAAGGGGGCTTTCACATCAGGGACCTGGGCCCGGATCTGAGTACACCCCAAGGTCCACTTCATTGATTAATGTGAACAGTGTATCATACACACTTATCTGTGCCTGAGTCCACTTGAAAAGGTGGTCTCCAGTACAGATCATGTGTCCTCCAGTATGATACACATTAAGGGTGAATACTGACTGTACCAAAACCTTGACTAAAACACAAAACAAAGTTTTTTTAAGGTTATGCAACCGTCTCAATTTAATACTCAATGAAAATGCAGCCACCCGCGGACAAACCGATTCAGCTTAGCAGCCGCCTTCAAGCTGTAATCGGAGAGCTTCACGTCGAATAGCAGTGGCTCCTCCACCAGGTGGGGGACTGGCGAGGAGCAGCGAGGTAAATGTCTGCTCCTGGCAGGTCCCTGGGACAGGAGTGTCTGTCAAAATGTCACGTAGAGATGGCGTAAGTGTACTCAGATACAAAACAACATTACCAGTGTGAAAGCTGAACCACGGTGGCTGAGAGGGCGGGCAGTCGTACTCGAGGACTTTACAAATCCTTCAAATATATTAAGAAAACGCCCTTAGAGAGCAAATAAATTACAAGGAGTGTAATTCAAATCTCTGCAAATTTGATGGTCATAATTCACTCTGGGGACATAAAAAAGTCTCACTAAATGCTCCTTTATTATCACTAAGATGCTTTTTATGTATTATCAACACAACAGGAGGACTGTCCCTTTACATCAGCGCCCTGGAAACTGTAGAAAACTGTAGTTTCATTCTGCTTTCTCACTGTGAACTCCCTGTTTCCCAGTTGCTTTAGTCCTAAAGCTCATATCCAGAACGACAAAAAAAGAAAAAGCTTTTGGTGGGAACTCACTGTATGCATAGTCACATTCTCACTAGGTCTCTCCGCTTTAAACTCCTTAATGAGAATTGTGCCGTTTCCTTCACTGTGGTGCTAACCTTCTATACCAGACGACGGGATGGTCGTTCAGTGTTTGTCCGTGTATCAGAGTATCACCTTCTTGAATGTGCTGCTGTCTTTTACCGCCTCTCTGTTTAACCTCTGGAATAAAAACTATCCCTTCGTGAAGCAACTTCTGTGTGTGGGTCCTCTACTGTCTGTTGACTCTTTGTGTGTGTGTTATCTTTATTTTTCTACTTCAGTACTCTCCTATAAGATAATCAGTCAAACACTGGTGTTCTGTGTGTGAGACAGAAAAGGATCTGTTGTTAGGTACATGAAGAACACGTTTGTGTTATTTGTTTTTATGTATAAATCAGTTTCCGTTGTTAGTTTTCTCCTGTCTTCTCTGCTTCTTGTATTTATGTCCCTCCATCTGGTCAACAGGCCTCAGCTGCCCAGACTTTCAGGCTGGACCCAGTGGACCCAGTTCAGCCGGGTGGTCCAGAACGTCTTTCCCCACGCGTGCTGGGCGTGTGGGGAGAGGGTGTCGAACTCTCACAATCACTCATCACCCCCCAGAGGCCCGCACAGAGGTTAGCTGGCTCACTCACAGACACCAAATTCTCCTCATTTCTCGTATCATCATTGCTTTTTCTAAAATATGTCCTATAAACAACATCCGCTTTGTTATAACGTCTCACTGTAATGTCTTCATTTGTCACAGACTAAAGACTTGGGGCCTGAACACATCCTGTCCTCCATCAAATTTAGCAAGTGAGTCTTTTGGAGTTTTTAAATCACACCGGGGGCATTTTAAATCAAAGAAGAACTCAAAGGGACTGAAATCCAAATGGAAAAAAGGCACAAAAGAGAAATAAATATGATTAATCGTAAATCGCTTTAATATTACACACACTCGTATCGCTCTCTGTGCACAAAATGCGATTTTTAAAATCAAATGTTGAAAAATATTATACATTAATGTTATTTTCTACTTTCATTTAGTTATTTTTTAACCAACATCAGTCCTAATAATAAATATAAAATAACAAGTAATTTTCTGAATTTTAACCCTTCAAATGCCAGGTTTTTATCATGATTTTAAATGAAAAAAATATATATACATGTCCATAGAAGTTTTTTTTTTGATGATGATCAAAGCCTGGGTCAGTGTTTGCAGCAACATCGATTGTGACAGTGCACTTAGTTAAATAGCATGTATTTACTCCATATGCCAAATAAAATAATGTCATCAGGTAGAAAATTGTAAAAATGACAAATTTCAAGGCAAAAGCCCCAGATGACACCCAAAAATAACACAATGCATGTTTTTATGCTTTGATGGCTGTGGGATCAAAAAGTTTGAATGGCTTTCAATGGCAAACCTTTTGCACTTAGTATTAATGTAACAAAGTTGTTCACAAAGTGTATTATAGAGTTATTTTAGGAGCTGAGCTGGAAATCCCAAGATTAAACAAAAGCACACTATCTTGTCAAAATTTCTGTCATATGCATGAACACAGCTGAAATGGAATCAAAAATGAATGAAAAGTGCGTAAAATGCGCCAAACAGTCCTGATTGTGTAAAAAGATTTAACAGCTGCGTTGTCACCTTAAACATTGTGTATAATCTCTGATTTACTGATGATCTGTGAGGACTGTTAACCTCTCTGTTGTCCGCTCAGGTGTGAGCTGCAGCCTCACATGAGCCGCATCCCCATCAGGAGGGCGGGGTCGACTGAAGCCCCTCCTACACACGACAGTAAGACGTCACCTACCAGCATTAACCCCGTGTCTTCTGGAGATAAAGAGGAATCAGCCACCATGAAGGTCTGGAAGCTGCTTAGACCTGGACTGCATCGCCACCTGTCACTGTCAGGCATGTATACCAGCACGTACACACGTACGTGTGGCTGAAATGCTGTCGGTCTGACAGCATTTTAAAAGTCTCGAGAAGCCACAGTTTCAATGATTTGATCTCCGTTCAGATCAGTGGAGGATAAATGAGAAGTTAGCTGCCTGTTTACTGTACGTCTCTGGTGCGCCTGCACTGTGGGCCCCATAAAGCAGAAAATCCAGATTTCATGTCATCAAGCTTTTTGGCTCCATGCAATGCTGAGCCATTTTTGTAGGAATGAGCATGGCTCCACCTCCAACACTGTATCAGTTCTCTCCATACATCCACGCTTCCTGCCCGCTTATGTTCTGGCTGGTTTGTGTAAAATGCAGCTCTTTCGGTGCACTGGTTGCCATAGACGCACAACACCGAAACTCCAGTGAACTTAAAACTGAGAGCTTTCCCTCACTACAGTAAGCTTTATCAGCGTTCTTTAAACTCATCTGTCGATGGCTTGGCAGTCGTTTATATGAAATTTCAAAATTTGGCAGGCACTTTTTTTTAACATACTTTATGAATCCCGGAGGCTACAAATCCACGTTCCATACTTTGTCCAGATGGGGACTTGAACCAGGATCCATGAGGTCCTAAGCCAAGTCCCTGTGGACTGAGCTACCGCTGTCATTCACATCCCCCTCAGAATGACTCGTTATCACTTTGGTGCACTTTTTGTTATCTTCAGGACCAAATTTGTCCAAATACCAAAACAAGATTTATGTCATTCTGCACAAATCCACAGTTAACATCTCTTTTATTTCACGCTGCAGGTGTACCAGGGAAAGAGGGTGCCATGCAGCTGGCCTCTAAAGCGTTAATGAAGAAGAGCCCAGACAGGAGTCTCCACTTCAAAGGAAATACCATCATGGAGGCTGCACAGGAGAAGGATGAAACCACTGAACAGGTGAAAACTGCCTGTCAAATAACATTTAAGGGATAGTTCAGATTTTTTGAAGTGGAGTTATAATAATAATAACAGGAGTTATATTGCACTTGTTTAGGTACTCAAAGATGCTTTACCTGAAATGCAAAAAGAAAACAAATACAAACGCAAAAAAGAGACAAAACTCTGAAGACGCTTCCATGAACAGAACAGACAAAAACACAAAAACAGAATAAAGATAAAAGGGTAGAAGTTACGGCGGTTCAGTTTTGGGGAGGCGGTGGGAGACGGGCTTTTTTGAAAAGATGGGTTTTGGGTTTATTTTGAAATGTGTGGAGTGAGTGTGAGTTGCGGATGTTCAGAGGGAGAGAAACGAGCGCTGAACATAAATGACTGAAATTCCTCAAACGTGACCGGTGTGTGTGTGTGTGTGTGTGTGTGTGTGTGTGTGTGTGTGTGTGTGTGTGTGTGTGTGTGTGTGTGTGTGTGTGTGTGTGTGTGTGTGTGTGTGTGTGTGTGTGTGTGTGTGTGTGTGTCTTCGCAGGTGGACGAGGCTCCGGTGATGCCGCTGCCTGAGACAGTGAACATGTGTGAGACAGTGACGCTGTGTGGAGAAGCTTAGCAACTGCACAGACGAGGAGACTCGCGTCTGTTTTCTCTAAATGTGAGCCCAACTTACTGAATCGTGTTTAAAACCTTTAGACTCGGGAAACGGGACGGGGCATCGTCATCACGGGAGGTTTGTTTGGGGCATCTTAACGTGCAATACAACAATTTTAACATTAAACAGAGCGCGCGTGGTGTTTTCATCCATGCACGCTCAGCATAGTCAGACCGTGGAGCTGCCCAGTACGACCAGTGAGCAGCTTTACTGGAGCAGCTGGAGGTTTAGTGCCTTGCTCGGTGAAACCGCAGCTGTAGCTGAGGTCGGGGAGAGGTACAAACTTTCCCTAAACGTTTTCCGACTTATCAAGAATCCGCAGACTTGAAATATTTAACTTTTCATCTACCGTCGTCGTACTTCACATATCCGTTTCTTTAGTCGTTGCCTTCTGCTGTCCCCTCCCACAATGCACTCTGACCAACACTGTAATGCACTGGTGAGTATTGTTCCGGTCAGCCTCTGGCGCTGAAAGGGTTGATTTTTATTCCGACTGACAAGCACAGCAGCACCTTTATAATCTTTCCATTGTGACTTTAGAGACAAACGTGTGAGTGACGTGTGTATTTAATGCAGTTATTCCAACAGTTGTTTGTGTTTTGCGTGTAAAAGGTATTCACCCCCCGTGGACATTTTGTCACGGTTTGTTTTTTTTAAAAAGATGTAAGCATGATTTCTGACAAAAGCAAAGAAACTGAAGTGTAAAATACTAATGAGCTAAGTTACACCAGTTAGATTAAGGGACTGTTCATTATTTATCAGAGGGGGGTGGCTGGGGTGTGACTTTTTTTTTTTTTTTTTTACTGTTCCCAAATTTAGATAATTTTCCTTGAGCCTCCCTGAGTGATTTGGTGAAAATGCATGACCATATTTTAGTTGATAAATTTAATTGTTTTTTTTTTTTTACCCTTTTTTTGTTTATAAAGTTAAAAGTTGAAGACGAAATCCTGGAATTGAAAAAAAGACCAAAAACAAGACTCATGGGAGAGCACAGGCAGCCTCCTTCGCAACTACTGTCCCCGGTGTCGTTGACATCCAGAATTTCTGTATTCTGTGTATTTCTTTAATGTAAAATCCCCTTTCTCGTAAAATTACGAGTTCGTTCTCCTAAAATTGAGACTTTATTTTTTACATAAAAATTCTGACTTAATTCTTGTAATATTACAAGTTTATTCTCATGAAACTGTTTTTTCTTGTAAAAGTACAACTTCATTCTCATAAACTGTAACTTTTTTTCATAATATTACGACTTTATTCTCGTAATATCATGACTTTATTCTGGTAATTTACCTTTTTTTTTTAACATGGCCCTAATCCTCCGCCGTAGAGAAGGGCCCTCATGAGATGAAGTCCGGCGGCGTCTGCATCTGCTGCAGCCCAGAACTGTGACTTTAGACATTTATTTTCCACATGCACTTAAAGCTAATTATAAAAGGTAATGTATGCAAAGTCATAGAACGTGTTCAAGTCCAAAGGGTGGGTTAATACTTTTACACACACTCTGTACATTAAGTGTTTTGAATATACTTTCCCCGTCACATTCCTTTGGAGCTTCTGGCTCCACAGCACACCAGTATAAGAGCCTGTACTTTATAACTATATATATTCATATCATATAAATATTTTGTGTAAGCAAACAGTTACAGGAGTTGTCTTTTTAAATGTAATAAGCATATCTTAAACCCAGTGACATATGGACTGATTTTTACCAAATTACTTATACTGTGACTCATATTATACTGTGTTGGAACTTGAATCAAACTTGAAGTAAAAATAAATGAACTTAAAAAAAATACCATGTTTTTACTTACATTTTGCAGTATAATTACTGAGAATATATCTAGTGTGCATGCAAAATAACACAAGGAATCAAACAATGCAAATGCCATTCACACATTTTTATTACAAAAAACACGACTGTGCAATGTTACAAAGAAATTCATTTTTTGGGGACTGGACGTGGGGAATGTTTTTTCCTTGGTGGCAGCATTGAGTCCCATCTCACCTGTGGGGAGAAAAAGATTTTAAGCAGGTTTATAGGTGTTTAACTTTGAAAGAATAGGTGTATATATATCGTAGCAAACACATTTCAGTCACCTCTCCAATCATATTGGGGGACTCTACTCCTGCTTCTTGGGGTTATTAACAGCAACGTAGTGATACAACACAACCAGCAGGAACAAGGACACGCCAAGCATGTTGGCAAATATGGCCAGCTGCACGTCCGTCACCATTCTGCAAAGATAAAGACAAATATTAGTGCATGTGTAGGAAAGCTGCTTAGTCTTGCAAAAAATAAAAAATAAATAAAATGATGTTAGAAGGTTTCAGTCAAAAGCATCTCAGGATCATATCAGTGTTTTGCACCCTTTAGTCAATTTACTATGAGGTCATATTTAATTTGCATTATCTCTGTCCATTTCCCAAAGTAACACACACGTTTTTTTATATCTAAATGCATTTTTAAGATCTTCCAGGTACTTTTTTTTTTACATCCATTTAAGTGAAATCAAGTTTTACACCTTAAATATTCACAATAACAGTAAGAACGATGTTCCTGGTTACACAATTAATGTATTAGTTTTTATTGTGTTAAAGAAATGCAACAAAAAGCTTCCTGGACACAGGAAAACATGCATTCAAAATTACGTGAAAACTACAACAACAAAAAAAATCTTTATAAGATACTTAGGGGTGAGATTATATATGATTTAATGTAAAGTTAGGGTAAAGCATGCAACAACTGGTTTAGACCTATACACTCCAAAACAGTTTGTATTAACTATTTATAAATTAATGACCTCAGTTCTGACACTACAAATATATTCATAAACAACCCTACTGATTTATCATTAATACTGGCAACCTGTCTGTGTCATAATATATATTGTATACATAGTTTGCACCTTACTGTTTGCATTTTTTGTTATATTTCCGCACGTTATTGTGACCTAAATAGTGTATTTTGAACCTTTCTGTGAGTTAGTTCTTATATTTAAAGCTGTTATCTAGTTTAAATTTAGCTTTAAATTTGCTATATGTGGCATTTTATATTTGCAATGCAGCGCTTTTCTGCTTTGCTATGTTATACCTTATTGCATGTTTTGTATCTGTAATCTAACTTTTTAATTCAGCTGTTGCACAGCAGTATCCGTCTGGATATATGAAGCTTCATCTATAATAGCTAATGCTGTAGGCTAATAGCTGCGCAGACGCTTGGTAGTCACTGGATTATATTTATCAATAATCCGATAATTATCGTCATATTTGGAATAATCGTCACATTATCAGGGGTGACATGGTTGTAAATTAATTTGTCAAATAGAGCTAAGATTCAATTTAGACCATCAGTCTGCGTAACGTTGACCACAGCTAACGTTAGCTAGCTAATAGGAGCATCACCGGCTGGATTAACACCGGTAACGCTACAAATAAAGCTTAAAAAAAACAAAAAAATACTTTAACATACTGAGATGTAAATAAACTACTGTTATACTTACATTGCACCTTAAATTTGGCTTTTAGTCTGAGTTTGAGCGATAGTTCAGCTGCTCTGCATCAAACCAGCAGGTCTCTCTGCTTCCGGTTGTACAGGAAAGACACGTCACTGCTAAGAGCGTCGAAATACGTCACTGACGTCACTGCCACCAATAAAAAAATATAAAAAATAATTTAAAAATATAAAATAAAATTTGTTAATTTATTCTTAACATCTGCTTTATTTTTATATTAAAAAAACAATAAACAGATTATATTATTAATATATTAATAATATTAATATATTTACTATACTTATTATTACTAACTACATGTATATGTATATATATATATATAGTTGTTTTTTAATGTATACTTTGTTGATACCCCTATGTATATATGCAAATAGTGTAAATAATTTGCCCTGCTTTTTGTTTTGTTTTGTTTTGTTTTTCTTTCGTTTGTATTTCTTATTTGTTTTACATTACTGAATTAGTTAATATGCTTAAGCCATGTATGAAATAAATGGGGAAAACAAAAAATCTGACGTCAGTGATCAGTGAATTAGTGAAAATAAACGAAATTAAAAATTAAAATAAATTGAAAAATAAACTAGAAATTAGTTTAAAAAATAAATTAAAAATTATCGAAAATAAAACATAAATACGAAATTCATACAACTATTATTTGTATTTATATTCTCTGGTGACACTATGATTAATTAAAATAATGCAAATAATGACCATACTGCAGGATTTCTTTTATATATATTTTTTAAAATATATTTTTATATATTTTTAATTTTTTTCCTTTTTTCGTTACCCTCCAGGCCAGAGGGGGCGGCAGCGAGCTCCGGTCAGCGGGGTGTTTGTAGGAGTGGCCTCCCTCTTCGGCATCACCTCACCCGGCGTGAACGACAGCGTCCAGGCTGGATGGTACTCGGACTCGGCAGCTAACGTTGGGGATTTGCTTTCCAAAACAAAAAAAAAACAAGAGGTTAATCTCGCCGTGGAGCCGGACTGCAGCACCATGGCTCTCTACGAATACGTCACTCAGGACCAGCTCGCGGGCTTCGACAAGTACAAGGTACGTTTGGTGTTAGCGTGCTAGCTGCTAACGTTAGCCACGAGCCGACTGTGTGTTTAGCTGTCACGATCCGCAGGAGCTCCAAGTTAGCCGGAGTACAGTTAGCTGCTGCTCAGATGCTGCTTAGAAAATAAAAGCGAGGTTCAGTGTGGCCGTGTTTCTGCGTGTAGTCAGGGACTGTTCTTTATTTATCAGAGAAGGAGAGGCGAGGCCAGTTTTTGTTTACTTTCCCCGAAACTACAAATGTTGTTCTTTGAGTGTCCGTTAGCAGCATGGGAAAAATGCATGACACTCCCTCCACCCCCAAAATAAAATAATAAAGCCTGTGGTGTTTTATTTTAACTGTCTTAAACTCAGAGCAGCGTCACTTTTCTGATGCTGAATTCAGACACTGTTTACAGGTAATTAAACCTTTATACACTCATAAGTTGGTGCTATTTCTATTAAAAACATTAGAAAAAATGCCAATAATTAACATGACAAGTAATGTTTTACAAACTATAAGATGTTATGAGATCTAGAAAATTAGGGACAAAAGGCTAATTGTTATAATAACATATATAAAATGATATTTCAAATTTATTATAATTTTTCTAGAACTTTTCCAGGTCGTGTCCTTATTAATTTGATAATAATAATGATACTTATACTAATAAGACTATTAATATGAATTATATTACATTTATTTCTTACTAATTTCCCTGTGCTTTTTTACAATTTTTTGCAATGTTTTGAGTCATTTCTTACTTTGTTGTTCATTTGTTGCCTTATACCATGTTTACAATAGATATCAATCCAATTTACCCAGCCTTTAAAGGGTTAATAGTTTAACATTAAGTTAAAGATTATTCACTCGTGTTGAGCATGCATGTTAGTTTTTGCAAATTGTTTATTTTTGGCCAAATTTGAGATGAGATGTAGTATAAAGTGCTTTAGGTGATTAAGCTTAGATGTGTTTTTTGTTTCTTTGGGTTTTCTTCGACAAAAGTGTTCATTAGATAAAGTTTCTGGCTGTGATATTGGTGACTTTTATAGAAAATATGCCTTCTGCAGGTTTGGAAGGTAATCAAAGGTAATCTGCCTAATGCCAAATTTAAACCCAAAAGTCCTTCTCCAGGGCCTACAAAATATTTGACAAATAAAGATATAGAATAAATGATTTGATGAAATATGACTGTGTTTGTTTTTGTTGACAGAAGTATTTCTGACACCTAATGCGTCCGAGGACTGTTGGAAATTAGAAAATCTAACGCTAATTTTCCAGCTTTGATATTTGTTAATTTTGGCAATCAGCAGTAAAATAAATACAAAATACAGACATTTAAAGCAGTATGTCCCTCCATTAAGCCAAACATAAGTCCCTCGCTTCAAAAATATATATATACCCTCCCTCCTCTCATGAATAACAGACAGTCCCTTGAGTAACAACAGTATGATGTGTTCGGGTTTATTTTGATGGTATTTGTTTGCTGCTTTGACCATGATGTTGTTTTTTATGGCGCTGTCCTCACTAACCTCTGATTTCCTCAGTGTTTTTACGCGGTGCATGGACACTCATCTCTAAATACAATGTTGACAATCAGAAATCTGGTAAATAATAACATTTTCACGTCACTTTGCAGTGAGTGTTGGGACAAAATGATCAAGAATAGTAGTTTTGTTTTGAAAGCGACACCCGGAAGTGTCGTTTTTTTGTCGTGTTGAGCTTGACGTTGGTGCAAGTGTGCTAATAGTTAGCTGCTGTGCATTCAGCTGTGTTTGGCTTTGAAATCAGGGTTTACTTTGTGTTTTTTATACATGTTAGAGATCTTCTGTCTTTCTTCTTTTGTGCATAAAAGGTCTTTTCTTTTGACAATATTGAGACCACGAAACAGAAAGTAAAGCAAGTAGCTGCTGTGATGGATAAGTCAGGGGAATCACTCTGATTGAAGATGGGAAACTGCAGCAATAATCGATGAGTGAAAAGTGAAATCATTTCTCTAAGCCACCACAGAACGGTGCTGTGAAGGTTCAGAGCAGTGGCCTGTTTGCTGCGTGACGCTCAAACATGTTGGTGTATGTTAATGTCCGTGAAGTTGAGTGTGGCAGCAGATACAAAGAGCCTGTTGTCCTTCCTGTCACTGCTTTTGGAGGAATGTAGAAAACAGGAGCGGCAGTCGTTAAAGGCGAATCTTTGTTTAAATTTTATTATGAGGGCGATGTAATTTGACACGGGCATATTTGCTGTTTGTAATGGTGATTTTTATTTTTTTTAAACCATTAATTAATTAATTTTAACCTTTTATATCTAATCTCTTTAGTCTTTTATTATAAATCTGTATCCTTAATTATGTTTTATATTTTATTGCTCTGTTGTATGAAGTGTGCTATACAAATAAAGGCGCTGCGTGTTTTAGTTTATGTTCACACTGAAGTTTACAGAAAAGCTGTTTGAGTGATTCTGGTCTAAAGCTTTGTGCCAGGTGTTAAAGGGAAACTTAGGGTTTTTTTCAGTGTATACCCTATTTTCCCATGTTTTTATGACTAATGTAGACAGTAATTTTTTAAATCTGTCCAGTATTAAGTGAAAGGGCTGCAGCCAGCAGCAGCAAAACCGACTGCAATATAACCCCTGTGCACCGTCAATGTACATCAACAAAAAAGTGTTTGTTTTTGCCACTGACAGGCTCAGATTGTTAATCTGTGTCTGACAATTTTTGGAAAGGATCTCTGCAAACATAGACCTTTTTTTAAGATTAAGATCATTTTTGTTAAATCAGAAACAGAACCCACCAGACCCCATTAAAATTAAGAGTAATTTAAGTGTGTATATGGAGCCAGCATATATTAACATCTAAGTGGGTGAATTAAGGGTTAACCTAAACCAAACCAGAGATGGAGATTGTGGAAATAGTTAAGAGAAGAACCAGGACAGTTTTTACGAGTATTATTTGTCAACTTTGAATGAAGTGTGGTGGGTGTGGCAGTAAGGATTTTGGGGATATTTATAGATATTTAAAATAACAATCTGGGCCTGTCTGTGGCAAAAACAAGCACTTTTGAGTTAACGGTGTGCAGTTGCCCCGAGTGTTCACATTGCAGTCTTTTTTGCCGCTGCCGTCTTCAGTATTATCCTCGATACTGGACTATTTTCAAAAATGGTTGTCACCATGATTCACTAAAGGCCTTTTAACACAGAGATTACGGAGATACAGCCTCCACAAAGTCTCCTCTTCATGCCTACTTTGCAATTTTCCACAGAAACAAACAACAGCGGCATCATGCCCGAGGATGAAAATTAAGTTTTTTGTCCAAACTCCAAAATCTACCTGCCACTTCATAGATGACACTTGCTTTTTTTGGCTGCTGAATTTAGCAAATCTAACCGCATATTTTAGCAGCATCTGGCTGGTGGCTGCGGCTTATTTCCAGCCCTGATCATGCTGCTCCAGGGTGTAATTATTAAATTGGTTTCTGCAGAGTTGTGACGGGCGTGACTTTTAAACAACAGTGTCGGCCTCTCGTGTGACATAAAACGCTTTCTAAACAACAACAACAGCATAACATGGTAACAACAATCATCACTGTTGCTATTATATGGGGGCTGATCCCATCATCTGTTTGGAGGTTAAGAAGCTCCCGAATTTCATTGTTTTTCCAATTTGTGGAATTTACGGACGCTGTTCTTCCTCTTTGAGTTAACTGCTGACTGCTGCTAGCTGATTTAGAAATCTCCCGTGGTGGGTTGCATTCATAACATGCTGCCAAAACTCTGTCCCCCAATTTCACATTCGTACTTTATATACAGAAAAACGAGGCGACATAATGATGCAATATTCCCTCCCTGAACAGGCTTGATAGTTTAAAAGTGACCTTACACACCAAAACAGAAAAAGAGGGTCAGTGGTTTCGGTAAAAAATACAGAAGTTACCTTTTAAGACTGTGCAGATTAGTTGTTTATGATACAATATCCGTTATGCACAACTGCCAAGAACAGCAATTTTCATACACTGAGAATATCATTTCATCGTTTTCCTCCAGTTTTCCCCTTTTTTCCCTGAATGACACAAGCGCAGCTCCTTCAGGCTCTCGGTAATTCTGTCTCCTTTGATTACCGTGTGTGAAACTGCTCCCCCGAGCTGTTTATCAGACAAGAGCTTTTTCCAATAATTGCTTTTTAAGTGTCTCTCTCTCTCTCTGTGTTGGCCGCTGTGCCTCGAGCATCGGCGGCTGGAGGAGAGCTGAAGATGACAAATTTCAGCGGATGAATTCTTTGGCGCAGTGTTTGTGTTATAAAGGTGCACGCTGACAAAATGCTTTCATGCTGTCAACCTTCTTCCTGCCTCTCACATCTTTTGTCGCAGTAAATGGAAAGCGTCGTGTTTGCACAAGATGACAGCGTGGATCGTGGTTAGAGTGTGTGTGGTGATGATTAATCACATTCGTTATCTTTTCGATTTGAGGAACATCGTTTTGACATGACACTTTAGCCACAGTGGGCTTTTCAGTGAAGTGTTTAAGTGTTGTCAGTAGGCCTGTAGTCTGTAGTTACTAATTTGGAAAAATCTCGATAATAAATGAGATGATTTAGATTGTGTGTGGGAGTGTGAGTCTGCGTCCTCGGCTCGCTGTTGTAACTGCTTCAGTAAATCTGCAGCAGCAAACGTGTGTGTGTGTGTGTGTGTGTGTGTGTGGTGGTTCGTTTGAACTTCGGAAAGTCTGCTGCACTTGTGACAACACTGCAGTTCAAAATCAATTATTAAACCGCTTGTAGTCACCTGAAAAAGCAGATCCTGGTCCCCTTCCAAGTGAACTAAGAGTGATAGTGAGATTCAATAATTCAGAACTTTGTGCCACCCCGTCCTCAAGGTCTGCGTCTATGGGGGACTCCTGTGTTGTGAGGGGTTCAGGAAGTGACCAACGCCTTGTGAGGGCTTTTTTGCAGGCAGAGATTAAGATACCAAACATATATTTATCAGAGCCCTTCGCCTGAAACATGTCTTAAGAAAAATGTGGAAGTTCGGGCGAGTTAATATTGAGTATGTTTTTAACGCTTCGGGAAATCCTGTCCAGAAAGGTCTAATCTGGACACTCCCAGAAAACATGCCAGTGACTGGCTTCCTGAAACCCACACTGTCTCCAACATTTAGCATCCCCTCCAGTAAAATGTGACCTCTGCTTCAGCATGATAAAAAAAAACGGATAGAGCATTTCCACCCAAACTCACGCTACATATGTGAGTTACTGCATTTCCATTTGAATTTACACACGTCCAGCCAGTCCTCATTTGATGTCATTTTTCTTTTGTGTGTTCTGTAGAGGGAGGTTTCATTATCTTAGGGCCTTTATAAAGTTAACTGTAAAACTGAACATAATACAAAATACTTAAAAAGCAGCTTTACAGGCATCTTACACTGTATCCGCAGCAGCGAGGTTACATTACACGGTCACATGCACACATTTCCATCATGTCTGGATAAAGTATCAGAGACCGGGATCAAGTTTGTGTTGACCTGCATGATGACAGGCCACCAAAATGACCCAGTAAACAAGGTGACGTGAGGCCACGTTGCCTTTTTAAATAGCTCGTAGAGAGATTAGTGAGATAACTCGACTGTGATAAAATGTCACTAAAGAGCTGTTTGTGTTTGTTCATCCTGACCGGTTTGGTTTGTGTGTCTCTGCAGTACAGCGCAGTGGACTCCAATCCCCTGTCTGTCTACGTCATGCACCCCTTCTGGAACTTTGTGGTGAAGGTAAGAAAGACCAGTTGAGCCGCGTACGTGTGTGTGTGTATGTTTGCGTGTGTGTGTGTGTGTATGTTTGCGTGTGTGTGTGTGTGTGTGTGTGCATCATTAATGAGGTTTCCAGCCGTCTGCTGTGATACAGTAACAGACAGCCTAATCCACCACCTCCTCCTGCTCTGTCTGTCACAACACATCAGTCTCTGTGAGGACTTGTCCTGCTCTGAAAAACTTAATTGTCCACAGATGTGGAAATTTACCTTCAGTTTCACCATAAAATACATAAATGCGACCTGATATGTTTTACAAAATTCACATCCCTGTGCTCAAAGCATCTCTGGCCCAGTTATGTAACTGTCCGTAAAATGTGACAACAGTAATTAGTGTTATTTAATCAGTGCTCTGATGAGGAGACTTTGTTTATATGACGAGTTAATGAGTTTCTGTCTTTATTGTCTCTGTTCATCTTTGTCTCAACAGTTTCTACCGACGTGGTTGGCTCCAAACCTCATTACATTTACAGGCTTTATGTTCCTTGTGTTGAATTTCCTCATGTTGGCCTTCTACGACTTTGACTTCACTGCCTCTGGTACGTCCTCTACACTATTTTTATTGCCTAATTTCTGTTTGAGTAGTGCATGAGGGAGTGTTGTTGAGTTTATTTCGCCCTGAATGAGACTCACCCCACCTCCTGAAGGTAGAAATAACTAGAGGCATACACGATGGCAAGTTTGTTTATTAAAGTCAAAGTCCATCACTTACTGACACGAGTGCTCATGGAGGCTCAAGGTAATTACTAACCCTTTACACCCCTACTCACACACACACACACACACACACACAGATACTGCTGTAAACATGTACAACAAGATCTGTAAAGAATCTCGCTCTGTCGCTCTGTATCTCATTTAAAGACTTGATGTTTTCATAAACAAGCACAGACCACCAGAGACCGCTGCATGTCCCACTAACGTCTCTATTGTTGTTTATTATTTGTCTCCATCGTTTCTTTCCCACCCGTACAATATGAAACGCCCAAAGATGCCGTAAAAAAATGCTTTTATTTGGTTGGGAACCAACGTTTCAGGTTCCGAACAGTTAATTTTTACTCCACATGATCCCAGTTATGTGTGCGAACCAGAACAGAAGTGGCTCCATGTTGCTGGAGAGAAAATAATTGATTTGTTGGTGTTTTCCTTTCGATTTTAGATGACATTATTTTTAACCAGCCTCTCAGGAAATTTGTGCAAAGTGAAAGTTAATCTGTTTAAGGGCGATTCAAACCAAGAACGACAACAACAACCATGATGACAACGCTGTCAGCATCCGCACAGATGAACGATGACTTCATGCAAACTGTCGTAAAGCCCTCTCTGTGTGCTCCAGCTGTCTGCAGCTTAAGAAAATCAATATATTGATCACTGCTGTACGTCACGTGTCCTGATCTCTTTAAATATTAATAATATTAATAATAAACACTAACCGCTGATTATGAGGATGAGCCCAGTTGTCTCAGATGTCTTACGTCTTAGCGTCTTTATAAATTAAGATCACGCGGGGGTGCGTCGTTCTTTTGAACCCTGATGACGAATCTGATTCGATTTCTATTGTTTCTGTCTTTCATCAAATTGAAAGTGATCTAAACGATATAGTTCACCACTGTTGTTGTTATAGTCGTGATACAGCCATCCATTACAGTATTTATTTTAACAATATAACTCCACTAACATCTGTACTATTCCTCTATTCTACCTTTTATACATACATTTTGTGTTCTTTATGTTCTATTTTTCTATATTTATATTTTTAAATTGCTTTTATATTTTTATCTTATGTCTTACACTATTTAAGTTCAACGTTTTATTCTTCCTTTATGTTAACTGTTTTGCACCAAAACTCAGAGTCAAATTCCTTGTATATGTAAATGTACTTAAAACTGGATTCTGGTTCTGATTGTTGCAGTTCTCGGTTTTCTTGTTTTGTTTTGTTTTTTTTAGATTATAATTTTGCTTCATATTTGTGTCTCAGCTGCAGGACATGAACACGTGCCTAGTTGGGTCTGGGTTGCTGCAGGGATCTTCAACTTCTTGGCCTACACGCTCGGTGAGTCCTGACCCCTGCAGCCTGCGTGTGTTGTTCTTCTTTGACTCTTCGGAGGTGCAGGGGCAAATTTTTCCTAAATGTATTCTGTACAGTGACTCTTAAAAACCCGTCACACTCCATACATAACCAGTGCGAGGGCGTTTGCAGGATAAAATCACACGCGTTCTGCTAAAATCTACTGCGTGTGATATCCTGGAGGTTTAAATATGTTTAATTCTGTTTCGCCACATTTCCTTTGATAAATAACTGACTGTGTTATGAGCGATATACAACCCGCATTTTGCATCAGGAAGCAACTATTGCCAAAATAAACAAATGCCCACAGATTCTTAAAGGCTTAAAATGCATTGAATTCATTCATCTAAAAATAAGGCCTTAATTGGTATTAAATTAACTTGAATTAGTCTTTCAAAAGTGTTAAAAATGCTTAGTCATGTAAAGCAGGATTTTTTTTATTCGTTTTATTCTGACATTGCAATAGTTGATAACATCTGTTTTTTGTTAAATAAATAATTTTCTTACACTTTTCATGATGAGAATCCAAGCAGTGGAATCTCACGTGTGATTTCGAAACATAAAATCACTTAAAAATTGTCCAGAAATAACAAATATTTCCCACTTCTGTTAGTAAACCAAATAGATGTCTATGATAATATATGCTCATTGTCTTCCATGTGTGCCGCTCTAAAAAAGGACTGTTTTTCAACATCTGATGTAAATTATCTTACTTTTTTAAGTTTTATGTTATAATAAACATTGGGCAAAATAAATTATAAATGAATTTTGGTTATGAGAAAACTGGTCTTAATTCAGAATGGCATTAAAAAAGTCTTAAATCTACCTTACCTTAAGCAGCAGGAACCCTGATATCGGTTTGACAAGATGAAAAAAAATACGCCACACACATATTTAAGACTGAGGTTTAACAGTCAAAGCACCAAAAATAAAATCAGCCATGTTTTTAGCATGCAGCCTGAAGTCCCGTTAGACAAAATATCGAGAACAAAGAATACTTTTCAAGACATTTGAGCTTTTACTAAAAGTTTTAAGATAATTTGCCAGACGTGTCTTATATCTTTGATATGCCAGTTTTCTTTGTCTCTTGTCTGTCTGTCTACTTTTTGAGGATCATCTTTGTACATTTTGAAACTATTCCAGACGCCTGGTTTTTTCGCCATCGTGCTCAAACTTTCCTAATGACAAACCTCGCTGAGTTTAAATGTCTGAGAATAATTAGTGTTGATGCTTCATGAATTCTACTTCAGCTGTTAAACTGCTCATTCAGTGACCACATGCTTTTTTGCTTGTTTGTTTTATTCATTTTTGTGTTTTTTTTTTAAATTAAGTGATCTGATAACAGTGCGGTTGCTAAACAACAACTTATGTTTGAGTGCCTTTGAGCAAAAAATGACAAACCGGTAATGTGGAATATGAAAGCATAACATTCGCAGCATCCTGAAACGCCCCGGGTGACTCATAACTGTAACAAATACGCGACCGAATCAGGCTGAAAGAAAACGCCGCAGCTTAGGACAAAGAAAAAGATACTGGAGTGACTGTTGTTTAAAAAGAAACAGTCCGGACTCTATTTAAATAAAGATTGATTTAAGAACTGTTAAACAAATTTAATTCAAAATAAACTCACAAGAGCCGAACGGTTCACGTGTCCACTTTTCCAGCAGCCTGGTTGATAAGCTGATGATGAAGCTGAAATGATCGTTGATTTAAATGGAGTTAACTGTGTGTGGCAATCATGATTTCAGGGCTGATTCTGGTTAAACATAAAGAGGCTCACTTTTTAACCCTTTGAAACCTGGAGTGACATCACTTTTCTTGTGCTGCTTTCAGACGCCTTTCACAAGAATATAACCCTTAAAACCTGAGAAAATTGTTGCAATTTCTTTTAAAAACATGGGAAAGTAAAGCAACGAGAAACCTGTGATCGCAGGAAATCAGTAGAATTAGATTTTTTTTTATAGAGAAATTTTATAGAGAGAGAAAAATGTCTAGGGAAAAAAGCTAGGGAAAACTTTATTTATAATGACCATAATTACATATTTAAAATTATGTTGCCAACTTGTAATTTTAAGCACTTTTTGCAGATCATTTTCTCACTTTTTATTTATCTGTTTGTCTATCTTTCTATTTATTTATTAATCTCATTTTCAGGTATTTTTCATGTACTTTTCACTATTTTTTTATTTGGTTAATTCTTGGGTGGTTTTGAAAGACATCATACCAATTTGATCAGGTTTCAAGGGGTTAACAAAAAGGTCTGTCTTTTTAGGGATCTTTTTTAATGTTGTCAGACACCTATAAAGAGAATCGGAGAAAAACAAGAACTTTCAGTCCATGGAAATGCACCATGTGAACATGCCATTAGTGGTTACATTGCAGCCTGTGTTGCCGGCTGCATAAATACTGGATCAGTTTTTTTAAATAATATTGTTTTCATTAGTCTCTTAGTCGTAAAAACATGGGAAAATAGAGTCCAGGTTAAAATATACAATAGATTTCTATTAAAGAGATAGTAATTTGCAAGATACCATTAAGAGTGTGCCACACCCCGCTTACTCTCATCCCAGTCCTCGAGGCAAGATTAGTCGTTATAACAAGTAATATTAATTAATTAATTAATACCAGGGAGGTGAAACAGTGCACGCGATAAATGCTCGGACATGTGTTGTAAATTCTCAAAAATTAGGAGCTCCTGAATAATACCTCTCGCTAGAAAACACACTTTGAGTTTCGTTTCCGTGTGACATTCTCATTTGTAGCGCTGCTTCGCAAATAATTTATCAAATCTTCAGTGCTCAAAATAAATATAATAGAAGCACCAGAGGGGTGAAACGAATTTGATCTTTCATACTCGCTGAAAGTGCCAGAGACACACAGATACCATCAGATTTTCCCTGGGCCGTTTGGTCGCCAAATAAATAGATTTATTTTACTGTCAGATTCCTCTTCTGTTTGTGTGGAACATGAACTCTGTGAACCAGACTCACCAAAGTCACTTTAAAATCCTGCAGACCATTTTGTGAACCATTAAGATACAAATATGTTCCTTGTGGCGTCTCTCATGAGCGCGTGTTCGCAGATGACTTCAATGTGTGGATGCAAGTAGATGAGATGCTGTGACAGGGAATTCAGAAAATGTGAGACGTGAAAAAGTTTGTATATTTATGTTCTCATAAGTTTGTTCTGTGTATGATGAGTCGTCTTTTTTGTTTTTGTCTTGTTTAGATGGTGTTGACGGTAAACAGGCTCGTCGCACCAACTCCTCCACGCCACTAGGGGAGCTCTTTGACCACGGCCTGGACAGTTGGGCCTGCATCTTCTTCGTGGCCACCGTCTACTCCATATTTGGGCGTGGGGAAAGCGGTGTGGGCGTGGCCACACTGTACTACATCCTGTGGGTGGTGCTGTTCTCATTCATTCTGTCCCACTGGGAGAAATACAACACCGGCATCTTGTTCCTGCCATGGGGGTACGACATCAGCCAAGTGGTAAGCACGCACACACACACACACACACACACACACACACACACACACACACACAGAGGTTAGCGAGGGGTTACTAACTTAACATACCAACCTTGTAATGACTGTATTGCTGAATCCAACTGTCCATCCTTGTGGATTTTAGTCGTATGTACTGTGATATGTTGGCTTTCATCTAGGGCGACGCGTCGACGTAATCGACATAATCGATTATGTAAATACGTAGATTTTCCAGCGTGAGCGTGCTTGTCGGGAGCATCTCAGCTGCAGCACATCTAGAGAAACGGTGGCTTGCTGTTTTTTTTTTTACACACAACGTGCGCGTTTGACAGTGAAATGATATATTAATGATACTGCCACAGAGATGAGGAAATACGAAGATGTTTTACTCCAACTTCCCTGCCTCCCTTTCAAAACAAAAGCCGTCTGACTGTGTCTCTGTGGACAGAATCCCATCAGTTGCTGATACAATGCATTTTATTTTGAAACATTTACAGAACCAGTCAGTCAGCTGTGCAGGAGCTTGTATAACTTCATAAATGAGTTTGTCGTGGTGGAATTTGTGCTTATTAATATGAAAATACAGCAGGCAGCGATGCAGCAGCAGCACGATTTAAATTCAAAGTACAGGCTTTTATTGTGACAGAACAAAATGAACGCACTGAACACGACTCCAAATGAACGCACCATAATTAAACCTGTTAAGTCCAGTGATGTCTGCACCCCGAGCGGACTCTCTTGAAGTCCACAGAAGGTCCGCTCGAGGCCCGTTGTGGACTGGACTGGACAGCCCTCAGCAGTTGCAGACTTCCCGTGAACAAATCTGAAGTCCAGAGATTTGGATTCAGCCTGAGTCTCGTCTCATCTCCTTCCAGACCATATCTCTGGTTTATTTGGTCACTGCTGTGGTCGGCGTGGAAACGTGGTACCAGCCAGTCCTGTGGCACTTCCTCTACAGAGACCTTTTCACCTTTATGATCGTCGGTGAGCTGCGATTGGTTACTCTGAAAACATTATTTCTCTGGTTTCTGCAGCTACAATAATTCATGTCTTTTGATTTTCAGCTTGTTCGTTCACTGTGACCTTACCCATGAGCCTCTACAACGTCCTGAAGTAAGTCAACTTTTTATTCGGGTTTTATTCATATTTGCCAGCCATAGCCTCCCGTTTTTCATTGCCCTCTCCAGGTTTCTTCCCGGTGTCTCATTTCTCCTGATTAATGACACAAAAAAGCCAGCAGTCATAATTCTGAGAATTATGAGGTTTATTTCTGTGTAACATGTACACCGCCTTTAAATTGGAGCGTTCATAGTATAGCATGTCAGTTTTTTTATTTTAAAAAACATAAGTATAGTTTGTCATTAAAAAATCTAAATTTATATCTTTAAATTTTTCTAAAAATTGTCATAACGAAGCATGTCACAAAAAAAGAAAATGTTGAAGTATAGCATGCCATAAAAAGGCTATAAAGATGCCATAGTATAGCATGTTATAAAAATGTTGCAAAAATGTCATGGTATACCTCGTCATAAAAATATTCTAAAATTTGTAAGTAAAGATATCTAACCATAAAATGACTTTAGTTAAAATTAAAGTCACCTATTAGAATATTAGTTGAGTAAAAGTATTAAAATACCTGATATTTACTGAACTTAAGAATTGAAATTATTTATTTTTCTAATTAAAAGTACGCATAAAAGGTAGTAATGAAAAAAGGCAAGTGGTCAAACTTCTGAGAATTATGACGTTAATTTCTTTGTAACATATACATCACCTTTAAACTGGAGCATTCATTGTACTTAAAGAAAAACAAGGTCTCCTTCACAACTTAATACTTCACGTATTTCAGCTAGCTCTGTCATGAAAGGTTTTTAAACATTTTCACAGCATAGCATGTCAAAAAACAACAAAAAGAAAACAAACATCACAGTACAGTTTTCCTAATATAGCATGTCACTAAGATTTTCTAAAAATTGTTATAGTAAAGCATATCACAAAAAAATATCAAAATAAAAAAAGTATAGCATGCCATAAAAATGTTGCATGTTATAAAAAAGTCCCAAAAACAGTATCTTATAAAAATATTCTAGATTTTTATAATTAAGTAAGATGTCACCAGAGCATGACTTTGGTTACTGTACTTAAGTATCAAAAGTAATTTTTATATTAAATGTAATTAAGTATTCAAATTAAAAGTACAATTAAAAGGTAGTCAATCAAACTTCTTAGGATTATGATATGATAAAATACTTGGCAGGCGATTCAAAATTTGACCTCAATAAGGACTCAGCTATGAAGTCTTCCCCTCCTCTAGAGGACCGGCCACTATCAGTGACCACAGCAGATGTGAGAAAAGTCCTGCTGAGAGTGAATATAAACGAGTCCGCAGGCCCCAACAACGTTCCTGGACGTGTACTAAAAACTTGTACTGATCACTTTGTTAATGTTATAACTGTCATTTTTAACATCTCACTCTCACAAGAGACTGTTCCCTCCTGCCTCAAGACAGCTACCATCATCCCTGTACCTAAAAAGTCTGCTGTGTCTAGTCTTAATGACTAATGCCCTATGGCTCTTACTCCCATCCTGATGAAGTGCTTTGAGAAACTGGTTCTCTAGCACATCAAAGACAACATCCCTGCCAGCCTGGACCCTCACCAGTATGCTTTCAAAGCCAAAAGATCCACAGGAGATGCCATATCTACTGCTCTTCGCTCACCTGGAGCATCAGGATGCTGTTTGTCGACTTCAGCACAATCTTTCCCATGAAGCTCATCGGAAAAAATTATACTCTGGGCTTTAGTACAACACTCTGCAACTGGATACTGGACTTCCTCGCATGCAGACCCCAGACAGTCCGGATTGGCAGTCTGACCTCCTCTACATTAGTGCTCAACACCGGAGCCCCCCAGGGCTGTGTGCTCGGCCCCCTCCTGTTCACACTGTACACCCATGACTGCACTCCCAGACATCAGGAGAACGCTATTGTGAAGTATGCAGACGACACCACCATCATCGGCCGTATTACAAACAACGATGAGAGTTCATACCGGGAGGAAATCAACAATCCTGCAGAGTGGTGCACAGAGAACAACCTACTGCTCAACATCAGCAAAACCAAGGAGCTGATTGTTGATTTTAGAAAGAAGAAGGCAAAGACACACACTCCTGTCTACATCAGTGGAGCAGGTGAACAGCTATAGGTTCCTTTGAATTACTATCCCTGAGAACCTGTCTTAGACATCACACATCACCACCCAGGTTAAAGAAACACAGAAAAGGCTCTACTTCCAACGGAAACTTAGAAAGGCTAAATTATAGAGCAAGATCCTGGTTAACTTCTACAGAGGAGCAATAGAAAGCAGACTGACTGGAAACATCACAAACTGGGATGGCTCACACACGGCCCAGGACAGGAAGCTCTACAGCGGGTGATTAAAACTGCAGAGGACATCACAGGTTCCCATCTACAGAGCATCAGTGACCTCGGTGAAGTGAGGTCTCTGCTCAGAGCCCAAAGGATACTGAAAGACAGCAGCCACCCCAGCCTCAGTCTGTTCACCCTGCTGACATCTGGAAAAACATACAGAAGTATCTGCTGCTGAACCACCAGACTACAGAGCAGCTTCTTTCCCTTTCTTTTTCCAGGTCCTCCTTCGACGGCAAGAAGATGTAGCAGGATTTAGGATCAACTTCAGTTTCATTTCTTCTTAAACCACTTTGAAGAAAAATAACAATAAATCTACCTTGTACCTTGTACCTTGTATCTTGTTTACTTCTTTGTAACGTGTATGCCACCTTTAAATTGGAGCGTTCGTTGCACTGAAAGAAAAACAAGGTTTTCTTCACAACTTAAAGGGCCAATTTCAACCAGCTGTGTCAAGAAAAGTTTCTAAAAATTGTCGTAGTATAGCTTGTCACAAAAATATTGTCAAAGTATATTATACAACAGTTGGTTCCAACTAAGCAATTTGACTGGAAGATAATCACAGCCGTGTTTATATACAAGCACAAAATCACTCCCTCTCATAGGATATTGCTTAAGCATGTTATAAAAATGTTTATTAAAAAAAGCATAGTATAGCATGTCTTTAAAAAAAAGTTTCTAAAAATATGTTACCAGAAAATGACTTTGGTCAAAGTTAAACTCACCTATTAGAATATTACTTGAGTAAATGTCTTAAAATACCTGATATTTATTGTATTTTACTCTTTATTTCTTTGTAAATGTACACCACCTTTACACATGAGCGTCCATTATACTTTAAGAAAAACAGCTTAATATTTCACCAGTTTTAACCAGCTTTGTCATGAAACGTTTTTAAAAATTGTCATAGTATAGCTTGTCATGAATATGTTTTAAATTTTGTCCTATTAAAGCACTACATTAAAATTTAAAAAAAAAAGAAAAGGTCATAAAAAATGTTATATAATAGCATGTTGTAAAAATGTTCCAAAAACGTTATAATATAGCATGTCATAAAATATTCTAAAAATATGTTACCAGAAAATGACTTTGGTTAAAGTTAAACTTAACTATTAGAATAGTACTTGAGTAAAATACCTGATATTACTGTATTTTACTCTTTATTTCTTTGTAAATGTACAAAACCTTGACATTTGAGTATTCATTGCACTTTAAGAAAAACAAGGTCTTCTTCACAACTTAGTATTTCACCAGTTTTAACCAGCTTTGCCATGAAATGTTTTTAAAAATTGTCATCGTATAGCTTGGCATAAAAATGTTTTAAATTTTGTCCTAATAAAGTAGGATATAAATTTTTTTTTTTAAAAAAAACGTCATCGTATAGCATGTCACAAAAATTTTCTAAAAATATGTTACCAGAAACTAACTTTGGTCAAAGTTAAAATCACCTATTAGAATATTATTTGAGTAAATGTCTTAAAATACCTGATATTTATTGTATTTTACTCTTTATTTCTTTGTAAATGTTCACCACCTTTAAATAGGAGCGTTCAGTATACTTTAAGAAAAACAACTTAATATTTCACCAGTTTTAACCAGCTTTGTCATGAAACGTTTTTAAAAATTGTCATAGTATAGCTTGTCATAAAAATGTTTTAAATTTTGTCCTAATAAAGTGGGATATAAAGATTTTCTAAAATTATTATAGTTAAGTATGTTTTTAAAAAAAAAGTCGTAGTGTAGCATGTCACAAAAATTTTCTAAGAATATGTTACCAGAAAATGACTTTGGTGGAAGTTAAACTCACCTATTAGAATAGTACTTGAGTAAATGTCTTAAAATACCTGATATTACTGTATTTTACTCTTTATTTCTTTGTAAATGTACACCACCTTGACATTGGAGCGTTCATTGCACTTAATACTTCACCAATTTCAACCAGCTTTGTCATGAAACGTTTTTAAAAAAATGTCACGGTATAGTTTGTCAAAAAAAAGTTCAAAAGTTTGTCCTAATATAGCATGTAATTAAAATTTTCTAAAACATTGTTATAGTAAAGCATGTCGCAAAAACATATATAAAAATGTCATAGCATGCCATAAAAAAAGTTATAAAAATGTTACATAAGTGCATGTTGTAAAAATGTTCCAAAAACAGTATTTCATAAAAATGTTCTAACTTTTGAAAATTAAGTAAAATATGTTACCAGAGCATGACTTTCGTCGAAGATAACTCGCCTATTAGAATATTACTGGAGTAAATGTCTTAAAATACCTGATATTTACTGTATTTTACCCTTTATTTCTTTGTAAATGTACACCACCTTTACATTTGAGCATTCATTGCAAAAACAAGGTCTTCTTCACAGCTTAATATTTCACCAGTTTTAACCAGCTTTGTCATGAAACGTTTTTAAAAATTGTCATAGTATAGCTTGTCATAAAAATGTTTTAAATTTTGTCCTAATAAAGTGGGATATAAAAAAAAATCTAAAATTATTATGGTTAAGCATGTTTAAAATTTTTTTTAAAAAAGTCGTAGTGTAGCATGTCACAAAAATTTTTTCTAAAAATTTGTTACCAGAAAATGACTTTGGTCGAAGTTAAACTCACCTATTAGAATAGTACTTGAGTAAATGTCTTAAAATACCTGATATTTACTGTACTTAAGTATCAAAAATGTTTTTTTAATGATATATAATTACATACTTAAAAGTACAAGTAAAAAGTAGTAATGAAAAAAGCAAGCAGTCTGAATTCAGAGAATTATGACATTTATTCTGTAACACTGTATGTAAACAGCCCTTAAATCATGGCGTTCATTGCACTATAAGAAAAACAAGGTCTTCTTACATCTTAAAGGGACACTTAGCTGGTTTCAACCAGCTGTTTCTTCGTGGGAGGATCCCTAGATCCTCGCTTTGATTTAAAAATCCTCCCTATTTTGGAGAATTCAAGGTTGGCAGGGATGCTTTTTTTAAAATACTGATGTATTATTGATAAGTGCGACGGCGCTCTGAACTCTTCACCCTGTGTGGTTTTGCAGAGCTCACCGCAGTAACACTCTGAAGCACAGCAGCCTGTACGAAGCCTTCCTGCCCTTCCTCTCGCCCGTCCTCCTCTTCATCCTGTCCACCATTTGGGTGGTCTTCTCTCCATCCAACATCCTCGAGCTGCAGCCCAGGATCTTCTACCTCATGGTGGGGACAGCTTTCGCGAATGTCACGGTGAGTGTCTGCTAATGCACACACACATTTACCGCCACCTTTGTTCTTTTGCTTCTGACAACACAATACACGAAAGTCTGAATACGCGCGTTGATGTACGTTTATTCACGTCTGAGTGATTATCTTGCAGTGTAAGCTGATTGTGTGTCAGATGAGTAACACACGTTGCCAGGCGCTGAGCTGGCTGTTGCTACCCATGACGCCCGTGGTGTTGTTGGCGGTTTCTGGGGTGGTGGCCAATGAAACCCTGCTGCTGTGTCTGTGGACCGCCGCTGTCATGTTGGCACACATACATTACGGCGTTTCAGTGGTAAGGCTGCACACACACACACATTCTCTGTTAGAATGAGAAAAAAGTCACGTCAGCAAATGTAACGTTTTCTGCTTTTTAAAGTACGTAAACATCAGTTATTTTTTAACATTTTGAGAACATTAGATAACAAATTATAACTGTTATTTTATGCCTGGCTACGACATAATGGAGACATTAGGTTTTCGGGTGGTACGTCCTTCTGAGTTTTGCTATTTAGGACATCATGCTATACAATGACGGTTTTATACATTTTTTGGGTGACATACTAAGATAAGACTTTTATTTGACCACATACTATGACTTTTTATGCTGCTTTGGAAAACATATTATACTAAGACTATTTTTGTGCTATTTTGGACAACATATTACACTATGACTTGTTTTTTGACCAACATATTATACTATGATGGTTTTATGCAATTTTGGATGTCATACTGTTGTATGACTTTTTTATGAGTTTTTGAACGACATAGCAAAATTTAATATTTATGCTATTTTAGACAACTATAATATGACTTTCAAGCAATTTTGAACAACATACTATATTATGACATACGATACAGTGCTTTTTTATGCTGTTTTGGACAACAAAGTTGACTTTCACGCAAATTTGCATGACATGATTTGATAAAACAATTTTAAAAGACATGGTGTACTACGATTTCTTAAAGCTGTTTTGGACAACATACTGTAATATGACCTTTTTATGATATTGTGACTGACAGTAAACTTTGGCTTTTTAATGCTGTTTTGGACGACATACTACACTATGACGTTTTGGTGGCATTTTGGAGGACATGCTGTACTATGACATTTTAATGCTATTTTGGACGACATCCTATAGTATGTCGTTTTGGTGATATTTTGGACCATTTTGCACAATTTGGTCGACATTCTATACTGTGACGTTTTTGTGAGATTTTGGAGGACATGCTGTTATGTGACGAATTTTGTTGACGTGCTATACTATGACTTTTTTATGCTATTTTGGACAACATACGATAGTATGACATTTTAGTGAGATTTTGGTTGACGAACTGTACTATGATTTCTTTGTGACATTTAGACGACATACTATAGTATGATGTTTTGGTGACATTTTGGACAACATACTATCCTAAGACTTTTTTATGCTATTTTGGATGACATGCTATACAATGATGTTTTGGTGAGACTTCAAAGGACATGCTGTACTACTACATGCCATACTATGATGTGTCTGTATTTTCTTTATGTGTTTTTCAGCCCGTTTTTGGACGTTTTTTTCAACATGCTATATTACAGTGTTTTTGGCGGTTTTTGCAACATTCTGTGCTATGACGTATCTCAGCGTGCTATTTTATGTGGTTTTCAGCTGTTGCTTGGACATATTTTGACATTTTCGCCATGCTATATTGTGGCATTTTCTTGTGTTTTTCCAACATGCTATACTACGGTGTTATTGGCAGTTTTTGTAACATTCTATGCTGTGACGTCTCTCTGCATGCTATTTTATTTGTTTTTTGACCTTTTTTTTAAGTCATATTTTGACATTTTTCAACATATTATAGTATGACATTTTCTGTCTATTTTTGACGACTACCACATTTTCGTGCTATTTTGGAGGACATGCTATAGTATGATTTCTTCCTGCTATTTTAGATGACATGCTATACTGAGACATTTTGGACAACACGCTGTGACGTTTTGATGAAATTTTGGTCGACATACGAAACTATTGAGGGTTTTTTGCACCATTTTGTACGACATACTTCACACTGACTTTTTCACTCAGTTTTAAAGGATGTATTATACTATGATTTTTTAATGACATTTTGGAAGACAAACTTTAGTCTGACTTTTTAATTATATTTGATGATAATTACTATGACTGTTTTCTGTCATTTTTGACGACTTTTTTTGTGATACTAAAAATTTCAGTAGCATAGTTAGCATTTAAAAACGTTTTTTCTATAGTACAGCACATCAATATTTATTTCTGATAAAAGATATAGTAAAGCGTAACATTTATAGGACTTGCTGTACTTGAACCATTTTTTTAAGTGAAACCAATGGTATTTTCCACTGCTAGGTACAACAGCTCAGCAACCACTTTAACATCTTGGCCTTCTCGCTGAAGAAGCCCAACAGTGACTGACAGGAGGAGGAACGAATCGGCTTGAAAGAAGCGGAGGTTTAGGCTCCTCCGCTTATCGACACTTCACTCTCATCACCACGGAAACCACATCCCCACCCCTCCATCCATGAGGACACTGCAAGTGGAATGGACGATAGCCCTCTTCTACACTGTCTCCAACACACACACACACACACACACACACACACACACACACACACTCATATTCCTAACCACCCAACCAACTAACCTCTGGTCCCTGCGATGGGGCGGGCACAGGGGCTCTGGCTTCCGTCATTGGTGATTGGCTAACTTGGTTGAGCCAATGAGGTGCAATTGTTTCCTACGGAAATGTGCTTCAGTCATGAGGACAGGAGCCCTGCAAACACACAGATACATGTACATACATCGCTCTGCTTTCGTGCAGATAATTTATATCTCATGGCAGGTATTTAAAACACAAACACAGCCACAAACACACAGTTACACTCAAATAGTATTATGAATGTATAATATGCCTTTGGGAAACGCCATTTAAGTTTTATTATATGAACAGGAATGCCTCGAATAGTGATGTTTCAAATTTGACCAAACCTCTAGATAGTGGCCGCACATCCACAGCTGTGTCCAGCGTTTAAAGGTTGTCAGTTCTTTTCTTTTTTTTTAAATCATGGGATGTTTTTCAGTTGTAAATCCCAGTGATATATGTTAATAGCTATATATATACTGTATGTGTTAAAGGGGTTTGGGGCATTTTGTTTTCAAACTGAAAAGAAAGATTAAAAAAAGATGATTACTCCTGTAAAACATTGTATAAATTTCCCTCTAATTAATTCCACAGTCTGCTCTGTGATGACTGATATCATGAGTGAACAGAGTTGTGTTTTGACTAACCAGGGCGGGAACTGACCAGGGTCACCTCGGACCTTTTGAACTCTACTAACCTTCCACTTGGACCTCTGACAGAGCACTGGCTCTCCCTACCCTCTGAGGTGTTGTGTCTTCATGCTGATTCGTTCTGGGTTTTTTTCTTGTTTTGTTTTTTACTTCTTTTGTTTTTATATACATGTAGTATACTGTTAATCTGCTGCCATGGCAATGCTTTGTGGTTTAGTGGCGCAGAGCTTGAATGAAGAGTGCGTTCAAAAACCGTTAACGGAGCGGACTCACTCTGAGGAAACAAGCCGTCGCACAGGACACCGCAAACGCCGCAACACCGCCTGGCCTCACAGAGGTATTATCACACCTTTTCTACTGTCTGTCAGAGAACTTGTGGATTGTTTTTCTTTTTCAGTCTGTTAAACACTGTTTGTCTGTGTGATCAAAAAATGTATAAATGGTGAAAGTGCATATTGAGTCGTGGCTGCAGACTGGACTTCTTATCCGATTGGTTTTCACTGCCGACAGGGCTTACCGATCATCTGTGTCCCCTCTCACTGCAAAAAAACTGTCAATTTTTCATGTTACGACAGCGTTTATGTGTCTGTAGTTGGGAGGAAATACCTTTGTCTGGTTGAAAAGTGACTGGTCTTGTCCATCTGCAAGGACTTTCCAAGATCTCCAGTATCTGTTGACATAGGATAGAAAAAATATTATATTTCATGTCTCATTTAGAATTATCAGTTAAAAAACAGACGTAAATGAAGGAAGTCAACTGTGGTTTGGGAGAATCAAAACTGGGAGTTCTGTCTATTTGTTAAGTGAAGTCAGTATTAATCATCTCATTTACAGCTAAAGGGTGATGATACTTTAAAAGGTACACTGTGGTTGAAAAAAAAATGTACTTAAGGCTTCATTTTACATCTGAAGTACAGAACTTTTGTTTTCATTGTTTAGCTACAGTGAACATTTAGACCACAGACACAACCCTCATGACTGTGATATCAATCTAAAACTCTACTGCCTTCATACCCAGCACCAACTGGACAAAGCTAAATCAAAGTCAAAAGCACACAGATATTTGTATTTTGATTGGCCCCACAGCTGTGACTTTGGAGATGTAGATTGTAGTGATGTGAGAACAACTGTGACTGAGGTTACACCACCAAAACCTGGTGGAAACGTGCACTGTCTGGTTATATGCAGATCCATCTGTACAAGTCTGTTGATGTTTAGCTGCACACCGTGTGTCTGTGTGGATATCTGTGTAAATACATACTGGGATTTTTTTCGTTTCCGTTTTATGAACTACAAATGGGATTGTTATCCAATAGGCCGATTTCTGCAACCGCTGTTCCGGTAGCTGTTTCTCGATCTGGCAGAGTTTTTATTTTGTTCGAATTCTGCACTTAATTGTATAGCACGATGGGACATGTTATGGTATACAGTGGTGAACAAAACATTTAAAAAACGGCCAGGAACTCCATAAAGTAGCATGTGGAAAAAATGACCAAAGGAGCAACGCTATACTATGGTGAAAAACACACATGTCCAAAAGTAAGCTGAAAATCACTTAGTATGGCATGTAAAGGCATATTATAACAGACCTCTACATGCTATTCTAAGTGGTTTTCAGCTGTTTTTGGGACGTGTCAAATTTAGACTTTTTCACCATACTATAGCCTTGCTTCTTGGTCATTTTTTCGACATGCTATTTTATTGGATTTCTGGACATTTTGGGGTGTTTTTTCACTACTGTATGCTATAACATACCTCTACATGTTATGCTAAGTGGTTTTCAGCAATTTTTGGGACGTGTCAAATTTCGACATTTTTGCTATACTATAGCCTTGCTTCTTTGGTCATTTTTTCGACATGCTATTTTATTGGGTTTCTGGCTGTTTTTGGATGTTTTTTTCACCACTGTATAATATAACATGCTTCTACATGCTATGCTAAGTGGTTTTCAGCTGTTTTTGGGACGTGTCAAATTTCGACATTTTTGCCATACTATAGCCTTGCTTCTTTGGTCATTTTTTCGACATGCTATTTTATGTGGTTTCTGGACATTTTTGGAAGTTTTTTCTCACAACTATATATTATAACAGGCCTCTAAATACTATTCTAAGTGGTTTTCAGCTGTTTTTGGGACGTGTCAAATTTCGACATTTTTGCCATACTATAGCCTTGCATCTTTGGTCATTTTTTCGACATGCTATTTTATTGGATTTCTGGACATTTTGGGGTGTTTTTTCACTACTGTATGCTATAACATACCTCTACATGTTATGCTAAGTGGTTTTCAGCAATTTTTGGGACGTGTCAAATTTCGACATTTTTGCCATACTATAGCCTTGCTTCTTTGGTCATTTTTTCGACATGCTATTTTATTGGGTTTCTGGCTGTTTTTGGATGTTTTTTTCACCACTGTATAATATAACATGCTTCTACATGCTATGCTAAGTGGTTTTCAGCTGTTTTTGGGACGTGTCAAATTTCGACATTTTTGCCATACTATAGCCTTGCTTCTTTGGTCATTTTTTCAACATGCTATTTTATGTGGTTTCTGGCTGTTTTGGATATTTTTTCACAACTGTATATTATAACATGCCTCTACATGCTATGCTAAGTGGTTTTCAGCTGTTTTTGGGATGTGTCAAATTTCACCATTTTTGCCATACTATAGCCTTGCTTCTTTGGTCATTTTTTCGACATGCTATTTTATTGGGTTTCTGGACGTTTTTGGATGTTTTTTTCAATACTGTATATTATAACAGGCCTCTAAATGCTATTCTAAGTGGTTTTCATCTGTTTTTGGGATGTGTCAAATTTCGACATTTTTGCCATACTATAGCCTTGCGTCTTTGGTCATTTTTTCGACATGCTATTTTATTGGGTTTCTGGCTGTTTTTGGATATTTTTTTCACCACTGTATATTATAACAGACTTCTACATGCTATTCTAAGTGGTTTTCAGCTGTTTTTGGGACGTGTCAAATTTCGCCATTTTCACCATACTATAGCCTTGCTTCTTGGTCATTTTTTCAACATGCTATTTTATTGGGTTTCTGGATGTTTTTGGATGTTTTTTTCACCACTGTATAATATAACATGCCTCTACATACTACACTTAGTGGTTTTCAGCTGTTTTTGGGACGTGTCAAATTTTGACATTTTTGCCATACTATAGCCTTGCTTCTTTGGTCATTTTTTCGACATGCTATTTTATTGGGTTTCTGGCTGTTTTTGGATATTTTTTTCACCACTGTATATTATAACAGACTTCTACATGCTATGCTAAGTGGTTTTCAGCTGTTTTTGGGATGTGTCAAATTTCGCCATTTTTGCCATACTATAGCCTTGCTTCTTTGGTCATTTTTTCGACATGCTATTTTATGTGGTTTCTGGACGTTTTTGGAAGTTTTTTCACAACTGTATATTATAACATGCCTCTAAATGCTATTCTAAGTGGTTTTCAGCTGTTTTTGGGACGTGTCAAATTTCGACATTTTTGCCATACTATAGCCTTGCTTCTTTGGTCATTTTTTCAACATGCTTTTTTATTGGGTTTCTGGCTGTTTTTGGATGTTTTTTCACCACTGGATAATATAACATGCCTCTACATACTACACTTAGTGGTTTTCAGCTGTTTTTGGGACGTGTCAAATTTCGAAAATTTTTGCCATACTATAGCCTTGCTTCTTTGGTCATTTTTTCGACATGCTATTTTATTGGGTTTCTGGCTGTTTTTGGATGTTTTTTTCACCACAGTATAATATAACATGCTTCTACATGCTATGCTAAGTGGTTTTCAGCTGTGTTTGGGATGTGTCAAATTTCGCCATTTTTGCCATACTATAGCCTTGCTTCTTTGGTCATTTTTTCAACATGCTTTTTTATTGGGTTTCTGGCTGTTTTTGGATGTTTTTTTCACCACTGGATATTATAACATGCCTCTGAATGCTATGCTAAGTGGTTTTCAGCTGTTTTTGGGACGTGTCAAATTTCGATATTTTTGCCATACTATAGCCTTGCTTCTTTGGTCATTTTTTCGACATGCTATTTTATGGGGTTTCTGGCTGTTTTTGGATATTTTTTTCACCACTGTATATTATAACAGACTTCTACATGCTATGCTAAGTGGTTTTCAGCTGTTTTTGGGACGTGTCAAATTTCGCCATTTTTGCCATACTATAGCCTTGCTTCTTTGGTCATTTTTTCGACATGCTATTTTATGGGGTTTCTGGACGTTTTTGGATGTTTTTTTCAATACTGTATATTATAACAGGCCTCTAAATGCTATTCTAAGTGGTTTTCATCTGTTTTTGGGACGTGTCAAATTTCGACATTTTTGCCATACTATAGCCTTGCTTCTTTGGTCATTTTTTCGACATGCTATTTTATGGGGTTTCTGGCTGTTTTGGATGTTTTTCACCACTGTATATTATAACAGACCTCTACATGCTATGCTAAGTGGTTTTCAGCTGTTTTTGGGACGTGTCAAATTTCGCCATTTTTGCCATGAGAATGCAATAAAGGAGCAGAACGTTCAAATTTAAGAATTCATCAAAGCAAAGCAAAGACATTAACAAAGGGGCTTCTTTGCTTCTTTGGTCATTTTTTCAACATACTATTTTATTGGGTTTCTGGCTGTTTTTGGATGTTTTTTTCACCACTGTATAATATAACATGCTTCTACATGCTATGCTAAGTGGTTTTCAGCTGTTTTTGGGACGTGTCAAATTTCGACATTTTTGTAGTTTCTGGACATCCAAAAACAGCCAGAAACCCAAAAAAGTAGCATGTCGAAAAAATGACCAAAGAAGCAAGGCTATAGTATGGCAAAAATGTCAAAATTTGACACATCCCAAAAACAGCTGAAAACCACTTAGAATAGCATTTAGAGGCATGTTATAGTATACAGTTGTGAAAAAACATCCAAAACAGCCAGAAACCACATAAAATAGCATGTCGAAAAATGACCAAAGAAGCAAGGCTATAGTATGGCAAAAATGTCAAAATTTGACACATCCCAAAAACAGCTGAAAACCACTTAGAATAGCATTTAGAGGCCTGTTATAATATACAGTAGTGAAAAAACCATCCAAAACAGCCAGAAACCCAATAAAATAGCATGTCGAAAAAATGACCAAAGAAGCAAGGCTATAGTATGGCAAAAATGTCAAAATTTGACACGTCCCAAAAACAGCTGAAAACCACTTAGAATAGTATTAAAAGGCCTTTTATAACATACAGTGGTGAAAAAAACATCCAAAAACAGCCAGAAACTCAATAAAATAGCATGTCGAAAAAATGACCAAAGAAGCAAGGCTATAGTATGGCAAAAATGTCGAAATTTGACACGTCCCAAAAACAGCTGAAAACCACTTAGAATAGCATTTAGAGGCATGTTATAATATACAGTTGTGAAAAAACTTCCAAAAACGTCCAGAAACCCCATAAAATAGCATGTCGAAAAAATGACCAAAGAAGCAAGGCTATAGTATGGCAAAAATGGCGAAATTTGACACGTCCCAAAAACAGCTGAAAACCACTTAGAATAGTATTAAAAGGCCTTTTATAATATACAGTTGTGAAAAAACTTCCAAAAACGTCCAGAAACCCCATAAAATAGCATGTCGAAAAAATGACCAAAGAAGCAAGGCTATAGTATGGCAAAAATGTCGAAATTTGACACGTCCCAAAAACAGCTGAAAACCACTTAGCATAGCATGTAGAGGTCTGTTATAATATACAGTGGTGAAAAAAACATCCCAAAACAGCCAGAAACCCAATAAAATAGCATGTCGAAAAAATGACCAAAGAAGCAAGGCTATAGTATGGCAAAAATGTCAAAATTTGACACGTCCCAAAAACAGCTGAAAACCACTTAGAATAGTATTAAAAGGCCTTTTATAACATACAGTGGTGAAAAAAACATCCAAAAACAGCCAGAAACCCAATAAAATAGCATGTCGAAAAAATGACCAAAGAAGCAAGGCTATAGTATGGCAAAAATGTCGAAATTTGACACGTCCCAAAAACAGCTGAAAACCACTTAGAATAGCATTTAGAGGCATGTTATAGTATACAGTTGTGAAAAAACTTCCAAAAACGTCCAGAAACCCCATAAAATAGCATGTCGAAAAAATGACCAAAGAAGCAAGGCTATAGTATGGCAAAAATGTCGAAATTTGACACGTCCCAAAAACAGCTGAAAACCACTTAGAATAGCATGTAGAAGCATGTTATATTATACAGTGGTGAAAAAAACATCCAAAAACAGCCAGAAACCCAATAAAATAGCATGTCGAAAAAATGACCAAAGAAGCAAGGCTATAGTATGGCAAAAATGTCGAAATTTGACCGTCCAAAAACAGCTGAAAACCACTTAGAATAGTATTAACAGGCCTTTTATAATATACAGTTGTGAAAAAACTTCCAAAAACGTCCAGAAACCACATAAAATAGCATGTCGAAAAAATGACCAAAGAAGCAAGGCTATAGTATGGCAAAAATGTCAAAATTTGACACGTCCCAAAAACAGCTGAAAACCACTTAGAATAGCATTTAGAGGCATGTTATAGTATACAGTTGTGAAAAAACTTCCAAAAACGTCCAGAAACCCCATAAAATAGCATGTCGAAAAAATGACCAAAGAAGCAAGGCTATAGTATGGCAAAAATGTCAAAATTTGACACGTCCCAAAAACAGCTGAAAACCACTTAGAATAGTATTAAAAGGCCTTTTATAACATACAGTGGTGAAAAAAACATCCAAAAACAGCCAGAAACCCAATAAAATAGCATGTTGAAAAAATGACCAAAGAAGCAAGGCTATAGTATGGCAAAAATGTCAAAATTTGACACATCCCAAAAACAGCTGAAAACCACTTAGAATAGCATTTAGAGGCATGTTATAGTATACAGTTGTGAAAAAACTTCCAAAAACGTCCAGAAACCCCATAAAATAGCATGTCGAAAAAATGACCAAAGAAGCAAGGCTATAGTATGGCAAAAATGTCGAAATTTGACACGTCCCAAAAACAGCTGAAAACCACTTAGAATAGTATTAAAAGGCCTTTTATAACATACAGTGGTGAAAAAAACATCCAAAAACAGCCAGAAACCCAATAAAATAGCATGTCGAAAAAATGACCAAAGAAGCAAGGCTATAGTATGGCAAAAATGTCAAAATTTGACACATCCCAAAAACAGCTGAAAACCACTTAGAATAGCATTTAGAGTCATGTTATAGTATACAGTTGTGAAAAAACTTCCAAAAACGTCCAGAAACCCCATAAAATAGCATGTCGAAAAAATGACCAAAGAAGCAAGGCTATAGTATGGCAAAAATGTCGAAATTTGACACGTCCCAAAAACAGCTGAAAACCACTTAGAATAGTATTAAAAGGCCTTTTATAACATACAGTGGTGAAAAAAACATCCAAAAACAGCCAGAAACCCAATAAAATAGCATGTTGAAAAAATGACCAAAGAAGCAAGGCTATAGTATGGCAAAAATGTCAAAATTTGACACGTCCCAAAAACAGCTGAAAACCACTTAGAATAGTATTAAAAGGCCTTTTATAATATACAGTTGTGAAAAAACTTCCAAAAACGTCCAGAAACCCCATAAAATAGCATGTCGAAAAAATGACCAAAGAAGCAAGGCTATAGTATGGCAAAAATGTCGAAATTTGACACGTCCCAAAAACAGCTGAAAACCACTTAGCATAGCATGTAGAGGTCTGTTATAATATACAGTGGTGAAAAAAACATCCCAAAACAGCCAGAAACCCAATAAAATAGCATGTCGAAAAAATGACCAAAGAAGCAAGGCTATAGTATGGCAAAAATGTCAAAATTTGACACGTCCCAAAAACAGCTGAAAACCACTTAGAATAGTATTAAAAGGCCTTTTATAACATACAGTGGTGAAAAAAACATCCAAAAACAGCCAGAAACTCAATAAAATAGCATGTCGAAAAAATGACCAAAGAAGCAAGGCTATAGTATGGCAAAAATGTCAAAATTTGACACGTCCCAAAAACAGCTGAAAACCACTTAGAATAGCATTTAGAGGCATGTTATAATATACAGTTGTGAAAAAACTTCCAAAAACGTCCAGAAACCCCATAAAATAGCATGTCGAAAAAATGACCAAAGAAGCAAGGCTATAGTATGGCAAAAATGTCGAAATTTGACACGTCCCAAAAACAGCTGAAAACCACTTAGAATAGTATTAAAAGGCCTTTTATAATATACAGTGGTGAAAAAAACATCCAAAAACAGCCAGAAACTCAATAAAATAGCATGTCGAAAAAATGACCAAAGAAGCAAGGCTATAGTATGGCAAAAATGTCAAAATTTGACACGTCCCAAAAACAGCTGAAAACCACTTAGAATAGCATTTAGAGGCATGTTATAGTATACAGTTGTGAAAAAACTTCCAAAAACGTCCAGAAACCCCATAAAATAGCATGTCGAAAAAATGACCAAAGAAGCAAGGCTATAGTATGGCAAAAATGTCGAAATTTGACACGTCCCAAAAACAGCTGAAAACCACTTAGAATAGTATTAAAAGGCCTTTTATAACATACAGTGGTGAAAAAAACATCCAAAAACAGCCAGAAACCGAATAAAATAGCATGTTGAAAAAATGACCAAAGAAGCAAGGCTATAGTATGGCAAAAATGTCAAAATTTGACACGTCCCAAAAACAGTTGAAAACCACTTAGAATAGCATTTAGAGGCCTGTTATAATATACAGTTGTGAAAAAACTTCCAAAAACGTCCAGAAACCACATAAAATAGCATGTCGAAAAAATGACCAAAGAAGCAAGGCTATAGTATGGCAAAAATGTCAAAATTTGACACGTCCCAAAAACAGCTGAAAACCACTTAGAATAGCATGTAGAAGCATGTTATATTATACAGTGGTGAAAAAAACATCCAAAAACAGCCAGAAACCCAATAAAATAGCATGTTGAAAAAATGACCAAAGAAGCAAGGCTATAGTATGGCAAAAATGTCGAAATTTGACACGTCCCAAAAACAGCTGAAAACCACTTAGAATAGTATTAAAAGGCCTTTTATAACATACAGTGGTGAAAAAAACATCCAAAAACAGCCAGAAACTCAATAAAATAGCATGTCGAAAAAATGACCAAAGAAGCAAGGCTATAGTATGGCAAAAATGTCGAAATTTGACACGTCCCAAAAACAGCTAAAAACCACTTAGATTAGTATTAACAGGCCTTTTATAATATACAGTTGTGAAAAAACTTCCAAAAACGTCCAGAAACTCAATAAAATAGCATGTCGAAAAAATGACCAAAGAAGCAAGGCTATAGTATGGCAAAAATGTCAAAATTTGACACGTCCCAAAAACAGCTGAAAACCACTTAGAATAGCATTTAGAGGCATGTTATAGTATACAGTTGTGAAAAAACTTCCAAAATCGTCCAGAAACCCCATAAAATAGCATGTCGAAAAATGACCAAAGAAGCAAGGCTATAGTATGGCAAATATGTCAAAATTTGACACGTCCCAAAAACAGCTGAAAACCACTTAGAATAGTATTAAAAGGCCTTTTATAACATACAGTGGTGAAAAAAACATCCAAAAACAGCCAGAAACTCAATAAAATAGCATGTTGAAAAAATGACCAAAGAAGCAAGGCTATAGTATGGCAAAAATGTCGAAATTTGACACGTCCCAAAAACAGCTGAAAACCACTTAGAATACAATTTAGAGGCATGTTATAGTATACAGTTGTGAAAAAAACTTCCAAAAACGTCCAGAAACCATATAAAATAGCATGTCGAAAAAATGACCAAAGAAGCAAGGCTATAGTATGGCAAAAATGGCAAAATTTGACACGTCCCAAAAACAGCTGAAAACCACTTAGAATAGCATTTAGAGGCCTTTTATAATATACAGTTGTGAAAAAACTTACAAAAACGTCCAGAAACCACATAAAATAGCATGTCGAAAAAATGACCAAAGAAGCAAGGCTATAGTATGGCAAAAATGTCAAAATTTGACACGTCCCAAAAACAGCTGAAAACCACTTAGAATAGTATTAAAAGGCCTTTTATAACATACAGTGGTGAAAAAAACATCCAAAAACAGCCAGAAACCGAATAAAATAGCATGTTGAAAAAATGACCAAAGAAGCAAGGCTATAGTATGGCAAAAATGTCAAAATTTGACACGTCCCAAAAACAGTTGAAAACCACTTAGAATAGCATTTAGAGGCCTGTTATAATATACAGTATTGAAAAAAACATCCAAAAACGTCCAGAAACCACATAAAATAGCATGTCGAAAAAATGACCAAAGAAGCAAGGCTATAGTATGGCAAAAATGTCAAAATTTGACACGTCCCAAAAACAGCTGAAAACCACTCAGCATAGCATGTAGAAGCATGTTATATTATACAGTGGTGAAAAAAACATCCAAAAACAGCCAGAAACCCAATAAAATAGCATGTTGAAAAAATGACCAAAGAAGCAAGGCTATAGTATGGCAAAAATGTCGAAATTTGACACGTCCCAAAAACAGCTAAAAACCACTTAGAATAGTATTAACAGGCCTTTTATAATATACAGTTGTGAAAAAACTTCCAAAAACGTCCAGAAACCACATAAAATAGCATGTCGAAAAAATGACCAAAGAAGCAAGGCTATAGTATGGCAAAAATGTCAAAATTTGACACGTCCCAAAAACAGCTGAAAACCACTTAGAATAGCATTTAGAGGCCTTTTATAATATACAGTTGTGAAAAAACTTACAAAAACGTCCAGAAACCCCATAAAATAGCATGTTGAAAAAATGACCAAAGAAGCAAGGCTATAGTATGGCAAAAATGGCAAAATTTGACACGTCCCAAAAACAGCTAAAAACCACTTAGAATAGTATTAACAGGCCTTTTATAATATACAGTTGTGAAAAAACTTCCAAAAACGTCCAGAAACCACATAAAATAGCATGTCGAAAAAATGACCAAAGAAGCAAGGCTATAGTATGGAAAAAATGTCAAAATTTGACACGTCCCAAAAACAGCTGAAAACCACTTAGAATAGCATTTAGAGGCATGTTATAGTATACAGTTGTGAAAAAACTTCCAAAATCGTCCAGAAACCCCATAAAATAGCATGTCGAAAAAATGACCAAAGAAGCAAGGCTATAGTATGGCAAAAATGTCAAAATTTGACACGTCCCAAAAACAGCTGAAAACCACTTAGAATAGTATTAAAAGGCCTTTTATAACATACAGTGGTGAAAAAAACATCCAAAAACAGCCAGAAACCCAATAAAATAGCATGTTGAAAAAATGACCAAAGAAGCAAGGCTATAGTATGGCAAAAATGTCGAAATTTGACACGTCCCAAAAACAGCTGAAAACCACTTAGAATACAATTTAGAGGCATGTTATAGTATACAGTTGTGAAAAAAACTTCCAAAAACGTCCAGAAACCATATAAAATAGCATGTCGAAAAAATGACCAAAGAAGCAAGGCTATAGTATGGCAAAAATGTCAAAATTTGACACGTCCCAAAAACAGCTGAAAACCACTTAGAATAGTATTAAAAGGCCTTTTATAATATACAGTGGTGAAAAAAACATCCAAAAACAGCCAGAAACTCAATAAAATAGCATGTCGAAAAAATGACCAAAGAAGCAAGGCTATAGTATGGCAAAAATGTCAAAATTTGACACATCCCAAAAACAGCTGAAAACCACTTAGAATAGCATTTAGAGGCATGTTATATTATACAGTGGTGAAAAAAACATCCAAAAACAGCCAGAAACCCAATAAAATAGCATGTCGAAAAAATGACCAAAGAAGCAAGGCTATAGTATGGCAAAAATGTCAAAATTTGACACGTCCCAAAAACAGCTGAAAACCACTTAGAATAGTATTAAAAGGCCTTTTATAATATACAGTGGTGAAAAAAAACATCCAAAAACAGCCAGAAACTCAATAAAATAGCATGTCGAAAAAATGACCAAAGAAGCAAGGCTATAGTATGGCAAAAATGTCAAAATTTGACACGTCCCAAAAACAGCTGAAAACCACTTAGAATAGTATTAAAAGGCCTTTTATAATATACAGTGGTGAAAAAAACATCCAAAAACAGCCAGAAACCACATAAAATAGCATGTTGAAGAAATGACCAAAGAAGCAAGGCTATAGTATGGCAAAAATGTCAAAATTTGACACGTCCCAAAAACAGCTGAAAACCACTTAGAATAGCATTTAGAGGCCTTTTATAATATACAGTTGTGAAAAAACTTCCAAAAACGTCCAGAAACCACATAAAATAGCATGTCGAAAAAATGACCAAAGAAGCAAGGCTATAGTATGGCAAAAATGTCAAAATTTGACACGTCCCAAAAACAGCTGAAAACCACTTAGAATAGTATTAAAAGGCCTTTTATAATATACAGTGGTGAAAAAAACATCCAAAAACAGCCAGAAACTCAATAAAATAGCATGTCGAAAAAATGACCAAAGAAGCAAGGCTATAGTATGGCAAAAATGTCAAAATTTGACACGTCCCAAAAACAGTTGAAAACCACTTAGAATAGCATTTAGAGGCCTGTTATAATATACAGTATTGAAAAAAACATCCAAAAACGTCCAGAAACCCCATAAAATAGCATGTCGAAAAAATGACCAAAGAAGCAAGGCTATAGTATGGCAAAAATGTCGAAATTTGACACGTCCCAAAAACAGCTGAAAACCACTCAGCATAGCATGTAGAGGTCTGTTATAATATACAGTGGTGAAAAAAACATCCCAAAACAGCCAGAAACCCAATAAAATAGCATGTTGAAGAAATGACCAAAGAAGCAAGGCTATAGTATGGCAAAAATGTCGAAATTTGACACGTCCCAAAAACAGCTGAAAATCACTTAGCATAGTATTAAAAGGCCTTTTATAACATACAGTGGTGAAAAAAACATCCAAAAACAGCCAGAAACCGAATAAAATAGCATGTTGAAAAAATGACCAAAGAAGCAAGGCTATAGTATGGCAAAAATGTCAAAATTTGACACGTCCCAAAAACAGCTGAAAACCACTTAGAATAGTATTAAAAGGCCTTTTATAATATACAGTTGTGAAAAAACTTCCAAAAACGTCCAGAAACCCCATAAAATAGCATGTCGAAAAAATGACCAAAGAAGCAAGGCTATAGTATGGCAAAAATGTCAAAATTTGACACGTCCCAAAAACAGCTGAAAACCACTTAGAATAGCATTTAGAGGCCTTTTATAATATACAGTTGTGAAAAAACTTACAAAAACGTCCAGAAACCCCATAAAATAGCATGTTGAAAAAATGACCAAAGAAGCAAGGCTATAGTATGGCAAAAATGTCAAAATTTGACACGTCCCAAAAACAGCTGAAAACCACTTAGAATAGTATTAAAAGGCCTTTTATAATATACAGTTGTGGAAAAAAAACATCCAAAAACAGCCAGAAACTCAATAAAATAGCATGTCGAAAAAATGACCAAAGAAGCAAGGCTATAGTATGGCAAAAATGTCGAAATTTGACACGTCCCAAAAACAGCTGAAAACCACTCAGCATAGCATGTAGAAGCATGTTATATTATACAGTGGTGAAAAAAACATCCAAAAACAGCCAGAAACCACATAAAATAGCATGTCGAAAAAATGACCAAAGAAGCAAGGCTATAGTATGGCAAAAATGGCGAAATTTGACACATCCCAAAACAGTTGAAAACCACTTAGAATAGCATTTAGAGGCATGTTATAATATACAGTGGTGAAAAAAACATCCAAAAACAGCCAGAAACTCAATAAAATAGCATGTCGAAAAAATGACCAAAGAAGCAAGGCTATAGTATGGCAAAAATGTCAAAATTTGACACGTCCCAAAAACAGCTGAAAACCACTTAGAATAGTATTAAAAGGCCTTTTATAATATACAGTGGTGAAAAAAACATCCAAAAACAGCCAGAAACCATATAAAATAGCATGTCGAAAAAATGACCAAAGAAGCAAGGCTATAGTATGGCAAAAATGTCGAAATTTGACACGTCCCAAAAACAGCTGAAAACCACTTAGAATAGCATGTAGAGGTCTGTTATAATATACAGTGGTGAAAAAAACATCCCAAAACAGCCAGAAACCCAATAAAATAGCATGTTGAAGAAATGACCAAAGAAGCAAGGCTATAGTATGGCAAAAATGTCAAAATTTGACACGTCCCAAAAACAGCTGAAAACCACTTAGAATAGTATTAAAAGGCCTTTTATAATATACAGTGGTGAAAAAACTTCCAAAAACGTCCAGAAACCACATAAAATAGCATGTCGAAAAAATGACCAAAGAAGCAAGGCTATAGTATGGCAAAAATGTCAAAATTTGACACGTCCCAAAAACAGTTGAAAACCACTTAGAATAGCATTTAGAGGCCTGTTATAATATACAGTATTGAAAAAAACATCCAAAAACGTCCAGAAACCACATAAAATAGCATGTCGAAAAAATGACCAAAGAAGCAAGGCTATAGTATGGCAAAAATGTCAAAATTTGACACGTCCCAAAAACAGTTGAAAACCACTTAGAATAGCATTTAGAGGTCTGTTATAACATACAGTGGTGAAAAAAAAATCCCAAAACAGCCAAAAAACCAATAAAATAGCATGTTGAAAAAATGACCAAAGAAGCAAGGCTATAGTATGGCAAAAATGTCAAAATTTGACACGTCCCAAAAACAGCTGAAAACCACTTAGAATAGTATTAAAAGGCCTTTTATAACATACAGTGGTGAAAAAAACATCCAAAAACAGCCAGAAACTCAATAAAATAGCATGTTGAAAAAATGACCAAAGAAGCAAGGCTATAGTATGGCAAAAATGTCAAAATTTGACACGTCCCAAAAACAGTTGAAAACCACTTAGAATAGTATTAAAAGGCCTTTTATAATATACAGTGGTTAAAAAAACATCCAAAAACGTCCAGAAACCACATAAAATAGCATGTCGAAAAAATGACCAAAGAAGCAAGGCTATAGTATGGCAAAAATGTCGAAATTTGACACGTCCCAAAAACAGCTGAAAACCACTTAGCATAGCATGTAGAGGTCTGTTATAATATACAGTGGTGAAAAAAACATCCAAAAACAGCCAGAAACCCAATAAAATAGCATGTCGAAAAAATGACCAAAGAAGCAAGGCTATAGTATGGCAAAAATGTCAAAATTTGACACGTCCCAAAAACAGCTGAAAACCACTTAGAATAGCATTTAGAGGCCTTTTATAATATACAGTTGTGAAAAAACATCCAAAAACGTCCAGAAACCACATAAAATAGCATGTCGAAAAAATGACCAAAGAAGCAAGGCTATAGTATGGCAAAAATGTCGAAATTTGACACGTCCCAAAAACAGCTGAAAACCACTTAGAATAGTATTAAAAGGCCTTTTATAATATACAGTTGTGAAAAAAACATCCAAAAACAGCCAGAAACCGAATAAAATAGCATGTTGAAAAAATGACCAAAGAAGCAAGGCTATAGTATGGCAAAAATGTCAAAATTTGACACGTCCCAAAAACAGTTGAAAACCACTTAGAATAGCATTTAGAGGCCTGTTATAATATACAGTATTGAAAAAAACATCCAAAAACGTCCAGAAACCACATAAAATAGCATGTCGAAAAAATGACCAAAGAAGCAAGGCTATAGTATGGCAAAAATGTCGAAATTTGACACGTCCCAAAAACAGCTGAAAACCACTTAGCATAGCATGTAGAAGCATGTTATATTATACAGTGGTGAAAAAAACATCCAAAAACAGCCAGAAACCCAATAAAATAGCATGTTGAAAAAATGACCAAAGAAGCAAGGCTATAGTATGGCAAAAATGTCAAAATTTGACACGTCCCAAAGACAGCTGAAAACAACTTAGAATAGTATTAAAAGGCCTTTTATGATATACAGTGGTGAAAAAACATCCAAAACAGCCAGAAACCCAATAAAATAGCATGTCGAAAAAATGACCAAAGAAGCAAGGCTATAGTATGGCAAAAATGTCAAAATTTGACACGTCCCAAAAACAGCTGAAAACCACTTAGAATAGTATTAACAGGCCTTTTATAATATACAGTTGTGAAAAAACTTCCAAAAACGTCCAGAAACCACATAAAATAGCATGTCGAAAAAATGACCAAAGAAGCAAGGCTATAGTATGGCAAAAATGTCAAAATTTGACACATCCCAAAAACAGCTGAAAACCACTTAGAATAGCATTTAGAGGCATGTTATAGTATACAGTGGTGAAAAAACATCCAAAAACGTCCCAAAAAGACATAAAATTGCATGTTGAAAAAATGACCAAAGAAGCAAGGCTATAGTATGGCAAAAATGTCAAAATTTGACACGTCCCAAAAACAGCTGAAAACCACTTAGAATAGTATTAAAAGGCCTTTTATAACATACAGTGGTGAAAAAAACATCCAAAAACGTCCAGAAACCACATAAAATAGCATGTTGAAAAAATGACCAAAGAAGCAAGGCTATAGTATGGCAAAAATGTCGAAATTTGACACGTCCCAAAAACAGATGAAAACCACTTAGAATAGCATTTAGAGGCCTGTTATAATATACAGTGGTGAAAAAAACATCCAAAAACAGCCAGAAACCCAATAAAATAGCATGTTGAAAAAATGACCAAAGAAGCAAGGCTATAGTATGGCAAAAATGTCAAAATTTGACACGTCCCAAAAACAGCTGAAAACCACTTAGAATAGTATTAACAGGCCTTTTATAATATACAGTTGTGAAAAAACTTCCAAAAACGTCCAGAAACCACATAAAATAGCATGTCAAAAAAATGACCAAAGAAGCAAGGCTATAGTATGGCAAAAATGTCAAAATTTGACACGTCCCAAAAAACAGCTGAAAACCACTTAGAATAGCATTTAGAGGCCTGTTATAATATACAGTTGTGAAAAAACTTCCAAAATCGTCCAGAAACCCCATAAAATAGCATGTCGAAAAAATGACCAAAGAAGCAAGGCTATAGTATGGCAAAAATGTCAAAATTTGACACGTCCCAAAAACAGCTGAAAACCACTTAGAATAGTATTAAAAGGCCTTTTATAACATACAGTGGTGAAAAAAACATCCAAAAACAGCCAGAAACCCAATAAAATAGCATGTTGAAAAAATGACCAAAGAAGCAAGGCTATAGTATGGCAAAAATGTCAAAATTTGACACGTCCCAAAAACAGCTGAAAACCACTTAGAATACAATTTAGAGGCATGTTATAGTATACAGTTGTGAAAAAAACTTCCAAAAACGTCCAGAAACCATATAAAATAGCATGTCGAAAAAATGACCAAAGAAGCAAGGCTATAGTATGGCAAAAATGGCAAAATTTGACACGTCCCAAAAACAGCTGAAAACCACTTAGAATAGCATTTAGAGGCATGTTATAGTATACAGTTGTGAAAAAACTTCCAAAAACGTCCAGAAACCACATAAAATAGCATGTCGAAAAAATGACCAAAGAAGCAAGGCTATAGTATGGCAAAAATGTCGAAATTTGACACGTCCCAAAAACAGCTGAAAACCACTTAGAATAGTATTAAAAGGCCTTTTATAACATACAGTGGTGAAAAAAACATCCAAAAACAGCCAGAAACCGAATAAAATAGCATGTTGAAAAAATGACCAAAGAAGCAAGGCTATAGTATGGCAAAAATGTCAAAATTTGACACGTCCCAAAAACAGTTGAAAACCACTTAGAATAGCATTTAGAGGCCTGTTATAATATACAGTATTGAAAAAAACATCCAAAAACGTCCAGAAACCACATAAAATAGCATGTCGAAAAAATGACCAAAGAAGCAAGGCTATAGTATGGCAAAAATGGCGAAATTTGACACGTCCCAAAACCAGCTGAAAACCACTTAGAATACAATTTAGAGGCATGTTATAGTATACAGTTGTGAAAAAACTTCCAAAAACAGCCAGAAACCATATAAAATAGCATGTCGAAAAAATGACCAAAGAAGCAAGGCTATAGTATGGCAAAAATGTCGAAATTTGACACGTCCCAAAAACAGCTGAAAACCACTTAGAATAGCATGTAGAAGCATGTTATATTATACAGTGGTGAAAAAAACATCCAAAAACAGCCAGAAACTCAATAAAATAGCATGTCGAAAAAATGACCAAAGAAGCAAGGCTATAGTATGGCAAAAATGTCAAAATTTGACACGTCCCAAAAACAGCTGAAAACCACTTAGAATAGTATTAAAAGGCCTTTTATAATATACAGTGGTGAAAAAAACATCCAAAAACAGCCAGAAACTCAATAAAATAGCATGTCGAAAAAATGACCAAAGAAGCAAGGCTATAGTATGGCAAAAATGTCAAAATTTGACACGTCCCAAAAACAGCTGAAAACCACTCAGCATAGCATGTAGAGGTCTGTTATAATATACAGTGGTGAAAAAAACATCCCAAAACAGCCAGAAACCCAATAAAATAGCATGTTGAAGAAATGACCAAAGAAGCAAGGCTATAGTATGGCAAAAATGTCAAAATTTGACACGTCCCAAAAACAGTTGAAAACCACTTAGAATAGCATTTAGAGGCCTGTTATAATATACAGTATTGAAAAAAACATCCAAAAACGTCCAGAAACCACATAAAATAGCATGTCGAAAAAATGACCAAAGAAGCAAGGCTATAGTATGGCAAAAATGGCGAAATTTGACACGTCCCAAAAACAGCTGAAAACCACTTAGAATAGTATTAAAAGGCCTGTTATAAAATACAGTGGTGAAAAAAAACATCCAAAAACAGCCAGAAACTCAATAAAATAGCATGTCGAAAAAATGACCAAAGAAGCAAGGCTATAGTATGGCAAAAATGTCGAAATTTGACACGTCCCAAAAACAGCTGAAAATCACTTAGCATAGCATGTAGAAGTCTGTTATAATATACAGTGGTGAAAAAAATATCCAAAAACAGCCAGAAACCCAATAAAATAGCATGTTGAAGAAATGACCAAAGAAGCAAGGCTATAGTATGGCAAAAATGGCGAAATTTGACACGTCCCAAAAACAGCTGAAAACCACTTAATAGAGTATGTAGAAGCATGTTATATTATACAGTATTGAAAAAAACATCCAAAAACGTCCAGAAACCCCATAAAATAGCATGTCGAAAAAATGACCAAAGAAGCAAGGCTATAGTATGGCAAAAAAACGCGAAATTTGACACGTCCCAAAAACAGCTGAAAACCACTTAGAATAGCATTTAGAGGCCTGTTATAATATACAGTATTGAAAAAAACTTCCAAAAACGTCCAGAAACCATATAAAATAGCATGTCGAAAAAATGACCAAAGAAGCAAGGCTATAGTATGGCAAAAATGTCGAAATTTGACACATCCCAAAAACAGCTGAAAACCACTTAGCATAGCATGTAGAATCATGTTATATTATACAGTGGTGAAAAAAACATCCAAAAACAGCCAGAAACCCAATAAAATAGCATGTCGAAAAAATCATTTTTACAATGATTTTTGACATTAATGATTTGTTATGTTATTTTTTTCACATTTTTATTCCATCCTCTTCTATGATTTTCACACTATACTATACTTTGACTTTTTCAGCTTTTATGATCTGTTATACTATGAAGGTTGTTTTTCGTTTTTTAATTTTTTTACATTTTCGTGAGATGCTATATAATGATGTTTTTCAAATATATTTATTGACATACTTAACTATGACTTTTTCCAGTTTTTTGAGATACAATAAAATTATTTTATTATTCTTCATAACATACTATACTAGGAGGTTTCTCACATTATTCTGATTTACATTACTATGACTTTTTTTAAGGTTTTCATGATATACTATACTATGAAATATTTTTCACAATTTTCACGACATTGTGTACTGTGACGATTTTCACATCACATTATATCATAACTTAAATATATCATGACCTACTACGCTATTTTCTTCAACATTTTTATGACATCTTAAAGTATAATATGTCCTCAAAAATGTGAAAAATGCAAAAGTACAATAAATCAAAAAAATCATATTATAGTAAGTTGTGAAATTGTGGAAGTCATAGAATAAACCCTATACAATGATTTTTCACATTTTTAATGACATAGTATACTACGACTTTTTAAGTCTTTTTCCATGTTGAGTAAACAAAAATGTCCTTTCATTTCCACTTGAGAAAAGCACAGAGCAGCTTTGGGCATGATATACTTTGTACTTAGTATCTCCCTTTAGTCCTACTAAAGATTTACCTCCCATTTAAGCTCATGTATTTATGCCCTAAATACAGCAGGAATATACCACAAAGTTTCTGATATTTTAGAAGACTGTTATATCTTGAGCAATATTTTATCTTTACAAGTAAAGCCTTACCATTTGCAGAGAGGGTGCAATGGAAAAAATGTGTCAAGAACTATGCAGAAGTATTATGAGCCACAAGAGTTATGTATTTCAAGAAATTAAGCAATGAAGCATACCCTTAATAGTAAAACAACGTGCACTACACAGAGCCCTCAGCAGATGGAGATGCAGAACAACATATGTTGTCGCCTGCATGGCTTTTTGCTGGTGGTTGCAACAGTTGAGGACAAAGAGCAAGAATGATGACAGTGTTTTTTCTGCACACGTTTCCCTCTAAAATGAGTTTCGCAGGTAAAACAACACATGGCATTTTTATGGTCTTTTCACAGTGCAAACAACATGTGCTGAACTTAACACCTCTGACTCATACAGCTCTGCTTTCTGTTGCAGACTTCATTAGTAATTGATTGTCTCGTCACCTGCGAGATTGTCTGGCTGCAAAAAACTTTTGTTTTTTTTTTATCTTTGCACTCGCGGGAACTCTTAAAACCCCCCGGGGAGCACATTCAAGAAGTTTGGGATGGGATAATGACTCAACTTTCAGAGAGGAATTACAAATCCTCAACTAATCTTTGAGAGAAACTGCCAGAAAACTTCAGAGGAAGAAAGCTGTACGGCTTGTATATCATTGAGTCAGTTATGTCTGAAAGCCAAGGCCCAGCATGTCCGTCATGGATTGTGTAGGTGCCGAGTTTTGCCTGTCAAAACAGCTGGCAGCTGATCACGACAACCGCTTATCTTGACAGGATCTCTTTCATCCAGAAATATGACTCTCATGGAGCAATGATTCATCCAAACAATATGCTGTGAGCGAGCCAGAGGTTCACTCGTGCGTTAAATATTCCAACAAACTGTTTTCCTCGACCTAAGATCATCACACGTCAGACTTTATTACGACTTTTTCCCCATTTTTTCTGAGAAACTACTATGAAGTTTTTTTTTTGCACATTTATGACATGCTAAACTATGTTTTTTTTCCCATTATGACATATTATACTGTCATTTTTCACATTTTTTATGACATGATAAACTATGATTTTTAAAGATATACCAAATTTTTCCACATTTTTTGACATGCTATACTATAAAATTATTTATATATTACATTTTTTTTACATTCTGTGCTATGATTTTTAATGACATACTGAGGGATTACTTTTTTAAAATTTATTATGACATACTATAGTATGATTTTCATTTTTTACATACTATACAATGACTTCATTTAGATTTTTAATTTCATGCTATACATTCTCTTCAAATTTCCTAAGACATATTATTCTACGATTTTTTCACACTGTTATGACTTTTTGAAGGAAAATGACATTTTAAGTAGATTTTACGGCATACTTGAGTCGGACTTTTCCATGCCATGATATTGGACAGCATTTTTTTGACTGACTTTGTTGGATGCTTTCTGGATATTGTAAAAGAGCAAACTAATAGACGCCTCTATTATCTGATAACCTCATTTCTTTTTGAGCGTCAACCTGCTGAAGGTTAAGCTCCCAAGTGTTGGGTTAAGGGCGGCTCCATGAGCTGAGGTTAAAGTGACACAGTGTCCCTCCGGTCAGAGTGTATTTTAGCGAATTAGCTGGTGTTGATCCTGAACTGACAGTTAATCAGAGGTGGCATCAATTAAACAGTGTTCGGCTCCGGTTGCTGCTCTGCGGCGCTGGACGTTTTGTGCGCCGCTGACCCCCGTGACTCATACACACACGCTGTCATGGCCAGCAGCCGGAGCCTCGTTAACCACTGCAGCACCCTGGACCGCCCCCCCCCCCCGCGAGGTGACACTCAATTATGGATGACCATCATTAGAAACCGGACACGCCGGAACCCAGGCTCGCCCAGACTGACACACACACACACACACACACACACACACACACACACACACACACACACACACAAACACTTGTGATGGGCACGGCGATTATTCTCAGAGACACCCAAGACTATTGAAGTGCTAATGGAGTAACACCATCCATTTCATTCCATAACCGCTGCTCCTGTAACCCCTGTGGCCTCCAGGTGACCACCAGTATGCCTTTTCCACATCGGTATCATAATTAGCCAATTAAATTAGTGTCAAGTTATGTAAGTAATTATATTTCAAAAATTTGTCAGTTTTTTTTTTTTGTGTCAGAAAGCTAAATTTCTCGTATAATAACAATATAATATTCTTTCCCATTGTATCTGGAAGTTGACGTCGGGGTCAGCTGCATATTCGCTCTTTTGTCTCTGCTCCTAATCCTGCGTTTGTTCTATGAAAAAGCAAACACAAAGGACGCGTCTCTCATCGGTCATTAACAGAGGGATTAAGCTGCAATACATCAAATGAAATGACACAGACGGTCATGCATCCACATCCAACAAAGGTTTCAGCTTTCAGACCTGAATCTGTGTTTGTCTGTCCACATCGCTGTCGTCTCTTTACACTTTAACTCAGCTATGATGGCCTGATGGCTCTGGAGATGACAAATATCTCAAAAACGAGTCGACTAGTTCAACTTGTGTAGTCGAAATGACTCGGATAGTGGACAGCAAGTGCACATCCATCGACTGGACTGAAGACCACGTGGATTTTGATATAAGAAAGACCAAGAGGCTTCTGTAATAAGTAACCAGCTTGTCCCTAAAATGTCAAACATCAGAGTAGACATGTCCAGGCACGTCGAAAAACAAACCAGATTAAACACAGAGATGCATGACTAACTGCCGGTGAGCACAACTGTCCGTCTCTATAGCATCTTATCTATGGGAGCATGACAGAGGCTGAAACTTTAATACAACTTTTTCTACATTTTGAATTACCAGCCGAGAGTGGAGGACATGGAACTGAGTGCGCGTGGAGGGAGGACGTGATAGTCAAAGACCACGCGGAGAGGCGGAGAGGCAGAACAGTTAAGATAAAGCATTATTAAAGCTGCGTCCTGAGAGACTCATGAAGTCAACCCTGCACTTCTTATATTCCTCATAAACAAGGACGTATAAATAAAACTAGATACAGTTAAAGGAGTTAGAGGCCAATGAATGTTGCTCAGTGGCGAATGAAAAATGTCAGTTCTGCTGTTTAATGTTGCAAACTCAAAGCACAATCAAGCACAAGATTATAAATCCAAATACTGGCTCATAAGCTGTGGGTTTACTTTCACTCTGCTCTGGTTTTGTGACGGCTGTCAGGAGCTCACTTTTGTCAAATGCATCACCGATAACCTGCCTTGATCTCATGCAGCACGTTTTAAGCCGCCGTTTGATGTTACAGGCGCACGCCCTTCTGACGGAACAATGTTCAATGTAGCGTGCATGTAAACACCAGTCGCCATGGATACATCTTTATGTGCAACATGCATTATTGATCTATTTTCCTTAGGCTACTTAGTTTGTGCAATTTATACGCACCATTCAGATTCAGTCTGGCTGAGCTCAGGGAGGAACTGGCTGCTTGTTTAGACTCTCCAGGATACACAAGATCTTTTTTCTCCATTTGGGCCCCAAATATTACACTAAAATAACCTTAATAGGTTTCTGAATAACTGTTTTTAGATCGAGTGTATTTCTTTAGGCTTACTGAACTTGGCAAGTTGGCCGTTAAGCAGCCGTCCTTGTTTAGTGTAATGCCATTGTTCAGCGTGAATGTGTGTGTTTGTCTGATACAGTATCAGAGCTTACTGGTTCATATCAGCGTTAAGTAGCCAGAGAGGTAACTGGAGTGGGGGATGTATCCACCTCAGTGGGTTCAATCTGTCCTCATTGGGTACACGCTGAACATGCGCCATGCCCGGCAAACACACACACACACACACACACACACACACACACACGCACACACACTCGCAAACAGAGTATCAGGTAACAACGCCTCAATTATTCAGCAGCTACGAAGAGCGCCGCCAAGCAGCAACCAGATTCCTCCACATCTCTGCAGCACATCTGAATATTAATGATCCAGAGACAGTGAGAGAAGAGCGACAGAGGACGTACGAGCGAGGGTGAAAAGGCTTGTCACAGATTTGGAGGAAGGATAGTTTAAATTTTGTGGTATGAATTAGATTTGCAGTTGTGTAACAAATCATATAGAGAGCTCATCTACCGCTCTCACAAATGTGTAGTAGTTAATTGGATTAAAGCTAAAATGGTCAAGTAAAAGATGTGTTGATGTTGGTTGGTTCATCAAAATAAAAACTGTTGTGTAAATGTTATTTAAAAGAGTCAAAATTGTTTCCACGTTTTGGCTGCTGCCACAATTTGAGTAGAGCTATTCTGGTCCTTGTCCACCACAAAACACTTCACATGTAAGCGGAGACTTTATCAGTTTACCGAACGGCTGAGGAAGCACAGACAAAACAGAAGTAGTTTCAGTCTAGTGAGGAGCAAACCACAGACGTATTCCTAATCAACGAACAGATACCCAGCTAAAGCTTAAAGGAAATGATTTTGTTTAACCAAAACTTTCAGCAGGTTATAGATACTACGATTTCATCAGTGATTAAATGATTACTTCTTATTTCACTGCACTACCTCAGGTGGCCAAAGTGACCTGCCCCAGCTTTGGCCCAAACTCAGCACGCCAGAAGAAATAAGTCGGGTCAAATCCAGTTGCTCGACTCAGGTAAGTCTCAGGATGAATGACGCCCAAAAATAAGGCCTGATTCTGGCTGATGACACAGCAATCACTGAGCCAGTATCCAAAAAAACCTGGCCCGGCATTGGTTCAAATCGACATGCTAGAAGAAATAGTTGGGCCATATGCGGTTGCCCAACTCAGGTGAGACTCTGGATGAGCGACGCCCCAAAATGAGGCGAAATAAACACCAATGATCACCAGATCATTGTCAAAAATGGCCAGACACAGCATCGGTGCACTCGGCCCTCCGCAACAAATAAGTCCGTCAATATGATGAATGACGCCTTAGCATCGGGCTAAAAGAACTGACCCGATTCTGGCTGCTGACACTGCCATCACCGGGCAGCTATAAACAAGATCCTGGCCCAGCATTGGCCCAAACTCAGCACGCCGGGTTGTGGTTATCAGAAATCAGTCGAGAGGGGCGCCTGGTGGCTCGGTGCCTTGGCCCTTTGCTGCATGTCATCCCCTCTCTCTCTCCCCCTTTCACACTGTCCTATCATTTAAAGGCAAAAACGCCCAAAAAACATCTAAAAAAAAAAAACAAAAAAAAACGGAGAATCCGGGTGTGACTCGGTTGAGACTTGGGTAGAATAACGGCGAAGAACTGGGCCTGTTTCTACCTGGCATTACCACGATGGTCTGGGATAACCGCAAATAAGCCATAAAAACCATCAGTGCAGGACGTTTTGGTGACAGTGTGATGAGGCTCTATAACTTCACTGTTTTACGAAGAGTTGGTTAAAAAATTGTGCGACATCCATCGTTTTGCCTTATAGAAGGACACGTTGAGTTCTGGCTTATTAATAAACCGATAACTTTGCCAAAAACTTGCCATGAAGACACATAACAAGACTGAGGTGGAATTGCGACTTTTTACTTTGACTGTCAATGTTAGTACAAAAATGTATTTAAGAGCAGTGAATACATGTCTGTGTGCATTCTGCACTTCACATTGTGATGATGGAGATTAACATGAAATTCCAGAGGAAAATTATTAACATGAGCTAAACCAAAGCCCAGCCACAAAAGGCCAAATTAAAATTAATCTTTAACCAGAGTTAGAATTTTTGGCACTGCAGTGTATAAAGGATGCATACTGTTTGTTTGTTTGTTTGTTTGGGAGGGAGTCCTCTTGGTGAGTAAGGCATGAATTGAACAGTGGGAAATAATAGTTTTAGCATCTTTTTGTAGCTGCCGTTTACACAACACACACCCCGACAATGTCTATGCACAGTTTTAAACTGCTGCCGTATCTTTACATCCACCCCTTATAAATTAGTTCAGCTCGCAGTAATATTTCATCCCCCAAATGACTATTTGTATATCAAATATTCACCTCATGTTACATTCAATTCATAAAGAAAACTTGTTTTTCTCGCATGCCTCCACAATGAAGGAAGAATCCAAAAAACTGAGAAAATTCTTGATGAATTTACGTCATAGGAAGCAAAGTTTAACATCAGCAAAACTACGTCAAAACATCTGTTTACAAACGTTCACACGCCTCCTGCAGGATAATAATAAGTCTCATTCATCAGTTGTGTGCTTTGTGCTTCACAAACGGCCGTTTACATCAGGGAAATTAACTAAAAGTTAAACGTATCTCTGCTCTCATTAAAGCCAGACTCCACTGACAAAAACAGTCATTCAAGCTTGTTGAACACAGGAGCTGCTGGTCCACCGCTGTTTCAAGCAGTTTGTGTTATTGTGTGTTTTTAAGCTGTTAAAACCCTTAAAAACACAGATGGTTGATAGTTTTACTAATATTAAATGCTGCCCCACATGACTTAAATTTATCAAGAATTTTCTCTGTTTTTTGGATTCTTCATTCGCCTTGAGGCGTGAGAAAAAAGTTTTCTTTAAAAAATCAGTATACCTTAATGTTGCCCTTTCTCTGTCAAGCCCAGTATGTCTTAAAGGTCCAGTGTGTAGGATTTACAGGTATATATTGGCAGAAATGGAATATGATATAAAAAAGTGTATTTTATTTAGTGTAGAAAAAGAAGAAAAAAGAATCACGGTGTGATCGGAGAAGCACAGATTAGAGGGTGCAGTGATGAGAAACACTGATTTGTAGCAAAAAGCTGCGTTATTCAGTGGTTTTATCAGTTTAATCACCTGGTTCATTTGTTTTGGAGGGAGAGACACCGAAGTGGATAGTTCGGCTGCTGTTAAAAACCTCCTGAACAATGAACACTAAATAAACTCTGACCAGGAGAAGTTTTATTTGGTCATTTGCAGCTCTCATTGCTAGATGCCACTAAATCCCCCTAAATCCACACGCTGGACCTTTAATTGTTAATCTGCTTTATAAATTCGTCACTGACCTTAACGCTATCCTCTTTTTTCACTGCACCTTTTTCTGACCGCTATCTCTGCCTCTCTATCGTGTCCTATCAGTAGTCCATGCTGTGCAGCTGGTTCTTCCTGTCTGTCTTTCCCTGCAGGGCTGCAGGAAGCAGCGGCAGGTTCAGGTCCGCGACCCGGCGCTGCAGAGATGAACGCAACTGAACTGAGTTCCTCTTTGCCCCGTTCAGCCCTCCCCCTGCCGTCCCTCTCTCTCCTGCTCCTCCTCCTCCTGCTGCTGAAGACAGATCCCGTCTCTTGCCCCTCTCCTGCCTGAGACTTTTCATGACCAAAGTGTGTTGTCTCTGCGAGGGGAAGGCGGGAGGTTTTGACCCATTCACCAGGAGTCCTGGGGGTCCGGGTCGGGTCAACCCAACCCATGTCATCTTCCTGCTTCGCCCATCTTTTAACCCGACGTTGCGCAGGCGGGGCAGCGGGGCAGAGGGGGACGTCTGTGTCGTCTCTATGGTACCCAGGTGGTCTCGGTCCGAGGAGTGTGTGTCGGCCTCCAGGAGCATCCTGGGAGAGATGCCGGTCTTATCTGACGAATAAAATGTCTGCAGCTTCTCCAGGCGCTCGTTGATGCTCAGGTGATGCGAGTGGTCGTCCGGGTGGCGGTTGTCATGGAAGCAGTCTGACCCGGGGTCCGCCGCCCCGTCTGACTGAGTCGTCCTGAGCAGGTGTGCGTGTCGGATCGGCCTCGACGTGCTGCTGTCTCTGATTGGCTCGGGGGGTAAGGGGACTTGGCAAGGAGCGGAGTCACAGAGCTGAGATGCGGAGCTTTTAGGAGGAGAAAGATGGACGAGTTCCCTGTCTCCGAACACAGACACTGGAACACACAGATACAGTACGTCACACGCTGCACTGGGGACGTGTGCAGCTGCTGTTTCGGCGGTAAAACCTTACCTTCAGGAAACAGTGTCTCTCTGGTGTCCAAGGTGATGGCGATCTCCTCATCAGTGGCCCCGTCCTCTGTAGACAGACGGGCCGGGGAGGGGGAGGGAGGGCGAGGGGGTATTGAGGGGGAGGCAGAGTGAGGGAGCTGAGGTAGAGACGGTGAAGGTGGACGGTTCTCTGTGTCCTCTCTGTGGTCCCTCCTGTGAATGTCCTCAGGCTTCTTCCTGTTGCTCTGACACTCAGCTGTCTGTTGGGCTCTCAGTGGTCTGCTGGACTGTTTCGAGCTTTTCTCATTGGTCTGTTCACTCTGAAAACAAGCAGTGATTATTTCTCACGAGACCCAAAAATGTTCTCAAAGGGGCACCACATATATACACCGAGCAGAGAGCACTGACAGCACACCTCACACTAACGAAGTCCACCACAAACAACAGAGTCCTGACTCTCAAAACCAGGAATCTCACGCTATCAAACATGACTTAAAGGTGCATTTTGTAAGATCTGGACACAATATTATGTTTTTTGTTTTATTTTTTGAAAAACTGAACCAACTCTATCAACAGAGTGTGAAGAAGTAAAACCTTTGACGTTATGTCCAAGACGCCACTGTACTGTACTGCAAAGATATCCTCTGCTGAGCAGTGAGGGACGAGTTATCCCTTCTGTAATGATGTTTCCTGGCCTGAGAGGCGACAGTGAGTCTTGTGGCCTCCAGTGTGCCGCAGGAGAGGATGAAGAAGTTGAGCCGGCTGCCGTCCATGGATACAGCGTACAAATACAGTCTCAGTTAGTGTGTCAGAAACACAGTGATGGCAGAAGCTCCAAGAAAACAAATATTATTGCCATCACAAGCAGCTCGCGGAGAGAAGCAACGTTCCACGGCAAAGAAAAGGAGCGATGTAAGACGAAGCAAAACTAGAGTAAACATTGATGTGACTTTTGAACACTGGAGAGTACAAAGATGCAGTTTGATGCTGAACTCACAACACCACACTTCTGGACCTTTATATACATCCTCCGATTCCTGTAAATACTGACTTTTACAACAATTGTGTATAAATCCGCAGTTTAAAATAGTCCCCAAGAAATGCACCATTTCCTCCTGTCTGAGCAACTTTAGCTGGTCTACAGTGCTCAACACGATTTAGGCCCCAGTTATTTAGCTGAGATTCTGACACACGACACTCAAAATCCAATCACTTCTTAAAACCAGTTCTTATAGACCTGCTTTTAAGTGATGTCATCTTTTAAATTGTCTCTTAATTTTATTTTTAAATTTACGTTTTAACGTGTCAATCCTGCTCATTATTATCATTATTATTATAAGTGTTATGTGTTTACTGCATTTATTTTATTATTGTATTTTTCTAACCTGTTCTTACCTTTCATCTCCTGTCTAATCTCCTTTGTTTTACATTGTTGTCCAGCTTCTATTGTTAGAATCCCTGTGGGGTTTATTACATACGATACGATACGATACGATATGATACGATACGATACGGTACGATACGATGCGATACGATGCAATACGATGCAATACAATACACTTTACGATATCGCCTCTTATCTGCTTTGTTTGTCAAAGGATTTTGTAAATTCTGTTTTTAAAGGTGCTATATAAATAAGGCAGGCTCTTGCTCGCTGCTTTGAAATTCTCTGTCTTGCTAGGACCTTATCTGTTTTTAAATCATTCCATAAAACATATTTTTATGGGACAGCTTTTCCTTTTAATGCCTGATTTGTACTATTGTGATGTGACACTATTGTGTTTTATTTACTTTTGTTCTGTTTTTACACTGTGCACAGTAGGACAGGAGCAAAACAATGTTTTCATTGTAACTGTATTTTTTGTTTTGTTTTGATCCACGTTGTGAAGCAGATAGATAAGTGCTATACAAATGAAGTTAGTATTAGTATTATGAGAAAGTACTGAGTGATCGACTAAATCATTGTTGGCTTGATTTACTTCAGGATTTCTTGTCATTTAATGCTATCTTTTAAACATTCCTAAACGATCTCTGCATTTGTGTTCACAAAGTACTTTAAGCAGTTAAAACTACCTGTTGCTGAGTTTTTGAGTCGGTGTTGTTCCTCTCTCTCCACGTGTTCTTGCTGGGAAGACTCCACTCGTTGCTCTCCAGTTTCTGCCAAAATCAATTATTTTTAGCTGTTAAAACTTCATTGCAGAACATGAGAAAAGTTGCATTTCTTTCATTTCTTTTTTCAGGTACCGTTAGACCGACCCACTCATGTGTGTCTATGTGTGTGTTTCCTAACCTTGCTGCCTTTGGCTCCCTTCTGGCTCCTGCTGAGCTTGTTGAGCAGCAGGTGATAGGAGGCCATGATGGCGGAGGGTCGGTTGATGGTGAGCGTGTGTATGATTTCAGAGAGCGAGTATCCCAGCGTCTCCGTCATGTATGTCAGCACAGACGAGTTAAGATCCTCCGGACACAACCTGGGGAAGACCGAGAGAGTTGGACGGACAAACAGTTACAAGAAGAGTGACGCAGAGAGAAATGTCGGGAATAACTGAGGATTTATTGGTGAGAAAAAGCAAAACTAGTAACTTCAACTGTGAGCAGAACGAAGCTGGAGCAGTTTCTGCTTCACTCATGTGGATTTGAGAAAATGTATTATTTCCAGAGGAGCCATACATGATTGCATTTCCACACTGCGTAAAGTGATAAAAGCCTTTTAGTCATGCTATAATACACAAAGCTTTTTCTCTGCTGACCACAAAAATGCTCGTTTTGTTACAAAACCCACAGTGATTTCCCGCTTGTTTTTTTCCCACGTTGTAATGTTTGCAGCAGAATTTTCCCTGAGAAGAGTCTTTGCTCTCATGGTACAAAGACAAATACTCACGAATACAGCGAAACACATGGATACTCCGCTTGCTGTGCTTAGAGACAACTTTTGCAAAATGTCATTCCCAGCAGCCCCATGCACGTTTCTAGGTTTTTAGGATATTTCAAAGATTTTAGGAAGTTTAGGACATCTCTAGGAATTGAGCATGTTTCTGGGATTTTAGGATTTTTCTAGAATTTCAGGACATTGCTAGGATTTGGGTTGTTTTCAAGGATTTTAGCATGTTTCTAAGAGTTTATTTTTTCAAGAAGATAATTGGCATACATCACCCATTTTTATTATGTTTAGATATATTTAGGATCTATATTTTGCAGAAAAGACGAGGCTGGGATATGACTGTTGATTTTTTTTTTTTTTCAAAATCTTGATCTTGATTTATCTCATCTCATCCTGGCAGAAGCATTAGTTTCACATGATGTGTTCAACAACCATCTGAAGTTTGGAAATACTACAATAATTTCTCTTTTTACAGTTTCTAGTTGTGGTAAATGATGTGATTTGGGCTTTTTTTCCCCTTTCAAACTTGCCGTGTTTTAGGACTCATATGGTAATTAAAATAAATAAAACCACTGAAGTTGTATGTCTCTTCCCTGAGCCAAAAAAAAAACAAAAAAAAAGTCTCTCCCTGGTGCTTAAAAAAATTATCTGACATGTCTCCCCCTTTTCTCACCACCCCCTCCACCATGAACAGCCCCTTAGAATATATATAATATAATGTTTTACTACAATAAAATTGGTACATTCTGCTAAATCTATTATTAAAAGTATGTAAAATTATAACATCCGTATACAGTTTAATATGGTTGTGTTGCTTCAGAGTGAGTTTGCAGTCAGTGTGTCAGTGTAGTGACACAGTAGATCTCTACCTGTTTTTGTAAGAGAGTGTGTGCAGCGGTTTCTTGGCATATCCCTCGTTGATCCATCTCTCCTCCATTGCAGCTCTGACACTGGGCCTCTTCGCCGGGTCTGGCTCCAGGAGAGACAACACAAACGCCACCGCGCCTGGAGGAGGAGCAGAAGAAGAGTCGATTTAAAGCGATTTAAAAGGGGGCAAACTAAAAAAACAAAAAAATCCACTGTTGCACAACTACTCCACTCTGCCAGACTGATGTCACTCATCGAGACTTCGCTGAAAACGTATCACAGGTGACAGCGTGGAGAGAGGCAGGATTTCCCCTCAGGAGAGCCGAGCCGCCCTGTGACAGCCAAGCGGGGCTGATAGTTTGACTCACGACGAGGATTTCTGATAAGCTGCACAGTGCGGACGAGCAGGTGGATTCAGACAGGACGGCTCCATTCAATCTGCTTCTATCAATTGTATCACTGGAGTCACCAGAGTTTGTTTATAAGTGAATAAAATGCTGTTTTTGTTTGATTTTAATTACAAACATGTGAAATAATCGTTTCTGAAGACACTTATAGGTCAGTTTACAAAAGAGTTGCATCACCTTTGGGCTGCTAATCCTGCACAAATAACACAAAAAGATACTTTGTAATTCTTAAAGCACCCACAATGTTTGAAATACACTCTTAATTATGCTGCCAAGCAAATAGCTTCTCAATGTTATTTGCACATATTTAAATTAGGTCAAATCCATACAAATGGTGCAAAAGCAACCCTTTTCTTGGCATATGAGCCTTATTTTGAAAACAGTGCAAATCACAAAAAATAGCACCAATCACCACAAACAGAGCAGTGAAATTATGGGCCTCTTTAGAGAGTTGTTGGTAACTGAAGCACACTGAAAGACTAAGACATCAATTAGCAAATGCAGTTTCGCTCTGTCACCTTGCCTGAAGGTTTTAGAAATGCCTCTGCACCTCATGAGTCAGGACCTGCAGCTTGCAGTTTGAAAACTTCTTGCTATCTCTTGTGCTACAGACTGTGTTCTTGGTGCAAAAGCATGATTAATTATTTGCCACATGGGATATTCCAATTAGATACAAAAAAGGGCAAATAGCACTCAGCTGCAAATCTGTATGGGCATGTTTGTGCTGTAATATTTGTTGTAAATTGGACCTTGTTTGCATGTGATGTGTAAATAGTAGCATTATCATCAGCTGCTATCCATTCTTTGTCAATTTATTTGTAATAAAAGTCCTTAAAACACTGCTGAAGTCAACATAAAAACATTTTAGTTAAAAAAAAAATAGCAACTATTACCAAAAGGTGGGAGCAAATGAATTATGTGCCTGTCTGACAAAAATTGCTGTGGCAGAAGAAAAAGAAGATTGGACCGACAAAAGAAGCAGTTTGGGTAACATCGGGAAGGAGGACAACGTCTGAAAGTTCATGTCGATGTCTAAGATGCTCGTCTGCGGCAGCGATACAGCCTCTAATGTGATCTTGTCACAGCTTCAGAGTTTAGAGCCGTGCTGGTTTTCCCCACAGTAACAGGAGCTATGTTTGTTTGTGGTGACATGGCGCCATGACAGAGTGTAATGGAGTGATGAAGTGTGAGAAAGAGACCAAAATAAAGCGGAGAGAAACAGAGACACTGAGGCCGCTGTGTGCAGAACAAGCAGAGGAAGGAAGAAATAAGTGAAACAGTTTTTCCTTTAATTATCTGTCTCATGACATATCTGTTTTTTGTTTCATATCTAGGAGACGACGCTTACGTCCTTCGAAGAAACAGTTCACCCAAAATTAAATTTACAAATTTTTAGCATGTTGGGCTGCATTTCATGTATGGAAGGTGATATACAAATAAAGTTTATTATTATTATTATTATTATTATTATATTTTTCCTCTTAGCTGTAGTGTATTTGTCAATCTAGACTGACATCTCAAACACAAACACTCTGCAACTCACACCAAAACAATCTAAGATTGATAAAAAGCACCACAGGTAAGAGGAAAAATATGTGTTTTTTATTTAGGGGTGAACTACTTTCCGTGAGCCTTTAACTATAAGTTCCAGAGGCAAATTTTGCTCTTTAACCATCTTGTGCAAACACAAAGACACTTGAAAAAGCCCCTCGGTGAAATGTGGTTACCTTTGCTGATGTCGCTGGGGATGCTGCTGATCTCTCCGTTGACCATCTTCTGGTGCAACTGCTTGATGTTGAAAGGCTCAACAGTGAAGGGAAGAGTCCCTGTCAGCATGGCAAACATACTCACACCTCTACACACACGCATGCACGCACGCACGCACGCACGCACGCACGCACGCACACACACACACACACACACACACACACACACACACACACACACACACACACACACACACACACACAAACATGCAAGCAAAATGTGAAGAGAAACATTTACAAGTTGCATAGACAGTAATGCATTCTGTAATTTGTTTTAAACCATAAATAACAACACAAAAACGCCTTTTGCACACTCAGCTGTGATGGCAGGACATCAGGCGTCCTCGCACACTGAGACTTCAGCACTTACACGGACCAGACGTCCACTTTGGGTCCATACTTTCTGTGCGCGAGCAGCTCAGGGGCGGCGTAGGCAGGACTTCCACACTGGGTGTTGAGGAGCTCCAGAGACAAAGATTCAGCCTTCAGAGTGTTACTCAGGCCAAAGTCTGTGTGAGACATCAGCATTTAACAGAGGACATTCGCAGACGCACCAGATAGCTACGACAGCTTCGATCATGCTGAACACTTTGCATCAATATCATAAAGTGTAGAAATTATGAACACAGACACCGTGACAAACCCACTGCTTTGTGAAATCATTTTGTAAAGCCTTGAATTTGGCGTTTTTGGCCATCGGCATCTTGGATTTTTGGAAAAAAAGAAAAAAGTGACTATACTTGGCCAAAATGGTGGAGCTAACACCAAATCCAGTTGTTGCTTGGTTAGCCTGGTGAATTTACAGCTATGGTTACAGCTATGGCCTCAGACTCAAAGCAGTGAGAAACACAGAAAAAAATCAAAATCACATTACCGAACGCTGAGGAGGACTTTTTTAGGAAACCAAAATGTTACGATTAACTTTCATGAACTGAGAAACACACAGAAATAATGTTGTATATGTTCTGTTCTGTTCACCTGGAGCCAAATTATCCGCAGAGGTCTCTTCCTCTCCAAAACAAGCAAACCAGTGATTTAAACCAGTAAAAACACTAAATAAATTAGTTTTGTGGCAAAAATCAGTGTTTCTCAAACACTGTTTGGCATGTCAGAAGTGGGTCATTAGCTGAGCAGCTGCTGAAAACACTGAATAAAGCTGTTTCACATCAAAAAAATCAGTGTTTTTGTGAAACTGCTCGGCACAGATGGGCTGCTAACTGTGGTGGTGGCCACAAAAATTTGAATGTCCCAATCTACAGCCAGTGTTTGGTCTGTCTATGCTGGACTACTGTAGAAACATGGCGGTGCCACACAGAGGACTCGAGGAGGCCCTGCTCCCTATGTAGATATAAACAAAAACGTGACCATTCTTATTTTTTACATGATTTTAAACTAAAGAAACATACATAATGTGTTATACTCCATTCTACCAATATATCCCCCTAAATCTTACACACTAGACCTTAAGATGAGTGACTTCAACAAAAATTCACCCCACGAACACAAATAACCAAAACCATTTCTGTACCAAGCCGTAAACATGTTTATTTGGGCTGTAAAGTTGGGCATTTTAACATCGGGGTCTATGGGGATTTCCTTGTGTTTGGAGCAGCCTCTAGTGGCCATTAGAGGAAGTTATAAAAATGCAGTTCTAAGCATTTTTTCATTGGCTTCATTTCGATCGGCACACTGTCAGTGAGATGTCACTGTAGAAAGCAAGAGTATACTTACCTACAATCTTTATGTTGTTGTGTTCGTCCAGCAGGAAGTTTTCAATCTTTAAATCTCTGCAGAAGAGAAGAAGAAAGAGAGCATGTTGGTCACAAAGACTGTGGTTCACTGCAGTATTTTCATGAGCTCTAATCCTACAGGAATTTCTAGAGCGACTGTTTCCTTCCTTTCCAGATGAGTGTGTTGGAGCACTTAAATTGACAGACACTATGGTGGTTGTCCAATTTAAGGAGTCCTGCAGCGTGTGTTTGGCCTTAGTAAGCATTTTCTATGTATTTATGGACAACCAGATGAGACTGGACCCACAGAAGTGAAGGAAAACCTGAGCTAAATTTGGGTTTGTGCAAAGCTCAGGCTGAACAGTTAGTGGTAATTTGGGGGACCAGTTTGTTTTGGACTCCTAAAAACCTGCACCCGTCATGCTGTTCAACTCAAGCCAAACTGAAAGTTTCAGATTAAAAAAGTGAAGCTCTTTACTCTGCTTCTCCGCCACTCTATCTCTCAGGGATCATACGCATTTTTACCAATAAATTTCCATGACTTTTCCATGTCTTTGATGCAAATTTTCAAGACTACACATTGAAATGACCATTGATACTCCCCATTGTTTTCTTTTTCATTACTGTATAATAGTTTCTTTATATTATTCAAAGAAATAATGAAATCTGAACAGGATTAGAACTGAACATTTAAATATAACTAAGGGACTGTTCATTATTTATAGAAGGGCAGGAGGTGGTGAAAAAAGAGGGAGACATGTCAAATATTTTTTCAAGCACTGGGAAGGTTTTTTATAATTTTTTTTTTGGCTTTCGGGGAGGGGGTTTCAACTTTCAACTTTGATTTAAAAAGAAAACATGCCTGCGGGTTTAGAAAGCATGTTTTCTTTAAAACATTTGGCTTTTTTTCAATTTGGTGATTTTCAAAGAGGTAGGCAATTTCCTTTCATAAAATTTTTTGGCAGTTTTTAGGGAAAAACATTTGGTGGTTGTCAGGGGTGTAAATCACTGGTTTTATCAGGATACAATACTATATCGATACAATTTCGATTCAATTCGACTTAGGGGCCAGTGATCGGTATGAGCCGATATTATCGGTTACAGGAGAAGCTGCCACCCCTGTCTTTGCTTTTGGCCAGAAAAGATAAAAACAACATACACATAATTGTTAATATACAATAATTGTTAATTCTGTTTGAAAATGCTTTCTGTAAAAAAATGCTTTAATTTTAATCAAAACCATGATTTTTTTCCCAAAAACTTCAGGTCAGTCTGACATGAAGAAAAACTTCTCCCAACATCCTCAAAACGTGGACTAAAAACAAGATCTTTTCACTAAAGTCTAAAACTCAATAACAACTGTCAAGGATCACAGACAAAACAACTGTCGGTCAACTGTCACACTCCCCCCATATTTACAACATGCTAATGTTTTTAGCATAACTCTACGGCATTTTATATTGGAGAAATTAGCTTAGCGATTAGCGGACTTTTCCTCTACTCAGAACTTAACAAGTTTACTGTTATTTATGCTTTCTCTGACTCTCCGCCGGTTTAAGTCCCCGCACCTCCCGACAGAACAAATGATTTTCAGTCTACATGAACGTTTTTTCAGTCAACTAAAACTAAACTGCTAAACCGGAGCAGCTAACGTGACGTTAGCAAGACGTGAGTAAAAGTCGCCCGGCAGGTACTTCCTGTTTCCTCACTATGGCTTTTGTTTACATATCACGTGCGCCTTCTGTTGCCTCGCAGTTTCTCCGAAAACAAAACATTTCCACACTGATGATTTATTCCTGAGTACATAATAGTAATATATCCTCATCATCTTTCTCTCGGCTGCCGCCATCATCTGCCGGACGCTGTGTGACGTCACACAGACTTTCAAAATAAGGGCGCGCCTGAAAGAGGACGATATGCATCGACGTTTACACTTATCGACGGATTGGATTTTTTTTTGCTGAATGTTTTTAATAAAACATGTTTACTTCTTTTTTTTTTGCAATTTTTGAATAAAAACATTTTTTGGCATTTTATGTTTCTATAAACATTTTTGGTGATTTTTAAGAAAACGTTCTGGATGTTTTTTTTATTCTTTTGGCAATTTTTAAAGAAAAATATTTAGGTGAATTTAAAATCAACAAAATTGCACCATTAATCATAGGCAGAAACTGTTAAAACAGAAATTATCGTTAGACTTTCAATTTCCCACCGGTCCATGGACATATCACGTGTTACTATAGGAGTTTTGTGAAACAGATTTCCTCGTCTTTTCCAAAACTTGTAGGGTATATTTAGTTTTCCAAATCTTTTCCAGGCCTGGAAATTGCTATTTGCAAATTCCATGACTTTTCCATATTCACCTGGGAAAGTTGCCTCACTCCCTTAAAAGCACCCCAGTGCCACCACCAACCACGCCGCCTGCTCCCAAACTACAGGGCTAAATGAAAATCTGCGGTCAGGCAGAGAGAGATCCCCTATAAACTCTACGCTGGGAATCAGCCATACTCCTTTCATCTGCCTTCATCTAACCAACAGACACTCGGGGTCCCAAAAATCCAGGGAACGCCGCTCACACAACCCAAATTAAGTTCAAAGACAGACGCAGGAAGAAAAGAGGGAAAAAGGGCAAGAAAGAGCGAGAGCAGACATTGTCATAAAGGAGAAAATGTATGCGGTAAACCTACTGGATGTGGGTGGTAGGAGGTGCATTTAAGTGCAAATTTTCCATTTATTTCCAGTTTAATCATCTCTGTGTGGGACTGTGGTGGAGAGTGTGAGCGCGCGGGAGTGTGTGCATGTGTGCGAGCATGTGTATGTGTGTGTGTGACAGAGAGAGGTGCGATTGAAGGGTTCAGAGCGCCATCGTTGAGGGACTTCATTAGAGAGGAAGTCCATGATGTTGTGATGATGTGTGAATCATGGCGCCGGCGCAGGATGATGAGGTCATTGCCTGGTAATCACATTCCCACCTTCAGAGGAGCCAAGGTCTTAAACCAAAGCCCAGCGCTGTGCATATCCTGCGTGTGTGTGTGTGTGAGTGAGTATTGGGTCTCTAACACGTACACACACTAAAATGCCTTTAAAATAACACTCTCAGCTCCCACGCTGCACTCTGCCATGCATTGCCTTGTCTTCTGTAGACTGTTAATGCCCTGCAAACTACCCCGTGTGTGTGTGCATGAGTGTGATAAAAGCATGTATATGTGAGTGTCAATCTAAATAGTCTGACTTTAACATCCACCATGCAACAAGCAGCTACTGTTTGCAGGTAAAGTTCATTACCATTACCATGCAAGCGACACTAGCAACACATCCAAATTTATTTATGCGGGTCTGCCTGTTAGTCGCCATTAGATATAGTATATAAATAACAATGCAAGCATTCACACTTAGCACCCCTGCAGTCAGAAAGTAAAAAAATATTTCTTGCATATGCATCATATTTTTCTGATTCGCAGACTCCAAAACACCACAGATATAATGTTTTTGTCTACAGTTTGGTGCAGTAACCGGTACAAATTGGTTAGGATCAATATACGTGTATCAGTTATTTCTGAATTGTTTAAGAGGTACGTTTTTCAAAAGTTCTCGGCACACAAACAGAAGAGTGAGGACTCTGTATACAGTTTAGAAAATAATAGTAATATATAACAATCACAAAGGAGACTGCATGAATAAAAGCAGATGGAAGACTTCCTGAGACTCTGCAGAAACTAACTCAGTCTGAGGGCAGACGTCTGTAGCACATGTACGAGTGTGCGGTGTCACCTGTGTACGATGCCGTGTTTGTGCAGGTGTTCCACTGCAGAGAGGATCTGACGAGTGTAGCGCCGCACCTCCCTCTCCTCCAGCCTCTTCCTCTCACAGATCCTGTCCATCAGGTCTCCTCCGGCACACAGCTCCATGGCCATGTAGTAGCTGTTCTCCGTCTCCAGAGTCTGACACACACAGTTATTCACATGCGTATTAACTGGACCATGCTTAGTCGACAACAGCTGATATATATCCTCAAAATCACATTTCGCAATCAACATAATCAACACTTTATGGGGCGAAATTAAAGCAGGTGGAATGCTGTAAGACTCCATCATTACTTTTTTTGGACTGTATATGTAATGAAAGCATGAATGTGAATATGTGTGTTTTTATTTTTCTACCTCCAGCAGGACGACGATGTGAGGATGTCGGATCATCTGATGAATTCGAGGTTCTCTCTTCATGTTCTTCAGCACGTATGAGTCCTGCCGGGCTTTCTTCTTGTCAATCACTTTTATGGCCACCTGATAAAAAACATACAGACATGTACATCCATGAAAATGTCTGCTTTATTTTGTTTTTTAACCTTAATTTATTAGAAGGAAACGTTTTTGCTCCTTTAAAAAGTTTGCACCCAAATTGAGTGTTCACATATACAGCTGTGCTACTGACAGATGTTCCAGTCATTGTGGCTTCAGAGCCTTGCTCAAAGGAACTTAAACAGCACTTGTTGATAAACTAGAGTGAATCGCTCTTCCACCTACATTTGAACCATTGGTACTTCAGTCACAAGACCTTATTTAGCCTCAAAAATGGACCCTTAATTTCTATCACTCCATACAATACAAAACCCCTAACCTTTTTATTAAAGATGGCAAGCAAAAGACAGGAACAGGGGAGAAAAATAAGCTTAAAACAAATCAGTGTAGAAAAATAAACAATAAGCAAATCCTCCCTGGGTAAAAAAAAACAAAAAACTTTTAAATCTCACTGCACTGTCAAATTGTAATATTTTATTGCACTCAGCATTGGGAGTTTAGAGTCTTTAACTTTGGCAACTATTTTGCAATTCTTTGTAACTAATGATAATGATATTGATGATAGGGAAAAAGCACTGTCTTACACAGGAAACTGTATTTTTAAAATGTATTTGTATTTAAACTGATCAGCTTTCTCAGATGACTGTAGTTTGCGATTAACTTTTTAAGAAAAACACTTTGTTGTGAAAAACAGTAAATTGTTCGTAAGATCTAAAAGCTACGGTAATTTCCATTTTTATCTTTTATTGTGTCTTGTATTTTGTGGTGTTTTGTTACTTAAATCTAAAATAAGATCCATTTTTTTCAAAAGCGTCTAAGGTCCACTGCGTTTGTATATTTGCAGACTTCACCTCCACAGGTAACGAGGGTTAAGAGGAGCAAACACCCACGGAGATGAGTTTGGTCATTACTATGGCAACAAGGTCGGGTACACATGAGCCAGGGTCACGGACTCAGTGACTGGTGAAAGAACATTAAACACAAACACACATGCACACAAACACACGCACGCACGCACGCACGCACGCACGCACGCACGCACGCACGCACGCACAAACAATAAATATGCTACATTTCTATGTTTCATTATATATAATTTCAACGTCTCTAAAATGCCATAATCTATACGAGCTGGCTGTCATCAGGAGGTGGAGCGGATGTGTGTCACCTCGCCATGACTCCTACAAAACTGCAGACCACTGTTCAAGACCAATGAACAACAAAACCCATTGTGATTCAGTAAGTCTTTGCTGTGTTTCCAGTGGCTTTTTAGGCAGAAAATGCAGGTGTTTTGTGGCAACCTGTTGCTGTTCCTAGCTGTTTATTAGGCCAACACGTGAGTGTTTTGTAGCGACTTGTTGCTGTGCTTCTGTTGGCTTTTTAGGTAGCAAACGTGGCTGTTTTGTAGTGACCTGTCACTGTGTTTCCAGCAGTTTTTTTAAGCACCATAGTGAGTGTTTTGTAGCAACCCGTTGCTCTGTTTCCCGTAACTTTTTAGGCTGGGTGTTTTGTAGCAGCCTATTTGGTTAGTAGGTTGGTATACTTTTTAGGCACCAAACCTGGGTGTTTTGTAGTGGCACATCATTGAGTTTCCAGTGTTTTTAAGCACCATAGTAGGTGTTTAGAAGCGTCCCATCGCTGCGCTTCCATCAGCTTTTTAGGCACTAAATGTGGGCATTTTGTACTAAACCTTGATTTTTTTTCGAGCGGGGATAGTGACACGAAAAACAGCTGTTCTTACTGAGACATTGCTGCTTTTCGAGCGGGGACTGTCCCTCTAACATCAGGTATTTTAAGTCAAAACATGATCTTACTCTCTAACCATAATCAAGTGTTTTTTTATTTCTAAAACTAACCAGTGTTGCTGGAATTTTAAGTTTCAACTTAGCTGCCACATAACATACAAATGCAACTAGGGCTGGTCGATATGGAATAAAGTCTTATCACCATACGTTTTTTTTATATCAGTTGATATCGATATATATCACGATATACATCAAATCACTATTTCTGTCGAGCTTAAAGGTTCCCTTTTACTCCTCAGTGAGATATTAAGATATCATAAGTAGGGATGGATGATAATTACCAAGACCAGTAATTTTCGGCCTGATTATGGGACTCATAACGTCATACCGATAATTCTGATGACAACATTTTTGGCCGATAAATAGAACCGATAATTATGAGCATAAATTGCTTTGATTTCTCCCGTGTTGCCATGGTTTCGCTCTGCCAGCAGGCTGCTACACACTACTACAGCTCGGTTATGCTAAAAGAATAAACTGATATTTGATGCTTTATTCCTTCCAACAACAAGCAGAACAAGCTGTGCTGCTTCCTGACATTTTGGGGAATGTTCCACTCTATAGTTCAACTATAATACACATCTATAATAAAACTATAATATATATCGGTTTATTGGTATCAGTTGAAATAATCACCATCGTGCATCACTTATCATAAGGTTAATTGTGGTTTAAATATTTTTTTTCTGTCAGACATTGAACATGACAAACTGGCGGACCTATTCAACTAAAATTCAAAGAGGTCCAGTTACTAAAATTTCCTCCCAGCAAAGGTCCGAACCACATTTGGTGGTTTGTTTTTTGTCCTCATCGTTCACTGACACAGTTTCATTTGGCCATGGTGTGTTGGAGTGTAATAAACCCTTGATTTATTATTATTTGTTAAACTTTGCACCATTATATAAAAATTAAAAGTTCCACCTTAAACAAACTTCAGGTAAATTTAAGCACATTGTGCTGATAATAGGCCAACCTCTCCTGACTGCAGGACTCTGACTTCAACATCCATCAAACTTCTGTGCTGTTAATCATCTTATTCAGGAATTAAAAAAACAGTAGTAGGTCTACTTCTCTAATAGCTGCCAACAGCTTGCCAACATTCCCAGTTAGAGAAATGGTGAAATTAAGGTCATGTGCTTGTGGCCCCAGGCCCCCAAAACATTACATCTGCCCCTGGTAATAATAATGAGAGCTCAGCGTGAGCGGCTGGATGAGATGGAGCGATGTGTCCTGCTGTTTCTAAATAATTCATCCAAAGTCTGTTTAAACCTGAAACTAACACAAAGTAGTCTGTAGAAGTCTAAAGAGTCACTTTCCATCTCTGCAGATTTGGCTGTTCCAGCGCTGTGGCTGTCAAACACTCAGCTGTTCTAGAGTCAAAGTTGTTCACTGCATTTGGTTGACCATGGCGCTATTCATATTATCATTGGCTGTTCATGTTGTCTGTCAAAACATGGCTGGAATGCGTTCTATCGACATTTTATCGACTATGTTTCATATTTCAATCGAGGAAAAGTTAATTTGCGATTCATATAGTTATCGTTTTATCGCCCAGCCCCAAATGTAAGGTATACATAGCTTGCAGAAATGTGAAATGCAAGTTTTTTTTAATGGCAACTGGGCTGCTTTATATATGCTGAGCAAAAGTTGTGTTCCTGTAAGATCCCTTTAAGAGTCATGCTTGTGAAATAAATTACAGATGTGCCTGACTGTGTTTTTGTACATAAAACAGGAATAATAATAGGGCACTGCCTCCTTCAAACACAAGTGAATTTAATCATCAGGTACAAGTTGTAAACGTGTAATCATAATCTTGTATGTGTGTGATCTTTTTCTTGTCACCCCTCCAGTGTGAGGCGTGTCTCTCCACGTCTCCTCACTCTTATTCTCAGCTCGGGGGGAAAACACCGACCTTTTCCCCCGTGCCGATGTGCAGCCCCTCCATCACTTTGGCAAACGATCCCTTGTTGATCATTTTCCCCACCAGATAGGATCCCACGCGTTTGGAGTGGGGGAAGCTCCGCAGCAGCTCCCTAGGGACCTTCAGAGAGGGCAGCCGCTCCCGGCCGGGCCCCGAGGCTTCCCACTGGGACCCGCCACGCTCTCCTTCACCACCTCCCTCTGCCACCATGTCCTCCGGAGCTGGCTTCAGTGCTGCAGCTGGCATCCCGGACAGGGCCAGGGCCCCATGTGGCCGCCGCTCACACACACACAATCAAATCAAAAAACAGGAGAAAACACATACTAACACACACACACACACACACACACAGGGTGAAAGACGGAGGGAGACTGTTGCCAGAAATAAAATCCTTCGTCAGGAGCAGGTGTGTGTCTTCAGATGCAGATTCGTTATCCTTCCACTCTCAGGTAATTATATCCTTTAGTCCAGACTCCTCTTCTGTCAATTTCACAAACGCAGGTGCCTCAAAGCGTCTCTCCTTCGGTCCAACATTGGTGTCTCCCTGCTTTTCTCGCTCCGTCTCTCTCTGCCGGTTAGTGGATGATTAACTGTTGTGTTCTTAGGTCAGCTCCAGTGATGAGGAGGACATTCTACACCGTAATTACCCCCCCTCCCTTCGCACTCACTAAGGTACACACACACACACACACACACACACACACACACACACACACACACACACACACACACACACTCACAGAGTTACACAGTAACTCCTCAAACTGTCTTACTCTACCTCCTTGGGTCCCGCTCTGAAATCTTATTTTCTAATTCTGTCCATTTCCTACACAATCTGGTCACTTTCTCCACCATGAGGACATTAGGACAGGTGGACAGGTGGACAGGTGGACGAGTGGACAGGTCAGGGTTGTTATGATGCCGTGAGGAATTGCACCTGAGGACTTTGGGGCCGTTTACATGGCAACGGTTCTTGTGTGAAACTTTAAACTTTCAAACAATCTGCACAGTTTCAAGATTAGTGTCACGAATTCAGTGTCTGACCAAACGTCTCCCCTTTCTTCCCCTTTATGATGCTGAGAAATAACCAGAAAAGTGTTTTTGTAGATGATGTTACAGCAAAGTTGACTTTTGACCTTTTGGATATGAAATATCAAAGTGATCTTTAATAAATAAAATCTAATCAGTTCCAGTGAGTCCAAGAGGACATTTGTGTCAAATTAGGAGGGAGGAAATAACCTCAAGGCAGCTGCAGAGATATCCAACCAAATCAACAGAAAAAACACAGATATAATGAATTTGCACATTATATGTAGTGAAAAATTGGAACGTGCAGTGGCGTGTGACTCAGGTTGTGACTGAGAGTGCCAGCAACATGATAAAAGCATCTAACCTCCTCCCTGGCACTGAGGAAGAGGATAGTCAGGTGACCGTAGGTGCCAGCAGCGCTGAACATGAGGAAGAGGAGGATGAGGGACCACCTGCGCTCTCAAACACGTTAAAATCAAAATATGAGGCAGATGTTTTCGTTTTCTTTTTCTGGAGCGAGCGCTGAGCGATTTGAGTGGAGCGGGGGGAAATCTGAGTGAAGGGTGGAGCAATAATAAGCGGAGCGGCCGGAGTCGCCTCTGAGCGGGCGTAACGTACAGCTCGGTGCACGAGGGACGGGAATTCTCATCGCTCCACTCTGATCACATGCTTTTGTAGCAAATACATTCAAAATCTTTACATTTCAACACAGCCGAGGTTTATTTTATGTTTTGTTTAAGCACAAACGCCACTTGGTCATAATTAGGAAAATATTGTATTTTGGCTAAAAAATACACAGTTTTGAGGGCACAATCTTCACAAGGAAAACACCAATGGGTCCCTGAAAAACACCCAAATTTGAGGCCTAAAAAGCAGCTGGAATCACAATAACAAACGTTTTTGTTGGTCTAAGACTAGTCCTTGGTGTCATCTCCTGCACCTCCCAAAGTCAGCTCATATAAAGAACATTTTAACTTTACATGTAATTTTTTGATATGATAAGTGTAAATGATTCAAATGTAACATATTCATGTCTTGGAAAAACATTCAATAGCAACATTTTCTTCTAGCGACTGGGCTGAGGTTACCTGTTATGGCCTCTGTGGGTTTATATGCACAAAGAAATGATCTGATTATTGAAATTTAAAACTGGATTTATAAGGGTTTTAAAGATGATTTTATGCTGGAGAGAGGGATCAGAGCCACAGAGGCATGTGTTATTCTGGCGCTGGTGATCAATGGAAAGCAGTGGTGAGGTTTTGTGCTGATGAGTGACGGGCAGCATTGAAGTATGTCTGCTTTTCTGCTACTGTGTGTATTAAAGTGCGTGCACGAGTGTATGTGTGTGCACGTCAGGGTCAGATTGCAGTGTTGCTGCTAGATTCTTCCTCTCTCAGCTGATGAAAGGAGGGATAGAGCCTTATATCCGCCATGTAACCCAATACACTCACACACTCTCAAACACACACACAAAACCTTACGCAACCTTTAACTGTAGTAGCCAAGTGAAGCTTCTCCAGTTGCGCTATTTGGTTTTAAATATGTTGATACTGTATAATGTGATTTGGCATTCAGAGCGCACACACACAGTTGCAGCAGCCATGACAGTTTTTTTGCTCTTTTGTATGCACCCAGGCGCCGTTAAACTCGGTGTAATCGCAATCAAAACACTTTGTCGACCACTTTCCTCCCTTTAGGTGACCGTGCCAGCCTTTTAAAAACTCTTTATGAGATACAATCATTGACCAGCTCAGGTCCAAACTGTCTGCGCCATAACGAAAAGAGACACATAAATATAAAACGCACCCATTCTGGTGTCAACAGTTTTTCCAGAATATTCAGAGACGAGCCGCAGAACACAGGAGCAGCGCGCCATTAGTGGTTTCACATCAGTAGAATCCAAAATGCTGTAAAAACATTCAACCAAACCCCTTCAAGAAAATCAGTCATTTTCCTGCACAAATCAGATCTCACATCTTAATCTCTCTTTTCTTCTTTTGTGTGTGTGTGTGTGTGTGTGTGTGTGTGTGTGTGTGTGTGTGTGTGCGCTCGTATGCCAGGAGCCCTACACTTCATAAACGGGTCTTAAGGTCCTGGCGTGTGTGTAGGAGGAGGTGTTAACACACCCTCCCTAATGCTGACGAAGGGTGTCAAGCTGTATCTGGCTCTGTATTGGGCGGAAACAGAGGAGGAAAGAAAGAACGGAAGAAAGTGTGACAGAGAGAAAGAGGAAGCAATGCGCCGCATCCGTGCCAGAAAAAGTGTCAGACACAAGTGGAATGTAACCAAGTACATTTACTCACATTCTTTACTTCAATATGAATTTGAGGTACTTACACTTTACTTAAGTCTACTTACTAACTTACTTGATATACTTTTACTCCACAACATTTCAGAGGGAAATTTTTATCTTTTTTTATCACCACATCTACAGCCTAAGTTACTAGTTACCTTACAAATTCAGATTTTTGCACATTTAATGGTGACAGACGTATCCAAATTTGCACTGAAGGTGACTTTATGATGATTTTATGCCTAGTTTTTATAACTACGATTTCTGTCTTGTTATTTTATTAAATTACTGCTGTATGTTACTGATTCGTTTTACTTTGGGTACATTGCTGCTTGTTTTTAGTTGTCCACCAGTACCCCTGACATGTGCGCAGGTGCGAGGGTCAGTTCATTGTTGCTTGTAGGTTTAATTTTTAGTTATGTCTTGTAAGGTGTCTCTGAAAGGAGCCTATAAATAAAATACATTATTATTATCTTTATTATTATTATTATTATTATTATTATTATTATTATTATTATTATTACCATGAAAAAAACATAAGAAAAGCTCATGAAATATGGCATTTTGTTATAAAATATACTACCCAAAACTTAATCGAGTTTGATTAAAAATTAATTGGCAGCTACTTTTGATAAACGGGGGTTCACTGCTGAAAAGAAAAAACGAATCTGTCTACGCAGTAGAAACACCAGAAAAAACAAGGAAAAGGCTCTAAAACAAGTTTTTACTTGTGTAACAGAGTACTTTCAAAGTGTGTTATTAGTGCTTTTACAGAGGTAATGGATCTGAATACTTCCTAAATCACTGGCGAAGGATGAAGGACAGGAAGTGAGTGAACAACTATAAAGAAAGGATGAGTGAGAAGGAGAGAAACCGAGCTTCACTACTGAAAAACAAATGTGAATTAATAAGACCTCAAGAGGCTTTTTATATAACCTCGGCACTGCCATGCTTAAATGTTTTGCAGAGGCTTTTCTGTGTGTGTGTGTGTGTGTTTGTGTGTGTGTCAATGTGTGTTTTCATGGTTCAGAAAAGGTCATTCTCACTGCCAGAGACCGCAGTCTATTTGTGTGTGCTTTTATGGATATGCACATATTTGTAAACTGCTTCTAAAAGCGATGTATGTTTTTGAGATTGTCTTTGCATCTACACACGTGCATATATAAACATCATTTACATGCCTTGCAGTATAATTATGAGTGTACACAAGTCCTGCGTGTGTGTGTGTGTGTGTGTGTATTTTGCGTTGGCGTGGAGGAATGCTGGCTTGCCTGTAGGACTTGGCGACCTTCTCGGCGGTCACATTAAATGAGAAGAGAAACCCCCTTCTGCTTCCTGCCTGTAATAAATGGATCCCCAGCAACCATTAAGGCATATTTTAACACCAAATAACTCCCCGAAACCACACTAGAACAGACACAGTCAACCCCCACCCTCTCACCATCGCTCTCACTCTCTCTGTCTTCTGCTCTGTTTCTTACATTTCTCTGTCTAGCCTTTTATACCCAAAAAAAAAGTAAAAGAAAAAAAGGAAGACGCTAAATGTTAAAATAAGATCTTTTTGGTACCACGACAGTATTCTACTTTGCAGCCTGTTATAGTGTTTCATGAGGTATACTGTAACTCTTAACAGTCTCCTTTTCTTTCCCCTTCTTCAAATGTTTTAACACTGCGGACCATTTGTTCTGTTTAACTGTGGCTGCTTACTGAACAAAAGACAAACACAGACAGACCTGTCAGTAGTCTCACATAGACTCTGTGTACTGCCGATTGCTGAATGGTGGTGTAAGCGTACTGCAGCAGTTACCTCTATTAACAATGACTTCAGTTATGAAATAACATGTTAAAGTAGTGGACATATGATACGATATGAAAAGATATGATATGATATGAAAAGATCCATTACCATACCATACCATACGGTATGATAAGGTACGACACGGTACAATACGGTGCGATGCGATACCATACAGCAAGATATGTTATGATGCAATAAGAAAAGATACAATATGATATAAAAAAATATGATTAAGAAATATGAAATATGAAAATATACAACACAACAGGACACGATACAGTGCAATATGGTATGGTGTGGGACAATAGGATAGAACTTGGTACAGTACGATACAGAGCAATGCTGTTCGATGCTGTACGATGCTGTACGATGCTGTACGATGCTGTACGATAATGTACGATGTGATACCGTACGATACGACACCATACGGCAAGATATGGTACAATGCAATATGAAAAGATACAACATGATATAAAAGATACAATATGACTTCAAACGATACAATGCGATACGATACGATACAATGCGGTGCAGTGCGATGCAACATGAAAAGATTCGAAAAGATGTGATTCAATACATTATAATAGAATATAATACAATGCGGTACTGTGTGGCACGATACAATGAAATATGGTACAGTACAATACAGTATGATACAGTACGATACAAAATGAAAAAGATACAATACGATACAATACGATTCAATGCGATATGGTATGATACGCAGTGGCAGCATTTGCCATAGGCGATATAGGCGACCGCCTCAGGATGGTGTCAAAATTGCACCCAGAAAAAAAAGTGTATGTAATCTATTACAATCTAAGCAGTGCACTATGAATCAGTCAAGTGGATTTCAGGGGCCTTTTCACACAGCCACTGGAGTATAACGAAGAGTATTTCTTCTACAACTACTACTAGTATTTCTACCACTGTACCACTGAGAGGAGTGTATGTAGAGGCGGAGAAAATTAAGAAAAGAAAACCAACCACAGATCCACTACAGAGCTACTTCACATTAATTCTAAGAAGCCGGTGACCACAACAAACAATCACAGACGTTTCATCGAGTTACATTGTGATTCGTTCAAGCTCTATTCAGTAAAGATGAGTATTGGGTGAAGGTTAATTATAAAGTTCTCATGATGTGTTAAATGTTATCTTGTAAAATGTACTTTTAGGGTGACAAACTTGAATATGTAAGCTATTTGAGGGGGAAATTTGCAAATGTTCTAAAAGCCACATAAAATAGATATTAAAGAGGGAATTATGATATAAAAAGGCATTTTGCTAAATTTTTTTTTAAAAAGATAATTTTGATGTGAAAGGTTATTTTAAAGGTTGTTTCATAAATGTGGATCACTGAATTTGTGCTCATTTAAAGGCGATGTAATGAAGGGCTTAATTACCGTTCAGTTATTCTTCATCGTGTAGATTTATTTACAAAAAAGAGGAAAAGGTCATTTGGGGCGAGGCTCAACTAGGGCATCAAATGTACTCGAACTGCCACTGATGATACCATAAAACAGATTCTGGTTTAGCAACAGGACAGACTAATGTATAAAGGTATAATGTATTTTTCAGCCTGTAACATTTAACTGGGGAGACTCTGAATCGCCTTTTGGACGGCGCAAGTTGTTATTCTTCGTTTAGAGCATACTAAGGGTCAGTAAAATGGTTACCATAATCTTCACACAAATTTGGTGTTGATTGTATAATTTAGTATCAAGTTTCACAGACAGGCAGCTGAGCCAGGCTGTACTACAATACAGCCTGATACTGAATCAGATTTGAAAAACCAACAACTTGACATGACATAAAAGGAGTATTAAGGAGAAAAATACAGCAAATTTAAGGTGTAATTGCACCAAAAGTAACCACAAAATGAAATTAATGCTTTTTAATTGTTACCATATCTTCTCTACCATAATTGAACCCTCTTTCACCACAATTAGTCAGAAGTAATGATTATTTCTATCTATTAACAAATGTTCAGAGAAGTTGTTGCATGCTATTTTTGTGTTGTTAACTAGGTTATCCTGCTTCCAGTAAACTGCCTTTGATCACTTTCAAAAAGCAGTTGGAACAACTTTTTCTATGTATCTTAAGTTAATTTAACTGCATTTCTCTTTAGCTCTGCTGTAGTTCATCTTCTTCCAGTGTGAAGTAACTGATAGCTTGGAGGAAATTCCTAAAAAAGTGCTGGTCTGCTGCAAATCTGAGGTCTTTCAAATCAAAGCTGAAGACATTTATCAAACTGCATTAATTAATTTCATCAAATGAACTACAACTTTTATTCTAGTATTTTACCTGTCTTAGTATATTTTAGGTTCTTTTCATCTTTTATTGTTGTTGTTATTATTTTCAAGCTATTTAATGACAATTTTAATTGCATTTATATGTGTTTCTTTTGCACTTTAGATGTTTTATGTTAAGCATGTTGAGTTGCCTTATTGTCAAAATGTTCAATATTAATAAACTTGCATTGTCTATTCTTTAAACGTTCCCCAACACTGATGACATGCTTGTTTGATACAGTACATGGAGGACATTGTCCAGCCCAGACAGACATCATTATCAGGGTCCACCTCTGCTGTCCCTGTCTGCCCTCCAGTGGACGTAACACACTGATGCAAGGACGCTGCTCTCAGGGTTTCTGCAGCTTAAGGTAAAGTAGATTTAAGAATTAAAAAAAAAACAGTCTGAATTAAGTTTAAGATCAGTTTTCAAAAACCGAAACTGAAGGACAATTTTGTTTTACCCAAATGGTTGTCACATAATTGTTTTTTTTGTCCAGTTAAAAAGTTAGATTATCTACATCAAATGTTGAAAAAACAACCTTTTTTAGTGGTTCACATGGAAGAAAGTTAACTTATTATGTTATATTATCATAACGGTATCTATTTGGTTTACCAAGAGAAGTGGGAAACATCTGGCATTTCTGGACAGTTTTCTGGGCATTTTTTTTGTGTGTTTCTCACTCTGCATGTGAGATTTCACTGCCTGGATTCCCATCATGAGGAATTTAGAGAGGAATTTATTAAATTATTTAAAGAAAACAATAGATGTTTCCAATTATTTTGAGATTTTACTGTGCAACATGAGAGAAACACGATTCATAAAATCCTACTTCCCATGTCTGAGCATTTTTAGGACGTTTGAAAGATATATCTAAGTCAGTTTGATACCAATTAAGGCCTTACTTTTAGATTAATGAATTTAATTCCTTTAAGACTTTTTAAGAATCCCCATGAAGCCTCACTGCTCTGAAATCTAACAACTCAACGAAAGGAAAGAAATAATCTGCAGATAAATAGAAAAAGGTCATGAATTAAGTCGAGGGAAGCAAATTCAGAAAAGGTTTGGTAAATGTCCCACATCATAACGTCTTCTTTCCTGTGGTGGACAGTAACATGTACATGTACTTAAGTACTGTACTTAATTAAGTTCACTTTCTGAGTATCTGTACTTTACTTGAGTGTTATTTTTTGGAAACATATAACTTTGATTGCATTTGAAAGACAAATATTGTACTTTTAACTCCACTTCATTTCTGTGAAGGCTCTTTTAAACGTTACATTTGTATTAAAGTCCACAGATGTTTTTTTTTTTTTTCTTCTATTCTAAAATGAAAAAGTCCATAAATCCACACTAAATTATTTGTACTGGTAACAGAAGTTTACTTTTAAACTTTAAACTTAAAAACTGTCTAAAAGTTATCTGTGGTCGTGAATTAATATCAACTTAACTACATTAAACACAAGAATCAAGTGCTGAGTCAACATGATCATAATCATCACCAACACACAGCTGAAATTCATATATCAGTGAATCAATACGAGACCACAACAATATGAGCCTACAGTGCAAAGTGACTGCTGAATATATTGTGAGACCAAAGCGACACAGACAACAACAAACGTCACCATCATCCACATCATATCCAAAACAGTCTCCCCCTCTGACCTGAAGGACGACAAATGGCGTTAGGAACAAAAGAGTACCTGAATCTGTTGCTTCTCGTGGAGGGAAATCTGAACCAGGAACCAGAAGGCAGTAACTGAGACTGTGAGTGAGGATGAGCACCGACTGACAGGATGGCCTTTGCCTTTTGCAGAACATGGCTGTGGTACAGGTCTGCGAGGCTGCTTTGCTGGACACAATTTTGGAGAGCGCAGCTGATATTATTCATGAAAGATTTTTCTCTCCGGCTCAGTTCCTGTTGAGCAGTTAGAGAGCTGCAGGTGTGTAACTGGGATGTTAAGATGGGTCGTTTTTTAGTTTTTATTCATTATTTTATTTTGAAGAAGTTGCATCTACAGCAATCTCTACTGTTTGTGAGACAAGACCAGAGGATGAGAAGACTTTTGTTTTAAAGATTATTTTTTTTAGGCGTTTTTGCCTTTATTAGATAGGACAGATCAGCAGCGTGAAAGGGGGAGAGAGAGGGGATGACATGCAGCAAAGGGCCGCAAGCTGGACTCGAACCCGCAACCACTGCGGCACGGACAGTGCCATTATACATGGGGTGCCTGCTTAATCCACTAAACCACCGGACACCCCAGAAGACTTCTGTTTTGAGCTAACCGTTAATGAAGACAAACAGACAAACAAAAACTGCAGTTAAATTTAAAAAAAGAAAATGACAGTTGAGGTCGTTTTTTTGTTACTATGGGCATATTTAACAAACTTTTCATTCTACAGCTTTCAGAAGCCGTCAGTCATTAAGAGCTGTAAATGTATTTTGACCATATGTTTGCAAATGTTAAAAAAGTACACTGATTACTTGGGTATTTTTTAAAAGAAAGTACTCAAATACTTTAACTCAAGTAATAATTTTCACTTGTATTGGAGTAATATTTGACCAGGAGTATCTATACTTTAACTCAAGTAAGAGTTGTGTACTACTGCTTCTTTCCAGACAGTTCAACTTGAAAGAAAACCCACAATAAACAGAAATTCACTATTTAGCAAAGTGTCAAGTCTTTACGAGGCCTCGCTCTCACCACCTGCACACGTGACCCACAGTCGAGTCGAAATAATTAACTGAAGTCAACAATGCAGCACGAGGAAGAGTGAGTCACTTCATCACAACGTTACTGAGCGGAGAAAATAACGGATGGATGTAGGAGAATAACAAGTTTGAGAAAACAGCTGATAACAAAGAGCACTCCCAAAGGTCAGAGCAGAGAAAACGAGGCACTGATGTGCTTTTAATTAACTGATATTAAAACAACAACATTTCTAGGATTTTAGGACTTTTGTAGAATTTTTGGATGTTTCTATGGCATTTCAACAATTTTAGGATGTTTCTGGGATTTTATGACATTTCTAGGATTTTAGGACTTCTCTAGGATTTTGGATGTTTCTAAGATTTTAGGACATTTCGAGAATCTTAGGATGTTCCTGGGATTTGGGGACATTTCTACCATTTTAGGACATTTCTAGCATTAAAGGACATTTCTATGATTTTAGAAAGTTTCTAGGATTTTAGGACAATTCTATAATTTTAGAACATTTCTAGGGGGTTTTTTTCCCCCCAGTGTGAATCATTATTTTTATTGTGAACTATAAAATGTTGGAAGGCCACCCATCCTCCTATCAGGGGCCAGATTTGGCTCGTGGACCCTAAGTTGGGTACCACTGCTCTACACAAAGGTCTAAATTATACAGAAAACACACCAGAACACACTGCTGTGCAAACTATCAAGTCCGTCCGAGGCCTCGCTCTCACCACCTGCACACGTAACCCACAGCCGAGTGAAACAAGTGTGCGAAACACTCTGACAAAGGTCAGAGCGGAGAAAAAGAAGCGCTCATGTGCTTTTAATTATCTGATATTAAAAATTATGTGTCTGATTTTTCTCTCCAGGATTGGACGTCGTCGTGATGATGTCACTGTCTGCTCTGGCATCATCAGTCATGTCATTAGGAGGGGGGGGGGGTCGCTGGCTGTCAGTCTCTGATGACTTCATCCGTGGCCGCAGCCTTCTTTGACGTGTCATCGTCTGTCAGTGACACCCGCCATCACTTCGGCGTGTCATCATCAGTCAGTGCAGCGCAGCGTGCTTAGCGTGTCATCAGTCAGCGCCTGCATGTTGCTGTGGTTTCACCCTCTCGTGTCGTGCGGTCGGAGCCTCACTGATGCTGATTGGAAATAGTTCTCTTTGGTTTCTAAACAGACAAACAACTGCGCTGCTCTCTAAGACTTTAAGCTGCGTCTTCCACATCACATGCAGGGAGAGCAGAGCACAGACCAAACCGCCGCTGCCCACAACCAGATCAGGTTGCTTCAGCGCTGAATTCAGGCAGGACTGGTGCTGGATTACGTCTCTAAACAGTTAGGGGAAGTTTGCTTTCTGAAAACATCACGTGCCAAGAAAAACTGAAATGAAGAAAGGCTAAAAAATAAAAAAAAATTACATAGCACTATTCGCTTGCTTTGATTTAAGGCTGTCTTAAATTCTTAACTCATGTCTAGACGCAGTGTGGAGATATCTGAGTGTTGACGTATCGAATAAACTTGTCCGAAGAATCACTTTTCCAACATTTCAAATGCAAAAGAGCTGTTGAGACAGAGGAGAAACTGAATACTGTAATTAAGTCATTAGCCGCCTCGCTCAGCTAAGAATGTATGACCTGACCCCAAAAACAATAACACAAATTAAGTTTTCTTTAATGCAATAATTATTCAGGTATAGTTTTTGTACATTTTGTCTCCTACACAAGAGTTTAAATCAACTGCCAGCAGAGAATGCTTTTGTCTGTTTATGAAAAACCACAAATATGTACGTTTCCGTGTTTCACTGTCTCATGTAAACGTTTCTGAAATGAAGAAGTAAATAAGGTGGTTTTGTCGTTGCGAGGTGAGGGGGATGGTGGATCGCGTCACATCTTGGCGAGACGCCTGCCGACCTGCAAACTGCTGTTCAACACCAACAAACAACAAAACTGGTTGCTTTTTTGTGAATCATCACTTGTTTCCAGCAGCTTTTTAGGCACAAAATGTGAGTTTTTATGGCTCTTTTTCAGACACAAAAAGAGGATGTTTTTTTTTACTTTACATCGCTGCATTTCCAGCTGAGATTATGCCATTTAAACCGAGTATTTTAAGCCAAAACATGATCTTTTGCTAACCATAACGTGTTTTTTTATGCCTAAAACTAACCGTAGGTTAACCACAGTGTTGCTGTAATGCCAGCAACATTTTGCCAACATTTTTTCTGGCGACCAGGTTTACTAAAATGCTTCTTCAAAATATTTTCCAAACTGTCAGAAATGTAATTTAGTATGTATTTTTGAATTTTATTTATTTTTGGCACATACTGATTGCCCTTAATTCAACTGTTTGGGTTTGTTTTGGGTTTTTTTGCCATGAAACTGTTTCATTTAAGTAAATTGTCTCTAAAGAATATCAAAATCAGCCTTAAGAGAGACTGTGATTTGTTAATGAAGTACATAAACTCCTTTTCAGATGTTTAAAATCAGATGTTAAAAAGTCCCACAGCAATGCAAAGATAACCTAAATCGTCACCACAGGTCTTTCCATCCAATATATGTAAAATGCAAATTTCTCACTCGTGATACAATATTTACTTACTGTGCGACAATATATTGATAAATACTTTATATTTCAATACAACTCGTGCGTGTTACAATTACTGTGTGCAGTCATCGATCATAGACAGTGGGCTCAGTGCCAGGCAGACTTTGTTTTGTGACGCAGGTGAAATCGAGAATGAGGTTCATGTTTTTGTTTCACTGTCCTGTCGACAAAGACATAAAGAAAGTACTTTTAAGTAAAACTATATCCATTTATGTTGATTTATTTTGGTTTGGTGACCATGAAAAATTTCAGATATGTTTTTTTTTGCTTGGTCAGGGAAAAAAACGTAGTACGGAGTATTTTGTTTGGGACTGAGCAGTAACATAACATGTTTTTGGGTTGTTCAGTGCACACTGTTGTAATCGTGTCTTGTAAACACACGAAGGGTTGGGCATGTGTTTGTGTGCATGACATCTAAATAAAGAAATCAATCAGTTACACAGTATTTGTATAAGTGTAAGGTGTATACAGTGTGAATAAAGTTTTTATGTTGTTTTCATTCTATCTTACTTGTATTTTTTATCATGTTCTTCATCTTGTTTAGTTCTTATTTCTCATTCACTGACTTTTCCTTTTTACCTTAATGGCTTTTGTCTCTTGAGCTGCTGTGAAAACGAAATTTCCCCCAGTGTGAGATCAATAAAGTTTATTTTATTTAAAATATGTCCATTTTATCTCGCTAAGTTTGTTGGTGTTGAGTTCTTGACAAAAAAGTTGACTTTTTCACTGGCTGTAAAGTCCTTTTGTACTGCCTGAAAGTTCACAGCGTGCAGAGTATTTTGTGTGTGTGTGTGTGTGTGTGTGTGTGTGTGTGTGTGTGTGTGCGTGCGTGCGTGTGTGTGTATTGTTGTACACACACACACGCACACGATACACAATACATATCCATAAAAAATGTCTTTCCCAAAGCTTCAGTCCATCACACGCTGCTAATCCCACACAATCCTGACCAAGCCTGAAATGGGAGTTTGTGTCACGGGTGGTTTAGAGGTTTTCTACTGTCAACAAAACACTGGCGAGAGAACGAAAGACAGACAGACAGAGAGAGAGACACACACACACACACCGAGAGGTTTGAGAAAAATACAGAAAGAAAGGGATGAAAACGAGCCCACCCCTTCAAGCTGAGAGGCTGAAAACAGAGCGCTGTAACACCAAAAAAGTGCACTCCCACTGCCGCTAATGTGGACCGTGTGTGTCTGTGCCTGAGTGTCCATGTGTGGTTGTGCACGCGTGTGTGAGTCCATGCATGTGTACGTGCAGATGTGCATGTGTGTGTGTGCTGGAGTGGCCTGCTGCGCCGCTCCCAAATTGAAATGTGAAAGAAACGTGTTGGAAGGTGATGACAAGAGTGAAGTGAACCAGTCGTTTCCTGAAGGCGCAGGCCAGATGTGTCGCACACAGAGCCTCAGAAATCTGCAGCACATTTCTCTTTAATAACCAGGATATTTAACCAGGGGAGGCGGGATGACTGTGGGGAGGAACTGAGGGTGAGTGTGTGTGTGTGTTTTTTGTGTGTGTGTGTGCTTACCTGTGTGCGCAAACGTGTGTGTTGGATGTTTGTGTTTGCTGGGGTAATGTGTGCGAGTGTGTGTGCGTTTTCGGGGGCCTGTTGGGATGTGTGGTTTATTACTTTAATTGGACTTTTTTTTTCAGACTGCAGCGCTGCAGAAAAGTGAAGGAAGGAGAGGAGGAGCGAGACGGCAGAGAGAAAGAAGCCTGACAGACTGATGGCCACACCTCCGATCACAACCAAAGACACACACACACACACACACACACACACACACACACACACACACACACACACACACACACACACACACACACACACACACACACACACACTGGGTCTATTCCATACTGTACTCAGCTACTGACCACAATGCCCGCCACTTCCTCCAGGAGCGAGCCCTGGCGCCTAGAATAACAAAGAAAATATTCAGCTCCATACTGTCTGATGTCTTAATATTTCCAACCCCTCTGTTCTCATATACGCATGATTCATGGATTATAACTTAGAAATACAATCAGATCCTTTTCCACTGATCCTTCTGCTGGTTAAATAAAGCGTTCTGAGAAAGAAACTGCAGGAGGAAATAATGCAGATTGTGCCAGGGCCTGTGTACTGTGAGCACAGATTTATACAGCATTTCAGTGGGCAGACAGTAAAATCACTGCATGGGCTGACTTTAAGTGGGAAGAGACTGTACTGAAAACTGAATTTAAAGTCTGAAAAGCACAAATTGACATTTTATTTGGTGTTTTGTTTTCATTGTATCCTTTAATAACTGCATCAGCCGCATGATGGACAGCTGGGATTTAAAAATTTAAAAACCTGCAGAGAGCAGGGATTAATCAAACAACACATGTTGATACAAGATCAAGGCTGGAAGCCAGGGGCAAACGGCGGGCTCTGCTCAAATTTTAAAAGATACGCACCTCTAAAGTGCACAATTAACATCATGCATCACTGTTGTTTGATCTGCAGCAGGGCTGTAACCATGGAGACAACACTGGGGGGACCAAATCTGTGGGAGCACCTCGTGTATTTCTGCTCTATGCGCCTCTTGTTTTTGCCAAAGCACTCGAAGCACCTCGAGTTAAAAAACATTCAGTTCAGAGTAGAAAGCACCTGACGTCATTGGTGTTTTTTTCCTGTTGTCTGATCAGATGAATTGAGAGGCTGGCCTCCAAGTACACTGTAAAATCTGAAAAGTTGATCTTAAAATAATCTTGGAAACCCACTGCCTTTATAAAAGTAAACATAACTACAAATCTTTATTTAGTCTTATTTATATCTTAGTTTTAGGTTTACTTCAAATTTAGTCAAACTTTAAAAAAGACAAGTGAAATCACCTCATTCTGTCTGTTAGAAACTTCAGGAAACCAAGACTCAACTTGATCATGTCAAAAAGGATTTCGCCAACGAGTTAGTTGATCTGTGAATTTGGTTTTCTTAACATGTTAAAGAAAACACAAACTTGATTGACGTTGATCGGCGTCAAAATGATATCCGGTGCTAGTTGGACGTATCGCACTGCAGACTGCACTTACACATTGCTTTTCTAATCTTATGAACACACAAAGCGCTTTAACACTACAAGTCACATTCACACATTTGCACACTGGTGGCCGAGGCTACCGTACAAGGTGCCACCTGCTGCTCCGTCACCGTTCACACGCACTCACACTCTGATGGTGCAGCATCAGGAGCAATTTGGAGTTCAGTATTTAGCCAAAGGATATTTCGACATGTTGACTGGAGGGCCCCAGGACCAAACCACCAACTTTCCGATTAGAGGATGACCCGCTCTACCTCTGAGCCACAGCCACGTGTGAACAAACTACAGCCACGAGTACTTTCTAATGTTTTACAAACCGTAGTACGGCCTGACAACTGACAGCAGACTGTCAAAAACCCTCGACTCATCCTAAAATAAACCTTAAACTAACCATCAACCGAAGCTCCTGGATCAGCTGCTGGTACTTTCTGTCATTTGTTCTCTTTCAGAGGCCCTCATGTGCCCACATGGATCTGTCTCTCTGTGTCCAACATACTATTGGATCTGATGAAAGCAGCAGAGAGCAGTAACTCTGCCGTTTAGTGGAGTAAAATTACTTTTTCTCACTGGAGTCTGGTGTTTTTGATATAAGCGGATAAAATCTCCATCAGTATGGGCTGTCTGACGGCAAGATAAAGCGGTGAAAACATTGTAGGCTAAATAAAGCGTAGGCCTATTGATTTTTTAGGTGGCTTAAAAGGAATCATTGAGCAGTTTGCTCAGCACTGTTGATTATGTGTACGTGACTCAGCGTTTTTTTACCTCAAAGTTATTGTAAATAAACAGCTGTGATTCTGCCTATATCACAGACTGTGAATAATATAGGTTTGTTGCAGCTAGCTGAGAGAGGGCATATCTCCACCTGCCGTGGTGGAGTCAGACATGCGTCGAAAAAAGGAGTAAATGACCTAATCAAGCTCAAACCGTAGCTCGACTAAACTGTGCATGTAAACGTACTGGGTGTCCCAAAGCTTAGCTGAGTGCTGCAAATTGGAGCTAAATTGTCAGCCCAAATTGGCTGTCCACAGACCCAAAACCTCCCCGATTCTTGCTGCCATTTATGTTCTCCAACTAACTCACACTTGATCTTTTGGTGCCAGAACACAGCCAAATATGCGCCGACACTCAACCACAACAGGACAAACACAGCATGTCAGCGTTTTACCCAGAAACGACGCCACAATCAGCTGCAGCGGGGCGCTGTGAAAGGCCACATTGTGAGTGCTGCAGAAGAAGAGGTGCAGCTTGTTTGGGCCGGAGGAAGCTGCTATTTACACAAAAGGTGTCGGAGCAGCACACATTTAATTGCTTTGGCTTGTGCGTGTCCGTGCGAGTGTGTAATGAGAGTGTTTAGCTGTGTAAGCCTGTGTGTGTGAACATAATCGCCCATGATATACAACGTTATGGCCGTTTCTTAATAGCAGTGTTTTAAGAACGGCCATTAATGCAGCTTGTAAAATATTCCCAACACCACGCCAAACACTCACTTCAGTTTCACCTCCCTCTCTCTCTCTCTCGCTCCCTCCACCTCGCTCTGCCCCTCTCTCTCTTTCCCTCACCTCATTTGTGGGAGAATTTATTTAACTCGTTAAAAACAATTCTCTGAATATTCCCAGCTGAGTGACCAGGCTTCCGTTTTTTTCCCCTCGTTCATTCTTTCTCTTCGCTCCCTCTTTGTTTTTTTCCTCTCTTCTCTTAAACTAACCTGTATAATGTTGTCAGAACTGCTTGAGAATGAAGTGCTAAGTGTTGCTTTTTATGGGGAGGAAACAGACTGGAACAGCGGGTGTGTGTGTTTTCTGATGCCTACCCGACACACACACACGTATATACATTCACACGCACTGAGAAAACCCCACAGTGAATATGTTATGAATTACAACCTGTTCACTGATGAGACAGCCCCGAAGCTTTGAGCGAGCAGATCATTAGCGTTTGTGTTGTGTGTGTGAGCGTGTGTTTGCGTGTGTTTTTAGGGTTGACAGTATCATTAAGGCACCTTGGTGAAAATCTGTTCTCAATTGTTGTGGTGATTTCTGCTGTTTTAATTTGGACAGTAAAGGCGCTGCCAGCTCTACCCGCCGCGATGCCGTGACCACTTAGCAATGTTAACTCCATTCCCATGCACACAAGCCCTACACACACACACACACACACACACACTTTCATGTATTGTGCCCATAAATGCTCAGCACACAATTTGTTTTTCAAATCTGTGATGTGTCATGAGTGAGGACTCCTTTGTTTAAAGGGTGTGAATAATGTGCAGAAAATTACTTAAACTGTCTTCAAAAGTGTTGGAAAACAAAAACCGAAGCATGGCTCCTCTCTTTTTCTGCATCATACTAATAAGTATACAAGTAGTCTAATAACAGGGAGGCAAGCAGGGGAAATATTATTATCTGAAATGTGAACATAGCAGAGATCAGAGCAGAGCTGCAGAGCGGCTGTCCAACTCCACATTCAAGAGAGACTCTGAGCATTTCCACGACAAGCGGTGTTCCTTCATTAATCATTTCAGAGGCTAAAAGTGAAGCTCTGTTTCCTCTGTCAAGTTTATAACTACAGCTTTTAGTTGGCTTCTCAAATGTCCCTTGACATTTGCTGAAGAAACAGGAGATGACAAATCTGCTGGTTGAAGTCATGTTACGTCCAAAAACATAAGATTCATTAAGGGCCTAAATACAATCCCGTTGTTCCTTGCAAGTTACTTTGCACCCAGGATTTGTCCTATATGTTTAATTAGCAAAAGTGAAATTGGATTCAAAGATAATGATAGCATTCTGGCACTAGGCTATTTGACAGGTGCCATTTTATCAAATGTATCATCAAATTCTGATTTCAGATTTTGGGTTTTAAACCTGCATTTAAATGTTTTGGTCATTTGAGTCAAAAGCTAAAATGACCTCTTTTCTGCGAAGGCTTGAATTCATTCAGAACATTTTTTCTCTTCCCTCTCCCTCCCTCCAGGCTCTCTGCTGTCCCGGCTGACAGCTGCTACGAGCACCTCTGACTCCGCCTGAGGATGAGAGAAGCTAAAACACGATTGAATGGAACTAAAACAATTCCTGAAGCAGCTGCACCAGAAACAGAAATGAATACCACTAAGCAAATTTTGCAAAACAATTAGATCAGAAGACATGGAGATTACATGAGTCCTCCTATTATTGCACCTATTGACCCTAAAGCAGCTTGTTGTCATCGATAAACTGTTCACAGCGCAGATGTTTGCCAGCTCAGGATAAAGAATGCAGGACGTTTCTGTTTCTTTACGTTTAAATTTGATTTCCACGGTGTCGAAAAAGCCACTCATACATCACGTTGGAACATTAGCGGGGTGTAATGGTAGTAATGGTAGTAATGGTGGTGCTGGTGGAGCAGTGAGGGGTCCTGGGATTTTAACGGAAACCAGATGGATGTTTGGATGGCACCGAGTTCCCCTGCCTCACCCAACAGGAAATGGAATTATGGGCGATTATTCACGCTGCTCCCAGCGTCAAATCTCATCTTATAGGTTTATGATATCTTTGTTTTGAAAGCGTGCACGTGTGTGTGTGTGTGTGTGTGTGTGTGTGTGTGTGTGTGTGTGTAAGAGCGTGATTAGGTATGAGGGGTGTTGGCCATTAAATCGAGCTAATAAAGTCTGTTGCCTTTCATTAGTGTGCGTTTAAACGGCAGAATGAGTTTGTGTGTGTTTAGGTGTAGCTGACTGTGTCTGTGTTAACTGGGTGATACTTTGTGTGAGTGGACAGCCTGCAGTTGAGAGCTTGTGTGTGTGTGTGTGTGTGTGTGTGTGTGTGTGTGTGTGTGTGTGTGTGTGTGTGTGTGTGTGCGTGCGTGAGTGTGTGTGTGTGTGAGTGTGTATTCATTGAGCATGTGTTATGTTGTTAATAGCACACCTCGTTGGGCAGGCAAAATGAGGTCGTTAAATTGGTGTACAACTATGCTTGTGTACTCAGATTTAACAAAAGACTGGTTTGTATTTGTAAATGTATGAGTAGTGTGTGCATGTGTGTGCATGTGTGTGTGTGTGTTGCAGCATGTGAGATGCTAGCATGATAGTTTCCAAGTTTAAGAAACACAACCATCTGTTCATCTTGTTCTGATCTTTGACTGCAGCAAACTCATCATAGTTACCAGTGTTATGCATGAGTGTGTCTAACAAACGTACTCGTGTTTTTGGTGAACGGTGTACAGAACGTATCTGATTCAAACGAAGGAACTTGAGCATTTTTCACTCTCACAACAGTCAGCATTAGTAACACGCTGTAATTTACAGCACCCGAGGATTTACAGCACCCAGCATGCCGGTGTTGTGCCAGAAACTGTTTCTGCGTTGATATGTGTTTCCCTTTTACCTAAATCTGAACTAAGCCTTTTCTTTAATATGATAGTTTGGGATTTTTGAAGGGCTGTATGTGATACTTATGTATAGTCAATGTATTGTAAACTGATGGTTGGCGTGCTCCCAGTTACAGGGCGCACCCCGCGCAGGGGTTGATATTAAAATGTATTTTAGCCACTTTAAAAAAGGAAGGAATATAAAATGCAATTAAAATATTTAAAAAAGTAATAGTTTTCAGTAAACTACATGCCAAGTCAATTTTTTTATGATCACAAGGATATGTCTATCATTTGCAGCAAGATTGATTTTTATAAACCATTTTTTGTGCAGTGTCAAATACTCAGTCATACCGCTCTGCCCGTAAAATGCGCTTTTCAAAATCAGGCTATAGAAATTATTTTATATATCAGTCCTTATCATAAAGATAAAGATAAAATATGAATTAATTTTCACAATTTTAACCCATTAAATGTCAGGTTTTTGTCATGATGCCACTATATTTTTAGATAAAAACATCATATATAATACTTTTTTTTTTTTTACACACACACATATATATATATATATATATATATATATATATATATATATATAGATATAGATATATTTACTTTTTTTTCCGATATACTACATGCAAATTCAATTTTTTTTTTTTTTACACTGCCTGTCACATCCTGGGATATATCAATATTTAGCAGTAACAGTAATTCTGACAGTGCACCTTAGTGGAAATAGCATGTATTTTCTCCATATGCCAAATATGGTAAAATGGCATCAACAGGTGGAAAATAGTACAAAATTACAAATTCCAAGGCGAAAGCCCAGAATGACACCCAGAAATAATACAGTGCATGTTTTTATGCTTTGATGGCTGTGGGATCAAAAATTGCAGTTTGACTGTGTTTCAGTGGAGCAGCTTTTGAAGTTTAAAGTATGAATGTAAAAGTTTTGTTTGCACAGTGTATTTTAGACTTAGTGTAGAATCTTGCCAAAATGCATGCCATATGCACGAACACAGCCAAAATGATCAAAACAATGAAGAATGAAAAGTGTGTAAAATGCGCCATAATTCCCTAAGGGTTAATATTCAGTCTACTTTGGCCCCATTTTGAGGGTGTTTACAGGTTTTAACTAAAAACAGTTGCCTAGTGTTTCTGAAAATTAGTGAACAAAAAGCTTAAGTTATGGGCCGTGAAACCAAAACAATAAGCTGAAAGATGCAAAAACACTGCACTGAGGTGAGGGGAACTACAGAAACAACTGGCCATTTTCTTTGGATTAATCACTGCGAGCGACCGCTTTAACAACACACATCTGACCCACCATGGACATAAAGATTTGGATTAAAGCTGCTTTAACTTCTGTGCACTTAACATGGAGTCTGCAGAAGCAGGTATGTGGAGGGTGGGACTAGTTTCTCTGATCCTGCCTATCACCAGGAGCACAGATGATGATGTGTTCACACAGCTGCAATCTCAGATGTGGCTATTTTAGCAGCTCCTAACTCCACACCTCGCAACGGGATACACTTTATTACAACACACACACACAAACACACACACAAACACACACACACCAATGTGCTGGGAGCACCCCTCCCAGTCATGCCTGGCAACTTTGTAGTTTCTCACAGCTCGGTTCCCTGGAATCATAAAAACCCAGGCCAAAAAAAATCTAACCTGGGTACCTGCGACATGCTTCAATCATTCTGTGCCCTTTAAACGGAGCGGGAGGTGGGAAAAGTCTCGAATACTTTCAGTTTAACCGACTCTAATCTGTGTGCTCTTTAGCAGCTCATTATGCCAGCTAATTAAGACGCAGAAACAAACTTAGAAAAGGGGGGAAAAAAAGAAGGACGAGGCTGATTATAGAGCTGCTGCATACTTTTTTAAATCAAGTTTGGTCCTTCGACCTCACAAAAGAAACAAATACCCTTTTAACAGCAGAATGAACGCACAACTGCTCGTGTTATTTAACTGTACTGCATATGTTTATCTTGTGTTTATTTATACTGCATAAATCTTTTTACCACAATGTTGTGTTTTTAACATTATTGTACAAGTATGATTATATATATTTTTTAATTATTATTTTATGCTTTAAAACATCCAGCAAGGGGACCGTCAATGATAACCCACCTTTCATTAACTTGGGTGCATTTACATTTGTTTGCATGTAAGAGTTACAGTTAGGGTTATCAAATGTATCTTTTCAAATAAACTATGAATAAATCGGATTTTTTGCAAACATTGAATAGAGAGATAAGATACTTTTGTGTTTTTGCAGGGATTTTTTTACTTGCTAATCTACTGGTTGCAGTTATGGCAAAGCTCACGACAGCTGAAGACAGTTTGTGAAAGCACGTGGTGGTATGCCTCTGTGCAAGTTACAGTTTACATCCATGTCTGTGAAAACACGGATTCCTCCCACACATCTCTCCCCTGTAGCACAGAAAACCTACACAAACACTATTTCAAGGTGGGTGCCTAAGGTTCTTGAGTTATGGCCCAAAACATGCTTTATGAGGTCACTGTTACCATGACCTTTGACCTTCAAACATCAGATTGTAATGAGTTCTTTCTTGAATCCAGGTGGACATTTGTGCCAAGTTTGAGGAAACTTCCTTCAGGCCATGTTCAGTTATTGCATTCATGAAAATGAGATGGTCCCCCTGAATCTCAAAACTTTGACAGATCAAACGAGAACTATCTACGTGACTAGACAGCAGCAGTTACGTTTCTTTTCCGACTGCTTTCACTTATGCAACTTTGCTGCACGTAAAAATATATAGAGGATTTTTTTAGCTCTGTGTCACTGCAACAGTTGCCAAATTCAATGATGGATTTTCGGAAAACTATCGGAGCAGGTTTTGCTCATTTTCTCAAGTCAACCTTTTCTGTTATGTGTTGCATTAGGATGTTTGTGTGCCAAGTACACAAGCTGCAATCATGAGTCAAACTTTTACCATCTGTTAATGAAGGCGGATGGAGTTTGCTTTTAATTTAGTGCAACTTTTATGTCTGCTTTTAATGAGTCGAACACCATGTGCGCCAATGTCATGTGTTAGCTTGGGTCTTTCCTGTGCTGCCTGCCTGCCCGTCTTCCAGTGCTAATGTGCTAATCTGCTGTTTAGTCCAACCAGATGGGTTTCTCCCCCCACACTGGGGGGAAATGGGGGAGTGGAGAGAGAGAGGGGAGAAGAGGAAGTTACCTGCAGAGATCTCCCCTCATTAAAAATCCCTCTGCCGAAATTACACACCCCACACTCAATCTCTCCCTTCCCTCTTCCATCCCCCTTTCCCAGGATAACCGAGCAAACTTTTATTAGGCAATGACAGCCTCAAACACCAAACTCTCCTTCACTCTTTCTCTCTGCAGCTATTTACTTCCTTCCAATTACTCGCTAAAATCCATCTCAAGCTAACGTCTGACAGTTAGCCCGAATAGAGACGTCATACTTTGGCATCCACTTCACAGGCCTGTTGGCATATGTGCTGACTTCACATAAAACTAACACATTCCTCGCCATAGACGAGAATAAAACGAGAGCTGGAGATGAAAGCGAGCGAGATCTGAGAGCTAGATTGATATATATGTGTGGAAACACGATATGTTAAAGAAAAGGAGATGAAAAACACATATGAAACCCAATCAGGGAGACCACACATACTCTATCCATCATTCACACACACATGCATACGCGCACATGCTAACAGCTCTCTTGCCTATGCCCTCTGAACGTCTATCAAGTTCAGACCATCATGCATGAGCGCATTCAACAAGTAAGGGGAGGCGTAGGGCCGAGGGCAGGGGCAAAAAGAGGTGGAGGGAGGAAAGATGGAGGGAGGTTAAAACCTTCCTTGGAAGGCAAATAAGAGCGGACTGTTTTAAAGGCCTGATTAAAATTCTTATACTTCAATACTCTGCTCTTTAAGTGGGCTGTTGACAAAAACTACAATTACGACCACACACTTGTATGCCTTTGTGCACCAGTCAAGTTTCTCTAACAGTTTACATTTATGTGTGTTAAAACATGGATGCCTCACACACAACTTCCCTCCGGCAGCACAAAATATCTATACAGTCAGCTCAGTGTCAAGATTAGCGTCACCAATTCAGTATCTGACCAAATGTCTTCCCTTCGGTTCCTGAGTTATGGCGTTAAAAAACAGGCAGAAAAGTGTTTTTGCACATCATGATGTCACAGTAAAGTTGACTTTTGACCTTTTATGTATAAAATATCTTCACTTCACCGTTTTATCCTGTTAGGTACGTGTGTGAACTGTTGTTCTAACCAGTTTATTCTTAAGTCCAAGTGGACATTTGTGCCAAATTTGAAGAAAATTTTCTCAAGGTGTTCTTGAGATAACATGTCAATAAGAATGAGACAGATGCCACATTAGGTGACCTTTGACTATAAAAATGTTATCAGTCTAACGTTGAGTCTAAGTGAACGTTTGTGCCAAGTTTGACGACAAAAATACCCATGAGCTGTTCTTGAGATATTGTGTTCACAAGAATGGTACAGATGAGGTCACAGTGACCTTGGACCAAGAAAATCAAATCAGTTTGTCGTTGAGTTCAGGTGAACGTTTGTGCCAAAATTGAAATAATTCCCTCAAGGTCGTATTGAGATACAGTTTTCACAAGAATTAGAGGGATGCAAGGTCACAGTGACCTTGAACTTCTGCTATCAAATTCTGATCAGTTCATTGAGTTCAGGTGAAAGTTTGTGCCAAATTAAAGAAATTCTGTCAAGGTATTCTTTATATATAGTGTTTACGAGAAAACAACAGACGAGCTGTGTTCGAAATCATCCCCTATCATGGATTTAGTGCACTATATAGTGTGTGCACCATTTTTAGTGTTGTTCGAATTCTCAGCTGTTTTCATCCACTATGTAGTGCACTATAAATACCCACAATGCAAAGCAAATTTGAGTGTGCATACAGTGTACCCTACATTCAACTCCTGTACACCACAATGCAATGCGGTCATGTATTTCCAGGGGGAAAAAAACCAACGTAGTGTCTGAACTCCATTTGGTTATTCACTATATAGTGAACTAATTAATACACACTGCATAGTGAATAGTGAGTGAGTGATTAAGGGGATTGTTTCAAACACCAAAGGCGACAGTGATCTTGAACTTTGACCTATGACCACCAAAATCTAATCAGCTAAATTTTGAGTCCAAGTAGACCTTTGTGCCAAATCTTTAAAAAAAAGTCCCTCAAGGCATTCTTAAAATATTGCATTCGAGATTAATGGGAGGGACGAATGAACTGATGGATGGACGGACGGACAACCTGAAAACCGAATGCCTCCGGCCACGGCTTTCACCAGCGCAGAGGCTTAAATGGGGAGTGAAAGAAAGAGAAAAGAGTGCCAGTGCTGTGAGGCGGTGCTGATTCTGAACAGGCTGTTTAACGACGGAAACTCTGCTTCAAGAAAACTCCACCGCTCTTGTTGAGAAAATCTCATATCATGAGGAGAAAAGAGTTGCTGAAAACCTTCATATCAAATTTTAAACTCATGGAGAAATTTGATAGAGGTTAACGGTGGCAATCTCTCTCTCTCTCTCACACACACACATACACACACACACACACACACTCACACACACACACGGGCTCCATCTTTCATCAAGACAATGATCTCTTTTCCTGGACTGTCTACACACTCACACACTCAAAACCAAACCGCGGGACTAAAAACGGTCCTTGTCATAGTCTATTAGGAGTAAATTTGCTGTGTCCACAGAGTTGTTTCTCTCTTTCCCATTTCAGCCCCTTTCACTCTGTTTTGATTGCTCACTGGATTTGGTACCTCTCACCGCCTCATAGTATTTAGGAGGATTTAGCTGCTGCCATTAGCCACACGCAGTTTGATCAACAGATAACACCAGAGCTGTTTTCCAAACGAGCTACTGAGTCCAACGATCCATCTTCTCCTGACTGCTGAGACACAAACAAATACATTTTTAATTCATCTCCTCCTTCTTCTTCTTCTTTGCATCTTGATCACGGACTATATTTTAAAAAATGATTTAGCCACCCTGACATCACCGAGTGGTTTGTGGAATTCCATTTTGAAGCTTCAATTTTGCCACTTTGTTCGTCACCATTTTGGATTTTTGGAGCCATTTTTGGAGCGGTGACCCAAGGTGACCATATTTGGACAAGAGCTAGGCTTAGGCGATATGGAAACAAGTCACCATCATTTTTTTCACATCAGTCGATATCGATATATATCACGATATACATCAAATCAATATTTCCGTCAAGCTTAAAGGTTCCCTTTGACTCCTAAGTGAAATATGAAGACACCGAGACACCGGCGGAAAATGAGAGCGGAGCGGAAATTCAGAGATATTGGTGGAGAAATCAGCGGTGAATGAGGGCGGAGCAAAGCGGACATTCAGAGACACCGGCGGAGACATTGGCAGTGAATGTAAATAATGGGGGCAAAAAACTCAAAAACTTTGTCCACAGTTTTTTTTGTCTCTCTGATTGTATCTGCCTTTACAAAAAAAACAAAAAAATTCCACTGGTTTAGTTTTCGATATATTCCAGTTTCAATGATGCTCAGAAACATGCAGCCTTATTGGCTGACAGAACACTGATACTGGACAAGTCTGCTAAAAAACTGGATTACTTTGAATTTCAGTGTCCAATACCAACATTTTAAAGAATAGTTCAACATTTTTGGAAATACGTTTAATTCTCTATCTTGCTGAAAGTCGGATGAGAAGCTCAGTGTCACTCACATCTTCCTATCTGTCTGCACAGTAAATATGAAGTTACAGCTAATAGCCAATTAGCTTAGCCAAGCACAAAGACTGGGAGCAGGGGGAAAAGCCAGCACGACTCTGTCCAAAGGTTACAAAATAAATCCACCTTCCAGGAGTCTTGTCATCACCGTGAGGTTGTCAGGCGTCCAGTCAAGAGTTATTAAATACTATAATATAATTCTGTGTGCAACCCATGGATGCAAGAAAGGGCTGGATACTATGTTAACAATGGTGATGCATTCAGTCTAATAAAAGTTGCTCACTGGATGCATGTACTTATATGTATAAGCCTCTGCAGGCCTCCTCACTTTTCCCCATTTTTGGGCCCAAAGCATGCAAACTAGTGTCCTTCCCAACTTTTTTTAAACGATTATTTTGGGCATTTCTGCTTTGTTTTGATAGTAGTGATAGAAAAAGCAGCCGAGAAAGAGGGGATGACATGCAGCAAAGCACACAGGTCAGATTCAAACCCTGGCTGTTGTGGTAAGGACTCAATCTTAATGGTATGCACTCTACCCCGTGAGCCTCTGGGGTGCTCCAAGTCATTCTCAATTTGTGATGCTCAGAAAAATATATTTGCCATTTTACGGTGGCTCCTTTTCCGATGCTTATGCATGAGAAAAATGGGCCAGTGTGCATGAATGGGGAAATTTCAATACCCCATACAGCCACTATGCCAAAATTGCTTCAAAGTCCAGCTCTATTCCTGGGGACTCGCTGCAGCCAAGAAATAGCTCGGCACAAAGACTTGAAACAAAGTTAATCGGCTGCTGGATGTGGAATCATACAATATTTACAGACATGAGAGTGGTATTAATCTAATCATCTAACTCTCTGCAAGAAAGCAAATAAGCCTTTCTCTCAAAAAAATCTCTCTGGAAAAAATTAGGGAAAGATTTTTGTTATGATTATTATAAAGTCAAAAGTAACTGCTGGATGATGACGCAAACTCCAGCCTTTGATTTGCTACATAAAGGGCTCACACTTCTGGTATTGGCACTGAATGATGACACTGGACAGAAATTGTGTTTTGTGAATTTTCCTACTGAATTAGGGACTCTAAGCAGAATTTTTATTTCTGGGCAAGCTGTTGTTACTATCACTTTTGTGTCAAGGACAGCAAGTATTTTTCTTTACATAATTAGCAATATATCTCTTGATTTCTATGGGTGACTACCAACGGTGATCAAACTCATTGATATAATAACTATCACACAACAATTACCACCGGTATCTAATGATATCATGTGATTGACTTATAGATTTTCCAACAAAAAAACAAAAAAATGCTACTTTCAGTCTTCACAATCTCATTTAACATAGTTGTGTTGCAGGTGGAAACATAGTGACTGGTCTCTGTTGCAAAGTTTTGGAGCCGTGTGCTTCATAAAGTCAAGGTTTCCAAAACATTTTCAAATCAGAACCCATATAAAAAATTTGTTTTTCATGCCGCTGGGCCAAGGCTGATGAAAACACATTAAAAGTCAGCAGAAAAGAAGCATGACCCATTTAGAGCTGTAAACTGCAGTTCAGAATCCAAGCTGTAAATCACAGGTCTGACCATTGCTCCGGCTTCAAAAGAAAGTTTAATATAAAGTATTACATCAACACACAAAAACATATATATCTGCCCTAAATATCCGTCTATCTGTGCACTGGGCTCTTCAATCCGGCTTGTATGGAGAATTATTTTTGTCCCAAATGTATGCAGACAGCCACAGAAAACATGACTACTCCTCCGCAGTATTTACAGGACTTTTCAACAGTCCTCTGCACTCTTGATTTATGAAATAATTACAGTATCTGCTTCCTAACCGCACCTCGGTCCACACTGTTTGAAAGACAGGCAAGCATGCACTAAATTATAAAAGGGGACCACGGGGGAAGACAGGGGAAGATATGGAAGATGAGACTAAAGAGAAGGAGGGAGATTGAGGTGGACGAGGACAGAGATAACAAGAATAGGTGAAACTCAGCAGCAATGTCTCTTCACAGAAATATAATCTGGTTACAAGATTGCAACAGACAAGGTCACAGTGACCTTTACCTTTTACCACCAAATTATAATCAGTTCATCTTTATGTCCAAGTGGACGTTTGTGACAAATTTGAAGAAATTCCCTTCAGGTGTTCTTTAGATACTGCACTCCCAAGAAAGCAAGAGACTAGAGCACAGTGACCTTGACCTTTGATGACCAAAATCATATCAGCTCCTTGTTGAGTCCAAGTGAATGTTTGTGCCAAATTTAAAGAAATTCCCTCAAGGTGTTCTTGAAATTCTGTGTCCACGAGAATGCAATGAATGAGGTCACAGTGACCCTGACCTTTGATCACCAAATGCTTATCAGTTCTTCTTTTAGTCCAAGTGGACATTTTTGTGCTAAATTTGGAGACAATTCCTCCAAGTGTTCTTTAGATAGCGCCCTCCCAAGAAAGCAACAGACTAGGTCACAGTGACCTTGACCTTTGACCACCAAATTTTTAATGATTTCTTCTTTAATTCAGGGTGAATATTTTTGCCAAATTTGAAAAAAATCCTTCAAGGCCTTCTTGAAACAGAAGCAAGGTCAAAGTGACCTTGGCCTTTGACCATCAAATTCTAATCAGTTCATTGCTGGTCTAAAGGGACGTTTGTGCCAAATTTGCAACAAAAAAAAAAAAAATCCCTGTGATGAAGTCTAGCTATATCATGTTGTAGCCGCGTGGATGAAAATGAGATGTATAAGACCTGTATGTGTTTGATAGAATAAGGAAGTTCAGCAGCGTCTGTGTGACAAGTGCGCACACATACACACACCGCATCTTTTACAAATGAGACACTGCATAAAGCCGCAGCATTAGGGCTCAGAATCAGACATTTTTGGATAAATCTGTCCTGACTGTGTGGTGCTATGAAAGCCCAGTTTCAGAGGTTCAGAGCACCGCTGAGCCAAGAAACAGTCCGCTGGTTAGACGTACACAGATTAGCAGCAGGCTTTACTGTCAGGGAGTATCAGTGTCCGTGTCCTTTGACTCCACGGCTATAAAAACAACATTTATAAGGTTTAATACAAACACTCGTGTATTACAGGGAGGTTTAGGAACAGTTAATGGCGTATGTGACAGTTTGTTTCCCTTTCATAATGGGATCTGAGCAGAGCAGGTAATTACAGCAGGCAGTTTCTTAGGCTGCACAGCAATGAATGTTTACCAGTCTGGGAAAAAGTACAATATAAGTGTTGGAGCCTCAAAGTATCAGTGGGATTAGTGACAAACACGCTAAAACCATAATGATATTCTAACCCTACTTTTAATACTGTCCTCCTCTCAATCTGTTTGGCTGGACCGCAGCATGCAAAGCCAGCCTTATAAAGCAATTTCCTACTTGTTGCTGATTAACCATTTGAAAACCGAGCAAATGGGCTTGATTTCTTTCAAAAACATAGGAAGAAGGCAATTACCAATGAAAGGAGAAATAAGCCAAAATTAGCAAGAAATTAGTAACAAGTACAAGAAAATTACCTGATAATAAGCAAGAAAAAAGACAAAGACAGTTAAAAACAAACAAATAAGGAAATTACCTGGAAAAAAGTGCATAAAATGTATAATATTTTTTCCCCTAACATTTTTTCTTCTATAGCTTTTTAAAATTAACTGTCTAAATCTACCAATTTCTTGCATTTGTGGAACATTTTCAAACATTTTTTCAAACAACTTGCCCATTGCCTTTTGCCCTTTGCACATTTATCACAGTATTACTGTATACAGAAACCCAAAAGGTATGTTTTTCAATACCGTCATAAATACAGGCACTCCTCTTTCTAAAACTCTTTCTTAAACTCATTGTATGTAGTGCACAGCACGCACCTCCAGAGCTCATTCTCCAGTCTCTACTGGTGGAACAGGCAGCTGAGCTGAAAGACAACATGACACCGAATGGTGGAGGGAGAAGTTACAGGACTGTAAACAGCCGACAGCCAGCAACAACAGAGAGAGACTGTAACAGCATGGTTTTTAAATTCTAACTTGGTGAATTTCACATTTATTTTGACCAAAACGGAGCTGGTGATTGTCAGATCAGTGGACTTACTAACTGGAATACAAGCAAGAGTAACCAAAATGATTTGGGTGAGTTATGGTTCTGTGGAGGTTAAATGATGTGTGTTTTATGATGACTTAACAAGGCAATAAAGCTTCGTAAGTCTTCAGTCTTGGTGTAAGAATTTTACTTTTCTTAAAGGTAAGTGACTTTCTTTTGCGTATTTAGTGGTCTGAAAAGTGGAAGGTAATAGCTTTTGCCATATGCTGTATAACGTGGTGAAATTTCAGGAAGGTGTGAGCCTAGCTCAAAGGTTTAAATACATGTAAGAAAAGAAAAGTGATTATGCTCCAGGTTTCAAAGGGTCAAACAAAAAGGATCTTACTGTTTAACAGAAAAGTGCATCTCTGCATGGGTCCTTTCAATAATGTTGTCAGACACTTAGAATAACAATCTGAGCCTATCAGTGACAAAAAAAACAAAAAAAAAAACAAGCCCTTTAAGGGGACGTAAACTGATGACACAAAAATGCCCCAAATGGTGACATTACTGTTTTCCTGCCGACTGCTGCAGCCCTCTCGCTCAATACTGGACTGATTTCAAAAGTTCTTGTTCCCATTAGTCACTAAAAATATTATCTCATCTCAACACAACTAGACAACACACAAACAAACAAACAAACAAACAGACACCACCTTGGCAAGGCGGTGTGATGTCAGCAGGTGTGGTCAGTGCCGTCCAGCTGCATCCTCCTCAGCAGGGGTGCTAGCAACATCCTCACTGCCTCATTAACAAATCATAAAACCTTCACAAGGGCATTTGTGTGTGGGTGTGTCAGACAATACTCAGATGGTCCGTTCATGTGAAAGATGAAAGACTGAAAGACTTGGTGAGTACAGTCACACACACACTAACAACTCAACTGTGACCAAAATGTGTAGTTTTCTGGAGTAATTAGAGGGTTTGAGTGAAGGACTGCCAGTGTCTCAGCTGGTGTGCGGCCAAAGTAAAGTCAACAACTCCTAATTTTCTAAAATATAAGAAAGATGAATGAACAGATGGGCCAGTAAACACAAATGTGATGGAAGGACGGATTGATAAATTATCAAAAGATGGCTGGGAATACTGGGGAAAACTAGAACCACTGCCTCTGCAAACCCATCAAGCTGCAATTGCAGATGACATCCATGTCTATGAAAACATGGCTGCTTCACACACACCTTTCCCCCGGCAGCACAAAAGATCTATACAGTCAGCACAGTTTTTAGGGTGTCAAGACTAGTGTCACCAATTTAGTGTCTGATCAAACGTCTCCCCTTCTGTTCCTGAGATATGACATTGAGTAATGGCCAGAAAAGAAAACATCATCACTTCATCATTTTATCCTATTGGGCATTTGTGTGAAAATGCACGAGTTATGACCAAAAACATTGTTTTGTGGGGTGACCACCAAATTCCTATCGTCACTAAGTTTTGGTGAACGTTTGTGCCAGATTAAAAAAAAAATCCCCTTCAGGTATTCTTGAGATATTGCAATTACAAGAATAAGAGCGATGAGGTCACAGTGACCTTGATCCGTCACCTCTGACCATCAAAATCTGATCATTCCTTCCTTGAGTACAGGTGGACGTCTGTGCCAGATTTAAAAAATCTCCTCAAGGTGTTGAGGTATCAGCATAAGACAAGGTCACAGTGACCACTCTTGAGTCCAAGAGGAAGTTTGTGCCAAATTTGAGGAAATTCTCTCAAGGCCATCTTGAGATATCACACATTCACAAAATGAGACAGACACAAGGTCACATTGACTTTGACCTTGGACAACAAAAACTAGGTTAATTGTTGTGTCCAAGAGGATGTTCGTGTCAAATTTGAAGGAATCCCCCAAGGTGTTGTTCAAACACTGTGTTCAAGAGAATGAAACAGATGTTAGGTCACAGTGACCTAGACCTTTGACCATCAAATTCTAATCAGTTCATAGTTAAGTCTAAGTAGATGTTTGTGCCAAATTTGAAGAAATTTCCTCATGGTGTTCACAAGAATGAGACAGACACTAGGTCACAGCGACCTTTGACCACCAAAATCTAGTCAATTTATCCTTGAGTCTAGGTGGACTTTAACACTAAAATTTGCAGATATTTCCTCCAGGCCTTACAGATATCGCGCTCACCAAATAAGATGGATGCAAGGTCACAGAGACCGTGACCTCTGACCACCAAAATCTAATTAGTTCATCATTAAGTCTAAGTTGATGATTGTGCCAAATTTGAAGAAATTCCCTAAAGGTGTTTACAATATATTGGTTTAACGAAAGTGAGTTAGGCACAAGGTCATGGTGATCTTTTTCCACTAATCTAATCTTTTAATTCTTGAGTCTATGTGGATGTTAGTGCCAAATTTGAAAAGAAAAAATCCCACAAAGTATACTTGAGGTATGGTGTTTACAACAATGAGACAGGTTACAGTGACCTTGACTTTTGACCTTCTACAACCAAATCTAATCATTTCATTGTAAAGTCCAAGCGGAAGTTTGTGCCAAATTTGAGGAAATTTCCTCATGGCCTTCTTGAGATATCACAGTCACAAAATAAGATGAACACAAGGTCACATTGACCTCGGACAACAAAATATGATCAGTTCATTGTTGAGTCCAAGAGGACGTTTGTGCCAAATTTGAATAAATTCCCTACTTGAGGCCTTCTTGAGATATCATGTTCATGAGAATGGGACAGGCAGACAGACAAACATAATGCCTCCAGCCACGACTGTCGCCAGCGCAGAGGCATAAAAAGGCACAAAGAGTCAAAGCAAAGCCCAGTTTTATTCTCTCTTCTACAACACTGTACTAGCACTGAATAGAGTAGGAATGTAATAATAATATCCCACTCTATAAACATCAGTCCAAACCATATTCCTAGTAAATTCTTCAGCTTTTATATCATTTTTCTGTCGGTATATGTGAACCATTTATTTGCCGCCTTCTCCCTCCATCTGTTCGAAGCAGTCAACATCTTTGGAGTTTATTTGGAGCCACAATGACACGTGGCAGTTTTGCAAGGATGAAAAATATCCCCCGGCTCTTAATATATGGCAAAACCCTATAGTTGTGAATTGAGAAACTGTATAAAATGCACATATGCACACACACACACACACACACACACACACACACACAGTAACGTGCATGTGCGACTGGGCTATAATATGTTTGGACGGAGCAGGATGCCAGGCAGTGCCCGTTAAAGGCTCTAATGTGGCGGTGGTTTCATGGTGGTTGGCACAGATCAGCAGGAAGAGGGCAAAGAGAGGGATATAAAAAAAAAGAGGGAGTGATGGGGAGAGAGGGGGGTCTGGGAGCAGGAGGGAAAGAGCAAGCTAAAGAAAGAGGGCTATAGTTACAGAGGCACGCCACAGGCATCAAACAGTGGTGGATATATGAATTTTCTCTCTTTCTCTCTGTCCTCACTTCATCCCTCTCTTCCTCCATCCCTCCCTCTCTCTCCGGCCCATTCACAGTGTGGTCCTGGGGTGATCAGAGTGGACCCTGCCCTCTCTCATTCTCTCACCCTCTTTCATCCCATCTTTTCTTTTTGCCGTGGAGTGAGCGGAGGGGGGGAATCAAAACACTCATACTTCCCCTAAACTCATCTTTTATTAATCAGACCTCAGCAGCGTGTCTGAGGTGGGGGGGGTAGTGACGCACACGCTGGTTTGTGAGTTTTTAAAAGTGCCTCGTGAATGCACACACATACACAAAAGTAAAGACCAAGAACATGCAACTGACCGCTGACAAATGCCTCGGGGTGTTTCATATTTCCTCGGCTGCAAAACAGGCTGTCACGAAAAAACACCAGAGTGCTCAGTTTGTGCCTGAGTATGTGTCAAAGAGAGAGAAAGAGGAATTAGCGAGACAGATGACTTGACTGCACCACACGACCTCCTTCTCCCTGTCATTCATAAAGCCCCTCTTTTCTTTTTCCTATCTTCCTCCCTCACACACACACACACACACACACACACACACACACACACACACACACACACACACACACACACACACACAGAGCGGCTCACAAGCGGAGCGGATATTCTGGGTGGTGTTATTCCAGGTGTGGAGTCGTTGAGGTCTCCATGCTGTGACCCTGTTATCCTGGGAAGAGGGAGAGTATTAGAGGCATGCCGGGAGAGGAAGAGACTCTATATCAAAAACACATTTCGCCCCGAGGCCGTATCACTGCAGCTATATTGCTACAAATAAAGAGATGTGTGCGTGTATATACATGCATGTGCACACACATTTGTGCATACGTGCAGACATGCACATGTGCAAACATGGTAATGCAACTGTGTTTATACGCAAAACATACTGATGGATTTTATCAGTCAGTTGCACAAAAAGGTTGACCAGAGGGGTCAAACTTAGCAAACTCAATCGTTTGTTTGTTGCCAAGATCTACGTCAGTTATCAAAGCGCTGAAAGTGAAAGAGGAATAACAAACAAATAAAAGCGATTTATCAATTTCCTTACAACTTAAGTAGTCACTTAACTTTAAGAGAATATCTGTGGTCTCTGGTTGGTTCATTTTTTGACTGCAAATAAAAAGTATCATTAAAATGAATTCAGAATGGGGTAGTTTTAGTTTACTATTTGCATTTAATAAGACAAGGTGTTTTTTGGGGTTTTTCTGCATTTTTCAGGGGCAGAAACAACAAAAACAAAACTGGCACTGATGTTTGCTATCACTGTCCATGCTATCAATACTTAATTCTTCCTCCTTTTGAAAAGAATGTGCCAATTTGCTCAGATTTCAAAAGGTTAAAGTTTCTCTACCATATCGTTACTGTAAATATGTCTATTCTATATTGAGGATCTTGAGTTTTGCAATACTTTGCCTTATTTGTAATCCTCTTAATGTTTTCTGAATGTTTAATGTGTGCACCAAAAACTAAAGAAAATTCCTTGTGAGTGAAAATATATTTGGCAATAAATCCTTTTCTGAGTCTCATTCTGAGTTAAAACTGTGTCATTACGACCAATTAGATCCTCTGAAAGGCTTTAAATAGTACCTGCCGCTGGTGAGAAAAGACAAAGATCTTTTTGTAACCAAGTTATAAAATTTCATATACATATGAATGTTTTGTGCACGTTTTAACGCAGACATTTCCTAAATGTAGTAATAAAACAGCATTCCTGAAATCTGTGCTAAATGCTAGTTCGCTCTGGGCTGGACGCTGAACGCAGGCGGGGAGGAGACGCAGGCTCACCGGACGCCTTAGCCGCCAATTCTCAATTTTAACGACTCCGATCTTTGATTAAAAAACGCCTAAACGGTTCCAGTTGAGCCAGAGAAAGAGAAAAGGAATAAAACTCCGACATCTAAGAGATGAAAATAACCGTTGTTCTCCAGTTTTAAGAGGCACGTGTGCTGGGGTTTGCCTGAGACGTCAGTTACGAGCTGCAGATGTTTGTATGGTTTTTTATGATTGTTGTTATTTTCAAATTGCGGCGTTTCCGTGATGAGCTGAGCGCTCGTTAGCGTGTGTGTGTGTGTGAGTGTGTGTGTGTGTGAGTGTGTGTGTGTGTGTGTGTGTGTGTGTGTGTGTGTGTGTGTGTGTGTGCGTGGGCGAATGAGAGCGGAACATCCGAAGAAAAAAGGTCTGGAGTACTTGGAGCTTAATTAACCATAGTTCTAATCTGTGCACTTTTTAGCAGCTCATTATGCAACCTAATCACAGGAAACTATAGAGGTGATTACACACTATGACAGACTACACACACACACACAGACACACACACACGCACACACACACCTATCAGTTGAAGAATTCCCTGGCAGTGAACAGCAGGGGGTAATCAAAGCCTCTGCACACACAGTCCTTCCTTCTAATGAGCTCATGCACACATTCAGATCGAATCATCGTGTGGTTTCACAGGTTATGAGAGGAGAAAATGTTTTCACCTCTTCTTTTCTGGACGGAGAAAGCCATAAAAACAGCACCTGCTCGCTCGTTCTCTCGCCTGCCCCTCGTCTCTGTCTGTCTTCGAGGCAGTGAGGTAATGAGACGAGTTGTTTTGTTGCCATGTAACAGCATAAAGCTCATTTTTAACACACTCTCATCCAAAGCACAATGATGGGGCAGCTACAAGCACAAAAGCCGGGGTCAAACGTATATGATCAACCAAGTGAAGACTATGAGCTGATGAAATAAACACATTACTTTGGCAGCATATTGACACGAGCGCAGAAGTATTTTGGATCTTTATGTGTCTGTTTTACGGCGTTTTCAATGCCAGGAAATAAATATTTGCGTATTTCCGAAAATTATGACTCTGCTTTGTAATTAACAGAGCTTAGATCAGCCGGATAAATATGTATAACTGAGTCTCCCGCTGACTCCAGTCCATGTGAGCCAGTCCTGCAGAGCTGATGACCTTGTTGAAGTTTAACCCTTTGGGACCTTTAATATCACACACACTCATATTGCATCAGTCTTAACAATAAATATTAAATATTCATCAGTTTTTGGAATTTTAACCCTTCAAATGCCAGGTTTTTGTCATGATGCCACTATGTTTTTAGATTTAAAAAAAAGTTGGAAATAAGCTGGAAATTCTAAGATCAAATACAAATACATAATCTTGCCAAAATGTATGCCATATGCCCGAACACAGCCAAAACTATAAACGTATGAAGAATAAAAAGTGCGTAAAACGCACCAAACAGTCCCTAAAGGCTAAATAAACATACAAAACTGTACAAACCACATGGACGGTTACAGACCATTTTCACAACAGAAATGATTCATACCACTAAGTGGACAAACAAATTAACTTTGAACCTCTAATTTAGCTTTCATTTGCAGTTAACCCTTTGGTTTTGCTGCTAGTAGCCTACATTTCGAAATGTTGCCGTGACACTTTTACTGGTGTTCTGAGTTTGTTTAGAGCATGAATAGTTTCCTACCTGCTGCTGAGTCTTGGCAGTCTTTTCTCCAAAAGCCTCCGACCAGATACTTTTTTCCAGCAGCTGGAAAAGAAGGTTAAAAACAAAAGTTTGTTACCAGCTGACACAATGTTTTTTAAACAAATAAACACATATGTCAGTGACTTTTAGCAACATGGATTGTGACAGTGGACCTCATGGAAATAGCATGTATTTCCTCCATTTGCCAAATATGGTATAAATGACATCATCAGGTGGAAAATAGCAAAAATGACAAATTCCAAAGCAAAAGCCCAGAATGACACCCAAAAAATACTACATTGCATGTTTTCATGCTTTGGTGGCTGTGGGATGAAAAATTACATTTGTTTGTGTTTCAGTGAAAAACATAACAATTAGTCACAGACAGATTTATTAATATCACACATACAACGTTTAAGTGAAAGCAAAGCAAAGTGGAAACAGATTTAAAAAATTTTAAAACACAAGCAAGTATTGAGAGAAGCTTGTATAACAAACTCGTATAAGGCGACCGAGCTGGTCTGCAAATTCAAGCAACCAAGAAAGATGCTCTTGTGAGACAAAGGCCTGGCTAGCTAACGAAAAAATGAGCGACAGCGTACTGACTCGAGAACAAGTGGGCGAAACTACGGTGCTAGCAATGCTGGTAGTTTTTATAATGCTAGAGTGTAAGGTGAAGAGGTTATGTAAGTAGGGCTCCGGTGCGTCATGGAGCCACCCGTTCAGGCCCGCTGGAAAAAAATGTAAAGCGGTAAAATGGTGTGAAACAGTTTATGGTCTAACTCGAAGTAATGAGTCCCTTTACATGTTTTCAACAATTAATTTCCAACATTTCTAAGATGTTTGGACAGAAATCTCTTTACACAAACTTTTAAATAAGTTTAAAATCCCCTCGTGGGATCAAGCTGGACAGATTCAGATGCTGCTGTCGTGTTTCCCAGGTTGAAGGCGAGCTCTTCACGCACTGAGCCAACAGTGAAGGTAATAAAGGCCTGAGAGCGTCTGCTCTGTCTGCTCTGTCAGCTCTGTCGGCTCTGTCGGCTCTGTCGGCTCTGTCTGCTCTGTCAGCTCTGTCGGCTCTGTCTGCTCTGTCTGCTCTGTCAGCTCTGTCTGCTCTGTCTGCTCTGTCAGCTCTGTCGGCTCTGTCGGCTCTGTCGGCTCTGTCTGCTCTGTCAGCTCTGTCGGCTCTGTCTGCTCTGTCTGCTCTGTCAGCTCTGTCTGCTCTGTCGGCTCTGTCAGCTCTGTCTGCTCTGTCTGCTCTGTCTGCTCTGTCTGAGTGACATGCAGGAGGATAAATATGGCTGCAGTCCAAGGATGTATTTGTAAATGAAGTAATACCGGAGCAAACGTCTGCATATGGATAATGATCATTGGCCAGAGAGTACAAAGTGGAATTGTGAGTGAGCGTTTTTAGTCAGTTATGAATCTTAGAGCTCTGTGATTGACAGCATCAAACATCTGTAAAGAGCTGACAGTCTTTCACGTAAACATAGCTGCGTTTACATGCACACATTTTCTCAATCGGTCAGCTGTTTACACGGGATGTCCTCTGATATGATCTGGTGTTTACATGTGCTGAAGTGGAGCAGCTGTGGGACATGAGCAAAAATTATGACTATAGTAACTTGACAGAGCTGCAAACTCTCGCATTGACTATGAGACACACACAATTGACACTTTTCACACACTCTCAGGCTACAAGTGTATTTGGTCACGGTGAAAAATAAATAATTGATAACTTCTGACAGCAGCACAGCGCTCTCTTCCTCTCCTCTCACACACCTGGGAAAGAGTGAGTAAATTACTATGGTTACAGTGCTGCTCAAGGCGCTCAAGCATCGTATCAGCTAAAATTTTCTTGTAACTTTTTACTGATTTTTTGTGAATTTTTGTGCCATTTCTTGTTAAGTTGCTCACTGCCTGCTGCCCGAGTTTTTGAAAGAAACTGAGATAATTTGCTCAGGTCTTGAAGGGTTAACGGAGATGTTTTGTTCAGTCCTGACTCCTGATTTTTGCTCTGATAAACTGCATTGATGAAGAGCGAAAGACTCTGGATGTGTCTCAGTTTGATGTTGTTAAAATAATGATGTGACAGGCTGTGTGGTGACAGACCTGGCTTTGCTCAGCGTTATATTTCTAATCTGTGAATACGAGGATGAATCCAGCGCCAGTCCGGCAGCTTCACGCTGTAACTCGGCGCTGCAGAGAGCTTCAGTCATCTGTGTCTCTCTCTTTCTATCTGTCTGTGTGTGCGTGAGTGCAGGAGACAGGCATCTGCAGCCAGAGCAGGAGTTCAACTTGAATAACATCCGAGGCGCTCGGAGGCCTGAATAAACGGCGTCACGACCAGAACCGGCTCGTAAAAATATTCAATAAATGTCATAGATCCATCAATTCCTATCAAGCGCGTCAGTAAATACCACGTTTTCAATGGAAGGTTAACTTTATGAAAGAGAGCAGGGGTCACTTCACTTGGATGACGAGGGACCGCGGGCCAGCATAAGCAGGATGTGCTCACAGGGGCCCCGGCCGTTTGCTCTGCAGTGTTGGCACGACTGCAAATAGAGCTGGAGCTGCAGTTATGACTTTCCCAGTGGAGCCATACGGGGGATCCGGCAGTTCTTGCCTGGGATTCGGCCCCCCAGGGTGACGAGGGACCCCTCAGCCTGCAGGGAGGCAGATGGCTGAAGCTGGACGCGTATATATCACTATATGTCCGTCTGCTGTTTGACGACACTCTCTCACTCACAGTTTCAGCACTAAACTGTCCTGATGGCAGGAAAGATCAAAATTACACATTAGACAACTGAGGAGAGGCTTCACCTCTGAAAACCTTTCACACTTTGAAACCTGAGCAAACTGGCTTGATTTATTTCAAAACCATGGGAAGAAGGCAATGAGCACCTTAAAAAGAAATGACCCAGAAATAAGCAAGAAATTTGTAAAAAAAAAAAAATATATATATATATATATATATATATATATATATAGTATTAATTAAAATAAATAAATAATAATAAAATAAAATAAATATATAAAAAATACTAAAATGCACAAAAATTACCTGAAAATGATTTTTTTTAAAAATAAAAAGAAAAAAGGACATGACCTAAAAAACTGCCTAAAACCTATAGTAATCTGGTAAAAAATACTACAATTATGAAACACATAATTCTCTAAATCTACTTGCAAGTTGCTAAAGTTGCTCATTTCCTTTTCCTACATGCTTTGGGGGAAAAACAACAATAATTTGCTGAGGGTCCAAAGGTTCAAATACTTGTGAAAGTTGTCTGAATGCAGCACAAGAAAAGTGATGTCGATCCAGGTTTCAAAGAGTTAAGAGGCAGTATGTCACCACTGTAGGGGAGACTGGGGTCGGTTGTCACGTTCTATTTTAGGGTAATTTTAGAAATAAGAGAGTTGAAATTGAGTTGAGGACTTTTCGTGTTTGTTAAAGGTAAATATCCAGCTCTTCTGTGTTTCTCTTCCAGGTGCCAACCTCCAGGGCTAAAAAATGAAGAGTACACTGAAGTGCCAAAAACTGCTGTTCCTGTACTTGAGGCTGACTCTAAACAGAGTGAAACCCCACAGACCCTCATGTTAAAATGCCAAACTTTACAGCAGAAATAAACATGTTTACAGCCTGACAAAAAAATACTTCTGGTCTCTAGAGCTAAAATTCAAAATTCATGATAACTGTACAGGAGGTGATTTTTTTACATAACTCACTAGTTTATATTCAACCTGTTCTCGCTCTGAACTCGACACACAGTGACGCTCAGTCGGTGCTTTTGGAGTAGGAGTGTGACGCCAAAAGCCACCTTCCATGTCCACATGCAATGCACACAGACACGTCAGATGATAACACTGCCGGATGAAACCGGTCGCCAGCACCTGAATTCTGAAAGACAAAATCAGGTAATAACGCTGCTGGTAACCACGTAATAAAAGGAGCACGAATGCACTTACAGGGCGGGCGGAAATGACCGACCTTCGTGTCTGGAGTTCGCTTGTGGGTGGGTGTGGATGTGTGTGTGTGTGTGTTTGTGAGAGTGTGTTTTTGTTCCACACCTTACCATGTGCCTCTTTTACCTAAACCTAAGTCTGTAACTTTGGGAAAAACCAACCTCATAGTGTGCGACTACCGACCTCATCATGTGGATGGCTGTCACAAAATTTGACCGTCCATATCTTTTGAACATTAAGCTGAGAAAAGTCACAAAGGGAATTTTTTAGGAACAAGAGTGTAGGTTTTGTTTGAGCATTGGGGAAGGGACACATATGAAACAGGAGCTTCGGGAACCGCCGCCAGAAAATTTTGTGCATCACTCTTTTTCCTGAATTCTGGTACATTTTTAAACGCCAATTTGCAACCCTTCTGCACCGATTTATGTTATAAATGTCTTTGATTCTGTCGAAATTAAACAGTTCTTCTCTTGTTTTTATTGTGGAGGACAACTGCACATGCTCCAAATACTGATGGGGATGTGTCCCCTGGGTCCTCCCCCCAAAATCTACACCTATGATAAAGGATTGTTTTTGAAAGATTCAAATGAAAGTACAACTTGTAATGAAAGTGTAACAACCAACCCTGTTCTCCCCTACTGTCTCTCTCTCCCACACACACACACCCACGCACACACACACACACACACACACACACACACACACACACACACACACACACACACACACACACACACACACACACACACACCTTCCCCCGCCACTCATGCCACTTCCGCCATAAAAGCCCTGGCAGCGATCCACGTGCCCATTAGCACGCGCTAAATAACTGTTAACAATGTATTACCCAGACTCCCCTGCTACACACTTCTGCCCGACCCGGCGTCCCTTCAAAGCTCGCAGGTAATTATGTCAAAGGTTTTTAATAAACAGCCTATTCAGAGCGCAGTGGGTTACGCCTACATTCACAGCGACTAACTGTAGTTTTAAAACGACACTTTGACGGCCTCTGATTGGCTGAATGACGCCCAGAGCCGTTAAAAATCACCAGGTATACCACGCACCTGCATGTGTTCCTACAGGCCTAATTTGGGCTTTTTTTTACAAATATATTCTGGTGACATTGTTTCACTAGAATTTGCTTAAGAAAATTATAAAAATGAAGTGTACACTGTAAAATCTGACAAATTCATCTTAAAATACTCTTGGAAACCGATTACCTTGCAAACGGAAAATAAATATAACTATTAATCTTAATTTATGTTTACTTTATTAACTAATTGTTAATTTTAGCTGAAATTAGCTGCATTTACTTAATCGTGCAACAAGTTGCTGCAACAAGTGTTAGCAACATCAATAAACAGAGCTAGTCTGACTTAAGTTGATCATCACAAAAAGGATTTTGACAATGATGAAGTTAGTTTATATATATATATATATATATATATACACATACATACATACATACATACATACATAGGGAGAGGGAGAGAGATGCTTCTACATATAAACAGAGACTGCTTTGTTCACATCTTCACAGAGACATGGTTAACTCCTAACATCCTGGATTAATCTTTTACTGGATGGGTGGACCTTGTTCAGAGCCAAAAAGGACACAAAACTCTGATGTAGCTGCTGATTTTAATTAACTCATCCTTCAACTCCAAATATGTAGCAGGATCAAAGACAATTTGTTTTGTAATTTTTTAAACTTTGTTTAAAAATAAAGACAATAAAAAATACTTAAATCAAATCAAATAACTTAAAGAGATATAAAGTAAACAAAGACTAGAGATGAATTTACTTACATTTTCAAGGCAATCTGTTTCCTAGAATTTTTCAATTGTAAAACCAACTTTTTTTACAGTGTATTATGGAATTAAATAAATATTATTAAGCCTGTATCAACTATTATGAAAAAGTTAATTAGTTATTGATAAATTATTAAATACCTTAACGTGCCGTTTTTTCCAATATGCGCTAAATGGCTGTTAAAGACTGCGCAGTAATAAATCAAAGAAACAGCCCGAGCCAATTAGAATGGTGCACGTGCATTTTCGTGGATGAAGGGAGAGCCTGTCGCGGGCAAACAGTGATTTACACTTGTTTAACAAAAATCGTCTATTTTAAATTTTCCATGCAGGGATAAAAGGTAAATGCTTCGCTTGCATCCGCTCTCAAACCGTTTATTCAATCACGTTCAGGTGCTGACAAATTGTGATATTCAGCAGAACTGACACAAAGACAGTCTCACACACACACAGTCTGCAAGAAATGAATAGAAACACAACAAAATACATAAAAGGCCCGAGATTTTTTCCACATAATGTGCAAAACGTAGCTGCGTTCATCACAAACGGTGCACACAGCTGCCAGACTGGCTCGGATACATCAACAAGTTTTCGGACAGAGAGAGATTTACACTATTTTTAGAGCAAATGCATGCAGAGAGGAAGGCTGCGAATCGTTGCATGCATGGCCACAAAGAGAGAAAATGAGCTGATATATATTTTAGACGCCCAAAATATCCACAATTACTTTGTCTCAAAACACTTTCAGGTAATTTTGTCCACAGATACTTACTGAACTTTCTCAGTTTCTTAGTAATAGAGCAAATTCACAATAGAGCAATACACGTTTTAGGTGTTAAAGTGAATTTTCTTTATCTTTGTATTCCTGGACGGCTGTGTCCTGCTATAATCCCTCAAAAATCAATATAGGATTATATATAGATATTATAGATATAGATATATTATATATAGAATTATATAGAATTATTATAATATTATAAGCTAGCCTATTAAATAACCGAACACCAGGGGAAGATGATAGTGATCTCTGAGATGCAAAGACCAAAGCACCAATAATAATTAAATAATTAATTTAAAAAAATGTGTGTTTTTTTCTTTTAAAAAAAGTGTAAATATATTTGTAAAGCTAAACTAGACATGGCTGCAACGAAAATGGTGATGATTCATATTATGATAATGAAACTGCGCCAATTAACAGTTAACCGACTATCCCAACTGTTAACAGCAATAGAAATGAATACATAAAAGTAAAACATGAGAAATATATCATTATCACCATTATTATTATTATTGATATTATCGTTATGTTCATTATTATACTCATTATTATTATTATTGCCACTTTTATTTTATATAATTATTTATTCTTATTATTTCTAAGATGGAAAAATTTATCAGATAAGACTTTTTGGTGAGCTAAAGTCCGAGGTTTATTTTTTTTTAACTATCAGAACATGACAAATGTCCTTAATTTTATCCGCATTTCGTTGAGGATAGTCAAAAAAATTTAACCTCCAATAGGCCTGTTAAATGCCAGTTCAAAATCCTTCTTACACCTCAATTTTTATCATATTTCAAAATAAATGCAAGTTATTTAGCTATAATGTTTCTCAATATTTAAACTGTTTAATAATATTAAGGAATAAGTAAAATAGAATTAAAGGTATTTTTGTTTGTTTCTGTAAACGTTGATTGTAAATCAGAATTCGCTTAAATGTAATTAAGGGGAAACACAAATAATTGACGCTGTGAATAGACTAAAGCATCCTTTTGATTATTGATGTTTGTGGTTGTATGCACACGTTTATGAGCAAACATTTTGGAGTCTTTTTCTGCCATGTGCCAGGAGGAGTCCTGCGGATTTTGAATCGAAACTAAATTCCATTTCAAACGGAGCGGAGCCTCTTTAATTCTCACGGCTTCATTAAGAAACGTGACATTCCTGCAGGTCCGCGGGGAGCGAAACACGAGGCTTTTGATCTGATAACCCGCGCGGATATGGGCACGGGCCTTCCCCTTGACGTCCAATCATTTACACTGAATTTATGCCAATAAACGATGGCGACGGCTTGTTTATTTAACCAACAAGCCACGAGAGGCCTGGAGCTTCGCAGTGATTTTAGCGGAGGAAACATCACTGAAACAAACTTTAAAAAAGAGGCCTAACGAGATCCTGATGTAACTTATGGCATTTCACATAATCGAATGCAATTATTCCGTCAAAACTTTGATAAATGAGCTTAAAAAAAAGGACGTTGCTAAGTAACAAATTAGCAGATTGCGGGATGGTCCTTTATTCTGCGTAAATGCTGCATTTCAAACAGTTTTGCGGTCACTTGTGCTCACTGGAGTCTGTATTTGGGGTCCTAACAGGGCCATCAAGAAATCAGTTTTGCGCGCGCTCGCACGCACACTTGCGCGGCCTGACTGCCCTGTTTATTTATAGCCAGGTTCTCCCTCTCCATATGTGCGCACCCGCACCAAAAACGCATTCCCCGCGTGACTACACGCTCAAATACGCAGCCTTGAAAGTGCGGAAGATTATTCCCAAACGTGCACGAGGGAAAACAATTCACATCTCAACTCACTTCAGCTGTTTGTATATTAAATCACTTCTATAATAATGTATCTAAATCATAACTCTGGTCTGAAATCGATGTATTTTATTTACAAGAAAATGTTGGGATATATTTAAAATATTTTGTTTACATTTCCAAACCATAATAATAAGAAACGAGCACTGTAAGCCTATAATAATAATAATTATTAAACAGACATTTTTCACCTGAAAACAAATCTTTAAAGCACTTACACTTACATTTATGTGTTAGCTAAGCTGACAGTCGCTATAGGCTATTCAGGCATATATAAGTGATGTGATTTACAATTACAGGTTAAGATGTGACTGCAGTTTTATTTTTGTGCAGTTTCAGCTTCTCTGCGATGGCTGTTCATCATTTTTGAGTAAATTGAGTGAAACAAGGACTGGAATTTGTTTGCACATTGTTGCCAAAGATATTTTCACTACACACACTTGTGCCAAACAGCATAATGTTTTGTATTTGTTTGTTTTGTTTATTAAATGCAGCTTGCTATAACAATGTCATGAAGCAGAGCTTTTGTTGGTTGGGATTGTTTCTGCAGTTGGAAAGAGTCTGTTTTCTCAATAACATGTTTGTGTTATTGCTGGTTTGCGCCGATTTGTATCTTCCTATTAGTTATTTTTTGTTATATTTAGCCCCTTACTGTTAGCTATTTTTATAATTGTTTTTACATCTCTTAATGTAATTTGGCTTATTATTTAATAATATATTTTCCCTGTTACTGTTTTTAAGGAAAATACTTAAATCTTCTCTTACTTTGTGGTATTTTTAATAAGAAGCATCACCATTTGTTTTAATTAGGATCATGCATGCTCTATGTATAATTATTGCTCAGGAAAATTCAATAATAAGAGGCACAAGTTGCAGATTGTAAAACAAAACAACAGAATGCTTTGATCAGAGTGGAAATGTGATATATCATGATCCTGGTCTGGCAAATATATTGTACATATTGATTTGCACCTAATTATACCAGCTATTATGTTTTGTACCTAATGATATCTAGTTTTATATTTAGTTTATATTTGCTATAAACCAATGGCATTTAATATTTGCTATTTTTGCTTTCTATATTAGCCCATCTTTATTGTGTACTTTTTGTCTTCGCTCCTAACTTTGTACAGCAGTTTTCCTCAGGATGAACAAAGTTTGATCTTACCTTCAGTAATCTTACATGGAGCATGTTGATGGGACTCACCACACATTAAATGGACAAATATTACAGATTTCAGGGTTTTTATAAGATATCTACTGAAGGGGATAAAAAGAAAAAAAAAAGAAACAGCACTTTAGCAAATATTTTGTGAGCCAGTGCCACATAGGGAACCAGCAGCCTAACCAGATACTGTCTGCTAACAGGGGTGTTCCTAGAATTTAAGGACATTGGGGGCTTAGGCCAGACCTTGGTGGGATCCTTCCTTCTTTTTGCACCAAAGCTGCCTTTGAAAGGTATAGCACGGGATAAGTTGCACCTTAAAAAATGGTCCCATACTTCTTCTTTTTCTGGTGCGGAAGTCAGAAAAATGTCACAATGGTGCAACGGAAGAAATGCACAGAACAGAAAAAGATTCAGATTGAAGTCTGGATTTTTAATATCTCTTATTTTACATGTTGTGGGGCTCCACAAACAGTAAAAATATGTGTTTGTGTGTCTTCCTTTGCTGCATAATCTACCCTTTAAAACATTTTTCTAAAAAAATATTCAAAATTATAAATTGTGATCAGAAAAATGGTAGTTGTTTCTAATTTCTATTGAGTACAGAATATGTTGTTAATGCAATTATTAAAAATGTATTGACTAGTTTTATTTATTTTATATTTTAACAGTGGTTGAACATGACTATTTCTGTAAATACAAATGTGAACATGATTACAGATTATTATTCTTTATTTTTATATTTAGGCCAATTCTTAGTTGTGGAAATATATATATTATAGATCTAAGGCTATTTATAAAACACTCGTGGCTGAAGCCTCAGATTCAGGCCTAAGACGCCACTGACTGATAATACTGAATATCAACATGTGAAACGTGCTGTAAGAAAAACGCTCATTTCCCGGATGGAAGCTACAAACGGCCTCCATCATGAGGTACTAATGTCCAGATATGCAAAGCATGTCGGGCCGGTGTGTGAAAATGCGCGCAATGCCCCAGAGAGACGCTCTTCGCGCTCCTCCGCCTGAAGACATGATTCATTCACCAGCTCCACTTTTACCCCATAAGGCGGCACGAGCGGCCCCCTCAGCGGGCGGGACCAGGGAAAAGTTCCGGGGGGCTGTGATCACTCCTGATTGGCTGCTCTGTGCGGTGATTGATAGGTCCACTTCTCCTGCTCTCCTCTAAGCTCCGGTTGTTGACGCTCTCCAAAAGTCCGCACGGCTCTCACGGATAACGGAGACATTACAGCAGCTCGTGCCGGCTCCGTCTGTTTCCTCCGCTGTGCGTCTCGAGGGCGCACAAACCGGCGCACCGACAGCACCGGACTGTCACCGTGGATTCAGTTTTTATCGGCTGTGCCTCTTTTGAACTTTTCTCGCTCCCTGCGAGCTCGTGACGCCGTCTCCTCCCTCTCGTGGTCCCGAGACCGAGAGCCATGGCAGAGAAGCGGCGGTCCCCGTGCGCGCTGAGCGTCAAGGCGCACGCGTTCTCGGTGGAGGCGCTGATCGGAGCGGAAAAGAGACGCAGGACGTCCGCAGAGGATGCCGTGTCCCCCGGCTACGAGGACGGAACGGATGTGCCTGATCTCACCGGGAGCCCGGGTCCACGAGCCGACAGAGCTTGCACCAGCGACCGAGGCAGCGAGGCGGAGTGTGCAAGTGACGGATCCCGTAAGTCAAAAACACCAAATAAGGCCCGTAAAAATAATAATAATAATTCAAATAAATTTAGAGAAAAAATATGACCAATAATAATAATAATAATAATAATAATAATAATAATAATACCTTGATTATATATTTAAAGCTATTGCCTCTTTAAATACAAATAAATAAGAATGCCTGGCTCTTGAAACAAGACAACATTATTAGCATCATATACAACACTGTAAAATTAATCTAAAATAATGCTCATGTTTGACCATATATACTTTCTCATTGTAGGCTGTAATCGTTTTCGCAGCTTTTTACTCTAATTCGGCTAATTATTTAATGGGCTATGCACATTTTCCCTATTATTATTTTAAAGGACGGTATTTAAACTTGCTTTTACTTACTGACGTTTTTAACAAGAAGTGGATCCGGGTTTTTTCCATAAGGATCGTGCATGCTTTCTTTATTGCCAAGGAAATTTAATAATAAGACGCAAAAGTTGCAGATTATACAGAAAAACAATGATATAGGTCAGAGCCCCACAGTGGAAATGTGATATCATATCGTGGCCCTGGTCTAGTAAATATGAGCGGTGTGAGTGTGACTAATGTGAGGCGCTTTATGAGTTGTGTTGCAATCATAAACACGCCAATTAGCAGCGTATAAAGGCAGGAGAAGTGGCACGGAAAAAGGAAGAGGTCTGCAGAAAGCAGAAACCGGCCGGCCTCTGACAAATTAGGATTTAAAATCTGCTTTAAAATGCGCTTGGCTGAGGGGTTTGTCTTTGTGTTCGTTTTTTGGGGCTTGTTAGGCCCACGTCTAATGTCCATAAATTTCCCCCACCTGGCGAGGCCTGTGTTGAACAGCGTAAATAACAACAGCGGTGAGACACATAAACACTGCTGTGAGGGTGTCCTCTAAACATATCCTCAAACTGGAGTGCTCCATCATGAAAATCATTACAGGTCCTACTGGGACCTTAATTGGAGTTCACTTATGAGTGTACAGTAAACTTGACATTTTTCTACAGCATCATAATATACTATAGTATATATATTCAGTAATGAGCAGGGTGACCTTAAGTTTAAACACATATAAAATACATTATTCCTACAAATTCTGTAATTATTAGGTTACTTAAAAGCATTTTTTTTATCTGCCTGCAGTAAAATAACTCGCAGTGTGTCTTAAAAATTTGCGACTTTTTCGTAGGCTGCTGAAAGTTTTTCCATCATTGCTGTAGTCACTGCAACGATTTAAATTATACATAAAAAATATATGAAATTACCCAATAAGTCATATTCATATGAGCTATATGTCAAATGCTAAACGTGTTTCATACACGTTTGGCCTTCGTGCATTAGGGAGTTCGTCCTGCTGTGATGTGATGTTTAGATTAGATTTCACTTTGTCAGAAATTATTTTGAAATTTGTCTTGTCCCAGGAATTGTTTCACTTAAATAAAAAAATACAAACTATATTTTAACCAAACTACAAAAACACAATAAAAAATCACAACAGATACGAAAAGTGAGTGCAGTGCAACATATTACTCATTACTTGTTTCATTGTTCGACTCAGTTACATGTAATATGCTATAAGAGTCATAAGAGGAGTAACACTGTGTGTGAGTGCATAATGTTTGGCCCGTGTTTCTGTTAAAACGTGTTCATCCCGCCTCTCTCCGGTGCAGCAGAGAGCGAGGACGCGCTGCTGGAGAGCCCGCAGCCTGCAGCGCTGTGCACGGCGCCGGTGACCGGCAGCGGAGAGGAGACCCGGGTCGACCTGCAGGGATCGGACCTGTGGAAACGGTTCCACGAGATTGGCACGGAAATGATCATTACTAAGGCTGGACGGTAAGATCCTAATGCTCAGAAAGGGAAAAAAAACCCGACGCGCTCTAAAGGAATGTTATAAAAACATGCAAAGAAATATTTATTAAGCCTATTTTGGATTCATTTATTGCCAACTGCACAGATACAGGACAGGTACTCTGGGGTTCTTGTGCGTAAAGTAAGCTTTACTTCATCTTAAAAAAGGTCAAAAAAGGCATTTAAAAGGAAAATATATATTAATTTAATAAGAGTCATAATAATGGCACATAATCTACACTGTAAAATCTGATACGTTGATTTTACTCAAAAAAAAAGAAAAATCTTGGAAATTGATTGCCTTGAAAATGTAAGTAAATACAACTATGAGTCTTAATTTATGTTTAGATTAGATTAGATTAGATTAACTTTATTAATCCAAAAGAAAACTGAAGCACCAAGCGGTTCACAGTAAAAAAAAAAATCACACAAGACAACAAAAACAAGTTAAAATCAACAGATAAAAACAAAAATGGATTTAAAAAAAAACAAACATATACATAAAAAAAAAAACCTCAAGGACTAAAACCGAAAAATAAATAAAATATTTTACAGTAAATTTATATCTAATTGTTAAGTTTACTTAAAATTAAGTTATATATACTTAATTTTGTGAAGCGGTTGCAACTTCAAAATGACAAGTTTAATTCAATCAGTAAACCAGGTTTACTGCTGTTTATCTATTCTGCTGGGTGATATTTGTATATTCTTAATATATATACTCTTAATATATATTATTGGTAAAATCCTCTTTGTGATCATCAAGTTCAGTCAGAATAACTTAGTGAAATTGCTGACACTAAATAACAAGGTAATTCCATTTGTCATTTTTAAGTTGTAACAGCTTCACAACATTAAGTAAATGCGGCTACATTTTGAGTAAACTTAACCCATAGCCATAAAGTAAACTTGCACAGAAAATAATACTTACATTTATTTTCCTTTTTCAAAGCAATAAGTTTCAAAGATTATTTTAACCAACATAAATGTGTCAGATTTTACAGTGTATTTGTACAGGTACAGATATATTTGTAATTTTTGTAGGTAAAGTGAGCTTTGTTTTATCTCTATAAAAGTCAAAGAGAGGCAACAAAAATATTAAATAATTATTTTTGAAGAGTCATAACAATGATAATAATAAAATTAATAATAATAACATATTATCTATTAAAATAGGTAATGGAGCAGATCATTTTACAAGAAATCAGTAAAGTAATTTCTCACCTAACCAAGATGACAACCTAAACATTTTCTGTTTATTTTATCTTATTTTTTTCAATTTTGTTTTATTTTGTTTTATTGATATATCAAAGTAAAGTATTAATAAGTGTGTGTTGTAAATCCACGGATCCTGAGGCTGATCGGAAATCTCCAATGCTGATGATTTATTCGGTTTTCCTGTCAGGCGGATGTTCCCCGCTATGCGTGTGAAGATTACGGGCCTGGACCCACATCAGCAGTATTACATTGCCATGGATATAATCCCCGTGGACAACAAACGGTACAGGTAAGACGCGCAGAGCACGCGCGCGCAAACGCACACACACTCACCCCCCGCTGTACATGCCAAATGTAAGTTCCTTTCATAAATTTCAAAATGTCATTTTAGAAAAGTATAAATAAAATAAAAATAGTTTAAGGAGTGACACAGAAAGTGCAAATTTAACAGACGTACAGGAGTGGCCTGTGACCTCACACGCATGTCCTATAGCACCAGAACATTACAGTAATTTTCGTTAGCATGCAGTCTTAATTTAGACTCCATATACACTGATCCTGGGAGAACCCAAGATTTTTCAATTGTGCAACTCCACTTCTGTGTCCACAAATGGCGCTTGGCAGCGGACTGCTGTCACGGCGGTTTTGCGTCCCTTTTGGGAGAAAAAAATCCCTTTTGGATGCCTAACCTCTCCACCCTCGAGGGTCAAACCGACAAATGTCGTTATGGCGCAGAAGAAAACAGCGTGTTATTGCAACGGCGTCAACGCAGCCAAGTCTTTGCATGCGACACACTGCAGGTCTGTCATTTCAAACGTTCAAAAGCCGTTTATATGGCAACACATTTTTAGCGGCGCTGAGGAGTGATGAGTGACACAGAGGACGTGTTATGCGCCAGACTGACGAGATATCGTATAATGGGCCTACAGCACAGTCTATGGCCTTCAGAGGAAATGTGGCGCTCACGTGCACGCGCAGTAAAGAGCCGCAGGCGGCAGCGCGCCGCAGAGTCTGCAGCTTTTAACGCTTTACAGCAGGTGATGAACGCACCTTCAGCCAGATGAGGAGCTAATTAGTTTGGTTTCTAGCTGAAGGCCATCAGACTTACAGCCTCTAATGTATATTTGCATCGTTTTAAGCCATGGTACATTTAATTGCATATCCTAAAAATAGGACAAAGCGGCTTTAGGCCTGCGTGCTTTACATTTAAAGCGGACATTTGACTTGGCACGCGCTTTGTTTAACTTCTTAATATTAAATGTAGCACACAAGGAAATATGTTTAATAGGGCCTACGTTTATTTATACAAAAATCTTTTTTGGGGTGTATGAGTAACATAAATAAATCTGTAGTCATATATTCCTGTAACTAATATTCAATCCTCTATTATTTTAGTTTTCAGAAAAGGTCTGTATTGTTTAGGGTTGTAATGGTATGAGATTATCACAATATGATAAGGTCTGAGAAAATATCGTGGTTTCATGGTATGCCTATAGGCATTTCACAATTATTATCATTTTTTTTACAGTTTCAATGACCTTTCAAAGCATGGAAACAGAAAATATTTTTTTTCAACAAATGTTTTACAGCTAATTAGTTAAAAGGTCTTCCTTATGAAATATAGAACCGTCAATCTTTATACCAGCAGGCTATATGACTGTAACCGTACTTGTGCTTATTACTGATCGTCAATTTTTTCTTGCGTTTTTTTCGTTATGCATGAGAAAAAGGATGAAAAAAATCTAATTTATGTTAATTTCTCTCCCTGTGCGCGCGCTCGTGTGTGTGGGTGCACGCTATAAAGGTACGTGTACCACAGCTCCAAGTGGATGGTAGCGGGGAACGCGGACTCGCCTGTGCCGCCCAGAGTCTACATCCACCCGGACTCCCCGGCCTCAGGAGAGACGTGGATGCGTCAGGTGGTCAGCTTCGACAAACTCAAACTGACCAACAACGAGCTGGACGACCAGGGACACGTGAGTACCACAACCAAGACTGTCTGAAACATAATCTATGATAGTCAGGGGAGGAAGTATTCAGGACACTTATTTAAAAAACAGCAAAATATCACGTGACAGTGCTGCTGTAGCGTCAATAGTCCATAAACTACATATCAACTACTTTTGCACTATTGTCATATTGCCACCTCAGGCTTCCTGTGTGTGTGTGTGTGTGTGTGTGTGTTAACATGGCTGTGCAATTCTCTATGTGGAATATTTAACCAGTTAATGCAATGCAAAGTGCAAAATTTTATGTATTTACAGTATACTACACAGCATATGTGTACTTCAGCTATCCTTTGCAACTATCAGTCATTGGCATGCAGTCGGCCTGTCTGTGTACATGACGGGTGTGTAAAGTGTGTACAGATTTTGATATTATATTATTTTAATTTATCTCATTTGTCTTTTTTGTATTTTTTTATCCTTTAAAGCAATCAATAACTTTTTTTTTTTGCATTTTTTCTTGCTTCTGACTTGCTCTTATCTTAAAGTAGTAACAGCACACTGTAAAATACTGTTATTAATAAAAGTGAAAAAACAGCCAGCTCTGATAAATGAAAAATGACTCCAAAGACATCAAAATGACTGCCAATTACTTTTCTAGTCAATCAACTAATTATTTCAGCTGCATTTGTATACTTTACTGTGGTTTGTGTGTGGAATTTTTTAAGTAACTAAAATTATGAAATAAATGTAGAGGAGTAAAAAGTACAGTATCTCTACATTTCACCACAGGTGATATTCACAGATATACTTGCTGAATGTTGCCCTTTCTAATGTTAATCTATCTCCGTTACAATAGGATGAGGTAATACAAAAATATTTTTGAATACATGTTTTTGTTGCAATAATTACTCTTCTAAAGCAGCTGTAAACATTATCACTAAAAAGTCAAAATTTACAAGACAACCAAAGCCTGCAACTGAATTTTTCAACAATGACAAGAAATAGTACAAAATATTTAAAATGGAAAAAAATACATCGTTGCAAGCTCCATAGTTCCCCGTCTAAGTTGGGGGTCTTTGATTTAACAATCTGTAGATGTGTGTTTTTGTGTGTGCAGGTGCAAATAACACCAGCCAACAATGCTGTTTTATGGCTTTGAATAACAGTAAATTGCTGTTGTGTAACTTAAGCCTGAAAGAACATTTTCTTCCTCCGTGTCCAGATCATTCTGCACTCAATGCACAAGTACCAGCCGCGGGTGCACGTGATCCGTAAGGAGTGTGGAGAGGAGTTATCCCCAGTGAGAGCCATCCCTGCTGGGGAAGGCACCCGCACCTTCGCCTTCCCCGAAACTGTGTTCACCACCGTCACTGCGTATCAGAATCAACAGGTAACACAGCTGACCTCCACACCAGCACATTTCCTCCTAAAAACAACGCCACTGAAAAAACTACCGTGGCCAAGAGACCCGCGTTACAGCAGAGCTACACTGACGGAGCTGCCAACAGAGACTTGTAGTTTGTTTTGCAGTTTTGCAGTGTTTATAGTTACAAACTCGTGATGACTGATAAGAGTTTAAAATAAACTTTTGTATGTCTTAATGGAGCACATCTTCAGCTACGTGTTTCAAACAGATACAGGACTATAAGAGGCAAAAAAAGGAAAATAAGGGACAATTTTGGTGCAATAACAATTTTAAGTTTTGCCCTTGGTCTGATCTGCATTCTAAAGTCTACTCTGAATGCACGTGTGAGTGTGTTTTGCAAAACAGAGACAGACCAAGAGAAAAATCCTGCAGTTTCCTTCTGTAATGTGTATTGCAATGTCAAATCTGATAAGTCGATCTTTGTAAAATCATCTTGGAAACCGATTGCCTTAAAAAAAGAAAGAAAATATAACTAGTAATCTTAATTGGTGTTGACTTTATATCTGGTTGTAACGTTTACTCAACATTTAGCTGTATTTACTTAGTTTTGTGAAGTTGTTGCAACTTTAAAAATGACAATTCAAATGACCTTTTTCTTCTTTTAAAGTGCTGCCAACTTCAGTAAACCAATATAGTCTGACTTAACTTGATCATGACAAAGAGGATTTTGATCATGATGAAGTTGTGAGATCTGCAAGTTCTGTTTTGTTATCATGTTTAAGAAAATACAAATATGACTGACTAGTTTTCAGCCAGGAGACTACGGACATATGGTGCAGTAAAAGTGGTTTACTGAAGTTGAAAAAACTTGGAAAGATTCATTTAACCAAACTTGTCATATTTAAGGTCCAACAATTTCACAACACTTATGACAAAATAAGGTTTAAGGTTTAAGTAAACCTCACAGTTAGATATAAAGTGAACAAAGATTAATATTTATATTTACTTACATTTTTCAAGAAAATCAATTTCCTAGATTTTTTTTCAACTTTTTACGCTGAGGACTAACTGTTAAAAATGGCCATGCTACTCACCTATATTGATTTTTTAACTACTTTTCTACATGGCTTGGGCGAGTCATATTTTCTGAGTTTTGCCCACCAAATTTCAAAGCTCCTGGTTTTTCTGGATTTTTGCAATGTGAGCTTTGAAGGAGGATGGTAGCTGGCGTTGGCCCGCAGCGCATGACGCCTGAAGTCAGAACATGGTGGCGATGCCTATAAAAGTCCCTCTGGATGCGGGTCACAGAGCCGGGCCTTAAACACCACCCACAGCCTGGGCAGCCCTATGGCCGCCCCACAGACACGTGCACACACACATGCACAAATTCACATATATGTGCAAAGAAACACGTATGCATTGCCACATATAGTCAACAGACAGCAAATTTGGCTGCAAGCTATCCACATTAATGTATTTATTTATAGATCTGACTGTCATATTGCACTAAGAATATTATTTTGGGTGGAAAAAAATCTTCCATTACACACTGTATGTTATCATAGACTTTGTAATAACTAGATTTTTGGAAATAATTAGAGTCTTATTTTACTTTTCAGATTACAAGGCTGAAAATTGACAGAAACCCGTTTGCCAAAGGCTTCAGAGACTCTGGCAGAAACCGGTGAGTTCAACTCAACCACAAAGATTTTCACATTATCTAGTGCATTAGGGGTAATGTGGGATGCATGACTGCATTATATTCTGGCTTGCTTGTGGTTTTTGTCACGGCTATTTCAGTCTGATTTTATGGGGAGCAAAGCTTTGTATTTATTTATTTTTTTCCGATGGAAAACGTGCAACAGCCTCCCATTAAATCTGCCCTAAATGGCAGGAGAGAAGTTGACTAAACGGAGCAGACGTGGCACATATTATTATGATTTCACCGTGATGCATTTTCATTTAAATGTGCTAACTTTAAAGGCACATTAATCCTCACAACTGCACAGTTACGGGCACATGCTCGGAGAGGGGAAAAATCTAACCTCGGCTGCAAACCTAAATGGAGCGTCAGATTCCAGTCGGCCTCGAGAACATAAACATCAACAGCAAAATAATAAAAGTCAAGAGTGTCCTGAAGAAAATCTGTATAAACACATTTCTAAACATATATAAACACAGCATTAAAACAACACGGCAGTAAAACTCCAGCAGTCTCCAAACAGCCACTCCCCTGAGGCCTCACAGAAATCATTAGAGAGGAGGGGAGAGGAGGAAAGGGGAGCGAGGAGGAGGAGGAGGAGGAGGAGGAGGAGGGACGTGCGAGACAGAACATTTGAGAGGTAGAGAACAGCAAACTGGATAACCCTGACAGCTGACCCTATAAAAGTTAAACTCAGGAAGGCCAAAAAAAGAGAACTCCCCTTAAATATTACAGGAAGAGTTAAGCAGTTTGCTAAATAAACTTGCGCTCTGATAGGCTGCTTCAGAGCTCACACAACCGCTCCGGGCAGCTTGTCTAAATTATCACCGTGGCTACAACCCCGCGGGTGGGAGGACTTTTATCCTCACGCTAACGAGGGGTAACAGAGCACTCGCATTACCCCGCCACGGCAAAACCCTCGGCCCCACCTAGAGGAGGAGGGAGACGCAGATTGGGGGGGAGGGGGGAGTCCCACCTCATAAATCCTTGCTGCGGCTTCCTGCTCCTTCGTCCTGATTCGCCCGTAAAAGCCGTGTGAAAGCAATTACCTCCGAGCACCCGGCCGGCAGCAGCCAATCGCAACGTGGCGTTTATGCCCCTCATTACCTGCCGTCTCCATGGAGACGGCGAAAGAGGGGCCCCGCTGGTGACTAAGATGGCCGCCAGGTGGTTGGCGTAATGTGAGGCATGCTGGGAGAGAGCGGCTGCAGCTGCATTGGCGGCTAAACAAAGTGCAAGTTTTGCTCGGAGTGATTTTCTGATGGTTTTTCAGCGGTGTGTGTGTGTGGGTGTGTGTGTTCACGAGTGCGTTTGTGTGTTTTACAGGATGGGTCTGGAGGCTTTGGTCGAGTCTTATGCATTCTGGCGTCCATCTCTGCGAACACTCACTTTTGAGGACATCCCTGGCATCACTAAGCAAGGTAGAGTTAACCAGCAGGAGTTTTTATGATACTGAGAATTAGTCTTTTTGCTTACAGCCCAGCTGCACGAAGATGTAGGCGTTGTAATTCTCTGGAAACCATAGATGTTAACATTTGTGTACCTCACTGTGCAGAACTCTGTGCAACTTCACCCCCACAAATTACCATTCATATGTATTACCCAAATAGTGTTATGTCAAAATTGTGAGGAAAACTTGTTTTCCACAGTGAACAAATAATCTAAAAATGGAGAAAATTCTTGATGAATTAAGGTCACAGGGGTCCAACAGCAAAACTAAACTAAATCCTGCTGTATAATCCAAATCTAATGTGTTCAGTCATATTTTCAGTATTTAAAAGAAAGACCTTTCTGATGGGGAACTGAGCAGAGAGTGAAACTCATCTATGCTCTCTTCAAAGCCAACCTCCATGGACAAAAACAAACGTTTTTCCTCTCTGAACACACGAGTTGCTGATGGACTGACTGGCAGTTAGTTTGTGTTGTGTAACTTTGGTGTTTTAAAGGGTTAATTTGGATTCACCAAAGTCACACAATAAGACAAACAAACTATCAATCCAAGCAGCGGTAAACCAGCAGCTCCTGTGTTCAATGCGGTAAAATGACTGTTTTAATTAATGGAGTCCGGCTGGATAAATGACACGCTGTTGTTAAAAGTGGACCCCAATGACTTCAAATCATCGATTTTTGTCTGTTTTTTGGATTATCCATTCACCATGGAGATATGCAAGAAAAGCAATGATTTTGTGGAATTCAACGTGACACAGAGTGAGTTAGTGATATAGAAATAATCATTTGGGGAGTGAAGTATTCCCTTAAAGCAGGATTCCTGTTTGAATGCAGCTGAAACACTGAATGCTGTATCTAAATTTTAATGTGGATAAGTCATGTCGGGCCTGATACTCGTTTCGGCTAATATGGAAAGTATTGATCTGCTTATTGGATTCCTCCCTGAATCTGAACTGACAAACAGCGTTATCATTTAAGTGGATTTAAGTTTTAATTTTCCTTTTTCTGTTTCTGCAGGGATCCCCGGAGCTCACGGCGGTATCGGAGCATCATCTCACCTGCTCTCCACGTCCCCGTGCTCCTCACCTTTCCAGGTCTGCCCTCTCAGCCCGCCCGACTACACCTGCAGCCGACCCACACACCCTCTCCATCGTTACAGCAACGCCCCGGAGCCGTTCCCCCCTCCCAGAGGTCCATCTGCGTACGAAGGCGAAGGATTCTGTTCCCTGCCTCTCCCCACGTCCCAGCTCGGCTATCTATCCAACCCCACCCCGCAGGGTTACGCCGGGCTTCGCCTCCACACGCCTCCCTACAGCCTGTACGGTTACACATTCCCTCCGTCACCACGCCTCGCAGCCAGCCCTGATAAAATGGCGGCCGCTGCCACTGCCAATCATCAGAGCCCTTTCCTTGGCTCGTCTCCCAGCGGGACTCTAACGGACAGTCTGGGTGTCCTCAGCGGAGGACAGCAGGGATTCTTGTTTGACTCCCGGACTTTAGGACTGGCAGGTAGCCAGCCGGGAGGAGGGGCCTCGCAGGTCACTGCCCACATGGGCTGAATTTGACTCCAGACATCTCATGAAAAACAAAATGACACCCTGGAATGGGTGTAAGTTGCTTTTGGTTCAGAACGAATGAATCATCCGTGTGCTGAACAAGCATCGGGACAAACAGAGAGGAGGGACAGATGAAGCCACCGACTCTGTGAGCATTCAGAGCTCCTCTGAACTGAAGGGAATATTTTACCAAGTTCTTATTTTCCAGTTACGTTCTCTCGGACATGCATGTGCAGCTGCAGTGGTCACTAAAGGGAGAAACTTCCTGCGGCTTTGGATAAGGAGTCCAAACTCAGTGACTGAACTGGAACTGAAAATGGATTGGGCAGAAACTGGGCTGGCCCCGGCACTCAAAGCGAGCACTTCAACCCCTGGCAGGAGGCCCCGAAGCAGAAACCGTTTTACTCACACAGCAGTCGACATCACTGCCGTCATCCTGCCCTCTCTGGATGGAGTTACTGAACACCACTTAAAATCTTTTATGGGATACGTTGACTAAATTCCATTTGTCAATTAAATTCTCTGTCACACCTGGTGGTGTTCTCCATCAAGTCTGTGGAATAACAAACATGTAGCTCAAGTCCATCTAGTAAAAAGCACTCCAGGCTGAGCCTTTTCACCACTCACACTTAAATTTTTTTTTTACACATAACACCAGGAGCCTGTCCAACACGTTGTCATCCCAACTCGTTAAATACCACTATTCCATCAGTGAACCTACATCTAAAAACTGGATGCACCAGGTACCCTCTCGCATCAGTTTTGGGCGTTCAAGGATGCCGTGTCAGTTTCGGATTGTTACGTGCTTTCAACATACACTTCAACTTTCACAGGAAATTTACAGTTTACGTTCGTTGCCTGTATACTAGGGGTGTAAATCACAAGTTTCACCGCGATACAATATTATATCAGTTCCCAGGACAAGGAAATTATATTTGCTGATATCACAACTTCTGCAACGATTCGATTTCCACTCGATTTAATGCAGGGGCCTGTGATCGACATGAAATTATATCAATAATATCCACGTGGTCTGGCACTTGGCTGATAGCACAGTTTGATTTTTTATGAAGGAGACAAAAACGTGCCTTGGGAATTTCAAAATACAGGATGTACTTTTAAGATAATATGTATTGATGTTTTTACTTAGCACATCCTTTAATCACTATATCAGTCCAGACAGATGTGTTACCCCCCTGATGCAGACAGTCTTTAAATAGAAAACCGAAAACATACGTCAAACACTTATGTTTAAAAAAAAAAAAACATTGTGGTTGCGCTTTAAATAGTTATTACTAATGTAATGTCACTTCATTGACATACATCACGTGACGTGTCACAAGCATTGAATTATACACATTCTAGCACACTGCATTGTTATTAAAAATAATTCCATCAATTTTTGGTTTCACACAGGAAACAAACAGCAGTTTCCCGGGTAAAAGACCAGAGTTTGTTTGAACTATTGACATCCCCTCCTACCCATCCTATGCAGACTTTGTCGCTCTTTATCCAACAGTTGTTGCCGGAGGCGTCACAGACTGCTGCTGCCCGCTGTGTATCATGCAAGTGGCAAACTATGAAAGTGAAAAATGAAGCCAATGCACAAGTGCCAAAAACTGCAGTTCCTGTAACAGCCACTTAAGACTTGTTCCAAAACAGAGTCAGTCCCCATAGACTCACGTTAAAATGCCCAACTTAGCAAACTTAAACAAGTTTACAGTCTGATCCAAAAATGGTTTGTCTCTGTAGTTAATCTCAACATTCATAACAACTTTACAGGGATGAATTTCATATAAATCACCTGTTTACGTTTTACGTATTTATTGTTGCCCAAACATGATCACTTCTGGCTCCAGAAACCAGGATAGCAACACCCGAAATGCTGAACTGGAGGGTTCAAAATAGCAGTCACAAACCAGTGGGGGACACCACAGAGGCTACATCCATTATTTATACGATCTATGATATCGTACCGCCATGAACGGTACCTCTGTGTGTTGGCGTCTGACGCTAAAGTCAATTGACAAAACGGCAGTATTTGACGAGTTGGGTTGTTGCCTGCTGCACGTTGTGTATCGTATGGACGCAAAGCATGGCTCTGTGTGTCGGTGTCGGAAGCTGAGATACGCTGACAAAACTGAGGCATTTGACGAGCTGAAAGTGAAAACAAGCTGGCTTGTCACGTATTAACATGATGACATCACGGCCATCGGAGATATCTCGCTGACAGCTATGGACTGACGAGGTTAATGCAGCGAGAGAATGATGGATGACGGACTGATCCACATATTCTGCGTCTGGTTTGACAGACGTCTACTTGATGCAGCTGTTTGGACGTCAGGCCGAACATCTACCCTTGTGTGACACAGACGTAACTGCACATGATGACTCTGTATATAGGGGAAAGGGGGGGAAGGCGGACGGGAGGAGAGATGTGTATATAAAGGGCCGTGTGACCCTTCGCACTTAAAAACCCCAATGCACCTGCTTCTGCTCTTTAGACTGGGTCAGGTACGCCGCAGCCGACCCTGACCGAAAAGCTTTTCTTTGCAAACACGCGCTATATCACCAGCACACCCTTTGGCTGAGGACATTAATGTGTTCTGTGACCTTTTTGAGCCAAATAAAATATATCTATTCATGTCACAATGTTAATATGTAATCAATATGTTACTAATTTAACTGATTTTGTGTTGTTTATTAAGGCCGTTGTGAACATACATATGTGTCTGAGTGTTTTCTTTCCACTTTTTTCTAAAAGTACAGCAGTTACTTACAGCAAGCTTACAATATAATATTTCCTTGTGAAAACAAAGTTGGAAGACTGTGTGTGTTCTCGCTCATGTATGTGCTCGTGTGTGTGTGTGTGTGTGTGTGTGTGTGTGTGTGTGTGTGTGTGTGTGTGTCATGAAGCAGTTATAGTCTGGGGTCGTTCCACAGGATTTGGATTCCAGAGAAATGAAAAATACCACAGGAGACGAGGAAAAAGAACAACTCTCACATCGTCCTTATTGTGTAACGGCGACGCAAACTAAAACCTACAACTGTGCTGAACTGACTGGTCACACGAGGCCGGGTGTGCGGTGAATGTGGATGTGGGTGTGATGGTGCGGACATGTGTGAGTGTGCACATTTGTGTGTGTGGCAACAGGTGGTTGAGTGTGTGACCTCACAGTCTCAAAGTTCATGCAGATCCCTGAGAATTGACCCCCCTCCTCTTCCTCCTCCGAAGTCAAACTACTCCGCTGAAAGCATTCGCCAAGATTTTTCAGAAAGCTGTTTGCTTTGTCATTTTAACCCATTTCACCACCTGAACAAGCACACGCACTAAAGACGCCAAGAACCCGAGACAAAACACAGAGACACATTCCCTCTGTACCTCCAACCCAAAATACATTTTGAAAAGAAAACAAGACAAGTGCTACACTTCATCTCTTGTAATATCTGATACTGCAGAGACTTTATCAGTAAGCAAACAAAAAGAATCATTTAGACAGCAACATTAACAGCTGCTCAAAACTGTCAAGTGTTTCATCTTCATATCATGAGTCTAACTAAATGATAAAAAACTACAACTGAAACTGCAAATAGAGAATGAACTCCTGACAACACTCCTGGTCTGTGGCCAGTTGAACTTAGAGAACTCAACCCATTTTCCATGTGAATAAGTTTAAAAATTAGGAAAAAAGTAACGCTGAACAGTTAACTCCATGCCACAAAAGATCAATGAAGACAACATTTCCATTCTACTTGGATCTTCATCAAGTCAAAATGTTTGAAAGGATGAAAACACGTATATTTACACATCAGTAGGTTAATGAGCTCTATGGTGGCAGGTGGTGATAAAACCTAAAATAAAAACCTGAATCTAAAAATCAAATGAGACAAGAGTCTTGAGATCAACAGCTGGTTACAGTAGACTAGATTCTGCACTCATTACTTTATTATATGAGACCAGGGACGTTGTTTCAGCAAAGGCCAAGGTATGAAAATGTGCAACCCTATTACCAGAGAAAAATGTTGGAAGTGTACATTTCTGCAAACCACTGATTCCTTTGATTTGTACATCATTATGTCGCAGAGATGCTGAAACATTACATTTCAGCAACAATGTGGTTAACATGTTGCTAGGTTAAGGCACAAAACTTGGTTATAGTTCAGAAAAACATATTTTCCTTAAAATACACACTTTTTTACACAGCAATGTCTTGGTAAAACACAACATTTTTTTGTGGTACTATCCCCGTGGAAAACCAGTGACTTAAACAAATCAATCTTTAGCCTCATTCCCACTGCACAAAAAAACCATTAACACCCGCTAACATCTGGCTTTTTAATGCAATGGGAATACACACCATCAGCATTCACACCCGGGTCGACCCTACAGTAGACACTGTTTCATCATCTCCGGCTCAGATCAGCATTGATGGGAACACAACACCCAGATCAACACGGTAATTTTAGCTCCTTAACTGGCAAGATGCAATGATGTACTGTCACTAATTACCGCCCATCTCCTCCCAAGCTGCGCTCAAACATTATTATTATTAAGTTACTCTGCACCGAGTTTGAAAGATAAACTGAATAACTAAGAGATAAAGTTTTCAAAAACCTCTGTTCCTGCTGCTATCTACTGTTTACCTGTTCTTCTACCTGTCCATGACGTCGCACAGACACACCAACAAAACAACACACACAATCAAAACAACCCACACACACACAAAAGCTGACAGAAAGGCAGACTCGTATGCTGCAGCGTTGTGTTCACTAGCAGTGGCAATGCAGCCGATCGACTATATTTAGCGGGTTTACCAGCGTTTGAAATACTCGCATGCATGCGCTAATTTTGGTGGGAAAGGGGTATGTGGTTGGTTCACCTCTGCTTATTGTTTGCATGTAATGTTTGACTTAGAGTAGTGAAAACGCCATTTGCTGCACCTTTTTTGGTGCATATTTCTTCAATCACATGTCTGAATTCATTCATTAGCGCATGTCAATGGATAAAAAACACAATCATCAATCATCTGTACAGGTTATTGGGCATTTGCATAAAGCAACTGGGCAAAATGCTTGCATAAAACAATGTAAATCATTATTTCATCTAAAACTTACATACTAGCTCTAAAATTTCTGCACATGGGAGAAGTTTCTGACAGAAAGGTGATAATTTTAGCCCACACCAGGGTTATTTTTCTTAACCTTAACTAGGAAATCCAATTTTGGCAGAAAGCTCAGAAACTAGCAGCTATTTTTCTGCCCAGTTATTTTGATAAGTTTAGTTATGTAATTCCATATTACGCGTTACTAATACATAATATGGTCACAAACAAACACATGCAAACTATAAAAATGTGCCATATTAATAGGTAAGGAATCTTTATTTACCCAGGAACTATTTGTTATGCACAAATGATCAATTTTAAGGTAATATGAGTGAAATAGGTTTATTATTTTTATTTTTTAGGGTATGGCAGCTGCCCTACTTTGCCATACACCTATAATGCATGTGTTTGAGACCACAGTGTGTCCCCACGTACTTTTGAGGATTTTGAGATGCACAAGATTTTTTAGGTGGAGAATCTATAATTAAGAGTCTGATAAGTGACTACTGTATGACATGCATCATAATATGCAGTACATCATTATAGAGCTGCACTTGTTTTTAAAATTCAGTCTGTAGATTTAATTTTGCATTTCTAAACAGACTTACACAAACTGATTTTTCAATTTTCCCCAGTATTCATCCCAAAATTTGCTGACTCTCTCCTGCTGTCACCCGTTTCCTCCTCTGCTCCTCTGTCCCCCCCTCAGTTGTCTCCTGTCACTCTGAAGGTGAGAGGTGCTGACGAGAGGAGCACATGTGAGGGGGGAGAGAGGACTGAAGGGGGGAGGAGAGCTTATTTTAGAACCCAGGAATGATTGGCTTGTTGTTTCTGAGTGACAGGGGACGGGCCCCCTGCCTGGCGCATCCGTACCACACACACAGAAACACACACACGGCATACACACATGGAAATCTGACCATTTACACACAGTGCTAGATAAATCTCCTTCAGTTCTTGTGAAAACGTAGCTCTTCTAGGAGATCTGATTCAGGGATGATAAATAAAAAGAGTCTAAATTTGTCCCTGGCACAAACACTCACATATTCACACAGACACACTCCTGCATGGTGTCAGTGGTCCGGTGATTCTCGGTTGAGGTGGGGACATTAACACTTGTGTATGACCAGGTGCCGACGTGACAGATCTGTCACGCTATCTGCCTGGCGGAGGAGGACGGGAGGGGAGGAGGGAGGAGGCGAGGCAGCAGTGAGCAGGAGCATTAAGTGTGTATAGAGTTAAAGCAAGTCTGTCCACTTAGCAGAAAATAAGCTTTTTTTTTTTTAAAATCCCTTAAGGAAAGATGTATAAAGATGTATATTAAGAAATAAAATGCGCCTTAAAACAACAAAGACAACGAGCCAAAATCTTCAAATAATGTTTGATTTCTTTTACATCGATGGGGTGTGAGCTCTGTGCAACTGGGTTAGCTGACAACTCCAGCAGCTCAACGCCTTCAGACACATTTCAGCGCAGAGAATACGGCTTACTTTTATTACATTATTGAAACCTAATTTTATATACTTGTCTATTTTTTCCGCTAATGTGTGGTTAATAGCACTTTTTTGTTGTGCGAACATTTTAGGAAATATTTATGTTTGCTTGAAGTTTGACTTACAGTTTGACAATTTTGTTTCTTTTTCTTAAACATGCATATGCTGGTGAAGATTCTCAGTCATCAAGGTCATGATCATTGTAAATGCTACATCACAGGCAACTAGGCTTTTAAAGAAGTCCCTTAAATGAGGATTGAAACGTTTTCTAAAAACTCAAGCAAGTCCAGTTGCCTATAATAAAGCACATAAAATGATTTAACAAGAATCTATCTATTTATTTATTTTTGACAGACAAACCAACTAATTAAATTAATGACAACTTTCCCAGCACGTTCACTGGAAAGATGCTCTTGTTTTAAACTTTTTCATGCTCTTACAATAATGCCTAGTGTATAAAAGTTGTGCAGAAAACATGGGATCTTGTTTGACCGTCTTTTCCAAAGTGTCTGCTGCAGCTTGACTGCAGTGTTTTGCACTGGTTGGTGCTTTAAGTGATGGAACAGATTTGTGGTGTTGCTATTTGAATGTGTCACTACGACAGATTTCAAAGTATTACAAATTACTATGTTTAACGTATCATCTTAAGATATTAATAGATATTACAAGTGAAGCAGACAACTTTGATTTGGTGTTATCATTAGCTGTACATTAATACACACTCTGCACTGCTGCCAAAGCTTCTGATCATGACACTGAATATCCCCAAAGCTCTGTGGCATCAAATCAAAGCTGAGTGACATCAGTCTTCATCTTAAAGTGTGTTTGCATGTGTGGGTATGAATTCCTGCCAGCTCAGGCATACCAATAAAGACATACATGATGAATGAGTGGAAGAGAGAGTGGGGAAAAAATGACAATATTCTGGGCCGTACTGGCTCCTAAGGTTTATAGATAATAAATATATGTTGTCATAGACATGCTAAATATGATGGTGCACAAAAGTCAATGTTTTTACAGAGCTATCTGTGCCTGCACTCTCTCTCTCTGTCACGCTCTCTCTCTCTCACACACACACACACACACACACACACACGCGCTTTGCCTCCTTGCATTGCTAAAATATGAAGTCTTCCATTTTCCACTTGTCACTTGGTGCTGAATACTACAAGCTCTCCTGACCTTTCCTGTCACACTGTTTACACAGTTACAGTTCGCCACATGAGCTCAGCTGACCAACACTGACTGAAGCGCAGCCCTCGTTAAAGGGACATTTCCCCTAAAAATCAAAAATACTTATTTTTCTTCTTACTTTTAGAGTTACTTATCAGTCTAGATTGTTTAGTGTGGCATGCCGAGTATTGGAGATATTGGCCGTAAACATGTCTGGCTTCTTTACAATAAAATGGAACTAGATGGCTACACGTTTGTAGCCTAAAAACCCGATGGAAACACACTGAAGGGTAGATACTAAACACCCATGATTAAAGACTTAAAAGCAAATGGAAAAATACTGAATGGTTGCTATAAACACACGTTTGTAGCCTAAAAAGCCGATGGAAACACACTGAGGGGTAGTTACTAAACACCCATGTTTGAAGCCCACAAGGCTGCTGGAAACACACCGACTGGTCGCTACAAATAGACATTTGAAGTCTAAAAGCATAACAGACACACACTGACTGGTTGCTACAAAACCCAGATGTTTAGAGCCTAAAAAGCAAATGCAAACCACCGACTGGTTGCAACAAACACAGACATTTGAAGCCTAAAAAGCCGATGGAAACACACTGACAGTTTATCCCTTTAAAATGATCATATTGTACCTATGAGACTTTTTGAGTCAGTGAGGATACACAATACTGTTTTCATCAGACACATTTTAAATTGGATTAAATTAGTATGGATTACATTAAATATAAACAACAAGCAATGAAAGCATAAGAAAAACATGCTGCTGTTGAAAAATTGTTGTGAAAACAGTTTGTTGGCATTGCCTTGAAATGTTTCCCGTGTACAGAATGATGGTCTCTGGCATCCTCAAACAGTGAGTCTTGGCGAAAGTGGAATAAACCTATTTACCATATCTTTCCTCTGCACTCGCTGCCTCTCTTCCCTCGGGGAATTGGCTACCCCGAGCACTCAACACAGAAGTTAGCATTTGCATAGAGGCCAGTTATGTGGTTTTAGCGTCCTGTGTGATTGAAGCGTGCATTAACATACGGGCCAACGAGGTGACCACGTGGTCGAGCGTGCTCAGAGGGGAGTTGCGGCCTGCTGTACGTGACCGAGCATATGAACTGGGGAGTCCACAGGTGAGGTCATGTTGGGCAGTGACAAGAAAGTTCCCTGGAGCAAAGAATAAGGTTTGGCACAGAAACCTGCAACTGTCAGGCAGAAAAAAAGTCTGTTTGTGTCTGATGAGCAGCGTATTAGAATTACAAATTGCGGTTTAGACGGATTTATCTTGAAATGAAGAAAAAGCCTCATGCTTGTTGAAGACAAAAGGACTCTAAAAAGTTTACCAAACAGGAATTTTGTAATGATCTTAAAATATGTGTCAACACTACGAGGAGTTCAGTAAAAGATGTCCGTTCAGAATTTAGCCTTTGCAGCATTTCTCAATTTAAAGAGCCAAAGATTTATGGAGGAGAGACGACAGGACTGAATACTGACGCAGAGAGGCTCCTCTGCCCCTGCTGCTCTTCCAGGAACTGAACCTGGGCTCTGGGGGGCTCGGCTGGTGACGAGAGGAGGGCGGGTGTGCTGATGATGTTGCAGGCTCAGCTCAGCTACTCCTGCGTGACCTGTTAATGGCCTAGTGGGTATTTGATGACAGTTGCAAGAATCTGAGGCTCAGGGTGTCCTTTACAGCCACTAAGTCTTTGTCATCAAATCTCCCCCCGCTAAGCTGATTTATGGCCAGCTCCATGGGGCAAGTTTCTCAGTACCCCCCCATTAGACACCCCATGAACTCTGATCTATGAGCAGGGTGTTGAGAAATAATTATGACACAATTTTTTCCTTGTAATCTTTCCATGTCAACAAAAAGAACATGAGCACCTTCACATACTCTCTCCATAGTTTTGCGGGGACAAAGGGACTCGCGTGTGAATACACATGTAGACTTCAGTGTACGAGGCTGCATGTCTGTGTGAGACACTCAGAAGGTCTTACAGACGGAGTGTCGAGCCAAAATGAAAGCACAGGCTCTGCGATGTCTTGTAAATGTCTATCAGTTCTTTAACCATGTGATCTGTGGCTGCGTCCCTCATGAGCCCTCTGGCCAACACATAACCAAGTGCAGGACAGTTATTCACAGCTGCCTTAAGCGGACGGTTTTAAGGGCTGAGGACTTTGGGGGAACTTAAATAAACACTTGACCTAAGCACCTGCTAAACACTCGCACCAAAGACAAGATGGAGAACACCGAAACTACAATGCACAAACAGTATGTTGACACTAAACTGTTAAGGTTTCTTAAGTGTGAAACTGAGACAGTGTGACATTAACCTGAATGGTTATGTCAAGATTATGTAACTAAAAGACAAACCATGGCTGCCAAAGGGACTCTGAATATTGAAATATGTCCTGTAGGACATGAAGATGCCTCTTGTGGGTTTACTGAGAAACACTTTAAAGTCCAAAGTGAATCCAAAACTCTCAGGTTTGGTTCTAGATGTCAGTGAATTTGAACTGGAAATAAGAAAGTTATATATACTTATCATTATGAAGTAATTTTGGTTGCACAGTGTAATGGTTGTAAAGTAATGGCACCACCACCAGCATTTAGATTGGTTCCCTTCAAAGGTGTGTTCACACCAAATGCAACAAGAGCGTCTCGCACTATGAGATTACACGAAGAGTCAAAGCAAAAATATAAATAGACATGAACAGACGTGAATAGACGCAAATGACACAAAGATGCCAAATTTGAGCTGTTTGTGTATTTGTGCAAGTCTAAATTTTTCAAATTGCGCAAGAAATTCACTTGACACTGTGTTGCAAAAGCCTAAGAGTTTTTAATTGTAGTGGAGATTCTACCGATGTTGCCGAGATTGAGAAATAGCATCTCGGTTAACAGAACTGTGGCCGTCTGTGTGCACCCGCTGCTCTACCAGTTGGAGTTGTTTTTGGGGTTTTCATGAGCACTGCACACAGCTTAAAAAAAAGGTCTTGCAGATTAGTGACTGAAGTCATAGGACAACATCATTAGTTCTGAAAATATGCATTTGTGACTTGTTTAAGTTATTTTGATAAGTTGCGGAAAGTGGAAGGTAAACTATGGAGAGAGACTTGTGGAGTTAGCAGCAAGCAACAAGTCCCTTCGTCAGATTTAAAACTACTGTGTGTTGGAGAGGATTCTGGGTAGCATGTAAACACTGGCGTGCAGATACCACGAGTTGTTCTTGGTGTCCCACAAGTGTGCATTTGTGAACCCAGCTTCCACACTAGGAACTAAAGGCTACAAGAAGACTGGAAACATGATGCCAGAGACGTTTTTCAAAACAACTTTGCCTATAGGGGCTTCAGGATTACTTCAGACAAGCTGTATGGAGACATTTTGTGGTTTTATTTATATGTTTTTGTAATTTATATGTTTATATGTTTTATGCCATTTTCTTCAGTTGGGAGATGAGTGCATTGCCTTTTCCCTGTGATTCTTCAGCAGTGTTTTGTGGAGTATAAAACTTCACCCAACTTTCCATCTGCATAAGGGTGAGTAGATAGTGACTGAGTTTTCATTTTTGGGTAAACTATCCTTTAACTCATGTCCTCAGTGTCTTTGAAGCCCACTGTAAACCTATTGCACACTTGTGTAATTATGAGATAAACCATCTTGCTCATAGTTGCATGTCAGTTTAACATTGACGGTTTTTTGCTGCCAGTTAGCAACATTACAACATTTAAAACTACAGATTTTTTCCAATAAAGTACACATTTACAGCATGGAATTAAAAAATACCAATCTGCTGAAATCTGATTTGAGTAGCAGATATGAGACGCTGGAACGACTGGTCAGCAGTGTGCTGGTTACTGATCCACAGCAGACGCGGCTGGAGGTGACTGACAGGGTCGCGCTGCGTGTTTGTATGTTTATATCTTGTGTGTGTGTTTGCTTCCATGTAACAAAAATAGTGTCCCTTCCTCGGGCCCCGGCTCTGACATTCTGCTGCTAATAGGGAAGGTGCGTGTGAGTGTCCATATGTACGTAGCCCTTGCCTGACCGTGGCCCTGTCCAAGTCTTAGCATGCTCATTTATAGCCAAGCAGCCCATCAATCTTAATAGAGGAGAGAAGCGCAAAGAGCCGATGAAATGCCAGACATGATCACTATTCACTCAATGGCGGCGGGGAGAGAGAGAGAGAGGAGCAAGACGAGGGAGGCGCAGGGGTAAGATGAGAGGAGGGGAGATGGAGGAGGAAGGGTGAGGGAGCACGGAGGGAGTGAAAGTGAGGAGGGAGGGAGCGGGGAAGAAGGATGGGGTGAGAAGGAGAGAGGTCGCAAGTTGTTTATCCCTGTAGGTGATAATAATGATCTGATCCTCTCTTCTGTCTGCGTCTCGCTGTGTGAGTGACGGCTACATGAAACACTGCTGAACGGGCCGAGGTGAACGTGATGTCTTTTTTTGTCTGACACGCGCACACACTTTTATATGCACATTTTTTTCTCATAATCAAGCTGCTAAAAGTTTGGAACAAGTTTGACGAGCACATGCTGTATCAGCGGCGGGGCTGGATGGATCACATGCCAGCTGTTAGATCACACTGTACTCTAATGTGGCCATACTGAGACCTGGCCTGGAATGGATTCATATGTGTTTGTGTGTGTGTGTGTGTGTGTGTGTGTGTGAGTGTGTGTGTCAGTGGGGGTAGGAGGTCTGCTGAGAGGTGGGGAATGGCGAGAGGATATTTGGCAATGTGCTGCGAGACTGTGCTGACACAGGACACTGCGTCTTCATACAACAACGGAGCTGTCGCTCTCCCGGGCACGACGTGCAAGAGAGTCAATAAACAGACTGACAGCGGCCGTGTTTGTCCACTAACATCATAATACCATTAGGGAAATAATGCGAGAGATGCAGAGCTCATGCTTTGAGAATTGCAAAGGGGATATGCCATGACTCAAAGTCAAGATAAATACAACTACAGTACATGTATATGTATTATTTCCATTGATAGTCTCCACACACATGCAGCTTTTCACACTTGAAGGATCAACGCTGGATGCAAACGTCCGACAGCCCCACATTTGTGTGTTATATACGCATCAAAAAGTGAAGCAGTGCTGGTTATATATACACGCAGACTTTGTCATTGTGAGGTAGAGGCGATGGTGTAAGGTGTTACATCTGGGTGTGAAGTCTGCTAAGCTGCAGACCACTTTTTAAGACCAACAAACAGCAAAAATGGTTGTTTTTTAGCATGCCATCACTGGGTTTAACATGATCTTTTCCTTAACATAAGCATGTGGTTTTTGTGCCTGAACATAACCTCATGTCAACCGCAGCACTGTTGAAATTGTGCAAGCGTTGGATTGAACAGTGGTTGTTAAATAATGCCTGCAAAGAGGCGCAGTGTTATGACGTCAGTCAAGAGCGGCGTGTTGTGTGTTCTCTACCCATGCGTCCATGCAAGCCCCCAGGAAGTGCGCCAGGCTCTGATGCAAATTTTACATTGTGGACAAAAGTGGAATTACAACGTCTGGGTCGGTCGTGTGATTCCCACTGGCCCAGAAAGACTTTCACATTGACTTACCTTGGGAAAGAGATGTCTGTACATCAGTGAATACATTTTTGTGAGCATCAAACCCCCCACAAAACAACTCATTTCACTATCTAGATTTAAGTCATCCAGTTTGATAATATTTGGAAAAGGGCCATAAGATTACATTTTTTAGACCGCCATTCAAGCTAACCAGAGGTCAGTCAGGCGGAAGTTACCCCCCTCAGACAAACTCAGCAACCTTAAATCTCTAGTGTCCATGCTCTATGGGTCAGCAGATCTGGGTATTTTACACTGATTCTGCACCCAGAAAAAGGGCCTTCCAATAATACATCCATGGTGTTGATACTAATAAACAATGGTGTGTGTTTTATGTGGTGCTGAGATGCACTTTTTTTTACATTTTGTTTACATGCATACAGGTATCTTTGTTTTGTTTGTGTCCTTTTTTTCCCGTAATTGACGTGTTTCCATGAGGTGTATTTTATACTCACAATTTCAATGTGTGCAATTTGAGGTTTAATGGAAACCCACCTATTGACCAATCACGTTAAAGATGCAGGTAAACAGTGCGTGTGGAGATTTGCAACACATCAGTCGAAATGCAATCTGAGAAGCCATCAGCTATCGACTGAAAGTGATTTAGCTTTAATTAGCTTTTATAATATTTATCTGCAGTCATATAAAGATATCTGTTTATACAGATTAGTTGAAATGGCGACTGCATGGAGGAGGAAGTCATCGCCCCGATAGCCTACAGCGGACTCCCTGAAATATTCGCCACTGCCTTCAGAGGCTATCGTTGTCAGATCTTTAGCTAATGGTTTCGGAGACTGAGATAAAAGTTGTCTAAGCTTTGTGTATGTGCCCTAAAAAAATCTTCTATCACCTTAATCATCTGTGAAATGCCATTTTAGAAAAGTACGTTTTATTTCTCACAGCCAGAGAGCACAAAAGTTAAATTTAAGTTGTGAGATGTTGTTGGATTTTGTAGGTTCACTAAAGCCTTATCTGGATTTTCCTGCACGTCACTGGAATAAATCAGTACTGAAAATCGAGGGTTGTTTATTGGGGCAGTTATTTGTTTTCACTGTGTTGAGTGAGATTTTCCAAAAAGGCGGATAATTAATGTAAAAAAGTCACTCTGAAAACACATCCTGGATCACCTGACATGAGAAGATCTGAAAAAAAATATTTGCAACCTAAAATCAAGATCACTGATATTAATTCAGATTTTGTGGATTAAAAAAAAAAACTTTAAAATTTTATCAAGTCTGTCCTAAAACAATATTCCCATTCACACATTAAAACAGCTATTGGACACGATCATCCCTCCGCTTCATAGCGGCTGTGTAAAGATTCCTTTCTAACATCATTTCAAAAGAAGAGATGGAGATTAAATTAAAGTCCTTGTTTGAGGAATAATGTGTGCAATGTTTTAGCCAAAACTAATACGAGCAGTCTGGCAAGTATCTTCCAGAGTTAGTTTTTTTAGCACACATTTCCCTCTTTGTGTTTCCACAACGAGATTTTCTTTGTGCAGCTGCAGTGGCTCGATATCTGTACTAAAAATACTGTAACTCTGGATGATACCAACTTTATTTGTCTAACTCAGACAGCTGAAGCTCTAACTGAACTCAAGAACGCATTTTGGCAAACAACGAGGACTTTGGATTTTGTTCCCAATGTCTTGAACCTCTTCCAAACACTTGGCTCCCGCTAAACTACTGAGATGATCTTTCAGGTATTGCCAGTTATTTTCAAATATTCACAATTGGAAGCAGGCAGATTATACGTTTTTAATTTTAAAAATAAAACAGAGAAAAGTGTCCAAAAAACTATATTCACAACTCTGTGCTGCTTTATATTAAGCATTTTCTTAGGGTAATTTTCTCGTTTTTCTTTTTTTTCAATACTTTTCTAATTAATTAAATTTTTGCTTGTTTTTGGGTAATTTTCTCGTTTTTCTTTTTTTTTTAAAATACTTTTTTAATTAATAAAATTTTTGCTTATTTTTGGGTGATTTTCTTGTATTGTTTTACTAATTTTTTGGATATTTTTGGGCTATTTCTTATTGGTCACTGCTCATTGTCTTCCTCCTGTACTTTTGGAAGAAATCAAGCCAATCTATTCAAGTTTCAAAGGCTGAAGACACACTTGTCTTCAGAAGGTGGCATTAGACACACATATAAATGTGTTTTATTAAGACTGGTTAAATTCATTTCAGATTTAAGTCGTTTCTCCGGACGCACAATCTGATTCACAAGCTGAACAGCTCTTAGTGGACAATATGTATTTTACATTACTCATTTAATTAAGAATTATAAAATGTTTTACAAAGCCAGTAAACCCAGATGAAACAACACTTGTATGTTTTGTCTGCTTGAAAAAAAGAGGAACTGATTTATCTTATCATTGCATGAGATGTGTCTGCTTGTTGCTCTGTTCAGCGAGATATATCAAGCACACATCAAAGCAGTTCAAATATTTAAAAGCCTATTCATGTTTTGTATATTTTGCCTGCAGGTCTGAAAGCCAGGACCACAGAGGGCAGTGCGGTGAGGTGAACCTGGGAAAGCCAGCAACAGCTGTGAGAAACCATCAGATCTGCCATTCCTCACACTTCAACAGCCAACAAGAAAGCGATTTACGACGGCCGGAGAGGGGGAGAAAGAGACGGAGAGGGAGAAGGACAGAAAGAAAAGGACAGGCAGCAGAGAAGGAGACATAAACAGAGAGAGAGAGGGAGAAAGAATGAAATAAACAGAGAAAAGAATAAAGACAGAGGAGCTGAAAGGAGATGTAATAAAGCAAGCGAAGTGAAAGAGGAAAGATAAATAGACAGAGAAAGGGGAGAAAGAGGGTGACAGAAAAAAAACAAGATGGCTGACAGGGATAGAGTGATCGCGTGGAGCTGGAGAGCAAGACGACAAACTGAGAGGTTCAAACATTTAAATTTGAGAATATCACATCTAAATTCTGCGCAATGTGCGTTACACATGATCCTGTTTTCTGAGACTCCCGACTGCCTGATCAGCACTGTCACACACGACAGACACACTAACGCAGCTCCAAGGTCATGCGTCCAACAGCTGAGCGAACAGCGGCACAGCGCTGCACCCAACAGGCACGGCAGGCAACCTAATGACACTCGGATATAACAGCATCTCTCCGTACACGAATCCGGCGACCGTTTTGCTCGTTCTGCCCTCTTATGGCACCATTAGAGCCAATACTATGGTGGCAGGTCGCAGTTTTCACTGCAGCCTGATGACAGTGGCAGCAGCAAAAGTTGATTTTCTGCATTATCGAAACGAGCGACAAACTTTGGCTTTAAATGTAGATATTATTTAGAGTCATCCAAATCAAGGTGAAGTTTGAGAAGAAACAAAAACTCCTACTAAACATAGCTGTAGGTGTTAAATGTAACAAGTGGCTGTGTTACCTGGTGACTTTCAGTCAAATGCATAAGTGATTTTTCTAGTAATTTGCGTAAATGGTCGGCCATCAACTACATTTTTCTAGGGCCAGATTTTTTTCAAGCAGAAGCTGTTGGGGGTCAGACTTTAAAAAATATATCTATGTACATAGCTACATTAAACCTAATAAGCCTATCCTTGTTAAATAACTGAATCAATGGTTGTTTAATAATATTTAACAATTATTAATTTAGTAAGAAAAGAAGAAATAAAACGAAATGTTAAAAGAGAGCTTTGAGACTGTCCCCACATCCAAACAACCTGTGTGTAACAGATAGAGTAACATAGAAGGTGGAAGGTGGACTATTGCATGCAGTGTTTCTAAACTAAAGTTATTAATAAGTTAATCCGTACACTGATATTTATTGCCATGCAGGCAACAGCCTGGTACAGCCTCTTAAAGACAGGAATGTCGGCAGGCTATTAATAAACGAACACTTTAATTACTGACCTTAATCACACACTGCAAATCAAGTAGATATAACTATAAATCTTAAGTTATGTTTACCTTCTTTCTAGATGTTAAATGTACTCAAAATTTAGCTGTATTTAGTTTTTGCAACATAAAGATGAAAACTAAAATTACCTTGTTTTTTCTGAAGTGTTAGCAACTTCAGTAAACCAAGTCAGGCTGACTTAAAGAGGAGCAAAGAGGATTTTGCCAATAATGAAGATCTGCAAGTTCTGTTTTTCTAACATGTTTAAGAAAATACGAATATGACTGACTAGTTTGCACCTGGCGGAATACACAAATATATATCGCACAGTGAACTTGGTTCACTGAAGTTGCTAAAACTTAGAAAGATCTAGTCAATAATTTAAGTTGCAACAACTTCACAAAATTAAGTAGATATAACTACATCAGAAGTAAACTTAACAATTCGGTAAAAAGTAAACATAAATTAAGACTTATAGTAATATTTACTTGCATTTTCCAAAGTAATCAGTTTCCTCGTTTTTTTTAAAAAGTAAAATCAACTTGTTAGATGCCCTAAAAAAGCCCTAATTATTTTCAACACTTCTTAGGACAGCTTGCATTCATATATGCTTGTATTGTACAGAGACACCACTGCAGTAACAGCGACCTGTTTCCAGTACTTCTTTGAAAATAAAGGTTATTGTGGTAAACTACTGCACCTATAGAAAGGCCAGACATCAGGAAAACTACAGAATGATGCTTCAATGCCTCACTGGTGCAGGTGTGGTGGACCTCATGTCCTCCAGGTAAGGAAAAGACTTAATACACACTGATCCGACCTGCTGCTCCAAAAAAAACTAAAGACATTTCCTTCTTCACCTCCTCCACCTCCGCACATACACACATTTCCTCCGGTCGCGGTCTCCATTTCTGTGTGCTTGTCTTGTCTGCGGTGGGTTGGTGGTGAGGAAAGCTTCGTTTATTTGGTCTTTTAATACAAGCTGACCCCCTGTCCGCTGGTGTGTAAGAGTGTATGTGTGCGCACGGGTCCAGAGAGCACTCTCCCATGACAACTACGTCAACGACCCAGAGACAGTGTCGACAGAAGACCACACCGCACGGCAAGAACACACACATCAACTCAACACACATGCACACAAATACACATATACACTCATATATCCAACTAAAACGTATAGCACATAGGAGAATATGTGTGTATGTGTGTGTTTATGTGTGTTTTGGTTTTGAGGAAATCTTCAGCATGTGTTAGATGAATCCCCGGGGCTCTCGCTCAGCTCTGATTGGCTGACGGGCTCTCTGTGTTTGTTTCCGCAGCGACAGAGCTGTCACTGCCTCCCACCACCCAGGTAGAGCTGTCAATCACTCTGGCTCCTCATCAACCACACGCAGGCCTCGCTGCAACCAATCACAACGCAGAATAACCACCAATATCTAATAATAATAATTACGATAGTGAGACATTATGACGTTTTACTAGAAATAAAGGAAAGCAATTTAAAGAGCTTCTGCTTTATGTTGGAAACAAGTCTGGTTTCTAATCAGATTTAGAGAAAAGGTTCATTTTAATGGATGAAATATTTCAGGACTAAAATTCAAAACAGCCGCTGTTAAACCACAACTTGGCCTTTGCTTGAAAAAAAATTGGCCGTGTCCCGTTCTTTAATCACAACCTTCCATTCGGTGCTTTTCAATCTGCGTTTCGTCATTACTTAAATCGCATCGTCGTTATTATTATTACCCCTCTTATTTATGACCTGAATACCTCAGAGGGCGTCTTTCCAAACAATCAAAATCCATCTTTGAAAGCTGACTTCATTTCTTGACTATAAGTGCAGAATCTTAAGCTAAAGATCAGTCTGTTTACTGAGACGGTAAACACGGGGGTTATTGATATGTCAGCAGTCTAAGGATAGATTTGGAATAACATCATGAATGTATAAAATGTCAGATGAAAGAGAAATTAATTTGTTTGTGTCATTTTTTGGTGTTATTTTGAGCATTTATGTTTAACACACACACATGTGTGAGTCTTTGGCCACATTTTATCAACAGCAGAGGTGGGACCAATACCCCTTAACCACCAAATTTAGAGCATGCATGCAGGTATTTTAAAAATAATCTACTGAGTCCTTCAGGTTGCCAGTAGAGCAGCAGATAAGTATGGCTTTCTGTATGTGTGTGTCTGTGTGGTTGTTTTTGGTGTGTTACTTTCAACGTCAAGGCAGACCGGAGAAAAAGAAAACAATAGAAAGCAGCAGCTCAGCTACCAACAGCCCAGGTCCACTGGTGCTCACAATGAGCAGTCCAGCTCCAAAAATATAAAAACAATTTGTGGAAGAAGATATATATTATCAATAATGGAAGTCTGCCACTATAGCTGGGCCATATGGCTTTAAAATAATATCATGATATTTTTAGGCTATATCGCCATACACGATACATATCTTGATATTCTGAAATCTCCTCTAAACTACTGTAAATTACTAAAATACAAATGTTTTAAATGAACTACAGTCACAAATAAAGTAGCTACTGCCATAAAATAAAGTTACATAAACTACTGTTATAATAAAATGCAATAAAATAGTTATTATGCTAAATAAAGCACAATGTTATAGTAAAGTTAAATACATTAATGTGATAATTATATAAATCAAAGCGGAACCCTGCGGTGCTTAAACGACCGAGCTTGTCTCGGGGCCAGAGATGTTGATGTTTTGCTGCGGACTTACAGCTTCCAGTCAACAGGTGGATATAAGCGTCACATCACAAAGCCCTATCCACCACAAATAAATTAATCTGTAAAATACCCTGTGAAGTGAACACAATTCTGCCTATTTTGCTGCTAGAATCCAATAAACCGCTCAAAATTCTTTAATTTTTTTATTAAACCAGCTGGACTCTGAAGTAAAAACAAAATGAGCAATAAAACAAGAATGGTAGCAACATTTTAAATGGTAATTTTCTATTTATACTCTAAACTCTGAACGCGATATATTTTGTGTAGTCAAACTTCAATACAATGAAAAGTGATTATCAAACCACTTTCTACATTTTTTATTGTATGCTGATACATTACAGGCACAAGCTGTGGAAACGAGCCACCATGCAAAACACTGGTGTAACCATCAGGAGCAATTTGGGATTCACACTCTGACATGTGAACAGGAAAAACCGGAGGTCGAACCACCAACCCTCAGATACTGGCAACCTGCTGAACCACAGTCATCCAAAAAAAACCACCACAGCCACCCAAAAATATCTCCTCCTCCAAGCCAGATTTGTTTTTTGGATCGGTAAATGTGATAATGTGTGTGTTTGTGAGTGTGTGTTAGCATGTGTTTTGTGTTAATCCTTGCCCTTGCTCAGCAGTCACACACACCGCTGTACACACACAGAGCAGTTTGTCCCCTGCGGGCTACAGTAGCTCCCTCAGTGCTCAGCTGAATACAGTAAAGCCTTTACACTGTAATCACGGATCAATAATAGTGATCAGAGGCCCATCATCAATACTGTTCCATCTGCTTCCATTTGGCCTCAGCAAATAAACACACACTTCATCTGCAGACGCACAATTTGACTAATTAGTGTCTAAACAGGCTGCTGGAGAAACTGATTATTTTCATGATATAAACACAATTATTCTAAACACACAGCTGACACACTCCGCTCACTTTAACACACACACACACACACACACACACACACGCACACACACACATGCAGGTCTACAGTATGAAGCCGTCATTAATGCGTTGAGCCGGATGTTGCTGTGACCTTTCTCTTTTTAGGCGCGACCCCAGCAGATGACCCTGGAGAGGGATTAGTCTCTGATACGCCTAATTAACCCCACAGCACACTGCTCAGACTGCAGCAGCAGCCACTCACACACACCACAACACCTGGTCTCTGAGGTTTTTTTACTTTCTCTCCCTCTTTTCTTCGTCATGTGCGAGCCTCCTTCACTTTTCATTAGTCTTCTCAAACAAACAAAGGCTACAAACGAGAACAAACTGCATCTGTGCTGCAAGGTTTTTGTGCAACACCTGCAAAATCCATCTTCATAGCCAAAACCGCCTCACCTTAAAATGAGCTTCTTAAACCCGTTTTCCCAAAAGTTTTCCAGACACCCTGTCCACCTTGACCCATCCACTAACACTCCTCTGGCCCGAGCTAACCCTGTGTAATCCCTCTGAAGCCTAAACAAGTGTATTTTGACTGTCGGGTTTGCAGAAAGGAAGCAGATTGGATTTCCAACACGAGTTTAAAACAGACAAAAACATCCACATTCAAACCTGCGGAAATAAGCCTGTTAACGTAAGACACAGAGCACGTGCAGACTCGCACCGAGGTTTAAAAAAGAAGTGAGCAATCAGCAACTGCATACACATGGATATAAAATAAATAACATCTGATGAGTTAAAACTGTGATTCTTCAATTTGCTCAAGGTGTGATAAGTCATTATATATTGATCCAAGCCCAAAGATTAAAAAGTTGTTTTTAAACAGTGTGAAACAAATCAGTTTCCCTTTAGTTCCTAAATTAACCAACATTATTCATTCATTGCAAGCCAACATTCAAATCTTTAGATGATGATTTGTTTGAATCAGTCTGACAGTATCCAGTCAGGTATCCATGTGCAACGGGTGTAAATATTTTTAACTGCTGAGTTTTGCGTAATTTAGATTGTTCTTTTTGCTTTATTTATTGTTTGTACATACCTTGCTTTAATATCCCTTTGCTGCTGTGATAATGTAAATTTCCTTGTTGTGGGACTTATAAAGGATTATCTTATCTTAAGTTACAGGAGAGAAACACATCGAACTACATTTTAATACTGAGTGTCACTTGAAAAAAAAACACAAAGACAATTTTGTTCTGGTGAAATAACTAGACGGTGGTCAACAAAAAACAAATTGCAGTATGCAAAATGTGCTGGTCGAAAAATTACACAACTTCCAACTTGGTTTGACTTTTAAAGTTCACAAAGGACAGTAAATTAAGGCTGATAATAACATATTAGCAAGTGCAGGTTGCTATCAGACGCCGAGGATGTGACAAGGTGTCGGTATTTGACAACCTGAGAATGAGAACGGCTTGCACTCTTCACCTCAGAGACACACACACACATGAAGACACACACAGCTGTGTTCATGACCACAGCCGCACGCACGCAGATACAGTACAGTATGTAAAGTATCCTGGGTTGGGTTCGGGACGACGCAACTCGACACCCGACCACGAAACACCCGACACTCTATTTAGAAAGTTACCACGCAACACGTCTGCAAGCTTTGATTTTTAATTGGCTGTGGTAAATAGCACCGATACTCTGACTTTTTATTTAGATGGCTTAAGTTACTGCGTTTATCAATAGATTTATGTGACACATGTTAACTCCCATCCTGTTCACACCTCCTCTGCTCCTGCAGCTGCGCATGCGTACACGACTTTTAGAGCACAATTTGTATTTTTCTTCATCTGCACACAGATTAGTTTCAGGAGCGATTCAGGAAAATATAATGCAGCCTAAAGACAGCAGTTAACCATGAACACACACACACGTTTCAAAGGAAGCAAGCCTCCACAACAAATCAGAGGAAACCAACCATGTCTGTCAGTGTGTGTGTGTTTGTGTGTGTGTGTGTATGTTCTTTATCTCTTCACAGAGACTTATGGGTAACTCCCTACAGCTGCAACTTTTCCCGGCTGTGTCATTTTGATAACTCGGTGCATGTGAATGCACGTCTTTGTCTCCAGCGCTGTACAAAAAGCATATGTTTGTGTAAACTATCTCCCAAGGCCGGAGTCTGCAGCACAGGTGTGAAGGTGTGAAGGAAATGAAAAAAACTCCAAACACTCATATGTGTGTGTTTGTGTGTGATCTTGTCTGTCTCACACTATCGCATTTCAGTCGCACAGTTCTATCGTTTGTCTGAAAATTCGCTTTATTTCTAATTTCTGTGACGCCTGTGTTATTTGGGGTTTTTTGTGCAGTCACTGGTGAGGACGGAGGACAGAGTCTGAGTAGGAGGACAGAGAGGACAGAGGGGGGGTTAACTGGTTATTACAGGAATCCAGAGAGCAGGACAGATGGTTAGACACTGGTCAGAGTTACACAGCAAAAGGTTGTAAAAGAGCTATGGGAAAACCATGTGTGTGTCACCTTGGGAAGCACACACACTCTCACACACAGATGCACACATATGTACGCCCTCACACTCTCGCAATCATGTGCACATTTGCTAAAGGTGATGAGAGGGGAGGGTTTGGAGAAAAAGGAGAAACAGACATTCAGAAAAAGACTTTAGGATTGTTCAAACAGCCTGCATGCAGAGTCTCTTATCTCACAACAGATATTTTATTTCAGTCAGCTCTCTTTTATTTTAATCAAGTTCAACCGGGGTTTTTTTTTTCATTCTGTTTTACAAAAATGTTCCCAAAGTTAACTGCTGACTGACCTCAACAACACTGATGAAAAGAGATTTAATGCTGCAAAGAACAAATTCACCAGGTTAGTCGAGATTTTTTGGAAGACAAAACAAAGGCAGATGGTAAAACTGACCCAAATCGTCAGTTGTAAACATCCATCATGGATCCCACACTGATCAAAATAAACAGTGCCATATGTAACGTAGTTGTGTGCACTCAGGTTTTTTAATCATAATGAGAGATTATTAGCGACATTACAAAATTTTTCACTGTCAGATTTTACATCCAAATTAAACAGAAGCAAAACTGTCGGCTTATATTCATCCTGTATGGACACAAATGTCATTGCTCTGACTGTAAGGTATGATGCGACTGTCCAGTCACCAAAAGAAAATGTTGCCGCATGTTTGTGCAAATCACAATATGTTGGTTTTGTCATTACGAATTATGACATTTCTTCAGTGAGCGTAGTTCAGATTACACCTCCAACACGACTGACCACTGAACTACAATAACAGAGGGCATTTTTAAGGATTTTTTTGGCATTTTTGCCTTTATCAGATAGGACAGAGTGATAGTGTGAAAGGGGGAGAAAAAGGGGACGACATGCAGTAAAGGGGTGGAATCGAACCCACAGTTGCTGCAGCAAGGACACTGTCTTCATATATGGGGTGCCTGCTTTATCCACTGAGCCACAGGACGCCCCAACAGAGGGCATTTTTAATGACACGTCAGGACATTTCCAGTAATGCTGCATTAGTTGCCAGCTGATATATCCATTGCCAACTAATCTGATAATCAATCAATCATTTGAAATTTTAACAAAAACGAGTTCATGCCTTGCAGCTGTATCCCCCTGCACACCAGTGAAGGTTGCAGTTACACTTTACATCCATGTCTGTCCAGACTCATAAGTAGCACTGACATTTGACAATGCTTCAAATATGGATGTAGCTGCAAAGAAGCCACAAATCCTAAAACATGGATGTTTCACACACATTTCCTCCGCAGCACAGAGGATCTATACAATCAGCACAGCTTCAAGGCGATCACCCAAGATTTACTCAGTGACCAAATGTCTCCCCATCTGTACCTGAGTTATGGCGCTTCATTATGGCTACAAAACATTATGACATCACAGTAAAGTTGAGGTTGGAAGATACATCACCCCCCGAATATAACCCCTGATTGAGGTTGCTATCGGCCGATAATGCGTCCAGCAATCAGCGATCAGCCCAAAAAAAATCATCATTATCTCTATATTGAAATACAACCTGATAGATATTGCATTATGAAAGCACTAGCATGATAAATGTTCACATTGCACATTTACGATCAAAATCATAACACTGACATCGCCTCTGTACAGCAGCCAGAGACGCCTTTCACTCAGTGTGTATTATTTTGAACCTCACACACTCATATCATCCTGCACCACGCTGCAGTGCAACACTGCAAGTGACAAAGGGGGAATTTTAGGGTTCAACAGAAATCCAGCAACAGTCCACGCAAACAGAGACATATTTTCATTTGACGCTAAATATACACTGATGACAAGTCGGATGTGAAATCGTGTGGAAGATGTATGAAAGATGGTGGGAATGTGAGGGAGAGAGTGAGAACGAGAGAGGCCGTCAGTCTTCTGGTTAATAGCGCATCACCAGAACCAGCAGGTCATAACCTCTGCTCACACGCCGTTTTATTTCAATTACAGACACAAGGCCTCGTATCGTGTGTGTTTGTACGTGTGTGTGTGTGTGTGTGTGTGTATGTGTGTGTGGATTGAGATGGAGTGTGAATGGTGTTTATTTGGTCATGGGTCTAAACCGGATGGAAAGGTGTGGGTAACAGCAGCAGTGGGAGATGATATCATGAACGCACATGTGGCCGTGTGACCGTCAGTAGTTTGGTCTTACTTGGTTAGGAGCTCATGCTACATTGGCGTCCGGAGTCCGTGTCCTTCCCGTCGTCGTCCCCTGCAGCGGGTTGGTCGTGGGAACGGAGCGCGCTCGCATGAGGCAGCTCACAATCCGGCGTCTGTCTGAAACACAGGGTGAGAGGACACTTAATACAGCAGCTCATTGAAGAGACACTTGATTTTTCATTTTGTCCCCTCTCAGTGTCCTCTTCTTTGCAAGCCTAAAGAGGAAACAAAAATAAGCTTCAGGCAGCTATATTCTTTTAAATTTCTCTTATATTTTCTCTTAACTTTCTGGTAAGAGAAAATATAAGAGAGCTCAACTCCAGATGCACCAAACGCTCTGAACCACCCAAATCTGCTCTGACCAGGTGTGCTCAATGATGAACTCCACTGATTAGAAGTCACCTGTTAGCACAGGTAACGCCCCCTCAACACTATATAAGGGCAGGTTAAATATTGACAAAATAATATTTACTTTGAGTTATAGTGGAACTATAGAGAGGAACATTCCCCAAAATGTCAGGACACTCGGAGACACCAGCAGAGAATGACAGCAGAGTGGACATTCAGAGACATTGGCGAAGACACCGGTGGAGACACCTGATGGACAATGAGAGTGAGCGGACATGGCTGGAATGCGTTCTATCAACACTCTTTCGACTGCATCTCATATTTCAATCAAGAAACAGTTATATCGCAGTTGATATCGTTGTTGTTTTATCGCCCAGCCTTACCTGCAATGTAATAATGCAGCTATTATAAACACTCTAAAAGCTTATCTAAATAGTTTGTGGTCTGTGAAAATTAGATATTTTTCTCTTATCTTGGTCAGAATGCTCTCCACCACTAAAATTTTCTCTTACCTAAGTGAAGAACAAAAACAAGAAAACAATGGTGGATCCCAAAAATCAGTGGGTATTAACAAAATAAGCACAAATCCTGGATACAAGCAAAAATAAGAGAACATTTGTTTTGTGTGTCGTTTCTTGCATGAAGCCCAGTGTTTGTAAGTTTGATTTAGTGTTCGTACAGACAGGGGCAAGTCAAATTCAAGGACTTTCAAGTACTTTTTCAAGCACTCATTTATATTTTCAACCACCATCGTTTTAGAGTACATCCCATGTAAACAGTTTAACCGAAATCTGCAGATTGATTTCAATCAGACTGAGAAGAAGTGTGCATGTAAACGCACCTACTCAGTAAAATTGATTAAATCTGTTATCCTGACCTCAGACGAACCTCTGCTGCCCAGATTAGAGATGCAGCCCGTATAATATCAGTGCAGTTTAGCATGCTCGAATTCTGACCCACATGACACCAAAGAGACAAGCAGAGCCATAAACACACAAACACAGGACACATACATGTCTAAACAAAGCAGAACCAACAGTGACCATCACACAGCGAGTGGTTACAGATGAAACAGATGAGGCTTTTTCATCTGTCCTCCTGCCTCCGTAAAGATCCCGGGGCGGGATAGTCTCGCCTCACTGCAGGTGTAAGTGTAAGCGGGTGTGAGTGCAGGGAGAGTGGGACAGACTAAAGCAGAGAAAGAGGCAGAGATGTGGGAGCAGATTAGACGCGTCCTTGGCGCCTGTCTGTGGTTCCAGTGAACTGATGTGTCACCCGGATCCTGAGGGTGCTGACAGCAGAGCTGGGAAAAGAGCTTGTTGATGCTACTTAGAGTTATTCTGCTTTTTATATGATCCGGGAAGTTTTGTCTGTGTTTTGTCCGCACAGGGACAGAGAAAGAAAAAAAAGGTAAAGTTATTGTCTTCACTTGTTTAACTAGCTGCTGCTGTTTTGTTTTGTTAACTTACAGTGGACGCCACCGTAATTATTGGTTTAAGCCTGAAAGGCTGACACCTCATTGTTTTTGTGCTGATTTATGATTCATTTTCTTTAGAAATGTTTTTGTAAATTCCAGTGAAGCCTCCTGCAGACTGAGATTGTTGCAATATTACAAGTTCAGTGCAGCTACTCTCTGTGACATGCATCTTAATAAACTTGGGTAAGACATCAAGTTTGACGTCCGCTGACATCAATATGAAAGAACAAAACATTGTTGGTGTGTTTTACATCAACGCTGCTGTAGTGTCGTGCAGACACAAAAATAAATTGAGCCATCGCTATGGTGGCATTTTTGTGTGTTGGAAAATGTCTGAAGAAGAGTGGGAGAATGTGGACGCGGCCGTGGTTGAGGAAACAAAGCCAACTTGGCACGCCAATTTTGCAACGAGAGCTCAGAGTATTTATTAGCAATCACTAGCAGAGTTGCACTGATCACTGCGTCATTTCATGCTGCATTTCTGTTGGTTGGTCAGTAGGCGTAGGTCGTAACAGCAGTCACAGAGTGCGATGATCATCCCAAATCTCTGACGCTGTCAGAATTTTATCTCAGGCTGCCTTTGATGGCACGCCTGTGACAACGGCCATCCTTAAACCTCTCTCACTGTGTAACCTCCAATTGGCCAGATGGGATAATAAATATAATTATAATTATAATTAAAAAAGAGGGGAGGATTATCAGAAAAAAGGATTTAAAAAAATTAGGGATATGTCAAGAAATATATATTTATAATTATTTTATTTTTTATTCGAAATTATGTTATTAAAATTAATATATATATAATATATTAAAATTAATATATAAATAATACAATTTTTAAAAATATAAAATAATTTTCAAAATATATATTTTTAGGGGTTTTTTTAGGTCTTTTTTGTTTGTTTTTGCTTATTTTCAGTTGTTCTAAAACTTTTTTTGGGGGGGGCGTGCAGGTTTTGTTAAGTTGCTTGCAGCATTCTCCCCATGGTTTTGAAAGAATTAAACCAATTTGCTCAGATTTCAAAAGGTTAAACTTCACATGATTCATGCTGGCTTGAAACCTGGAATTGTTGCTTGCAGCTATATTCTTGTGGTATTTTTCCTTTGTTTTATTTCATCTCAATGTCTGGGAGGGTAGCTAATATTACCTCCCTGGCTGGACAAGACTAAACAAAGTAGAATCAGATACTTAAACTCAGAAACAAAGACATCATCAAACATAACCGATCCACTGCTCAGTCCCAGCCCGTGTTGAAGGGTTCCTCGACGGTAGTTTTTGTAACAGAACTGATGTTCCCAGGTCACCCTGCTCTCCCCCTTCCTCTCCTCTCATTTGTTTTCTCTCAGTGCTAATCTAAATTCCTCGTGAACACCTTCCATCACACGCCTGATGATCCGTGCACGGCGCCCTCCCTGACGAAACCGTTTCATTGGTCCTCTAACACACACAATACACACTGTAGTGTGTTCCTACCCTTGACCTTTGACCTCATCTCCCATAATTTCACTGTATTTGGATCCCAAACACACTCGCCTGTAAGCGCTAACAGATAAATCCTAACAAAAACAAGAGAGGCGCGCGCACGTGCGCACACACACACACACACACACACACACACACACACACACACACACACACACACACACACACACACACACACACACACAAACTGTTTGTATTTGTGTGTTTTCAGGTCAGCATGTCTTACTTGATCATACATCTCAATCTGCACATGACTGCGTGTCTACAGCACATGAACAACTCGTGGATTTATCTGATGATTGTAGAGGAGATGTTAGCACGCTGTCTGTGTGTGTGTGTGTGTGTGTGGCCATGAGCGTTCTCCCCTCAGAGAGTTGTATTTAATTTAGGAGCATGGCTACGACTCCCTTGACTGCAGTAGGCGTCATGCTCTGTAACGCAGCGGGGGCCCTCAGATCGGCCAGAGGAGAGGAGAGTAAGAGGAAGCAAGTATTGCAACAGGCGCATGTAATGGATGAGTGCAAATCTCCTCAAATCTCCAGATCCTACTCTTTCTTTAAGGGTAAATTTAGTATTGTTTTTATCCCTGAACCCATTTTCTCATGTTTTGGGAAAAACAAGTTTCGGTCCAGCACTGAGGAGAGCACTGCAGCCCACAGCCACTAACCAGTAGGCCACGTAACCCCTCTGAGCACATGCACCTTCAATGCATGTCCTTTAAAAAAAGGGTTTTTTTTGTCACTGACAAGACTCACATTGTTATTCTAAGTAGAGCTGGGCGGTATGACTTAAAAACATTACCGTTTTAGGCTGTATCACGATATATACATCACAATATTTTTTAAATGTCCTTTAAACTAAGGTCTACTACTAAAATAAAACAACATTTTGAATGAACTGCAGTTATAATAAAGGTAGACAGAGTAGCTACTGCCAAATAATAAAGTGAAATATACTACTTTTATCATACAATTAGTGCTGGGCGATAAAACGATAATGATATAAGTCGCAAAATAACTTTTCCTCGATTGAAATATGAGACGTAATCGATAGAATGTCGATAGAACGCATTCGAGCCATGTTTTGACTGACAACACAAACAGCCAATGATATTAAGAATAGCGCCCCGGCGAACCAAATGCAGTGAACGACTTTGACTCTAGAACAGCTGGAACAGTGTTTGACAGCCACAGCGCTGAAACAGCCAAATTAGCAGAGGTGGAAAGTGACTTCTTTAGACTTCTACAGACTATTTTGTGTTAGTTTCAGGATTAATTAGATTTTGGATGAATTATTTAGAAACTTGGCTCGTCTCAGGCCAGTTTTGCTGCGTCCAGTCAACAGTTGAATGTTAGCGTTACAGACAGACTGTTACCTCAGGGCCTGATAAACGATGATGATTTATTCAGTTTGTGAGCGGGCCACAAACTAACAGCTCTCAAGCTCATATATTTAACAGTATTTGCAATTTGCAGTTGTGCTCCAGCTGTGCAATTGTTACAGTCTGGAGCTCTGCAAAAGCCCTGCTCTGTGTGTGTGTCTATAGGAGGTGGAAAACTGTAGAGGAGAGTGAGAGAACCAAAATGCCAGTGGTTTAAAAAAAAACAGTGAAATATTAAGCGTGTACCCAAAAACAGATTATCTCTACCAATTATATTGATGCTGAATTGACAAGAATCCTGTCGACATATGGAAAATTTTGTCTTTGTTTCAAGAGTAATGTGTTTTTGCAGACACATAAGGAATTGTTAATATGTAAGATTTCTTGAAGGGGGTTTATTGTAATATTTTCCACAAGGAGCAGGATGGGAAATAATCTCAAAAAGAAACTATTTGTCAAATAGTGATCTTACAAGTTGTCCAATGTTTGCAAAATCTTTACATTGTCTTTAGATGTGAAAGGGTGTCAACCTTTAGCCTTTTAAAAGTATTTCCAAAGTCTTTGAATGTACAGTAGGCATAAGCTAGGTCAATAATGGATTGCAAAGATTCAGATTTTCTGAGCTGATTCTGATTCAATAAAATGATATAAAACCTTGATTAACTCGTCCTCCACATGTTCTGACCTTTAAGCTCTTTTGTCATCTCCTTACATGAACTGTGTAGGAGAGGAAACAAACGGAACAAACTGCTCTTATCCCGTTGGCAAAGCAACTTGTCAAGATCCAATTATGCTCTTTGTACTGCGGCAACACACATTATCCAAAGATTATGGAGACTTTAAGTTCTATGGTCAGAAATCTAAAATTACTCTCCAATTTTTTCCGACCGTAAGCGCCCGGCCACATGTCTGCGTTAACGTCTCGCTGCCGTCTGAGGACATGCATTGTCTTACCTCAAATTTAATTACAACAACAGAGACGAGCGGTTAGTGTGTGTTGCGTGCATATGGTCAGCATGGATGGATACATGCACTACAAAAAGTGTGTTTGCATCTGCTGTCTCTTGGCCTATAGGAGCACAGCGTCTCTAAACAGGGCCGTGCTTCGGCCTTGTAAACACTAAACATAGTGGGCTGTGACCAGCACGCTGCCATGCTGCTTGTGATTAGCAGGTTACAGCGGAGCGATCAGAGAGAGCCAGGCGAGCGGAAACCAGAGAATGTGTTTTATGTGGACCTTTTTTTAGCATATATTTCCTAGAATTAGCTCCATCATGGCAGGACTAATTTCAGACGCAGGGGTGTAAACGCTCAATATAACGGAGCAAACATCCGACAGATGCAAAGACAGAAACTAATAAAATGTTTCTTTACAGAGTTAAATGCGCATTAATGTGAAGCACATACACACGGAGCACATGCTGTGTGGGCAGCATGCTGCGCTATATGTGTTGCTTGTAAACTTTTTCTTGAAAAGAAACTTCTAAAAAGTTTAACATCATAAACATAAACAATGTGCCCGAAATGCAACCATGTGTGGAAAATGTGGACGTTTCTATTTGTGTCTAAAGGTCTGAGGCAGGACACCCAACTTATTCCAAAGGGCCAAATTTGGCCCACGATAGGGTGCCGGTGGACCCCTGACCATTTTCTAATTCACAATAAAAATAAAGTAAATCAGACTGGGAATTGTTTTTGTACTTTTAGTACACATAAGGTGTCAGAGTGCATAAAACAGCATTAAAACAGAGCTTGTCTATCAAAAAAAGAGCCCGTGGAGGATCCCCTGCACACCCCATAGAGGTCCCAGCTAAGCCCCTAATGTCCTAAAATCCCAGAAAAGTCCTTAAATCCTACAAATGTCCTAAAATCTAAAAAATGTCCTGAAAGTCCTGAAACCTTGAAAAAAAATCCTTAAAAAATGTCACAAAATTCTAGTTATGGCCTATAATCCTAGTAATGTACTTAAATCCTGGAATCATTCTAAAATCTTAGAAATGTAGTAAAATCCCAGAAATGCCCTAAAAACACAGAAATGCTGTAAAATCTGAGAAATGTCCCACAATCCCAGAATCGTCCTAAAATGCAAACAACGTCCTAAAATCCTAGAAATGTCTTAAAATCCGACATATGCCCTAAATCCAAGAAACTTCCTAAAATCCCATATGTGCCCAAAAATCCTAGAAAAGTGCTAAAATGCTGAAAATGCTCTTAAATCGAGAAATGTAGTAAAACCCTGAAAATGGCGTTAAAATCCTATAACATTCCCCAAAATCCTAGAAACCTCTATGTTTCTACATCATTGTCATTTTGCAAAAGTGGCCTCCAAACAAAGCCAGCTGAGTGTCACAGGTCTAAGGTGTGTCATTATCAAGTTCAGAGAGCAGACGTCTCTGAACACACACTTCCTCACACACAGAGGTGCTAACTGAGGTGGCCCGGAGGGATCAAAAGAGGTCCGGTCCGAGCAGCCCATTACTGCTATAAACAACCATGAACACTCAAGTCCCCTCGTACGCCCTTTTTGTGCTCTTGTTGTTCATGTCTGTCAGCAGCCTCCCCTACATACACACACACACACACACACACACACACACACACACACACACACACACACACACACACAAGCAGTCAAAATAAAGTTATCTCCAAGTAAACATCCACATAATGCAAAGACAGAGGGGGGGGGTGAAAGAGACGGAGGGAGGTGTTATCTGTGGTCATCAGGTGTTGAAAGGAGAAAGCCCCAAATCCTAGACATCTGTATCTGAATGAGCCGGAAACACACATTGACACAAGTGAAAACTAACACCCCGTAACCAACACACCGTCATTATTGAGCGAATTAGGGCTGAAAATCACTCTCCAGGTAAACACAAGTTTGGGCAGATGTGGTGTGTATGTGTGTGTGTGTGTGTGTGTGTGTGTGTGTGTGTGTTACAGCAGCAGTCAGTGAGGCAGAGAGGTGACGCGGCACAATCTGGAGTGCCGATCTGAACACATGAACGCATAATCCTGCACTCTAAAAACAATAAGATACAGAGACTTATTAGGTTGTGTGTGTGTGTGTGTGTGTGTGTGTGCCAGACTAGCCTGTTTTGGATAAAGCCATCAGAGGCTGTGGCAGGAAAAGGCCAAATCACTTACATATTTTAAAGACAGCAAAGGGGGAAGTAAAAAAAAGAGGAAATGAGTGGAGGGGTCTAACGAGAGCTGTGTGTTGTTCCGTGTGTGTGTGTGTGTGTGTGTGTGTGTGTGTGTGTGTGTGTGTGTGTGTGTGTGTGTGTGTGTGTGTGTGTGTGTGTGTGTGTGTGTGTGTGTCGGAGGGTGACAGCCTGTCGGCAACACCTCCAGAATTAACACCTTATTATTCACACATGCATCACTGTGTGCATGTGTGTGTGTCATGCGCACAGGTCTGTGTCTGCTTTAGAGGGAAGATTAAGGGACAGACGGAGGAGGAAGTGGGGAAGTATGTGAGGCAGGTCGGGTAAAATATGGGCCATTATTCTTCAAATTACGTTTTTTTTCTTTTCATGCATCATAAAAGATATTTAACCTTTAAGTCCTCTTCCCTGCCATTTACCAGCACATTTTTTTTAGGGGGCATTACAAAAAGTAGTTCAGTAAACCCTTAGCTTAAATATTACACACACTTGTATCGCACAAAACGCTCTTTTCAAAATCAAGCTTTAAAAAATGATTATACATTAGTGTACATTTTTTAACCAACATCAGTCCTAATCATGATTAGATTTTAGGAGATTTTAGGACATTTTTAGGACCACCTTTGTGGTATTTCACTTCACAAAATTTCCCATTTGGGAGCATTTCTATAACCATTAATTTCTTCCAGAAAATGACTTAATTTACATGCACACTAAAATTTCACTTTGACTCCAAAAATGACATATTTTGATCCAGATACAGGTCACGTAAACAGTATATTCTGTTTAGATCTTCTCAATCAGGTCGTTTCCAAATGTGGCATTATCTGATCATCACATGCAGGATATGAAGGTATTATTTGGCTTTTAGTAGCATTCTTTGGACATCGCAATCAGAAAATACATCTCAATCCACAATTTTCCCACAGATTGCAAAACACAGCCTGTTGCCTGTTTAAAGCTCTCCACAGCTTCACAGGATCGAACAAGTCCACCACCACTGCAAAACTTTTTAAAAAAACCCTATCTTGATGCTAAAAAGCAAAAAGAAAAGCAGCTCTAACCATCCTTCTTTTCCATATTTTTCCATGTTAGACAAAATGTTAGGGAGCGTTATTCAAAGTATGCACAGCTGCATGTTAATAGAAATGTTAGTGGAATTTTAATTCTAAGTAGTCATGTAAACAGCTTAGTTTGAATACTGTTTTTTGAATGAGGGCAGAAAGCAGAATATTTTGGCACGTAAACATAGCCAGTGAGACGGTGTATCATCATGAGACTTTGCCAGCAGAGGTCAGATTTATCACTGGAAAGCACTGCTGCTTCTGAGCTTCTGTAAAGGCTAATAAAAATAAACATCTCATGATGGATGGCTGCTGAGTACATTTTTTTCTCTTAATATTATTGTCTTCACATTTCAATAGGTTTTACTTCTCCACACAAGGTTCAACTGCATTCAATGCTTTGTTTGCTTCACATCATCCATCTCGAACATGCATCACATTCCACACGATGTTTTACCATTCACAGTCAGCTTTATGGCGCATGATAACAAAAACACAGGAATCATACATAATTGAATAAAACCTTTCCTTCGTGGCATGTGGGGGCACGGGAGAAAAGCTAATGCATTATTTATGGTGCACGGCGACTCTGCATGGTTACTGACCACACCAGGAAACAGGAGATGGACCGTGGGCTCAACCTCCACCCCAAAAACGTCCTCTCTGAGTCAACCTCAGCATCAGCCGTCCCTGATGTAGATTAGTCTGGTAAACACTTGCTAAACAGGTAACAAATCAGACTGATTGTTTTATTAATCATCACACTGACAGATGTCAGTAGAGTCTGCAAAAGGGAAAGACAAAATATATCAGGCTGATAAATTATGAGCCAATAATGGAACATTTATATTTTTATGGATTATTCTGATAATGTAGTTATAGCTGATAAAAAGGGCCAATAATAAGAAGCCAGACTACTTTCAGTGTGTAGAATTTAAACATCGCGATACAGTATGTGGCAGCAGACCAGTGATACTCAATTTACGACCCGCAAGCTAAATCTGGCCCCTGGTAGGGTGCCAGGTGGCCCCCCAAATCACTTTCTAAATTCATAATAAGAATAAATTGATTCGCAATGGGCACTGCTTTAGTACTTTTAGTATACATACGGTGCTAGAGTGCATAAAACGACACCAAAAAAGAGCTTGTTTGTCAAAAAAATCCTAGAAACCTCCTAAAATCAGAATAACGTACTAAAATCCTAGAAAAAATTCCAAAATTTGAGCAACATAGTAAAATCCTTGAAACGTACTAAAATCTGTGAGACAAAGTAAAATCCTAGAAATATCCTAAAATCCTAGATACGTCCTGGAAGCTGTGGAATATTAAATCATTCATATTTTCTCACCACATCTTAACCTTTTTTACCCTCAGGTGTGCACAAACTGCAGGCTATAAACTTCTTTTTAAAATACAAAAATGCGACATTATTGAATATCTTTACTGCATCAGTAGGTAGTTATCAGTTATTGGTATCAGATAAAAATATTCTGCATCCCTCGTCTGCAAGTTGGGATCATAGGTTATGATTTTGACCTCCTGCCACTTCCTTTCACCCTGAAAGTCATTCATAACAGCAACTCAACAGCTCCCTCACTCCGACTCTCCCAGACTCCCCCCTTCCCTCCTCCTATCTGTCTCTCCCCCTGCAACTCCCTATCACCCCTCACTGCTCCTCCCCATCCTGCAAGAGTTGTGTGAATCACTTTAACCTCCAAAGATAAGTGATAAGTGTGTGTGTGTGTGTGTGAGTAATTAATGAGCGTGCGGGGGTGAGGACATTCCGTCTGACGGCTGTCTCCAAACACAATCAGTCCGTGGAAACTCACAGAAAAGAACCAGATTTTCATTAAAACACACAGACTTGGGCGGAGGCAGCCTCCCTCCTTATTCCAACATTTATCCTATCTCTGACCTCTTAATTACACACAATTACACAGACAAATACACACATTTATCTTCTTCATGGCTCTCCTCTGTCTCATATCACTGACTGTATCCCGAGTCCTCGCCATCCACGTCAGTTATTACCAAGAACTTCTGGGGTTGCTCTTTTTTTTCTTTGTAGTCAGTCGGCTCTGTCCGGTCGCTGTCCGGTTGGTGAGGCCGCGGTTATTTATCACCCGACGGTAAAATGGAGGGGGCTGCCGGGCGCCCGGGCCTTATTAGTGAGATTTACAGTGCGCAGGAAAGGCTCTTAAAAGGGGAAACTCTCCTATAAGCACCATCAGCTGTTCATCAGATAACACCCACATGACTGGACCAGTACAGGCTCCACGTATGAGAACTTAAAACACACACGCACACGCACACACACGCACACGCACACACACACACACACAGAAAGGTAGAGCGGAAACATGCCGATTTCCCATTTGGTTTAAAACATGGACCGCAGTGACCTTTTACTGTCTGTAGTGGTGTTTGGTGACAAACTGGAAGACATTTTTTGGCCTTTTCCTCCCACTAACACTGAAATAATAATTAAATCATCGCTGAGGGAGAGCATATATTTTCATTGTCAGAACTTTCCTACTCAAATCGTGCATAACCATCGTTGTGCCAAAAACAACTTTCCACCCTGCGACACAAATTCTACAAACTGCTGCTGAGGAAAAAATGTACCCCACCTGCGCTGCAGTAACAAACCGGCAAAAACATCGTAACGCAACGTTAGTCGGCCACGTCAACAAACACAGCTGGTGGTGGGAAGCCGATGAGGGATTGCTCACAGTCTTATTGCTGCATTAGTGACTCAGAAATGCTTATTATACTCTACCAAGCCAACAGCATCAGCACACAGGTGAGGTTGGGGACTTTGTAAAAAGACAGTGTTAAGTGCAGTAGCTTGTAGTGTACTTAAAAGCCGTGTAAGGAAAAGGGGCCAAGATTATTGTGTTAAACAGTAACAGACAATTCCTGCATAGTACACATTTTGAGAAGAGATTCATTTTGTCAACATGCTTCTCAGGTGAAATGAAGGTTAGCAGCAAGCTAACATCTGTCACAACAAAGGAAAAAAAAAGGGACAACTTTATCTCAGCATTAAGCAGGTTAGGTACCACCATGGAAACAACGCCAATGGAAAGTCAGTAAAGACCCTTTGTCATGGTGGACACATGAACACCCTTGAATGATATCGCATATTGGGTGGTGGTTCATGTTACGACCCTACAGTATGTATAAAGAGCAAAAAAGTCTGCATAGGAACGAGGTTGTGATGTGGCTAGGTCAAAAAAACAAAGGACTTTCGCCCAGGAGACGTCTGTCTGTGTCCCGTGTGGCGCTAAAAGTCAATGTTGACTTATTTTTACTGTACACATTTACGTCCTTTACATAGTAACATCACTTTACATCATTTTAAGACATACTTAACATGCTGTACGTCGCAAACGCAGTTAACTAATACCAAGTGGTTCTGCTGCCTAAACCCAACCATATACCCACAGTGAAACTGAACGCATAACCTGGCATGTATTTTTGTGAGATTAGGTTGAATTGGGAAAACAGACCAGTAAAATGTATTCCTACACCTCTTGTGTCACAGTGTATCTAACGTCACTGCCAGACACAAATAACCTTCACAGTCCTGCACTGATGTGCTGGTGTTAGCAACATTAGCCACCATCACACCTGATGAAGCCCCTCTAACCCACCTCACATAGTGTGAGTGTTAAAAGTTAAATGTGTGCTTGTCGTATCTCATGTTGTTAAGCAGTGGGCCTGCATGCCCTTATCGGGGCTTAAAGAGCTGGAGAGGGTGAGAAAAGACGAACAGGGTCTCTGTCATGTGTCTCCGTCACAGCCCTGGGGTTCAGGATCTGCTCTGATAGCAGCCAACAGCATCATTTGTCACTTAGCACACGCCTAAGTGTTGTTTGACACACAGATACTTCAGATAGTCACACATTTATGAGCTGGTATTTACAGTTCACCTGCACACACAACATGTCACAGCCACATTTCCTCCAACATTACAGCAGCCTCAACCTCTCACAAGCTGTGTGTACATGTTTGTGTGAGTCAGTCAGTCATTTTCTGTAACCGCTTGTCCTCGTAAGGGTCGCGGGGGGGCTGGAGCCAATCCCAGCTATGTTTGTGTGAGCATGTATATATTTTTAAGACACTATACATGGACAGGTATTTATGAAAACATATTTCCTTTTATGTTTTTGTCTCTTGTTCACACATAACCTGAGTTTTAGGTCACTAAAATTAAGACTTTTTTCACAAGTGCTTTCTAAGGTGCAGATTTACCAAATCTCCAGTTACTTTGTATCCATCTGCACATTTAAAACATGTTGGGAAATGATGATGTCATCTGCTTAATTGCACATTCCCACTGTTGCTTTAAATAATGAGCATACACCAGAAACAAAAGCAAGGGGAGCTCTGAAGCTGCTCCGTCTGCTTCCCAGGGAGCTAAAACTGTCGCTGCAGCTCTGATCTGCCTCTCCAGTTTTGAAGCTCTTTTATATATTATTTTAGGAATAGCCTACTATCAATGTTAGACAAGCAAACACATGCAGCCACTCAGAGGCAGACAGACAGAGACAGAACATTAGCTTTACGAGTGATTAGAAAAGAGCCGAGGAGCAAAACTGTATTGTAGTCTACCACGTCATCCCTGAAGCTTGTTCAAAAGGTACGTTTTTGATTTTACATGGAAAGCATTGTGCTGAAAAAAGGCACTATTGAGCACCAGTGCTGAATTCTAGGTACCCAAATGGTACTAGTATAGGTTCAAATGTAAATGGCACCCAATCCTAGAAGGAAGCTGTTTTGGTACGCTTCTCTACGAAAAGTAATGCACCCAAATTTGCACATATCCCACATATTTTGAAATGCTACAATCATGCAACTAGTGCACTAACAGAAGTAAACAAGGAAGCCGTCCCCGTGGTGGATGGGTCACAAGATAATGGATTTTCCCCATGGAGATGCGAGTTTGAAATTGTGTGAACTTCAAGTGAACTTTGAGTTATTTTAGGGTGCGTCCTCGCCATGTTTCTTTTCCTAAACCTAACCACAGGGATTCTATTGCCAAAATCTAACCTCTTTAACCGTATATCTATTACCTAACTGTATATTTAAGACTAAACATCATTTGTGGGGCGCTAACTCGTATTATATCATACAAACTGTTATGCGTGCATTTTCATACAATATCATACAACCTGGTCTATAAGAATACGTTGAAGCCAATGCAACATTTCGGCAACACTTTGTAACACGCAAGTCATGTGAACAGAATTTTTTCTGTCAAAAGAGGGTGATATATCGGTTTTTAAAAGTATCTGTGGGTGTAGACGGGGCCTCACAGCTCTCAGTCTTCAGTTTATGATTTCTATAGTAATTTGGTGCAAGAAATGACCCAAACTCGGCCTCGTTTTGCCTGAGCAGATAACTGGTTTCAACACTAAAAAAGCAACATTTTATGATTTTGACTCCCTTATAATGTTACAAAAACTCTTGCGATCTCTCTGGCAACATGTATTTGCTTGGCAAAATGAGTTTATTGAAGCAGTGAAACACTCTCCAGCGGCCGCTGTGGTTTCGCTGGCATCGGACCGCGCGGGCACGAAGCCCTTCCAGGACTTCAAGTTTTGACATCCGTTCAAGCCTTCAGCTGTGATGTTATATGTATGAGCCCACTAAACAGATCTTGTGGAGCACTTTCACTATCATCCATATGCAGAAGCTTCTTCCTTCCTCCCGGCCAGCGGCGGTTGTGGGCTCCTGACGACGAACGCCCTTCCTCAGAAGCCAAAGAGATTGGAGTGATTTCTTAAGTTGTTTTCTTGGCCTCCGCTACAACAAAAGTGTTTCTATGTGAGTCAGTTGGCCGCTTATGTCTGTAGTATTTGCATTTGTGTGTGGGTGTGTTTATGTGTGTGTGTGAATATGATAACTGCGGAGGACGGTTATTTTAGAGTCAGTTCCTCTGCTCCTCTGAGGCTGTCAAAGAGACAGAGAGGCAGGATGAAAGACCGCAGAGAGAAAACCGCAGAGGAAGAGCGAGTGTGTATGTGTGTGAATACAAGCGGCCGTATTTACATGGCAAAAGTTCATTTCTGCCCTTTGAAGTGGGGAGTATCAGTGTCTTAAGAAAACACGCTGAGGAAAGCGCAGTTGACTGTGTGTGTGTGAGAGAAAAACAGAACAGGAGAAAGAGATGAAACCATTAATAACTTCTTTATCACAGGGGTCCCTCTTTGCCTTCATCTCCTTCTCATCCTCCCTTCATCCTTCTTCTCAATCTCTTCTTTTCACTACTTGTCTTGCAGCAGCAGAGTGATGGGGCTTGGTGGCTCCAGCCCTCATAAATTTGATAATAAGTCTCTTCATTAATGTGATACCGACTCCTTGCATGTTTGTGTCTCCCTGTTCTCACTCTTATCTCCTACAGAGACAAAAAGGGCAAATCCCCTCGAAAAGGGAAAATAATACAAACACAGAAAACAGCTGGTGGAAAAGAAGAGCTGAAGATAAATGAGAAAATGATAAAAACACACAAAGATGATAGCTGGAGTTAGAAAGGGAAGTCTCCGAATTAGAAACAAGACAAGAGAGTATCCGGGAAAAGCTATTCAAGAAAAGACTGAACTGTAAGGAATGCTGGGATGTCTTTTTTGTTACAAATGCGACAACGGAGCAAATAGCGGTGTTAATGTCATTACAATAGCGATGATAAAACATGTTTGTTAATGACCTTTTTTCCACAACTAAAGCCCTATTTGCTCCAGTGTGTGAGACAGCATGCCGGCATTGTGGAAGCAAAAGAGCGTGATGTTTAACACAACAGCGTCAGCAGCGCTTTCTAAACAATAACAATGACTTAACTCATCTTGTCCTCTGCTCGGAGCTTAAGGAACTCCTGGACCAAATTTTTTTTTCGATTTGCAAACATTAATAGCTGCTGTTCTTTTTCTTTGAGTTAGCCGCTAACTCCAAACAGCTTATTTTAAACACAATGTGTCACATGCATACATCGTCAAAATGTCCGATCATGATCCCGTTCTGCAGCTGTCCTGTTTATATGGACAACGTTTGGGGGCTGTTTCTACCTACAGTGACAGTGTAAAAGGGCCTATAGAGACAGACATCCATTCATGCTCACATTCACAAGAATTGACCTAAAACTGATCTAAAACCAATCTGCATGTTTTTGGACTGTGGAAGGAAGCCAGAGAACCCGGAGAAAATCCACGCTGATATTAGCTTAACATGGAGACCCCAGCTGCCTCTACGTGCATCAACCTTCCCTCAATCCAGAAGAGGGTTCAGAGCAAGAAGTTACTCTTCGTGGTGGAGACATTTTTACTTCCACAGATATTCATCACAGCAACTATACACATAGCTCTCAAGGACGTCTTTCAAACAGTCAACTGTCTCTCTCACCACAAACCCTTCACCCTTCACCCAATGACCTCCACGTCATCCGAAAAGATTGCCCATAAAAGCTTTGACAGGCACCATGTGAGTCCTCAGATGATGATTCCATAAGATCACATTTTCTTACGTTTTCTTTTAACAGACACAAAGACTCGCTGCTGCACAACTACACGCAACATGTGCACACAGGTTTTACTGACTTTAAGACGTCTCATAATCATTTTTATGGAAAGTGAGAGAGGGGAGTCAGAGTGTCAGAGAGAGACAGACGGACGGAGACAGAGAAGTGGGGAGCTCGCTCCATCGCCACCGTGTCCAAAGGAGCCGGTATCTCCAGATAAAATAATCTGGTTATTCTCAGCAACACTGGGAGGAGACGTGCCTTTTACATGGCGTGACCCTTTGAGTGTGTGATTGCATGTGTGTGTTAATTGCATCCACGGGGAAAAGATACAGAAGATTATGACGTTACTGCTCGTACTGGAAACCTGGATGAAAGAAAAGAGGAGATTGAGCAAGCGAAGTTTGACCTCGACCACTTGAATAACTACAGAGAGCCATAAAGTGTCGGACGTCAAACACATACACACAGCCATGAACAGCTGCAGAATGTAACTAAGTACATTTACTCGAGTACCGTTCCTAAGTATGAATCTGAAGTACTTTAGCATTTTATTTTCATGTCACTTCATATTTTTACTCGGCTACATTTCCCTTTGCTTTACTACATTTATCTGACAGTTTTAGTTGCTTTACAAATTAAGATTTTTGCATAAAAAACACAAAGAGTTTATAAAAAATGAAGTTTTGTTATAAATTAGATAACAAAAGAGTTTATACAAGAGAACAGATTCAACAACTGTTGATTAATCTGTCAACTGACAGAAAATTGCCAATTATTTTCATAAACATTCAAGTCTTTTTCTATTTTTAAATGATTTTGAGTTCTGGGGGGTATTTATTCATAATTTTAAGTTTTAAGTTTTCTTTGTATTTTTCTTTGTCATTTTTTTCTGTTTCTCTTTAAATGATTTTGAGCTGTATCCAATTTATTATTTTGGACTTTTGGGTGATTTTTTCCTCATTTTTATAATTTTTAGTTTTGTTTTATTTTTTTTCTTCTTTTAATAATTTTGTACTTTTGGTGCATATTTCCTATTTCTTTCTAATAATTTTGACTTTTTTAAAGTATTTTTTTTATAAAGATTTTTCTATATTGGGTACTTTTATTTTTAAAACTTTAAGTCCATTTTCTTGATTAAACTTACTTATTTTTACTTAAGTAGCATTTTTAATGCAGGATTTTTACTTGTAACAGAGTATTTTCACAGGGTGATAGAAGTACTTTTACTTCAGTAAAGGATGTGAATACTCCCTCCAGCACTGGCTATTCACAAAAACTATTGACAGGCACCGTGGGTTTGTATTATGTGGTTAATCTCTTGATTTCCGATGTATTATGTTGTAAGTCGGACTAACACTTTCTTGGACTGCTGATTTAAACCCACCAGAGGGGAGTTTGGGTAAAAGCAACACATGATTTATGATATGATCAAATATAATATGCTTGATGCCTTCTAATTTCCTCTGTATGACATAATCGTCTTGTTTTGGAGCCGAGATCTGGTTTCCTCCATGTGGGCAGAGACCACTGTCACTCAAATGTTTATGAAGAAAAACAGGACTCACTGGAAAATAATGATACTGAGTTGATTATCCATAATTCATAAAGCCTTTTATTTGTCCTGGTGGTCATATATTTCAGTATTTTCTGTGGAATATGAAAAGTGTTTACCAAAGCAAGCATTGCAAAGAATTATTTGGTTTTTGGCTTTCGCCTATCATCGTTTTTATTACGTCTACTTCCCTCAGTAGTTTGACCTTTATCTTTTGACCGGTATAACTCCTTCCCCTTCTGCAGGAAGGAAAACTGAAGTATTTTTTGTGCATTAGTACTTTATTCATGTTAGCGTGCAATTTTAAACTCCAGGTGCAATATTATACATTATACATTATTATTAGACACTTTATTTTCACTTGTTTTTTGCTACTGTATTTTTAGAGCAATCTGAAACAAGAATCTCAAGAAGTGATCCGTCACGATAATCACTTATGTCTAGGGCTGGGTGTCTGTACTCGACCAAAACAACTCGATACCAAGTGTATGGAGTCGTCTCCTGTCAAACAAAACCTGCATTTGATCCATTTTGCAGCGGCTGGATCAGTGGACTTTCTATGACCTCCCGGCGAATAATCGTGTCTACCCGGTAAGCACGAACCAAACAGCTGCAGCAGCTAACATCCAAAAACATGCCTTTGAACAGTCCAGACAAACTCACACCCACAACAATCGGCTCGTCTCTGTCGTTAAAGCCCTGTGATGCTAACAGTTAGCCCTGTCATTGTGTGTGAACGGCCGGGTGGACTCTCACATCTGTCCCCCGTCCAAATCTCACGCTTACAAGCAGCAGCAGCTCACCTGACATCATGACCTAAATTCAAGAAAATATCACTGAGCTGCAGGTGCTGAAAAACAAGTGTCGTAACACTCTTTCTCTCTCTGACGACTGAAGCAAATAAAACATTATTTATTTAAGTTTTACAGTTTACACACCATTCACATATTGGGAATCAAATGAAGTACTGGTACTGGTGTTGCTTTAAAGGTACTGGCACTTGTAATTTTTTAAACGATACCCGGCCCGACTGATGGCTGACTGACTCACTGAAGTGTGTGACGGTGTATTTATTTAAAGACACTCTGCCTGTATTTTCTTATTTTCTCCTTTTTTGCTTCTCAGTTAAGTTGCTATCTCTCCTGTCAGCAGCTGGAGACACGCATTATTAATTAAACATCCATCGGCCCTCAAACTCAGCTGATGCAAAAAGAAGGACAATTTCTCTACGTGCTGCTGAAATAGCTTCACAGGTCTGACACTTCTGACAAAGTGTAGCTCACACTGAACATTCATTGTTAAATTCATGGTTTACTGCAAAGCTGGAGCCGTATTCATCTGAGAAAACTCATCAAACGAATCAATTTTTTCAGTTTCACCACATTAAGACCTACAATGCATTAAGCTTGCTCTCTATTTTTTCAAATAGTCCAGGATTATGATGATCAGAAAGATAAAAACACTCCAAAATAGCCTTGATAACACTCTGTATTTCAATTTTCTTATCATCACAGCTAAAAGAAAAAGTAAAATACTGTTTTACTCAACACACAAGCAGAGAGGACGTGTGATGTGTCACCGCTGGCTGATACTTTAACGGACAGTGAAATCACGCCGTTCATCTGGCCTCCGCGACACTCATGATGTGACATTCCTTTCACTTTTGCTCAAATATCCTTCCACTCACACATTTTCAGAGCTCACAGGCTGTTTTTTAACGACAGTCAGATGATATAAAGACTTCATTTCAAGGTTTCTCTCTGCTCACGACCCAAATGAGTCCTTGGCTGCGATGACTGCGTGGAGCCCAACCAGCAGAAAAACGGGTCTGTGACCTATTTTGGGTCCTGAGCCATAGCTTAAGTAACCACTGTCATTGACAGCATTCAATAGGTCTATTTCCAAGTGTTTTAGTGGCTCAATTTTCACTGCCCCATTGCAAACAGACTGCAGGGTTAAAGCCAGGAAAATAGTCATAGGTTGAAGTTGCATCCAACTGTTTCAGAGAGCAGAACTTTTGATGAAGAGGGTCAAACTCTTTAATATTCTGCTTCTGTCCACATAAATTATGAATTCAAAGGGTTCTGTTACTGTTTCAGTAAAAAGCAGCTGCAGCAAGAAAGCGAAAATGGATGAGTGTTATTAATCATTATAAACTGTTCTATAGGCTACCAGTCTCACCAGAGGTGGATCCAGAACGTGGCTAATGGGTGGGCCTGGGAAAATCTGCATGTGTCTGGCTGTTTTAAGCTTAGATATGTATAAAAATGAAACAGGGTGAAAAGAATTGGCGGACTAGTATTATTTTTGTAGTACTCATATCAGAATACCACACATATTAATGTGCCAGTAGCGATGTTTCCATTAAAGTAAAGAACATTAAACTCACAAGTGATTTGTTGTTTTCACCATCACAATGTGTTTCATTTTATTTTCCAGATGTTTCCTCTATATGAGCTCGAGTCTGATGTTTTCTTTTGAACAATGTATGACAGTTTGAAATTTAAAAAAATGAAAAACCCAATGTTTCTGCTCTGATGACGAGATGGAAAATAATGACAGATGAAAACGGCGTATCAGTCGCAGTGTTAGACTGATACGTTCACACTGAAAAGTGCAAAATTACAAAGTCTGTAGCTGCATTTACATGTAAACGTTTTCTCAATCAGGATAAAATCGATCTGTAGATTAGTCAGATTGACGTTAGCGCGTGTAAACATGATGTGGTGCTTACACGCACTGATGTTTACACCCCCATGGAGTCAAACTAACGGCTAAAATTGATATTTATCATCTGTTTAGCGCAGCATTTACAGTTGTTTTGATGCTCTTTATCAAGCAACTGTGTGATACCAACTTCTCCTGGAGGGTATGAAGAGGAGAGGAAGATGAGCACACAGAGCATGTGCAGAAACAACGAGGCCAGAGATCAATCAGCTTCATGGTTTACATTATACAAATTTCTTTTGATCGAACCGATGAAAAATGAATCAGTTTGGGCCTGTTTAAGATGATTGAGGTGTTTATATGGATTATGTTTCATCTGTTTGGGCTTTTAAACGTGCCTATTGGCTTTCAGAATATTAAAACTTCTGAAAACTCACCAGGTCACCACAGCAACCTGTGGACTGACTGAAATTTGGCTCCTACATTTGACTGACTTTTCATGTATTAGATAATTTACCAAAGCAGACATGGTATCATGTGCTTTCACAGTCTGTCCATGCAAACTTTAATAACTGTTGCTAAAAATGTTTTATGTAACCCTCACAAAAATGTGACACTGAAGAAACAAATGACAAACAATTTCAAAAATAGTTAAATAAATGAAAGTAAGACTGACATAGATAAATAATCTGGGACAATTGCTTCTTTTCTCTGGGAACCAATCAGATTAGCTCAAAAAGGTCAAAACCATATGAGACTGTGGGAGGTATCTGGGGTTTTAGTCCTCTCTCTATTTGTCCATGTGTCCAAGAAAAGAGTGTATGTGTCTGCAAATGTGTGTGGGTGAATACGTGACTGGTTTTATCATCAGATTTTTTAAAACGCTCCACTTTGAATATGATGATGTCATAGCCAAACCATCACCATCCAGTCCACATCTGGCCAATCACAACTCACCGCCGGCTATCACCATAATAATTATTATCATATCATGTTATCAGTGTCCTGTTGGACCTCACATTTACCGAGGTACTGCAGCTTTGGGTCTGAGGTTACTGCATGAATCACAGAGAAATATACAGCTTCAAATATGCAGACATGAAAAAGCTGAGCAGGCTGTGGTGCTGAAATACGCTCAACTGCACCTTTGGGAGTAAAAGTGTTTTTAAACCCGGGTGTTGCCGAGGTCAGGATGGCAGGCAGTCAGATTAAACACAGCCGAGGCATATTTTCAAGAGGCAGGGCTGTTTAGCAGCGAGATAACTGAGAATTATCATTGAATACCTTCGAGAGCCACGTCATGACGAGAAGTGAACGACTGGATCTGAATCTGTGCTATCAGACTGATAAGCTGCACTGATCGCCGAATGAAGCAGACTGCATCCATCAAGAGTCCTAAACTCAAACTAGACCGCACACCTACGCATCAGATCACTCCCTGAGTCTCTGCTGATAAAAATCTTGTACTAAGATCAAAAAATATCTTAAAAAAAAAATGTATTAAAGGCTCAATTTTTAATTCAACAGTTTTTGACAATAGGGCAGACACCTTCTGGTCAGCTGGACGATTGGTTGTGTGACGGATTGGGTCCGTGTTTCTTGATTGACTACTATCAGCTACTATCTTATCATTCATAAACAAAACATGAGCTACACTTAACCAAACATCACAGAGGTTTAAGACATCATTTAAGACAGGCATCCGTCTGCCCAACTAACTCAACAACGAAAGATGCTGTCTGATGATGTTGCCTCTCTCATATCGAGGCAACAGTTATGTCATGAAGGTACCTTTCACAACTTCAGCTGTTACTGTTAGTCCGCTGATGCACTTTTCCAACGAAAGTCTCATTTTCAGACAATCGCAGGAGTTACTTTCATACGGCTGTATGACCACCTAAGTGTTTTTTGCAGCTGAAAAAGCCAAGTACTCCTCTGAAAGCGCCCATCTATGAGCACCAGAAGGTGCAGCGTGTTTTCAGCTGAGGGGGCATCTGGTTGCTAAAATATCAAATATCCGCAGAAGTAAAAATGTTGGCACAAAGTAGAGTATTTGCTCTGGATGACAGACGGGCACAGGCATGCTGAGGGACAAACCAGTCTGTGTGGCCGGCAACAAATTATTTTTTCCTTCAGTGTTGTTCAGCAAGTTTGTACATGCAGGGGCGCCTTATATTTCACCTGCTGAATTACAAAAATTGTCCCATGATTCGACAAAATCATAAAGGCAAAGCGCAAGAAGCCAAAGACACAAGTGGGAGCAGCCAGATTATATAGTAAAAACATAAATAAAGTGACATATTCATGTATTTTATGTCCAAAAAAGAGAAGGAGGAAATGAATACTTATTAAATCCCACCCCCCACCCCCTCAATTTTATTAAAAAAAAGAAAGGAAAAAAACTTAATTTCAAAAATGAATAATTATAAAGAATATTCTGGCTTCTGGAAAAAAAATCCTTTGCACACACACTACATGGTAGCCACATCAACCAGCTGACTGTTTGAAGAGTCGACAGTGTGTCAGTCAACTCAGATTCTTTTGGTTGAATACAGCATCATATGATAAATATCAGTAATTAAAAATAAAACGGTCAGTACTGAATAAAGTTTCAGGAATATGTAAGAAAAGGATTGAAGAGGAGGAATCTGCAGACACACTGTTCAGTGTTATATCTGATGTTTCACTGTGTAATAATATATGGAGAACTCTTTTACATTCTTTCCATCAGAGACTGTTAAGGTAAGTCATGAACCTTTAAACTATGTAAGGGTTAACTGCTCTTGCATGGCTATTAAATGGTAACAAGTACATCTGCCAAATGTGTGTGTGTGTGTGTGTGTGTGTGTGTGTCTAAGTAAAATGAACAGGTATCTTATAAGTACTTCGACCAGAATCATGGCACATTAAATGCACATAAAACTGAAGGTGAATATTCGATTTTTCCGACCTCGAGTGTGTCCTGGTTTTTCCATTTTGAAGCTGATCAGAAGTGGCACATGAAAATGTGACACACACTCTCTCTTGTTCCCTATCATCCACGGACACACACACACACACACACACACACACACACACACACACACACACACACACACACACACACACACACACACACACACACACACACACACACACACACACAGAGAGAGAGACCACAGGCCCTCACAGACCTATAAGTGTCTGTCTTTAAGCATTAAAACACACAGAGGCCCACAGGACAGTCAGAGGAAGAAAACGACACATCAGTCAGCTCAGATCCAAAAGACAACACCAGGCCGGCCAAACATTTTTAAAACATTTTTTTGTAAAACTGCATTATTGCAAATTTGACACTAACATGTAATCCTGCAATCTCTGTCTTCAAGTACCATTCTCTTAGTATTCCCCACTTCCCCTAATCTGAAAAGATTTTCGATAAATAGGTCAACATTTCCAGCAACTTTTTTAAGAAAGTCAAGTGAAATTTTTAATGAAAAATGAGTTAATAAAGATAGCTCTCTGAGGATTTACAAAGTAAAAGTTCCTCCCATGCTGACACTTTCTCTGCACTTTTTAATTAATTAATTTTATGGGTGATAATGAAAATAAAATGCCGATGCACATAATCAGCAAAATGCCAAATATCGACTGCAATAATCAGCCAGGCTGATAATCTGTCAACCCCTACCAACGATGCTGCCACATTAGTGTCACAGTGGTTATCTTTCATCAGGGACAGCCCAAAATCGCAGTGTATACCGGCCTTAAGGGCCCCCAGGGCCACAAATAGGGCTGGTGTCCAGGTAGCGTTGCAATAATGGAGTGCCGGTCAGTTAGTGCGGTATCAATCATCTAGGCAAACTCTAGAAAGAAAGCACTAAGCCTATTTCTTTGCATTTTCTGTCCCTCTGTTCATTAAACTTGACTGATTGACGGCATAAACCGTCCATGTGTGTTCAAGGTGCTGATGCATGCAGAGGAAAGCACGCAGAGATTTTGTTTAGTTCTTGGAAAACAAAGTCCACAAAATAAACAGATTTGAAGTCGACACAACAACAAAGTGGAAATCATCACATTGGCCGAGCCACATGAAACAATAACCATTAAGTCATTCTCCTGCCCTCTTAAAGTCTTTAATACGCTGAGTCTGTTAATTGTTTCCTCACTCGGGAGGGACACGCTGAAATGTGCTGACAATCAAAATAGCATTTGGTTTATTTTCTCTCCTCATGGTTACCCTGTATACATGGACATAAAACATGAAATGCAACTCATGGCACTGGCCTCAGTGCCCTGCCAACGGACTCTGTGTGTGTGTGTGTGTGTGTGTGTGTGTGTGTGTGTGTGTGTGAGAGAGAGAGTGAGTGTGTGCGCGCCTTTACCCTGTCGGGTTTCAGATTTATCTTGATTGTTTCCTTCCACGTCTCTTCAAAAAGTTTTCATGTTTCTCGAGGGTGAAACTTTATGTCGACTGTGGTCTCTGGGTTTGGTTATTTTTGAAAGCAAATGCGGAGGAAATATCCCAAACATTTTAACGGCCTCTCTTCAAAGGAAGTCGACTCTCTGTTGAATTTAATTAAGAGACAGAACTGAGATTGGCCTTAAATAGCTCGGCTTTTTACTGAGCTTTTCTGAACTTAAACATAAAACCACATTTAGCAGTCATCAAGTCCACGAATCACCACCCTGGTTTATTTAAGTACGAAATTAGGCTAAAATGGGAGAAATCTTTATAAACATGGTGGGACATTTCTGGGACAAGCTTGACTTGACGGCAGCATTCACACCCAAGATCCCGCCTGCAGGTTTCAACAGCTTATATTACAAAGATAAATATGGAAATTAGATTATTACATATACCATTTTAATGATGTAATGCAATGCAATTAAGCAGAATATAAGAAACTTTTTGAAGCATTGGGCATTTGAAAGTCTTTAAAGTCCACCAGCCAGACTAAATTTGTTAATCACAAGGCCACCTTCTTAAGCCCTACTCACACAGGACTAGCATTACTTCTATTACTCGTAATATTTTCAAACAAACCACAAAAAAAGAGCAAAAAGCAAAACAATCGTTCTTTAATTGTAATCAAAGGAAAATGTTCAATTAACAGTGATATTGATTTTAGGTATGAGGTTCGGACCTTTGCTGGGAGGACATTTTAGTAACTGGACCTCTCTGAATTTTAGTAGAATAGGTATAGTAGTATATTTGTCATGTTCAATGTCTGACAGAAAATAAATATTTAAATCAAAATTAACCTTATGATATCTTCATATCTCACTTAGGAGTAAAAGGGAACCTTTAAGCTTGACAGAAATAGTGATTTGATGTTTATCTTGATATGTATCAATATCGACTTATTTGATATCGCCCAGCCCTACTGTCAAGTAAAAATTCCACTGCAATCTTATCATATTCCACCAAACAAAACAGTCGTGATAACGTCAGTCCCATGTAAATTGGCATTTTGGTAATTATTATTGTTACGCAGAGCCTTGACTTATTCAAATCACCAGAAACAATGTTAGTATCGTACATTTCTGCATGTAGCAGATTTGTGGAACTTTATGTTTTATCAACACTATGATTCACAGTCAGGTTTAGGCTAAGAAAACACTTGTTTGGTTGTGGTTGGGAGAAGATTGTTGTTCTTTAAGACTACTTTCTTGGCTTTTTGCCTTCATTAGACATCTTAAGTGTGAAGAGGGAGAGACAACACACAAAGGGCCACAAGCTGGAACTGAACCTGCTGGAGATGCGATAGTCTCAGTGCATGGGGCGCCTGCTCTTACAGGTGTCCTGTGGAAAAGACTAAAACTCCACTTAAAAGACTCAGATTTGGGGGCATAACCCCTGCTGGAAAAGCAGCAATGTCTCTGTTATAATAGACTGGGGATGTAACTGTTACCAATATCACAATAAACCGCTATAAATTCCTGATGGTTAGTATTATTGTTTTAAATTTAAATGTCCTGAAAACTATTTTCATGAGTTTTTAATTCCTGGTAACACACTGTCCGGCATCAACAAAAGTTTGCAACATTCTTCCAGATGCGGGCGCAGCATGCAGCGTGGGTCTGTTTAGCTGTTCCCTTGTTTACAGTCAGTGTGCAGCAAGTAAACCAGTGATGCTACTGGTCCTTTGTCCTCATCTACACTTACACAGACCGCAGCAGCGGCACGTCCAGTGCGAACGGCCCAACTGCTCAACGGGAGTGCCGGGAGCAAAATCAGCGCGCTTTGCAGCTGTTCATGTCCGGTGTGAGCCCAGCATAAAGCTATCAATCTAAAAGCTTTTATTAAGATTAATACACATCTGATATGGTTTGAAATGTTTAAACAAGGTAATTGCCATGTTATTATTCTGATTATATAAACAAAAAAGTGCTGCTAAATTTATTGTGATTTTCAAAACAGAAGTTAGTAAAAGAATTTCAGCACATTTTGGAAATTATGTGATAATTTTGGTCATCATAATTGTGATATGAAAGTCCAATATGGTTTCATCTCTATAATAGAGTAAATAGTCAATTCAGGTCAAGCTTGTGCAGCTGATTCACCTCAACTCTGCTCAACACGAGAGAGAAACTCCCCCCTGAGGTCAGTCTCAGTACTGCACCGCTTCCCTGAGGGAAACCTCTGCTGTACGGTAGAAAAGAAGGACAGAGAGGTCCAGATGTGGCAGAGCTGGGTGCCTCAGAGAGGAACGTTTTTTAGGGCAAAGGCAGGTAAAGTGACAGCACTTGTACATGTGTGTGATGTCTTCATTGGTCCACTGCAGCAATGACCAAGGAGACGTGTGCGTGTGTGTGTGATGTCTTCATGCTGGTCCCAGTGGGCTGCCGGTTTTAACAGAGCATGGATCACAATTACTGTTCCTCAGAGGGAGAACAGCAGAGAGCGAACTGAGAGCCCTCACACACACACACACACACACACACACATCTGCTTTGTTCCTTTCGTCCAGCAGCTGAAATTCCCATCAAAACTTTACATCGTAAAGCCCCATGATCATCATCATCATCATCATCATCATCATCATCATCATCGTCGTCGCTGCCTCTCTTTGGTTTTCTCCTTTGTTCTTCGGTCCTGCTCTCCATTCTTTCATCCATAGGTCACACACTATTCTCTTACAATATTTATAAAACAGAATAGAAATGTGTTTACTTGATTCTTACATAAAATTTTTGAGCCAACTTCCCGCAGCAAGTATAAGTTCATGACAACAGAATGTTTTCAGCAGATTTATCTTTGTGTGTGTGTGTGTGTGTGTGTGTGTGTGTGTGTGTGTGTGTGTGTGTGTGTGTGTGTGTGTGTCAGAAGGCCTCGGCAGTGAAACCATCAGCTAGTTTGAAGTTTGTCCCCTCGGGGCTCCATCCAAGAACAAAGATGGTAAAAGTTTTATTCTTCAACACACAAAGATCGGCGGCCAACAAGGGCGCTACAACGGCCAGAAACCTTTGTATTGTATTTGTATCTATTGGTGAAATGTGCAGCAACCTCTGAAGACATGCCAGTTTGAAATATGAAAATCCAAAGCAAAGACAACAACAGAAACACCCTACAACACCGGACCGAAGCAGTTTACTCAGCAGTCAGTCCTGAGTGGAACATAATGACACCAAATCCCAACAGAAAACGAGTGTCTAACAATCAGGTAGCCGTGTCCACATTTCAATCACTTCATGTAAACAAACCATGTAGCTATCAGCTGTGCACTCAAGAACAGAACTGAGACTTAAACATTTAAAATGTGGGTGAGTAGCCAACTTACTTTCTTCCTACGTTTGTAACGTTACTTTTTAAATCAGAAAACACACGTTTTATATTATGATATTTACTGGAAATTACATACAAGATAGCCAATAGCAAGAAACATTAGGCTTGCTGCAAATACAGAAACAAAGCAAAATCAGCTAGAAAAGTACTATCAATATAATGCAGATCTCTGCCTGGCAGCCGTGGTGGTATGATGCTGTGCTGAACAAAACCAGGTCGCAGTATTTGTTTTTCAAAGTTCGTATCTCCTCCTTTATTGGCATGCTTTCTGCTGCTGCGGTAAAAACCCCTCCAAATGTATACGTTTGGGCTGCTTTTGCACCGTTGCCCTTGTCGGCCTCCATACTAAAAATAAAATAATCTCTTCATGATACTCAATCTCCTCAGAGTGTCAAAGCCTGAATGCAAGTTTTGCACATGGTTATTCAGGGTGCAACACAGAGTCACAGAGGTGACAGCGGTGATGACTAAAGCAGAAGTCCCATCAGTTGGTGACACAAGGACACACACACGCATGAAACAAGCCACCTCGGAGGCAACATCTTGCCAGTTCATTACATTCACTTGGACTGTGGCCTTTAACACACAGTACCACCAAGAGAGCAGCAAAACCCCCCAACAACTATACACACACACACACACACACACACACACACACACACACACACACACACACACACAATCATCATCTCACAGAAAGCTGACAATCAGCACAAAAGCTTCTTTTTAGTCTCCAAATCCAACACACGAAAAAAGTTAAAGTGAGAAAAAAATCATTGTAATCAAGGACGGTTCATCGTTGGTGCATTTGCACAACACAAGTAAATAGTATTAGACAGATTTGCAGACAGATTGCATTAAAAAAAACAAAACAAGTATGGACCGACTATTAATAAGAGGACGTAGAAGACTATCGAGTGCTCCAGGGATGACGTTTTTCTGTAGGTCGACGCGGAAGATAGTGTCGCTCTGGTTCCCTTGTCAAAAAGCCTATGGGATTTTTCCATTAGATTTTGGTTTTTGATTTAGATTTTTTAAATAGACTCTGTGGTAAACAAATGTTTATGATTCTTTGTTTAGCAAGATAATCCTCATAAATTAACACCACTTTTGGATTTTTGGAGCCTAAATGTTATCACCAGAAGTAAAACACTAATGTGGCTGTAAACAAACTGCACCACAGTTGCATTATTTAATGTCGCCACCACGGTGCCGTGAAGCCATGTTCGGTGTGATGATGTTCCTTAGTCTAATTTAACCACTTCATAGCCACCTTTTATAAAATACATAAACGCTTCTAAGGTATTTTATGTTGTGAAACAAAACATGAAAGTCAGTTTGTTCAGTCCATCCTCTCTTTCCAAACACAGAATATGACACACCCACTGAGGTCATCACTGTTCAAAAGCAAAACGTCCTATTTTTTTGGCTCCGGCTGAAAATCAAGCTTTAAGAAAGGAGGTATCATACATGTGATTAGAAGCACATTATAGAAAATAGAAAAATTAAACTCATGATGCACTTCATGTGCACGTCCACAACATGTTTCATGGTTTAGACAGACTGGGCAGATTGGACACTTTGGACAGTGTGGACAGACTCACAGCAGGCTGAGCTGTTAGAGCTTTGTTCCTTTTGCAGCTCAAACTGTTTATTGCCTCCAACTAAAATAAGATGAAACCATCGGCATTTCAAGGTCCCGTGTACAACATGGTTATCCCTACAACATACCACTGTCCTGAGTCAAGGGTCAAAGGTCACGGGTCAGGGCCCACTGACATGCTGCTGACTGTTCCTTCAGCCAATCATCAATCAGTTTCCATCGTCAGGCTGCATAACTGCAGCAATCGGCTCTGTCAGCAGTTGGTCGAAGGGCAAAAAGGGGGCACTGACAGAGAGTGTGTGTGTGTGTGTGTGTGTGTGTGTGTGTGTGTGTGTGTGTGTGTGTGTGTGTGTGTGTGTGTGTGTGTGTGTCTGCACATTCCCAGTCCTGTAGTGGCATGAGGGTCAGAGGTGAGCAGTAAGCAGCTCTCCTGGGGGTGCTGATCTCAGGGACACACACATGTACATACACACTTGTTGCCAACTTACTCTATTTAAGTGACACGAATAAGGACAGAGTGATGCCAACACACGAAGAATCCGCAGCATGGAGAAAAAAACTCCTGCAGGGTTGCACCCGCCACGAGTAAGTTCACTCCTTATACAGGTTGTAAAGCTGACACTTGTGGCTCAGTAACTAAGTTAGTTCATGACTAAATCAGTTACTAAAAGTGGTTGCACCACAGCTACTTTGGGCATAACCTCAACAGTTTGAATGTAAAGTCATAACTAAAGCCTCATTCCCACTGCACAAACAACCCACTAACATCTGGCTTTTTAATGCGATGGGAATGCATACAATCGGCATTCACACCCGGGTCAAAGGACTCTGCAGTAGTTATGGGATTTTATCGCCTCTGGCTCCGATCAGCATTGATGAAAACAGAACACCTGGGTGAACGTGATGATTTCAGCTTCTTAACCGGCGAGACACAATGACTCATCACTAATTATTGTCCGCAGCCACCTAAGCAGCTAAAACACCAACTTAAATACATCTGCACTGAGTTTGAAAGGGGGGCTTGATAAGTAAAAGATATATAAAGAGGTAAAACCACTGGTAAGTTTTCAAAGACCTCTGATCCTGCTGCTGTCTGCTGTTTACCTGTTCTCCTGCCTGTCTGTGACGTCGCACCGACTCACCAACAAGACAACGCACACACACACGCATACATACCAGCTGACAGAAAGTCTGACTCACTCTCCAACGGTAAATGTGGCAGTGGGAACACAGACATTGAACTGGTTTACCTGTGTTTAAAAAACCCGCCTGCACCTGCTAATTGCGGTGGGAATGAGGTATATGGCAAACAGCCAAACTGTGACCAAAGAAGAAAAAATACCCCTCCAAAGGCAAAAAGCAGTAATATTGCATTTCTTCGCTGCATTGAGGTGTCACACAGATTCTGACAACTGAGATGAAACAACACACAACAAAGTGCATAGTCTTAAGTGCCTTTTACACACAGGCTGCAACTTGTCCACAAAGTGTGGCATCATTTCAATGTAAAATAGCCAGAAACTGACAAAAGGCTAAACTGCCAGAAAAGCAAGGTAGGAGGAGGTATTAACTAAGTATGACTATTGTGTTCACTGTCTGTTTTTGCTGAAAATCGCGTGTTGCATGGTAAAAGCTGGGGAGACTCTGTTTCTGTAGATGCACCGCAGCTGAGCCACACCTGAGCAGCGCTGCTCAAGCAGACAGTGTGGCTGCTCTAATCTGTTAAAATGGGCACAGAAATAAAAAAACAGGCTTCGTGAAGCAAATATTCTACTCTGCAAACATCTCTGTATTTGTATTTGTCATCTGAGTGTATCCAAATCTCCATGTTTTCATTAAAAAAGGATATTTTTTTTAGATATTAAAACAATAATTAGTCTTAGTGCCCATGAAGAGAGTATAAAGGTAACTTGCCCAACTGAGAATTTTACTTTGAGTGTGTGACGGTGGTCAATGTGTGTTTTCAGTAAAAACACAATTTCCGTATAGAAGTTGTGAAGTGAAATTCCCACCTGTGCTTTCTCTCTCTCTCTCTCTCTCATTCAACTTTTCCTCCTTTTCCTCTTTTCATCCTGTATGTGGCTGAATACAAACGCATTCACACCCTCACACACACACACACACACACACACACACACACACACACAGAGAGAGAGAGAGAGAGTACACGCCCACATGCAGCCGGCTCCCCTCCGCTCTGCTTTAAAGCGCTGCCTATCCAAACAGGAAAGTGGCCTCTGCCCCGGCAGCAGTTGAGGGCACAGCAGTGGAGATTTCATTAGTCACAGCTAACAGGCTAATTATCCGCTTCAGCGCACCTGTAAAACTTAACTGTGTGTCAATCTCACACCATCACAGACACTGCACATAGGTGTGTGTGGGTGGGTTTGTGGACATGTGGGCGGGTGTGTAACAAACCCGTCACTTTCTGTGTTAATATGTGAACTGTGTGTCAGTCGGGCCTCTGTGGGCATGTGAGCATTTTATGTGCATTAGTATGACTGCAACTCTAAGCTGCGGGTTATTTAATGGACATTTAGGATCATGAATTGGTAACGAAACAGGCGACAATTACTGTTACTTGCTTACGTTATGTTTTTTTAATTACATTTTCTGTTTGTGGTATGAAACTTGATTATACAGAAGCTGTGCAATGTTTGTCAAACCAAGAAAAAGAACGTTTTGAGATGATGCTGAAGACTGTATATAACAGCATCATTTTTTTCAAAAAGTGCAGCAAAATGTTTAAGTGTTTAAAAAAAACCTTGAGCAGCTCTAATAATTATGAGGGGAGCAAAAGGAAGTCAGGTAACACTGGTGTACAGCGACAAATTTGGCGTTGGGAAGTTAACGTTGTTTTTGTAAGTGCGGCCATGTTTGATCCACGTTCTTAATCACGTGCTTATTATTGTCACGATGACAAAGCTCTCATGTTACTGAAGTATAGATTTTGATTAGGAGTCGACAGACAGCGTGGCCGATTATCAGGGACAATATTTGTATTTATGTATTTATATTATCAGTATCAGCGTTTTAATGAATGCTGATAAAATTCAATAATGAAATAGTGTGCATATTACACCCAAACAACACCAGGGAGGGATGTCTGCAATACATGCAAAGAAAGTATCTGCATGGGAGGAACTTCAACCTTGTAAAATCTCAGGCAGCTGTTTTGTGTTGGAGTTTGTTATATTCCAAATTCAAAATTTCAACAGAAATATTTTCATTTTAGATGCATATTGACAGTTATTGGTCTCATTTAGTACTGATAATCGGTATCGGCCCTGCAAAAACTAATACTGGTCTGCCCCTAATTTCGTTTCCCAAACACTGAACAATATTAATGCATAAACGACCAAACACTAAAGAATTTGATTATATTTTCGATCTTGTGAACACAATTTAAAGCCTGTCCCTGAGTTCAATGATTTAAGCAAAACACAGCCCGGGCTATTAACTGAAGTTTATTAGTACATAAAGATTAAACACAATTCTAAATGCAGTTTCTCATATATTTCTCATAGAAGAGAAGAAGAAAAAGAAGGAGAGGAAAAGGAGAGAAGATTGCAACAATAAAATGCCATTTTGAGGGTTTCGGGTATCTTTTCAAAATAGCCTAAAATAGAGAGATAAAGGGGAGCGGGGGCTACTGATCTGTCCAAGAGTCTTTGAGGTTTAGGGAATTTCTCACCATTTGACTGCAAGTTCCAAAAACCCGCATCCTGCTCCATGAATAGTGCTGGAGAGACACACACACACACACCCCCCCACACACACACACACACACACACACCGGTACCCCCTGCCCGGCAGCCTCTTTGTAGCCGTGTTGTGATTGTATCAGATGTGGAGCGATAGAGGTTCGGAGTATGGGGGTGTTGGTAGGGGGATGTGTGAATTTGTAATGTGCTTATGCTGGAACCGCAAAGACAGGAGATAGGGGCACCCAAAACTGTGTTGTACTCCCACACACACTCCCACACACACACACACACACACACACACACTGACACACTGTAGGGAGTGCAACTCTAGCTCCCTGAACTCCTTTCATCCTACTGAAGGTGGAAGTGAGTGCAGGGTTTCCTGGAGTCACAGCGAGATTCAGCACTCTATATCCTCTAAAATACTACTGCCTGCTGACAGCGTGCATGTGTGTGTGTGTGTGTGTGTGTGTGTGTGTGTGTGTGTGTGTGTGTGTGTACAGTTCAAAGGCTCAGAGTGCACAATGTTGAGGTGAGCTATCAGTGTGTGATCTAAGGCTATATGTATAACACATCACAGTTTGAATTACTGCATTAGTCCATACAGCAGCTTTATTAAGGCGGCTCTGCAGAAGCGAGGCACAGGCAGGGGTTTATGAGATTTACTCCGCGACGCTTGACGTGTTGATTTTGAGTCGAGATTTTACTTTTCCTGGCTATGGCTGCTCCTCTACAGTACAAAACTGCGACTGCGAGGCCCTTTAAGATCCGTCGTCGAGCCTCCATGTGTGGTTGGCGGCTGAGGTCCTGGAAGGTCAGCAGAAGCTGAAGAGCGAGCAGCAAATGGTGTCACTTCCCTAAACGCCAGGTTAGAGGTCAAAGGGGAGCCACACTGGACTGCTGGACAGGACTGAGACAACATACCTACAGCACGCTGCTAAACAGTACATAAAAGCTGTGGAAGTTTGTCACACTAACTTTCATTTACACTCCTTTACAGAAGTGCTGATTATTTTTTCACACCGTCGTTTTTGCAAATCCTTCTGTTATGAAAAGGAGATAACTACACCACATGTACTAACTGTAAAATTTTGGTAAATTGGTAAAAGGTGACAAAATTTTCAGAGAAGAAAATGATGACTAAAATCTTTGACAACAGATCAGATCACTTCACAAGTTTCTGTATTTTCAGAACATTGGGCACATTAAAGAAAACTGAAAGACTTAAGTTATTGAATATTCAGGGAAACTACAACATAGAGGACTGAATTTATGTAATCTTTCCAATTAAAATTCACCAAAATTGTACAAAGCCACATTTTAAAGTAGTAAAACCAACAGGACACCAGAGATGTGTGATTTTGGGGACACTGCATTTTATAAGAGTAAAGCTATTGAATATTTTGAATATTTATTTTGAATCATTTTTCTTGTGCTGCTTTCAGATGCCTTTCACAAATATTTAAACCTCTGAACTCGAAGCAAATTGGTGTGAATTCTTTCAAAAGCATGGGGGGAAAGGTAATGAACAACGTGGTGAGAAATGTGCAACAAATTGCAAGAAATTAGTGGATTTGAAAAAGATATTTAAAAAAAATAGTGATAATGTTGAGAGAAAAAACAGCTAGGGGAATAAAACTTTATAATTATGATGATTAAATATTCAAAATTAGTTTATAAAATTATTTTAACACTTTTTAAAGCACTTTTCAATGTCAATTCCTTGTTAGTATTTTTTTTCCATTAATTTTCAGGTCAATTTCTTGTTAGTTTTTTTTTTTTTTTCATTGATTTTCAGGTCAGTGTCTTGTACTTTTTACTAATTTCTTGATCATTTTTGGGTCATTTCCTCTATTGTGGCTCATTGGCTGCTTCCCATCTTTTTGAAAGAAATCTAGGCACTTCGCTCAGGTCTCAAAGGGTTAAAGGAAGGCTTGCTTTGATAAAAAAAAATTGTAGCTTGTTGTCTATTTTACTATGATTAGAAATCAGTTATGTTTAAACTACAACTTTAGTGGACTGTACCGGCCTACTGTCACCCCTGCCACATGACTTAAGTCCAGATATGTTTCTTGAGCTGTTTCCTGAAACTCTCCTTTAAGTCTGATGAAAAACTGCTTTTAGCTCCCACAACAGCTCCTCAAAGCTTTTAAAGATCTTTTCCCTTCATCCTATAGTTCAAATTCCTCCCTTACCTTTTTTTTTCCTCTTTAGGCTGGTTAAGGAAGTGACAGAGCTACAAGATTTAGAAAGAAAGCCTGACGCTCCACTCTTTTTCCTAACAACTTACCAAAGGTTTTCTTTGATCCCTTAAACTCACTCCGTCTCTGGAGTTTGACAAGCAGACTTGCTGACTGTGGTGATTTTGTGTGTGCAGTCGACCGTGACACACCCACAGCCACATACCGTACACCATACACACTTAACATATGGGTGTGCCTCTAAAGCTGGAGCCCGTTACGCGACTGATCTCATGACTGTTCGAATTTTAACAACATTTATTGCTTTTGTTTACTGGAGATTATTCACTTATGATGTGGCACAGACGAGGCCGTGCATGGCTACGAAGGACCTCCATACCAAACCGACTCATAAAGTAAACTTGTCATTATTTTCCACTTAAAGGGATAGTTTGGATTATTCTGAAGTGGGTTGTATGAGGTACTTAACTATACTCAATGTATTACATTCAGTAGATGTCGCCCACAGTTTGAAGAAACAGGCAGGAGTCCAAAAACAGAAGCTAAGCTATGTACTGCTGTGGATGGGGCAGCAATAAATTGTATTTTATCCACCTAAAATAATCACAATCAGTTTAAGAGTGCATTATTTTAAGAATATTTTACTGTTTTGGGTTTCCTTCAAAAAGTCTTTTTAGACACAGCTGAAGTTGTTATATTCGTCTGTGTTCTCTTCACAGCCCCCAGACTCTGTTGACAAAAACATTAATTGTACCTCGCTGAACACAGGAGCTGCTGGTCTTCTGCTGCCTCCATCAGTTAGTTTGTTACTGTGTGACTTTGGCGTATCCGGTCTTAAACACCATTTCATGAGAATCCCACATATTATCATGGACAACATTTCAAAACTATTTCCATGACTTCTCAAGGACCCATAATAAAATTTCCACAAACATTCACATCATATAACAAGAAAATAATTGTATAGTAGAGCTCGGATTCTCTGCCTGAACCTGATTGGGTCTGACCTGCTTGGTTTGGGACAAGCTGTAATTTCTCACTATTTCCTCAAGCTTGGATCAGGACTGGCTCTTGTCGAGTTAACATTTATTTTTTTTGTCCTGAACTGTCTTGTGCTGAAATGGCACTTTGGCAGGAGTTTTAATGGACAGAATCTAGAGGGAAAGAGAGAGAAAGATGGAAAGAGAGCGAATGCGACAGAGGGACAGAAAAGTAGATAAAGAGAAAGGGGTGCTGCAAGGTGACTTGGCTGGCAGTGTTGGCTTCGGCCTTCCCAGCAGTGGGACAGATGTGGGTGACATGCAGCAGACAGTGGTGATCAACATCTGTGCGCTGCATCCCTTTGAATCGCTGTGCATATTAGACGCACTATGGTGCTAGGAAACATGTCAGCCATTAGTTTGTAATACACGTTTTAATATTTTAAAAAAATCTATATTTTACAATGTTAAAAAGACAGGCAGCAGGAGCGCTTCTGGTGTCCCTAAAACCACCTGTGCTTACACCCCAATGAAGCAAGCCGATGCGCTTTGATGTATTTTAAATGTTTCTAGTCCTATAATTTAAAGGCCTTTTTTGCTTTTCAAACCATCCTCAGTAGCTGGGCCTGGACCTTTTATACCACAGTTTTTTGGCTGTATGTTCCTCCTTTTTTTGATATATTTTTATTTTATCTTCACTTCAAATACTTCAAACTACGTACAAAGTCAATACATTGTCTTGGAGATGTTAACTTCCGCATCATCCTACAAAAAGAAACGTCTTCCCTGCAGCGCTTTCTGGTGCACACCGCGGTCACACGGGATGCTGACAGACACACACACACTAAGATCAGAAAACTTCCTGCTGCTCACTGTGGTCGTGGCGGTGTGAGGGTACCTCCTGGCACAGAGCCTTAGCTGGACAGCACGGCGGGGTACAGGAGAGTGTTTACACACACACACACACACACACACACACACACACACACACACACACACACACACACACACACACACACACACACACACACTCGGCTCTGGCTCCTGTCCCCCTCTGCTTCTCCATCTAATATATCAAAGCATCTCTGGGTGTCTATGGATCTGGAAAATCCGCCCTCACTTCCTCAGCCGACATACTCTCTTTATCTCTCTTGTGCTCTCTCTCTCTGTCTAAAACAAACACACACACACACACACACACACACACACACACACACACACACACACACACACACACACACACACACACACACACACACACCATGTATGGTGATGACGGATGGTACCTCTCCTCTCTCCGGTCTCCAGCTGATGTACACACACCATTTCTGACAAAACACCTGGAATAACACCACAAACACATAAACACACACTGGCACACATACATACACACACACTCATATACACACACACACACACGGTGGCCAGAGTCGCTGCACCGCTGCTGGGCCAAGATAATCATAACTCACACAACCCGACTGTTGTGTTGGACGTGACTGTGGTACCACTATGCTAATAAATGAAAAACATACCTGCACTACAGTGTAAAGTACTCCACAGATCCCACATTAACGCCTCTTATTCTTTATAAAATGAACAACCAGGTCGCTGCACTATGTATCAAATGTAAGAGAAATATTGGGACACACATTTATAATTTTTGGGAATCCCCAAAGATCTTAAAATTCTGGAGTAATATTGCACAGGCATTGTGCAAAATATTGTCACTAAAAATAATCTAAAATCCAAGCCTCTTCATATGGAGCTTGCAATCTAAAACACTAACCCCAAATAAATCTGGCTTCAAACTATGTGACAAACTCCTCCTTGATGGGAGACGTATTTTAAAGCTGTGGATAAGACAAATCTCCCTCAGTCACCCAGTAGCACCCAAAAACCTTTCTAAATGTATCTGTATGTATCTTATTTTCTCTTACTGGTAATTATTGTCATTATTATTTTTATTATTAGATTTTGTTTTTATGAAATAATAACTCTGGAAAAGAAATACAAAGCACACATCTGTATTTTAAGTTTGCTATCTGTTTGTAAAGACGCCTATCGTTATAACAAACAAACTTATCTCTGCTCGCTTCCTGGTGAGGAGGAGGAGGAGGAGGAGAAGGAAGAGGAGCTGGAGGAATAAAAAGATAAAAAGAAAACAGTAGAGCCATTCATAGAGCACGATCCTCAGGGAGTGTGGTGCTTTGTATGAAGAGAAACAGTGTGTGTGTGGGTGTGTTTGCAAAAGAAAAGGGAGAAAAAGGAACTTCAGGAATCATAAAACAGGTACAAAATTTAAATCTATCAAAAAATATAAGCCTGTTTGATCTATACGTAGATACATATACAGTACACAGCGCGCCATGCGTGTGGTCTCGTCCTCTCATCCTGTTTAGGAAGGAGAGAGAGACCCCTGTTTCCTTTGGCTCTGAACCCTCTGTTGTGACTACATTACAGCCCCTCCATCACCACCCCCAACTCCATATGTCTCCATACTGAAGCCTCAACACCAGAGTCCACATGAACAGGGTTCAAACCCCCCAGGCTGTCAACAGTCGCCTCGCTAGTGTTTAATAAAGCATTAATTAAGGTTATAAATAATAATAACAATCATTTTGCCGACTGAACAGATCAAGTGGTTGTGCAAATGTGTTTTAATATGGAGCAAAAACAATGTCCAACCATAAACCTGTTTAAATAACGTATAAAAACATGATTTTCACAAGATACAGGGATGAAGATGGGATTACAGGGGATACTATTTGTTTATTTTTTTTGGTTACTTAATCTAAATTAGTTTAGAGATTTTTTATATATATATCGGTTTATATATTATGTATCACTATATAGCCTAAAAAAAGCATTACAATATTATTTTAAAGTCGCATAGCCCGTTCCTGCTTTTCCAGCAGGTTATGTGCTACCAAACGTGTCCAAACATCATCGTTTTTTTTAAGCATAACCTGGTGATTTTTGTGCCGAAACCCTATGTTGCCATGACAACGACAGCGCATGTTGATGCAGCTGCCAGTAGCTCCTAAAATCCTTGCTACTTTTTGACTCCATGGGCCCTTCTGCTGAAGCACGACTTTTCTATGCAATCGGATGGAAATTTTCATCAACTCATCCTTTAATGTTTAGGGTTGGCCAGTCTGAAAATTTTCGAACCAGTTGCCCCACATGAGTCAGCTGTTAATCCTCAGTGAAACATAATATCTGCCTTTATATCCACACTTTTTCTCAGTCTGACTGAAGTCAATCTGATTGAAGATTTCGGGTCAACTGTTTACATGGGATGTCCTCTAATACGCTCTGGTGTTTCCATGCACCGACGCATGGAAACAGAGCAGCTGTGTGACTTGTGCACAAATTAAGAATATAGTTACTTGACAGGGCTGCCAACTCTCACAGTGACCATGAGACACACACAACTGACACTTCTCACACCAAAAGTGCATCTTCTCGTAGTGAAAAATAAATTAAGGATAACGTCTGACAGCAGCACAGTGCTCTCTCCTGGTCCTCTTCAACAACCAGGTGTGGTTGAGTGAGTGACTACAGTTATGGAAACGCTCAAACCCTCTGAAGTTGAGTCAAACTAACGGCTAAAATGGAGATTTATTGTCTGTTCAGAAGAGTATTTGCTGTCGTTTTGATTATCTTAATCAAGTAACAGCATTATCTAGAAATTGTTAAGGAATGTAACTTCTTTGAAAACTGTACCCTGTATGTACAGAACAAAAAATGTCATACAATACATTCTTTCAACAGTTAATTAGTAATAATTCAAAATGCTGGAGGGTGCAAACTTGACAAAGGACAAAGCCAGGCGGCTGTTTCTCTATTCTTCCAGACTTATGCCAGGCTAAGCTAATGAACTCGAGCTCCATACTTCACGATCACACAAGTTGTGTCGATCTTATCATCCAACTCTTGAAGTGAAGACAGTTTTGTTCCCAAATGTTGGAACTTTTTACTAAAAGAAAAAAGTGGCTCTTTAATGCACAATAACATCTCTGTTTTACAAGATCATATCAAACCAACAGAACAAGCCAAGAGGCAGCGAAAGAAACAAAGAGGTAACCTGGAGTGAATTTCTTCATGTTTACCCAAAATATACAGAGCCTGATTCCCTCCATCCCAGCTGAGCGCAGACAAATCCGCCAACCGCTTGTCAAATTAAACCCCCATTAGCAGCATAAACACACAAGCTCACACACTCGCACAAACAATCCATTACCAGCACAAACACACCAGCGCCGCACACATGTTTAGCCACGTCTCCCGCTCAGAGTGGCTCTTCAAATAATCCTGCACACCCAAGTCGTCTCCACGCCCAGGTAAACCGCTCACAAGCTGCCTCATGCGGCTCGAGCTCCTGACCCGCGCCGCCAACTGTCAGCACCTGTCACGCTGCGTGTCCGGGAAGCATGCGCGGATTTAGCCCCGTAACGTCACACCTGATGAGACACGGCACCCCGCATGGAGTCCACAGTCTAATTCTTTCCATGCGCGCTTGTTAACATGTAGGATTTTCTTTGCAGCCACCATAAAGCAGAGTGTGCAGGTAACACAATCTCATGAAACTGCGCTCCGCCTGGCAGCTGCTAGAGGGATTTACCTCATAATGTAGTAACGTAAACCCCAAAAGTAAGACATCGCCGTAAAAAGGACAATTTCATCTGTCTTCCTTCCTCTTCCTGTGTGGGCCCCCAGGGGACGCCCGGCCGGTAGTGGAGGGTGAGAGTTTGGGGGAAGCAGAGAGTACATGGAACACTTAATATGCACTCCATCAGCGTAAACCAATCATCAGATGATTTTCAGGTATACGGCGGTGTTTGGATGAACATGACGAGGTGAGTTTATGGGCTGTGGCCTTGAAGCGGATAAAGGAGCGAGCAGAGACGTCCGAGACCCAAACTCAGGACACATAAGGTGTAAAAGAGGAAGGGGCAAGAATAATCTGGTGTCCGTTCCACTAAAGACAGCCTATGCATCATTAAACAACGCGGCTGATGCATGCGTCTCTCAGTTTAGCTCAATTTCACCGACAAGAAAGGGTTCACTCAATCAAACACAAGCACATCAGGAATATCTGTTTTCCACACTTCCCTACTATTAAATGGAGACAAATGTGGAGGAAAAAAAACAGCCACTGAGTACTTTATGATGAAATTTAACCACTGGATTTATATCACTGAAATATTTTATTTTGACAATCTAAGAAATTACCTAAAATCCTAGAAATGTCAAAAAAAATGTAGAAGCATCCTTAGATGCTAGAAATATCCTAAAATGCTAGCAATGTCCTAAAATCCTAGAAACATCCTAAAATCCCAGAAATGTCCTAAGATCTTAGAAACGTCCTAAAATGCAAGAAATGTCCTAAAATCCTATAAAAATCCTAACATCCTAGAAATGTCATAAAATCCTAGAAACATCCTCTAATCCAAGGAACATCCTGAAATGCGAGAAATGTCCTAAAATCCCAGACACATTCAAAACTCCTTAGAAAGTCTTAAAATCAGAGAAACATCCCAAAATCCTTCATATCTCCTAAAATCCCAAAAATGTCCCAAAATATGAGAAATGGCCTAAAACTCCAGAAACATCCTTAACTGCTAAAAATATCTTAAAATGCCAGAAACCTCCTAAAATCCTTGGAATGTCCTCAAATCTTACAAATGTTCCCAAATCTAAGAAACATCCTATAATCCTACAAACGTCCTAAAATCTTACAAACATGCAACTGGCCCCTGGCCCCCTGTCATTTTTCTAAAAGCGCACCCCCAGGCAAAGTATCACTGCCCTAAATCGGACACACTGGACCTTTAAGTAAACACAAGCACATCAGGAATATCTGTTTTCCGCACTTCGCTCTTGTTAAACGGATACAAGCGCGGGGGGGCCACGTCTCAAAAGTCTTTGTAAATGTATTAACAGTTTGCCAGAACTTCTTTCACACATCATCAGGCGTGTGAGTTATTTCGAAGGCCTGCAGAAACAGAGGTGCTTCAATCTCTCTTACTCAGCATTTGTTTTAAAAGTTTAAGGCCATTTTGCAGAAACATGCTGAAGAGCTATTTTACTGCTGGAGAAATTACTTCTGAAAGCAGATCCGCTTTTGGGTTTCATTTAGTATTGTGAGTGACCTAACATTGGTTTTATAGTGTGGAGACTTTCCATGCTTACTATGGTTTACCAAAAGCATCCAATCACCTCTATTTAAGTATGCTCGCTCATAAAAAGCGGATCAAGAAGCTATTTTCATTGTTTATTTGTGTGTTCCATAGAGATGCTGTAAATGTTTGCCCTGAAATGAATCCAAACAGAAAATCTATAGCTCTGCCTCCTTCCTCCTCCTCCTCCTTTTTCTTCCTCCTCCTCCTCTCTGGAATTCTACTCTCTCTATTCTAATAAATCTGAAGGGGCCTTTTCCACTTTTACAGGAACAGCAACTCATTAAATGGTTGATTTCAGATGGCAGAGTGTGAATGTTTTGAGTTAACTTTATTGATCTGTGAGTGGGTCTGCAGGCCGGAGAGAAACGGACGTCCCCTCCGGCACATGGGCAGTAGATTTACACCTCCGCCATTTAAAGACACCTCTAAACCCAGATGGCCAGCGGCCCGCTCTCTCCTGGCAGGGACACCGCGGTTGTCTCTCCTGCGCACACACTCGCATAAACACAGCAAAAAGGCCTGGGAAAAAGGAAAAGGATATTTTATTCACTTACCTGCATGAATACACCCTCTCTCTGCTCCGAGGACCGTAGTGATGCGTAACAGCCTGTTGGTTCATGCCTGGTTTACTTCAGCCTCCTCGGAGCTTCAGCTCTGGCCGTCTGTAACACACGAGGAGGTTGTGAGGAGGTCAGAGAGAAAAACATAAATAAATAAATGATTCCATTTTTAAATGACTATTTGGAGGCTTTCCTGTTTTATATGACACTTTATATGAGGGAAGATGAAATAAAGTTCAGCGCAGTTCGAAGTGTTGAGAAATAAATATAAATATCATTAAATGTATCTTAATGGACAAGAATGAAGCTTTATGATTAAATTCATCTATTCAAAGCCAGCCCTACACAGTGTAAGGTAATGCTTAGAGACCACTCTCCGTGGGCCCCCTAAGGAAACTTTTTTTTCTTTAAATAAACACAAGACAATAACGGAAAAAAAGTAATTCTGCAGCGTCAGGTAGGTGCATGCCAGCGCAAAAACAATATGCTCATACATGATACTGCACTATATGAGAAGTTGAAAAAAATTAATGACAAAAAGCTAAATAAATGACATTTGGGAGTTGATTTAATAAAAAAGGTATAATTATCTTTTTATTGCACAGCCATATGCTTTGTCTATCAAAAAGGATATTTCAACTAGTCTGGAATTTACTGTGTCACAGAACCTCATAAGAAACCATAAAAGAGCACAAATATACTTTAAACCCTAAAATATGAAAATTTAATAACTTTAATACTTAAATAATAATTTATTAAAAAACAAAAACATTGGAAAAAATGCTCTTTTCTTTGGTAATTTTATGCTGAAACCGTGTTTAGTTTGACCACTGATCCCTGCTGAATATTCGTACATACTGTTGTGCAGCATTTGTTGTTGGTCATTTCCAACGCAAATCTTAAGGCAGCTGAGATTTAGCCCTTTCAGTTAACAACAAAACACTCAAATATTTGTCAAACTTTAACTGGATAAAGCAAAAGGCCCTGCGAAGGAGCATTTATGGGGTTAAGAGGTAATTGACAAATATTGTATTTACTGAGGTCTTTTTTAGAGATAATGTTGCAACTGAATAAGTGAATATGACTAAGCTTTGAGTGGTAAGAGGCTTAAAAAGGCAAGTCCATTTACTTAAGTCTACATAAATATATGTTCATAATGTCTACTTTAACTAATATTGACATCAAACAAGGGCTGCCACCTGAATGTTGGAGATTCAGATCATTTTTGTTTTGTGGTGTTTGTTTTTTTTTTTTTTTGCTAATCCATGTGTTGTGCAGTTTACCTCTGAGGACGTTTTGGTCCCCAGATTTTGCTGTGGAGTGAGTGCTCTTGACTTTTATGCTACTCTTTGATTCAAACAGCTGCAGCACAGAGGAGATTCTTGGCATGAAGGGACAGAGAGAGAAAGATATACTGCTCCTCTGCTAGGAAGTGGTTCATTTACAGCTTACATTAAGTTAATACAATGCACTCTCTGGCTTTTATTTTATATCTAGTGTCAGCAAAACATATTGTTGCACTTTTGCGATCCCTCCTTCGCACCGTTTGTTTACAAATGACATGAACTTTGCTGTCTGCTAAATAATTTGCAGAGTCCCGTTCAAACATTTTAACTCTGTATGGAAACAAAAGCGAATCATCAAATATTCGTATTGAACAGCCAAATCTGATTCGACTGCCATAATTCTGAGACAACACACTATAAACAAGTTTCTTTAGTGCCAGGTGAGGTGGCAACATGTTATAAGTGGAGCTCCCAAACCAAATACTGCTTTATGTCCCCAAAAGTGTTGGGCCCGGCCCTACATGTTTTTGAAATAAGGCCGTGCCTCCTCTGAGCTCTTCGGGTATGAACAAACGATGGGGCCTCGGGGGAATATGACGCCCCTGAAGGACGTCACAGCGTGGCTTAATTAAGCAGTCTTTGGTGTTTCAGACCCTGTAAGTCATATTTGCCCTCCCTTCGCCGTATCAGCCGGGGAGAGCTTGGTCTGTCTCCTTCGTATGACATCACTCCCTGAGTATGAGCCATTTCCCATAAAGCTCCACGGTCCCCAGGGTCTCCAACCCATGAGATCAGGGAATAGGCAGGGTGATTATGAAGACAGCTTTTTATCGAGAAAAAGCTGAACTAAATCTTGTCCATTTCTGTTTAGAGCCAGACATGCAGGATGTGATTCATTTTGCAGCTTTTTTACGCTCATTTAAACACTCGGACCTCATCTGTGTGTGTTCTGTTAATCTGTTTAGATTCTCTCTTCCTTCCCTCTCAAACGTCTCTCTCTTCCCCTCAGGGCTGAAAGCTGTGAGGCTGTAAGGTCCCTTTCTTCCCACAACTGCTCTCAATCGCCCCTGTGACTGCTCGGCTGTCAATCACGTTAACATCAGACCCACACTGAGCACATCAAGCCTGCTGGCACACACACACACACACACACACACACACACACACACACACACACACACACTGACATACACACAAAAAACAGGGTTTTGTAGGGGGAGTGGAGAGATGAAGGGGGTCCTGTCAGCACCTGCTGGGCCTCACCGGAGAATCTGCGGAGACGCAGAAACACACACACACACACACACACACACACACACACACACACACACACACACACACACACACACACACACCGCAGGGCACTGGTTGTAAAGGTACCACTTTAATTTTGCTCGTATTTACTCAGCCTCCCCCCAAGTTGCCTCCAACCATGCCGTCCCACCGTGTCAGTGAGAGGCGCTCTGCCCTTTAACCGAGGTACGCAATGGGCAGCTAGAACCCACGATATAAAACACACATGCACAGGAGCGTGCACGTACAACAGGTCTAAAGGTCAGATGTGCAGACACAGCAACTTATGAAGAGTGGTGGCAGAAGTATTCAGATCCTTTACTTAAAATATAAGTACTAATACCACCCTGTGAAAAGTACCTTATGCAGAAAACAGAAATCCAAGAATCACTTTTTTAGGATTATTTTTGGGAGTTTTTGGCCTTTAATCAACAGGACAGATTGAGGGTGAAAGGGAGAGGTTGAGGAAGGGACATGCAGCAAGGGTCGAGGTTGGAGTCGAACCTGCGACCACTGTGACAAGGACAGAGCCCCAGTACATGGAGGTGAGCATGACCAGGTGAGCTAGTGGGTGCCCAAAGCTAACAAAATAAATAAATAATTAAAATAAAAAATAAAATAAATAAAAACAAGTACATACATAAAAATATTGTTAAAAAGTCAAAATTATAAAACAAAATTTAAAAACACAAACAAAAAGCAGAAAAACCACCCCAAAACTCAACTTTATTAAATAATAAAAAAACACCCCCAACACTGGAAAATCATTTAAAAAATAGAAAAAGACTTAAGTGTTTATCAAAATAGTTGGCAATTTTCCTGTGAATCTACTGATTGGTGCAGCTGTATAAAATCTTTGGTAAATTTATTCATTACAAAAACATCATATTTTATAAACTTTGCAAAATCTTAATCTGTACAGCAACTAAAGCTGGCAGACAAATGTGGTGAAGTAAAAAGTTATTATATTCCCTCTGTAGTAGTAGTAGTAGAGTAAAAGAATTAAGTAGTATGACAAGAAAATATTAAAGTAAAGTACAAGTACCTCAAAGTCATACTTAAGTAGAGTGCTTAAGTAAGTGCACCTAGTTAAACTCCACCACTGCTTATCAACACACACCTAAAAAACGAATTTTCTATGAGCGAAGGACTCACAGACTCAGCTCTCGAGGTCCCTTCTTATGAAAACCTCTCGATTAATTTCATCTGTTTCTGTCCAAAACCACACACACACACACACACACACACACACACACACACACAGATGTAACACATGCACACAAACATATTACACACACAGAGTCCATTAGGCTCATGTGTTGGGCCCAAACCACGGCCCAGAGTGCTCTTTCATGGCTCCATCATTACATCAATAAGTCTTCACATTAATCTCAGCACAGCAGAGCACACAGGCTATTACCAGACCAGCCCTGCACCACAGAGGCTCACTCCCGAAGCAGACATGAGCAAAATAGTCGTCGAATATATTCTGGATACTTGATAAACACACGAGGCGCGCTCGGTTCGTCTGCGAGGGATGTGTCCAGTTTTGAGGCTGCTTAAACGGCGAAGGATAAATTACCTCGAATGCATGAAACCATATCTAGATATATTTGACCACGTGTGCTCTGAAAAGAAAAACTTTCAGAGTTTTTTTTTTTTTTTTTGTCTGCTGATTTAATACAGAGCCCGAAATTATTTTTGAGGAGCTGGTTTCAATAGTGACTAACGAGAATCTTTCGCCAAAGCCTGTTCGAATCTGTGTAACATAAGATCATGCCCCTTTAATGAAGCTCTTGAGACTACGTCTCAAAAAAACGTTGAAATATTAGCTTACTCCACCGTTTATTATGAAATCAGCCTTTGGTCTGCAGTTAAGAGCTCCTGTGAGAAAAACGCTGCTTGGTTAATAATCACGAGGATGAGCTAAGGCGACTAAGCTGAGGCTGCCATCACAAACACGGCATCAATCACACTTAAAGGTCCAGTGTGTCGGATTTAGGAGGATATATTGGAAGAAACTGAATATCATATAATAAGTGTGTTTTCTTTTGTGTATAATCATCTGAAAATAAGAACTGTTGTGTTTTTGTTATCTCAGAATGAGCTGTTTATATCTATATTGGGAGCAGGTCCTCGTCTATGGAAATCACCAACTTGCACTGCCACGTTTCTACAGTAGCCCAAAGAGGACAAACCAAACACTAGCTCCTGATAGGGCCATTCGCGGATTTTGCGTCCCACACTGTAAGTTAGCAACCCCTCTGTGACGAGACCGCCAGAAAAACACTGATCTGGAACGTGAAACTGTTTTATTTAGGGATGGGACGATGCATCGCGATGCAGTTAAAAATCGCAAAAAAGTATGTGAGATTCAAATCAGTGAAATGAAAAACAAACCACAACACTTTCTTTTAACAGCAGAGGGCGTAATCTACTTAAGCTTTCGCTTGCTCGACGTGCTACGTCACTATGTGTTCAACATCCGAGAGTAAAGCCAACTCGCCAACGTTAATAAGACGAAGCAGAAGTGTGGCGGATTGAGCTTCCTTAAGTCAGAAAGTAATAAAGGTGATGCAGCATGAGAGCTGGCATCAGGAGCTGCGGTCCGCCCCGCCTACGCACGTTACTCCTTAACAACGACTACACGGCCAAACCACACTGAAAAGCACATTTGCAACCCCGCTTGGCCAAACAAGTACAAGAGCCAAAGAGAGAGCCCAACCTATCACCCAAGAGCGGGAAAAGACCAACTTAGTTCTTCAAACTCGCCTTCTCTGCTTTCCCCTCTAACAAAAACAAACCTTCCCACAGCAGACACCACTGTCCCAAGTGAAAGGGCTTTTTTTTTTTTTTAACAGCAGGGGACACTGTGAATGTCCAGAAATGCATTCATTTTATAGTTTGTGTTTTGCATTTATACCCTATCTCAGAAATAAAAAGGGATTCTTTAATTTGATACAGAAAAGAAGAGAAAATGCAGTATTTTGCATAACTTTTGTTAAAATAATAGAATATTTTTCAGTCATAATTTTTCTGTAATTTGTATTTTAAAAAATCGTGAGAAAATCATATTGTGATTCGTATCAAATCGTGAGTTGAGTGAATCGTTACATCCCTAGTTTTATTTAGTGTTTTAATGGTTTAAATCTTCTGGTTTGTTTGCGGAAGAGACCTCTGTAGATTCAGCTCCCGGTTAAAATCTTCCTGAGCATCTGGAAACGGCTGCACAAAACTCCTAAATAAGGGTCGACAGATTATTATTCTACCGTTTCACTCGGTCCGTTCGTTTTGGAGAGGAGGAAACCTCGGTGGATAATTCGGCACACAGTAAAAACATCATAAACACTGAAAGAATTTTAACCGAGAGAAATTTCAGCTGGTTGCAATCTGCAATTTTTACCACCAGATTCCACTAATTCATCCCAAATTTTATGCTGTTCCTTTAAAACAGACAAAAAACTACATTTTCATGCAGTCCAATGAGTTTAAAGCTCAGACAGAGAAAGGGGGAGAGAAGGGAAAAAGAGGAAGAAAGAGACTGAGTGGAAGTGAGAGGAGGGGTGTTTAGCCCTCGTCTGTCTGGACAGGAAATGGGGTTCTTTAACCCTTGACCCCGGTCCACTGTGCGGCTGTGAGTGGGTTTGTGTGTTTATGCCTCAGAACAGGTTCTCTCAGACAGCGTTTTGACGGACAGATGGTCCTCGTTGTCATGGCAGCCCGCGCAGGTGCGTATGTGTGGAGTTTCCTGCCCTAAGGTGCAGGAGGATGGCGGGGCGGGGGTGTTTATTATCCGCAGTGCCAACGGGCAGCCGAGCAGCGCCGCTCCCAAGAGGTAAGAGGAATGATGGAGGAGAAGAAAACGAGGGGGAGAAAGAGGGAAGGTGGGATGAATGGAGAAAAAGAGAGAGAGAGGTAAGCTGTAAAAACGCTGGAGGAGCGTCCACTTTTATCACCCTGGATCTGTTCTTGGATGAAAAAAGCTGTGAAGTAAGTTTTTCACTCGTCTCTCATTCTCTGCCATAACGGGAGAATAAAAGAATATTGCCTCAGAAACCTCCGCTGTTCCCGGAACGGCAGCCGCGGCTCCGATGACCTCAGATATTGTTCCGTTGTATCCTTTTATTCTCCTTTCAACATTTCAGACCGCAAAATGTGAGGCGGGCGGAGGGGAGAGCGGGGGGTGCGGCGTGGAGGGAGTTGAGCGGCGGGGGCTAGGGGTCAATACTGGAGATTCTCCCCTGAAGGCAAGTCCGCTGCAAACGGGGTAATAATAAACGTTTTGGCGTTTTGAGTTTCTGAACCCCATCAACCCGCCCGTCTGTCCTCAGTCCACCGGCTACAGCTCCAGTATCAAACGCACGCCCACCAAAACGAGTATGAATCAATCATGGTTTTTTTTTCTGATTTGAGTATTTTATTTATCTATATTTTATTATTATTTCTTCATATATTTTTTATTTATTTATTTATTATTTGTCTGTCTATTTGTTTTTTATGTATTTATTTATTCATGTATTTTCATCTTTCTGTTTATAGGTTTTATCCTGCCTCTGGTGTTTCCTCACGTATGGTGGCGTTTCTTCAGTTCCTGATTTTAAAAGAGCTATATAAAGTGCTATATACATAAAGTTTGATTGATTGATTGATTGATTGATTGATTGATTGATGAGGCTTGTTGGAACATTGTATCGATCAGTTCCTGAATCTGTTACATGCTATGGATGAAAGCAGGTTGACAAGTAAAATATTTCTCCAGGATAAACAAATTATTGTTTTTTGGTCTAATAATAAATGAACATTGTTTTGCAGCTGAGTTCAGAAAGTTTTTTCTTAAAAAACAGATCATTATTGGTTTGTTTAGACAATCTGTGTTTGTCGAGGAACAATGACGGTGTGCTCAGAAATATATAAACTAAACCAAAACTGTATTTGTATGCAGTGGTGGTATCTACATGTACTCATACTGTGCTTAACTCTTTGGGACTGTAAGGCGCATTTTACGCACTTTTCATTCTTCATTTTTGGATCATTTTGGCTGTGTTCATGCATATGGCATACATTTTGGCAAGATTGTGTTGTTTTTGTTCCACCTATGTTTGTAGGAATTATACATGTTTTCTTTTACAAAGAAAAATAAAAAACAAAATGTGATGACTCTATATGTTGTACGAATACTGACTTATCCCTACTATTAACACAGAAAAACATTAAAATCAGCCAGTCATCTGGAGGAAGCCTTTGAGAAGAGGGAAAAAAAATCTCTTTATTGAGATAATCTTTAAATGTTCAATAGTTCCTTATGCAAACAATTTATTTTGAATATTGTTTTAGTTTTGTTTGCCTTTTTCTTTTCTTTTTCCACATGTTTTGTATATTCCAGACCGTAATAAGTGTGAGGTGACGGTGATTTGTAATCCCATGTGGGATGAACTAAGTGAAAATCTAGCCATAAAACAATAAAAAATAAATCAATGAATAAATGAGTACCAAAAACTGTGAGCTCATTCTCTCTTATTCAAGAATAGCAAACGCTACGACTAACTACAACTGTCTGTGTTTAAAATTAAAACTATAAAATACTGCACTAAATTTTGTATTATCTGTCTTGTCATGTGGTTCAAACTAAGAATAAATTATTATGAGATTTATTTCGTTAACTGACCGGGCCACCATGTTTTCAGGCCCCTTTGCTCCCACAGGACGAGTCAGCATTGTTACTGTCACCGCTGCGCTCAAATCACAAACACAGAAAATACCTCAAACTAAATGACTGAAATCTGTAAAACCTATTCAGATTTATTTGATCAGCTTTTAACCAGCAAAGGATGTACTTAAAACAAATTTAATGTCAGAGCATTTTGAAACAAATTTGATTTGCAATGCACTGCAACCAACATTTGCTAAAAAAAAACATATTTTGAATGTCGACAAACAAACATCTTACACCCACAACTAGAAATGAAATTGAATCAAATGTAAAATAAAAATCTGAAAAACTTTTCTGAAAACTAATTACAGGAAAACCCCAACTTAATAACACTTTAAAAAGAGATTAAATAACCCTGAAACACACAAACACGGTTTGGCAAAGTGGAAATATGCCTCTACCAGCCGTCTAATCCCAGGCCTCGTTGTCTGGGCTGTTTGTTTTTGTGTTTACCCTGGAATGTCAGACATCCGAGGACACAGCGGAGAGGAAGGTCAAAACCGCAGAGCCCCGAAGACTCAACAAACATTATTAAATTCTAATTTGTTATTAAAGGGTGGTGGAAAGCAGTGAAGAGAACCCATTAACAATTTCACTGTTTTCGTGTCCTTAAAGGTCTTCATGCACTGTGGGAGTACGCCCAAATACGTCCCCAATGCAGGACATATCAGGAAAATAAGAAAATACAATAACATACTACCTCTGTTTAAGTCTATATGTTGTTTTTTTTTAAAGAAAATCTTGCAATGCATATCTTTCAGGATCCGCAGAAACCCTGTTTTAGGAAGACACGTTTAGGTGACGACGTGACTGGACGCTACAGAGGAGGAAACAACAAACGATGGAATTTAAACCTTTAAAAGAAGAATTTGACCAATATAAAAAGAGTCCTCACTTAAAATCCGACCACCTCTGCAGCAGAAAGACGTAAATACTTTTGAAATTGGTGCTACGTAACCAGAAAGAAACAGAGAAAAAGGAACTTTTGTTAAAGAGATAGAAAACCTACGACTACCAGAATTTGTCGAATTTGTGAAACCCAAAAAACGTCATCCAGGAGAGTGGGAGGGAAGGAGGGATGTCTATGCAGTGGTTAGATGGAGGGAGGTCACCACAGTTCATCTGCACGTATTACCCACAATGTTTTGATGCAAAGCAGGTTGAAAATAAGCAAAGTGTCCTGTCAAAACATGAGGATGGCTCCATGGAGATAAATCAAAGCTTATCGGATTGATATATATTATATATATATATATATATATATATATTATCTTATTATATTGATATATATATTTTACAAAACGTGTTTGTCAAATCCTGCACAAATGGAAATTCAGTATTTTCTCAGCATATTCACGATGCACTTTTCTCTACAAGCAAACCCAACAGGCTCTAGAGAAATAAAAGCTCTGGCTATTTGATTTGGAGATCTGATGTGGACACGCAGAGATCTTATAAAATCACACTTTCCACTTCATCTGTCAGAAACGCGGCCTGATCTATTGTTTGGAGGAGAAGAGTGGGAACAGAGAAAAGAGGGAACAAACAGGGACAGGGTGCTGAAAGGGCTGTTAAGTCTGTGATAGATCTTTGGCTCTCAAAAAGACATGATTCCTGTAGTAACAACGGACTTTGTGGGGGAATATATCGCTGCAGCCTCCATGAGGGAAACATGTGTCTCTGTGTGTGCATTTGAGTGTTTTTCTGAGTGTGTGTGTGTGTGTGTGTGTGTGTGTGTGTGTGTGTGCGCGCACTCATTAGTGAAAAGCCTCAGTGCAGACTAGCTCCAGTTACAGTAGTAAACGCTGCCTTTGAAGTTTTAATAGAGCCCTGAAACCCAACCAGGCCTTAAAAAACACAGATCTGCAGGAAAAGGGGAAAATGGAGAGAAAGAGGTGGAAATGGTAAAGAATAAAAAAAAAACCACACAAAATGTGCAAAAACTGAAAAGATGAAGACCTGCATTAAAAACTAGATAATTTCATGTAATCATGAGCCAAAAAACTGCCACTGTGATACTCTGCAGTCACTAAATGTTCAGACTGGCCGTTAATACTAATGAAGCGCAACATATATAAACACACACCTGCTGACCTGGATGACAGACACATGTTGTCGCTCTGACAGAAGCATTACTGACATATCAGGTATCTCAAAATGCTCTCTGTAGTGCCTTTAGTGTGCATTAAAGGGACAGTTAACCCCAAAATCAAAAATACACATTTTTATCTTTTACCTGTAGTGCTACTTATCAGTCTGGATAGTTTTGGTGTGAGTTATTGAGTGTTGGAGATATTGTCCATCTCTATGTCTGCCTTCTCTCCAATATAATGAAACTAGATGGCACTCAGCTTTTGGTGCTCAAAGTGCCAAAAAATACATTTTAAAAACTCAACATCAATCAGTGTTGGTGGGGTACAGTAATTAAATTACAAACTGAATGTCAGTTACTTAGAAAACATGTTATTAAATTACAGTTACTAATTAAAATGTTAGTGATTGAGGGTTACATATGAAAACAAAACTGTTCAGTTAAAAGTTTATATGTTGAATAAAACATTCATTCATTCTTTTTGCTGTGCAGGAATCTTTTGGCAGATTTTTGGGACAACGCGGTTCAGCAAAGCCATTGAGACAAACTTGAGTGCAAAATCTATGCACTTATGTTTTTAGGTCTTTTCAACTTTTATTGCCTTGTGTAAAACAAAAATTGGGGACAATTAGATTCAGGAGCTCCTTATCCTCCAAGCAGAGGATGAAGTCAGACAACATATAAAAGAGATGGTAAATGAGTGTTACGTCATTGTTTTTGTTTATAAAGTGCTGCTGACACATGTTATATGTCACGCTAAAGGCCGACACTGCTGTATTAAACGTCATGCTTGTCACGCCTCTTTTGCTTACACAATGCCGGCATGCTGTCTAAAATGCATGCGTGATGCTGCCGTTCTTTGGTTCGGTGTAAAAATGAAAATTAATTGATGTTATTGCCCATTCTCTGTGTAAAAAGGGCTATTAAGATTGAACACTCAGCAACTCACACCAGAACAATCTGGACTTTTAATACCCATATCATTACCATCTTTAACAGCTCAGTTTAGTCCAGACACCTGTGTGTGTGCCTCGACACAGTAATTAAAACACGCAGGCCTTTCTGTGTGTGTGTGTGTGTGTGTGTGTGTGTGTGTGTGTGTGTGTGTTTAACTGGGCGGGTATTTATCTGGGTGGGTGTCTGTGTTGCAGAATCTTCTGGCATGCATTGCAATAAACAGATGTGGAGTCTTTATGAGGTCTTTTCAACAGGTTCAGTGGTGCCCCAAGTGTGTGTGTGTGTGTGTGTGTGTGTGTGTGTGTGTGTGTGTGGGGTGTGTGTGTGTGTGTGTGTGTGTGTGTGTGTGTGTGTGTGTGCGTGTGTGTGTGTGTGTGTGTGTGTATGTGGCTAAGCATACATAGGCCTAACATGGAAACCTCTCATCAGCGACCTGTAAAAGTAACCACAAATGGAAATGAACAGGAAAGGTGTGGCATTATTCCTATGTTGACAGAAAACTTTAATGCTTTAAATATTGCCGTCATAATTTTGCAAGTTGCCATAGTGACAAAAAACTATTCTAATCTACATACACAGGAACAATGTTCCTAATCACAGGAAAAAGGAAAGGGAAGCTATTGGGATTTTTCAACCTGGACCCTATTTTCATGATTTTGTGTCTCAGTGACTGCGAGAGGAGGGCGGTCTGCCGGTGTCTCTCAATGTCTGCTCCGCTCTCATTGTCCAACAGGTGATTCCAATCTCTTCTAGGACACCAAAATATCTAGATCCGGCTCTGATACGGTCATTTATTACCGTGCTCGCTGCTCACAGTAACTGCTGAACTGCTGTGTGTGTGTGTGAGGACATGATGAGAGGACATGATGAGAGGACATGATGAGAGGACATGATGAGAGGACATGATGAGAGGACATGATGAGAGGACATGCTGGACACGGTTTGAGTTCAGGTGTAGTGAGTTTGCAGCTCGGTTATGCTGAACGAATAAACTGATATCTGATGTTTGATTCCTTCAACAACAAGCAGAACAACATGTAAATATGCAGAGATCACAACAAAGCTGATACTTAGGGACTGTTCTGTAGCTGTGCTGCTTCCTGACATTTTGGGGAATGTTCCTCTCTATAGTTCCACTATAACTCAAACACAATATTATTTTCTGCATTATTTTTGTACAATTCAAGTTCGCTTATGAAGATAAGAGGGGAAAAAATAAAAAATAAATAAATAAATTATATATATATATATATATATATATATATATACATATATATCAACTGTAATGCTCTTGTTCATTATCAGACCAGTTTCAAAAAGTTTCGATACAAAAAACAGAGCTAACCACCGTAACATTTTCACAGGCTTCCATGCTGCTTTCAACTGTTTAGTAACTTGTTTTTCAGCACATTTGTGACAGAAGACACGACACACCAGTAAAAAAAAAAAAAAAAAAACCCACGTAAGGATAAGGATATACTCATTAGCCGGCAGTTGAAAGGGTTTATGGCTTATATTTAGCAGGTTTTCAGACATTTATAAATCCTGCATTTACTCTCTAATTTGAGTGAAAAAATAGTATTAGACTTAAAAACATGGGAAAATAGGGTCCAGGTTGAAAAACACAGAGGTTTCCCTTAAAGTTTTATATCTGCACCGTCCATAAATCTTTTATTTTGCACGGCAAGCATGTTAACTTGTCAGAGTAGAAAAAGCATATGAGTGATGCAACTGAGCTAGCATGCACAACACCACAACCACAGAACTAGCACCCAAAAAAACAGAATGCACTTTATTAATGTAATGAGTTACACCTGTGCATCCCCCGTTAAAATATCTGCTGATACAAAGGTTTGCTCAGTGATGGGAGTGCAGCGGGGCTGTGGACAGGACTGTTTATTTGGCTGCGAGCTGTTTACAGAGATGGACGCTGTGGAGCTGAGCGACAGCATGAGAAAATACTTCTGATAATATACTGACATGCAGAGAACTCAGCGGTGAACTTGTTGCTCGTCTCTCAGGACCTACGGGCATCACTCCACAGATAACAAGAAAATGCAAAAAATCCGATTCTCTTCCAATTCTGAAAAGTTGTGTTTTCTAAAATGCTGTTTGAAATACTCTTGTGTTTTGTGATATGTTGTCCCTATTTCTAAAATGTTATGTTACATGAAATGTCACGTGGTGTTGTGGTTTTTTAATGTATTTTTTGTGTGAAATGTCATATTTTCAGATGCCGTGTATTGTGTTTTCTGAAATGCTGTTCAGTGAAATATCATTGGATTTTTGAAATGTTTTCTAGAATGTTTTTTAATATTGTTGTGTTTTGTGATAGTTTGTCCCAACTTCTGAAATGGTAAAGTTTGTGGGAGTGGATGTGTTGTGTTTTTTTAAAACACAGTTTTTTTTTGAAAAGTCATATTTTCTGAAATGTTGTGTGTTGTTGTGTTTTGTGAAATGCTGTTTTGTGAAATGTTGTTGGGTTTTTGAAATGTTTTCAAAAATGTCGTGTTTTCTGAGTTGTCATGTTTTCTAAAATACTGGGGTTTTTTTCAAATATTGTGTTTGTGATATGTTGTTGGAATAACTGAAATTTTATGTTTTGTGACATTTTCTAAAATGTTGTGTATTGTGTTTTCTGAAGTGTTAGTTTGTGTAATGTTGGGTTTTTGAAATGTTGTTGGGTTTTTGAAATGTTGTTTTCTGAAATATTGCAGTGTTTTTTAAATTGTCTTGCTTCGTATAGTGTTGTTGTATTTTCTGATATGTGTCTGCTTTTGACCCTTAGGGCCACCATACATCTCGGTACGTCACAAAGCAGAAATGTAATTATTCTGTTTACGTTCATACTGAAATTACACAGTTGTTAATAAAACTTTAAAGTTTTTATAAAATGACGAAAGCCACATAAAGTAAAATATCAACAAACATAATGACAGAGTGAATCATAGGTGCAGCTTGATTTGTGATCTGACTTTTGGTTCAGAGCACCTCCTGCTGATCAAACAACAATCTCCACCTGAACATATTGTTCAGCAGAGCTGAACACTGCTGCTTTTATAACCAATAAAAGTGTTCATCGGAAGAGTCTGGAGACAATGAAAGTCTCCATTTATTGTGTTTCTTCGTTCTATCAGCATCTGTTTTTAACAGGCAAAAAGATTTGTGTGGGGGAATAAAAAAATGAACTTTTTTTTCCCCTTTCACAATAAAGTCCTAGACAGATGACAGCTGTGGACACACAGAGTGCACGCTGCATGTTTTATCGCCTTCGCCCATAAATAAAAAAACGCAGAGTGGAAGAAATACAGTCAAAATATATGATTTATGGCAACGGGCACAGGAGGGAGTCTGGAGATTTCTTGGACAATATGAAAATAAAGCTGCAATAAAACTGCACGGGCCTTGATTGTGGTCTATGGAGAGACGTGGAAGGCCTCCAACGCAGCTAACTTTATTACTTCATCCGAGAGAGCGAGAGACACATCAACAGATTCAGAGACTATAACAGTCAAATCTTTTTCCCTAAGTGGCCACAGTCTCCATCTGAAGACCCCCAGACCCTTTTTCACCCAACAGCCAGGGACACAGCAGAGGACGAAACCGCTTCAGTTCAGTTCACTAAGCGTTTTATTTATGCAACCAACCTTTTTTTCTTGGTTTACATAAATCTTTACAACATAATTTCGTGGCAGGCACAGTAAGTACTATTAAACGGGTGGTAGTTACATAAACATCGCAGGAGAAAAAGAATTAATGCTTTCAAGAGCAAAATGGATTCTTGTTTATGTAAGTGGTTGGTAACCTTGTGACGATCGCCAACTGAACAAATAATTTACAGCCATTTTCATTTACAGCAACATCACAGCGCCCACATGTGTTGCTCTAAGCATTAAAAATCTTTGTGAGAAAGAGCCGTCTTTATGATCAGAGGACGGGGAGAAACAGAGACACCAGAGTGAGGGATCCATTTTTTAGGTGGTAAAAGCAAGGGTGTTAAACATATAGCTCATCGGTCAGAAGTGGCCTAACAAAGGGTCCAATCCAGCCCACTGGGGGACTTTGCAGACCTAATCAGGCCTTAGTGGATTTTGCAGGCTGTTTTTTGGATTGTTGTGGCCTGAAACTCTGATTTCAAGGCAGCTTTTTGGGTTTTTTTGTTTGTTTGTTTGTTTTTGGCAATGAAACATCAGGGGCAAACTGCAAAGATAGCTGTGATGTTGTCTGGCATTCTGGGCTTATTATTACAAGCACTCTGTGTTTCCCACAAAATTAGAAGCTAAGGCCACCTTAAGTTGAGAAGACCATAAACAGAAAAGTCTTAAAAAATATGCGTTCATATGATAACATTGTGAAAATGATCCGCGTGTACACAGATCCACAAAACCAACCCAAAGTGCTGTAGTAGGAGCAGGGCGATAGATGTTTTAAACATTAGCAGGTTTATTTCTATTGCAGCCACCGCACTAACATTATTCCCAATTGAAGGCTACGTAGGCGTGTTACAGAGCGATAACGGAAAGGCGAGCCCCTTATACGTGGGAGCGGCCACTTATGAGGGATTTCTGGGAGTTATGTGATGCAATAACAGCTCTTGTAGCGCCTGCTGCATCATGAGGGAGCCAGGTCCTAGTAACAAATGCATAGCCATAGCACCCTGTGACCTAGAAAAGTGGAAAAAAAAGTGTTTCCACTGCAGTTTTGCTAAATATGGCCATTATGCATCACCTAAAATACCACCTCATGCAAGCATAAAAACTTTTTCGCGATAAATAGGAGTTTTTTCGAAATGACGTGTTTCTATTAGGCATATCTTATATTCACAATTGAAATTAACGCAATTTGAGGAATAATGGAAACCTGCCTAGGGAAAGAGAAGGAGACTGATCAAATAAATACGCTGCACGAGGCCCGACAATGAAATGAGATTTTACCTGTTTCACCTGAATTATTGCAGAAAATAACTCTGCAGCAAATAAACTTTTATGATACTTACACATTTTTTTCAGCAAGATAATCTCAAACTCCACTTTTATGATTTCCGAAGTGTAAATGCAATCGCCAGAGGTAAAAGCTAATGCAAGGCTATAAATAAACTCCACTACGCTCATCATCGCCACAACAACCAGTCACACATTGACGCATATGAGAGGTTCGTCACGTCAGCAGGTTTAGAAAATAAATTCATCGTCATGTTACACTGAGGGGAAGGTTATCCTCGGATGATTACTGCAACTATTTTGTTACACACAACAAAACTCCATTAATTTTTCAAAACTTTCAATGATTTTCACTAATCCCATGTCTTTTTCAGGCCTGGAAACGTGTTTGTTAAATTCTCAATGACCTTAGGAACCCTGGACTGTGAGTAGTTAACTGACTAAATGTGAAAAAAAAGATATATTGTTGAAATTTGACTTATTTTTCTTGAGATATCTCTGATATCTCTGTTCATCTTGTGTTTTGTAAATGGAAGAACATTTTCAGAATTTATTTCTTTACATTAAAATAAAATATAACATTTTGGAGTTATTGATTTTGTACTGGTCCAGTTGACTTTAGATCATATTGGGCTGTAAATGGCCGATGAACTACAATAATTTTGACGCCCCTGTGTTGGAACGGCAGATAATTCGGAGATAAGTGAAAATCAGCCTGCAAAGAAAACGCTCTCTGTGTAGATTTAACACTGAAGCGTCTCTTCTCCTCCTCATCCTCTCGCATATGAAAACAGTCTATTGTAGCGCTGCATCTCTCTTGGCCGGAGCTGCGCATCAGATCTCGAGTTTCACAGAGCATACCGGGGGACCGGCGAAACCGGAGACAACAACAACAAATACGGCCCTGTATTTTTAGGTTGTGATTATAAAGCCCGTTTCACAGTTTAATACTCCGGGGAAACCAAACAAACTCTGTTGTTTAAAGAAACCAGCGTCCAGAATAAGATCAAATCTCGTCTGTTCCCAAATGTCCGTGAAAAATGAAAGAAGAGGGCAAATAATACAAAGAGGGACCGCAGTTAACACGGCCTCCAAACTACTGTGACAGATCGATGAGATACACTTCACACAATGTCCTGTTTTTACACAAAGTAACATTTTCATCACTAATTTCACAATGAAAATAAATCTAAATTTAACGATTTTTGACCCAATGTCTTTCTTTTGTATTATGATTATTATTATTTCCTTTAACATCACTATCATCTAATTTCTTAGACCTTAAAAAAATCTGGTCACTAATCAAGAGACACTAATTTAAAACTTTTAAACTAGAACATTATATTAATCAAATATAACAAATGCATAGATAAATAACTAATAATCAGAATAGGATTCAATAGAAGCTAAATAAAATTACTACTATTCATCTTTTCTTCCAACAACCAGAAGACCTTAAATATTTGAGTTTGAAGTATTCTCAATAATAGTATAATGATTAAATAATAAAACAAACAGGATTAAAAAAATATATCCACTTTAAGATTGAGGACTGTACTGCATGAAAAGGCCTGTCCTGATTTTTTATTTATTTCTTCCACCTGTTAAGGGTTTTTGGGGGGATTTTTTCCTTATCACACTATTAGCCATCCAAGACAAACTGTGAATTGTTATATTGGGCTTTATCATTAAAACTGACTTGATTATTGATCCTGTCTCTTCCTGTGCTGCCATACAGTATATTTACTGCACTATTATGTTGTACTTTGTCGCCATCTACTGACCAAACAGAGACACTGACAAACCCAAGTGACCTCTGCAATACCCTGCGTACTGTTTCACTCCACTCTGACTGTCAACAGTGACAAAAACCCTGTTTTTAAAAAGTACTGCTACACAACAAACCATAACATGTTAGCTGACGATACAGCTAGAAGTGAAATCTTCACATGAAAGCGTAAATATCTGCATGTATGCAGCTGTTTACAATTCACATCTTGTTTACATGTTCACAAACACCAAAGCAAAGCGCTGCTCAGACCATGAGGAGCAGTTTAGAGTTTGGTCACATCAACATGTGAACACGAGGAGCTGAGGACTGAACTGCCAAACCTGGACCACCAACTCTCTCCATAAGAAAATTAAGATAATGCATTATGGGATGCTGCTACACTATGAAGATCTTCAAGGACTAGAAGCACAGGAAAGTATTAAGAACCTAATTTACTTTCAATTGTTTATTTGCTGCCAATACTCATTAAAAATTTGTGCAGAGTAAGGCTGCAAAAATGTCAAAATCGCAGTACGGCCAAGTGCAATATTTAAATCACGTGAGCAGTAAATATTTGTTAAAGGTAAAATGTGTCACAACAAACCATTTCAATGAAACATTGTGGTGCTACAGAGATTCATGTGTCCAAAAAATCTAATTCCAATCCAGACGTAAGGGAACATGCTTTTACGCTGAAAATAAAGTGCAAAAAAACCCAACAATTTTGCCGTATTTGTCAATAATAATAGCAATATGATTTAAGGTTTTTTTTTTCAAAAAAGAAACTACTTTCTATAAACTGTTTTGCAGCATATATATTCTTTAAATATCCACTAAAGGCCCACATGTATGAACTCAAGAAACATTTATTTATATTTGTTATTTTGAAATTCTTACTGCCGTATATGACATCCATTTTAGTTGCAACTTATTAATTGAAATGTGATTTTTTTTAATTTACATAATTTTCACCTAATTAATATACTATGTCTTCTCAACATTGTATTCTTATATGGGGTTTTGATATTTTTTAATTTATAACTCTATAAATATTTTAATCTTTATGTTTAAACTGTAAATAAAATTATTCTTATTCCTATTATAATGTTGAAATGCAAATACATATAAAGTGTCACATACTGTACATCAAACTATTACATCATCCAGTTTTGTCTTTTAAACAGAATCTATTAGCCTAAATTGCCATGTAAGTTAAGCTAATAATTATTAATAATATTTTCAATATATCCTACTACATGCAAAGTTGGGCTTTTTTGTTTGTTTTTTAAAATTACAACAGCCCGGGATGTGTCAGTAATTGGCAGCATCATTGATTGATTTTTGAAAACAGCCAAAATTATCAAAGAAAAAAGCATATAAAATGCTCCAAACAGTCTCTAAGGGTTAAATAAACATACAAAACTGTATAAACCACACGTACAGTTACAGACCATTTTCCCAACAGATATGACTCACACCACTAAGTGGACAAACAAATTACCTTAGAACCACTAATTTAGCTTTCATTTTCAGTTAACGCTTTGGTTTTGCTGCTAGTAGCCTCCATTTCAAAATATTTGCCTTGACAATAATTTTACTGGTGTTACTAGTTTGTGTTTAGAGCATGAATAGTTTCCTACCTGCTGAGTGCTCTTGTCAGTCTTTTCTCCAAAAGCCTCCAACCAAATACTTTTTGCCAGCAGCTGGAAAAAAAGGTTAAAAACAAAAGTTGGATACCAGATGACACAATGTTTTTAGATGAATGAAAACAAAAATGCACGAAACACACAAAATAAACACAAAAATAATTATTATTTTCAATATAGCCTACTACATGCAAAGTCTTTGTTTTTTAGCCCGGAATATGTCAGTGACAGTGCACCTGGTGGAAATTAAATGTATTTTCTCCATATGCCAAATGTGTTAAAAAAAAAAAAAAAATTTCATCAGGTGGAAAATAGTGAGTGTTGAAGAAAATCTTGTACTCTTGATGAACCGATGCACAACTAAGTAAACTCGATAAATAATATAATAAAACTTAACGAGAAAAGAAGTATAGTTGCATAACGAAAAGAACTCCGTGAGCATCAGTTACTTGAATACATGTTTATTACACAAATCTGATCAGTGAAGCTGTCGGCACAACACGTGTGCCAAAACTTAAAGGAACAGAAGAGTCCTTCAACTTTCAGCAGTACATTTCACACGTCACACAGCTGTGCCAAACAATGCAGACAAAACATCTACAAGGTCTCGCTCCGGCAGTTTCTTAAAACACAGACTTACTGGAGACAGTGAAAGACTGTAAAGTCCTGATGACATTACTGAATCACATCACACCGTACAGTTACTCACGACTGCATTTGCATTATTAGAAAATAATCACTTTCTACGACAGTAAGAATTACAAATTCCACAGCAAAAGCCCAGAATGACACACAGAAATAACACAATGCATGTTTTTATGCTTGGATGGCCGTGGGACCAAAAATGGCAGTTTGAATGGGTTTCAATGGTCCATTTTTGGCACTTAACAGTGTGAATGTAACAATTTTGATTCAACGGTGTATTTTAGACTTATTGTAGGAGCTGAGCTGGAAATTCAAAAATTAAACAAAAATATACAGTCTTGCCAAAATGTACAACATACGCATGAACACAGACAAAAATGTCAAAAGATGAAGACTGAAAAGTGTGTAAAATGCTCCAAACAGTCCCTAAGTGTAAAAAAACACAAAAAACATACAACACTAAACTGTATAAGCCACATGGACAGTTACAGACCATTTTCATGATAGATGAGATATGATTCACACCACTAAGTAGACAAAAAAAAATTACCTGAGAGCCGGTAATTTAGCTTTTATAAACAGTTAACCCTTTGGTTTTGCTGCTAGTAGCCTACATTTCAAAATATTTATCTTGACACTAATTTCACAAGTATTAGTTTGTGTTTAGAGCATGAATAGTTTCCTACCTGCTGCTGAGTCTTGTCAGTCTTTTCTCCAAAAGCCTCCGACCAGATACTTTTTGGCAGCAGCTGGAAAAGAAGGTTAAAAACAAAAGTTGGTTACCAGATGCCACAATGTTTTCAGATGAAAAAAAAAACACAAAAATGAAACAATTTAATTATAATTTTAATATAGCCTACTACATGAAAAGTAAGGTTTTTTTATTGGCTGATTTTTATTTTTTTAAAATCACAACCTGGGATAAATCAATGATTTCCAGCACCACTGACTGTGACAGTCCAAGTGTAAATAGCATGTATTTCCTCCATATGTCAAATACAGTTGGTAAAAAGTGAAAAAATAGTTAAAATTACAAATTCCACAGCAAAAGCCCACAACGACATCCAGAAATAACACAATGCGTGTTTTTATACTTTGCAGTTTGAATGGGTTTCAATGGCGCATTATTTGCACTTAATATTACGAATGTAACAATTTAGTTTCCCCAGTGTATTTTAGACTTACTGTAGGAGCTGAGCTGGAAATTCACAGATTAAAGAAAAATACACAGTCTTGCCAAAATGTAGACATGAACAGTCAAAACCGTCAAAAACAGAATAATACGAAGCGTGTAAAATACTCCAAACAGTCCCTAAAGGGTTAAACATGGACAGTTACAGACCATGTTCACAACAGACAGGATTGATACCACTGAGTGGACATAAAAATGGCCTTAGAGCCGCTAATGTAGCTTTCATTTACAGTTAACCCTTTGCTTTTGCTGCCGACATTTCAAAATGTTAGCAGTGACACCAGTTTGACTTTTAGCATTTAGCATTTAGCATTTAGCATAGCATTTTAAATAAACACTCCGACCGGATACTTTCAGCTGGCGGCTTTTAAAGACGCTTAAAAACTAAAGTTAGGTACCAGAGACCAAAATAAATACATGACGCTAATATATAATTTCAATTAGCTGATATTTCAGGAAAAATAAAGACATGATTTACCTGAACTGTCATGTTTGGGGTCGGAGATCAATGGCGGAAGTGTGTTTAGATGCTAATTTGGGTCACTTTGTTTCACATTTTTCGTGTTATTTATCAACACTGGCGACATTAAACCACCTCAGACTAAGTCAGAAGTCGGCAGAAATAATTCACACGGGAGCTGGTTCAACGAAAACGATGTGGCGAGAGCTGAAATTAGTCCTAAACATTTTTGGGGGCTTCTTCCGAAAGTGTGTGGGGTAGCGCATGCGCAGTGTTTACTTAATTGGGAGAGCAAATCACAGGTGAGTCAACAGCGCGACCCGCATCACGTGATCACAACCGCAGGCGTTACGTCATTAACGTGCAGTAAAACAAAATAGTAATCACATTACACAGTCTGGTTTGTAGAAAAAAAGTTCAATATGCAGTTAGGGACTGTTCTTTATTTACCAGAAGAAGAGCGTGGCTGCGGTGTAACTTTGTTTTGTGTTTTTGTTTATGTTTTGTTTTGTGTTTTTTTCTCCCCAAAGTAACAAATATTTTTCTTTGAGCCTCCCTGTTTAACTCGTGGAAAATACACGACCCTCCCTCTACCACAGTTACTAGATTTTAAAAACCTACATGTTCATGTTTGTTTGTTTGTTTGTTTGTTTGTTTGTTTACAATAACACGTCAAAGAAATCAAAGGGAGAACACAAATGAATTGATATCAGAGCCATGTTTAACCTTTAGGGCCTGCTTTAATATTACACACACTCGTATTTTTTACTTTAATTATATTTATTTTTTGAAAACCAACATCAGTCCTTATCAGAAATATCAAATATTCATTCATTTTCAGAATTTTAACCCTTTAAATGCCAGGGTTTTGTCGCAATGCCACTATGTTTTGACATGAAAAACGAATTATTTTCAATATACTGCATGTAGTCATTTATTGTTAGTTTGTTTTTACATTCAAATGGTTTCGCTCTGCACTCAAAATGTGCTTTTCAAAATTAAGCTTTGAAAAATATTATACATTAATTTTTTTTTAACTTTCATTGACCTAATTTTTTTAACCAACATCAGTCCTAATCATAAATATCAAAAATGCATTAAATTTCCGAATTTTAACCCTTTAAATGCTAGGTTTGTGTCATGATGCCACTAAAACACGGAAATGAATTATTTTCAATATGCTGCATGCAAAGTCATTGTTTTGTTAGTTAGTTTGTTTTTACATAGCCACACTGGCAACGCTCTGTGCACAAAATTCACTTTTAAAAATTAAGCTTAAAAACATTATACATCGTTCATTTTTTAAAAAACTTTTATTTACTTATTTTTTTAACCAACATCAGTCCTAATCATGAATAACAAATATTTATTCATTTTCCGAATTTTAACCCTTTAAATGCCAGGTTTTTGTCATGATGCCACTATCTTTTTAGATAAAACAAAAGACAAAACAAAACATAAAAATGATTTATTTCCAATATAAATAATGCTAAGTGGAATATTTCATTTTATTCATTTTTTTTATCTCCACAGCCTGGGATATATCAATGATTGTGACAGTGCACCAACGGAAATAACACGTAGTTTTTTTTTCAACATTAACATTGACTACAACTCCCGTCATGCATTTCGGCTATTACCATAGTAGCGGGAGTTGTTTTCTTTCTTCTCTTCCGTCATGGAGAGTCAGAGCAGAGTCTTCGCTGCTGTTTTACCGGATTTCGCCGGTGATGAGAAAGAGCCGGGACTGGAGGTACGTGCCGTTAACCGTCAGAGTCCCGGTAACCGGCTCCGGGAGGTCCAGGTGACGGGAACGGCGGAGGTGTGTTGTCCGGCGGACCGAGTGTCGGTGCGGGTCAGTGTGAGCAGCAGCAAAGAGTCCGTGAACGAGGTGACCGGCAGCGTCTCGCGCAGACTTGAATACATTTTACAAACTGTCAGGTAAAAATTAAAGTTTAACACCGTTAACTTTAAATAAATATACTCGTAGTTTCCGGTGAAGCTGTAAATCTTCCGTTAGCTAACCAGCTAACGCTGCAGGTTACGTTAAATATGTAACTAACGGTAACATTCACTATGGTAACACTATTTTTAACGTTAACAGCAACTTATGTGGTAATAATAAAGTGTATGATGATATAAAGGGAGTGACAAGTAAACAGCCAAAAGTTGTTAAAGTTGCTACAAAGATATAGCTAATAGGCTCGTTGTAGTAGCGCTAGGGACTGTTCTTTATTTATCAGAAGAGGGGGGAGGCTGGGGTGTAGCTTTGTTGTTTCTTTATCATCTCTGAAGCTACAAATATTTGTCCTTGAGCCTCCTTGTATGACCTGAAGAAAATGCATGACATTCCCACCACCATAAATTAGTTAGTAAATAAATAACAAAGAAAAAGAGAGTTTAAAGCTGTGTTAAAAAAATATTAAATGTCAAAAGTTAAAGATAAAATCCTGGAGTTGAAAAAAACGCCTAGATTTTTCACTCTTGTCACGTAAGCTGGTTAGTTAAGATAAAAAGTTTATTTTTGGCTAAATTTAAAATTAGACATTAAAGGGGATTTTAATGAAATATCCCAATTTTAAGGCCAAATTTGGTCATTGTTCTGAAACGTTCATCCCACGTGTTCAAGGACTGTCAGTTATTTCTGTTTTTATAGTCTCGCCATGATAAATGGTGTAATTTTGGTGATATAAAATCCAAATAAATACAAAGTACAGCAATGTAAAGTTGTATGCTCATCTCCTATGCCAAAATTTAAGTCCAAGCGATCAAACAAAAAACTTTATTTTTACAGATCTTGTTGTGATTATTAAAAATAGTAATGTACTTTGCATGTAGTATACTGATAATATTTTTTTGAGTTTTTTTCATTCCAAAACATAGTGGCATCCTGACAAAAACCTGACATTTAAAGGGTTAACATTATGAAAATGAATCAATGTTTTGTTTTTTTAAAATTGCATATTGTGCACACAGCGACATGGTTGTGTGTAATATTGGCGCGGACCCTCAGGGTTAATATAACATTTAATAAAATCATTTTTCATCCACGTTTTCTGCTTAGACAACATGGTGTCGCTGATAAAGACGCCTCAGTGAGGAAGTTCCTGCACCGAGAGGCAAACCAGTATCACATGGAAGCAGAGGTGGAGTGTTCAGACAAACACTGATGGTTATTAATGTGTCATGATGCCGTTAACTTTCACTGATCCACTGACAGCGTGACAAACGGTCCCGCAGGTCGTGGTCACGTTCTCAGACTTTGAGAAGATGGAGCGAGTGTGCAGCGTCCTGCTGGAGAAGCTGGACAGGACAGTCAGTGTGGGGACGCCGCAGTTCTTCCACAGCGCTGAAAGCCTGAATCACATGAGGTATTAAAAACACACACAGCTCAGCAGCTAGAGCCCGACCGATTTATCGGTCAACCGATATTATCGGCCGATATGATCCTCTCACAGACATATTGGAGCATATTGGCACCAGCGTATGTTTTTTTCTGATATGGGCCAATAAGAACTTTTATTTTTTATTTTTTATGGACCATATAATAAAGAAAACAATGCTTGAGTGGTTTAGTCACAGTTAGTTAGCAACTCACTGATACTGAACAGTACTGATGTTTATTTCGCTATTTATTTTATTGTATTTATTCTTTATTTAAATACAGGGTGATGTGTGTTTTATTTTTATATTCTTTCTTTGAAAGTTCAGCGAAGACTGATGCTAAACACATACAGTACTGGTGTTTATTTTTATTTTTTTATTTTTGTTTGTGTGTAATGTTAAACAAGTACATCGTTAAATAAAAGTTGTTTAAGAAAGCAGCCTTCTGAGTACTTTTGCATCGTCATATCGGTGCAAAATCAACAATCCACATAGAATTTATGTATTTTTTTAATCCAGCTCAAAAATTCACTATATCGGTAATCTGTGAATTTTTCTGCAATGAAATCGGTATCGGTCTAATAAATCCCACATCAGCAGCACTGTTGACGTTCAGCAGCTGTAACCTCTGTGTGTGTGTGTGTGTGTGTGTGTGTGTGTGTGTGTGTTTAAGGCGGCGTGCGTGTGTGTCAGCCGTTGAAAACGCTCAGCAGAAAGCCTGCGCGGTCAGTCAGCTCCTGGGACAAACCCTGGGACCTCCGCTCCTGGTCCGAGAGGAGGAGACGAGGGAGTGGAGGACTGAGGACGAGGAGGACGCGGGCCAGGACGCAGCCCGTCATCACCTCCCGCGCTCAGCCACAGTCACCGCGTCCTCACGCGTGTCTGTCTCCTTCAGCCTCAGAGACAGAAGCAGGAAAAAACTCTGAAGACATTTATCATCGACTCGTGGAAACAAAGAGCTGACGGTCACAGTTTGAAGTATTTTATTGCTCGGCTGTGATGGCTGAATAAAAGTGCTTTTTTTTTTTTCTTCCTCAGCCAGCACAGTTTTGTAAACAGAAAAAGAACTTCAGATTTTAAAGCAGTTTTGTCATTTTAAGCATTTGCGGGCATAATTTAACTTCAAATCAGTAAAATCAGGCACACGTTAAAGGGACAGTTCACCCCAAAATGAAAAAAAAAACCATGCTATTTATCAATTTAGACTTTTTTTTAAGTTTGAATAAAAATTAAATTGCTACACTTAGCGGCCCCTGCAGGTTTTTCCATGCATTTATTTGTCTTGATGGCCATAATGTCAACATTCAGTACGTTTACATGCAGTTTAGTCAAGCTACGAATAAAACTTGATTACGCCATTAAATTGAACCACCAGGGAAGAATCCGTTTCTAGATGGACGTATGTCCGACTCTGTCACGGCAGGTGGAGATATGCCCTCTTTCAGCTGATTGCAATAAACTTACGTATATTATTAATAACTTCGGGACAGAAAACTGCTGCGTCACCTACAGATAATCAAACTCCGCCTTCATTGATTAGTTTTAAGCCACCTAAAAAAAAAAAAAAAATTAAATAAAAAGACAAATGTTGCCTACGTTACATAAAGAACATTTTCAGCGTTTTACCTTGCTTTGAATCTGCATGTTTGAACACTTGGCAGGTGAATTTTGATAGAGAGAAAATAGTTCCTACATGAAACTGCTCTCACTGACGTCTGTGGATTATCTTCAGTAACCGGGTCATGATTTTTTGGGAAGAGACACTGCTGTTGAGTCTTTAAAATGTATTTTTTTGAGCACCACAAGCCGAGAGCCATCTAGTTCCAGTATATTGGAGAGAAGGACGACATCTCTACAGCCGAAACCTGCAGCAGCTCACACCGAAACTATTCAGACTGATGAAGAGCACCACGGGAAAGAGGAAAAATACGTATTTTTTATGTTTGGGTGAAATGTCCCTTTAAGTTAATTGTTTGCGTTGGATTTGCTCATTTTTTTTGGCACATGAAATTAACATTTTTATATTTTTACATCTCAAAGAAATAAAGAACAGTTCATGAGTGAGTCTCAGAGTTACTTCAGATCCACAAAAGACACCGTCACATCGAGAAATGATCCTCGATCTGCTCAATTATGAGACTTTCACTCATTTCAACACTGACAGATTCAAGAAACCTTTAAAAGGTGAGAAACACACCGAAGCCATGTCCACGCTCTCTCATATCTGGTGTCACCTCTATGATCACACGCAGCCGAGCAGTTAGTCCTCCTCCTTCCCGTCCTCGGGGTACAGCTCTTTGAGCCAGGGCTGCATGATGAACCGCTCGCCGTCAAAATGTGTGAAGTATTTCTCCAAGGTGGGAATGTCCGGCTAGAATCATCCGACAGAGATCAATTAAACGTGTGTGACTGTGGGAGCTTACGTGCTGTGATTCTCAGTACGTACCCTCATCCCAGTGATGCGCTCCAGTTGTGTCTGAGGCAAGTATCCAACCATGATGGAGGAGGGCCCCGGCCCGCTGAACAACACTTTATAATGAGGGGTCTTCTCTGCTTTGAGGCCCTGCAGGCACAAACGCACAGCCACAGAACTCACTGACTTTTTACATTTTTTTTTTACAGCTTTTCAAATGATAAAATGTCAAACACAAAGGAAAAGAAGTAAAAAAACAGTTGTAATTGGAAGGAAAAAGAATAATAAATTCCCTCAAGGTGTCCTTAAGATATCGCGACAGAATGCGACAGATGAGGTCAAAGTGACCTTTAGCCTTCACCTTCGAACACCAAATTATAATCAGTGTATTCTTGAGTCCAAGTGGATGTTTGTGTAAAAATTTGAGGTAATTCCCTCAAGTTCTTCTCAAGATAACACGCTGATGAGAATGTGACGGACAATGTCATGGCGATATTGACCTTTGACCACCAAAGTCTAATCATTTCATCTGTGAGTAAAAGTGGACATTTGTGCTAAACATTGTGTTGTGACCTTGGACCTTGATGAACTTCATCAGTTCATCATTGAGTCCAAGGGGATGTCTGTGCCAAATTTGAAGAAATTCCCTCAAGCTGTTCTTGAGATACCGCATTCACAAGACTTAAGCAGATGAGGTCACAGTGACCTTGGCCTTTGACCTATGACCACCAAAATCTTATCAGTCCATCATTGAGTCCAAGAGGATGTTTGTGCCAAATTTGAAGAAATTCCTTTAAGCTGTTCTTAAGATACCATGTTCACAAGACTTAAACAGATAAGGTCACAGTGACCCTGACCTTTGACCTATGACCACCAAAGTCTTGGCAATTCATTGTTGAGTCCAAGGGGACGTTTGTGCCAAATTTGAGGAAATTCCCCCAAAGCCTCCATGAGATATCACAAGCACAACAGTCGGACACACAGACATCCTGAAAACATTTGTGAATCTCAGGTGAAAACCAGCTCAGATCGGATCAGAGAACCACCAGTCGCAGCACAGGGATGACAGGGCGTCGATAAATGTGGCTGCACATCCAGCTGGCAATTGTACATTTTTAAGTGATTAAAACATAACTGCAAATTAGCCATACTCAGTGACAGTCAGAATATGGTCTAATAACAGTTCTCCGCTGCAGTGCAAGTCCATGTTGAATCGAACTTGTGTACAAGTTTCGACGTGACATGAGATTTGTTCGTAGAGGTATCGTATCACATTGATAACTGCTGAGCTTTGCGTGGAAATGATCATACGCCGGGTATTTTCTCTGATGTCCGTTTAAATGAAGGCCATAAACTCCAGCTGCAGCTATCGTCAACGTGGACGCATAAAAACATTTGAATGTTGAGTATTTTTTGAGAGCCGCTGACCTCAGCACTGGAGTACACTTTGTCGACCCACTGAGGAGGCGCTCGCATCTCGGGGTCCCAGCTCACCACCACGCCCACCATGTGGCCCTTCCTCTCCATCACCACCTCTCCGACCCGCAGAAACACATACGGAGGGCGAGGGCTGCGCACCGTCTTCGAGGCTGCAGGAATGAAGAACAGCAGAAGAATCCCGTGAGGCATTTTTTTTTGTTTTTTTAACCCTTGAGACATTCATTGTTTTCAGATTGAACCCATTCACTGTCTGACTTCTCAATAAGGGTAACAAATCACAGTATATATTATTACCATAGTCAGGATATCACAAGACATTTACAATCACAACAACATTGTTTCATGACTGAAGTATCGTGATAATATCGTATCGTGGAGCCTCTGGGTATTGCGTAATAAGCACATTATATGTATGAAGAAACCAACCTCCAAAGAAATCCTGGTCGTTGTCATAAATCATTTCCTCGATGGCAGGCGAGTCGAGAGGCACTTTCTCCTCCAAACCGAGCAAAGACCTTTGGAAAACAAAAATGTTGTCCGTCTGAACTCACGAGAGAGTAGCCTGTGTGTGCTTCCATGTTACATCAAGAACTCTGACATTAGAGACGACTTTAAAGGTCCTGATCTGGACGCGGTGCTTGATTCGAGAAGAGAGGATGCAAATGATCATAAATCAGAACGCGTGTCCAAGTCTCAATCGATCTCAGTCGTTTTTGAATTGCAAAATATCTCAAACTCACATGACTTTGGACATCTGCTGGTTTGCCCAGTCCCTCCACACTGTGCTGCTGAGGTATGACGCTCTCCAGTCTCTCCAAATTCTGAGCAACCTGAAACATCACGGTTATCGATTTATTATTTATTAAAAGTCCTGCATTGAAAATGCTACTTAAGCAGAATCAAGTATGATCATCAAAGTGTACTGTAAGTATTAAAAGTAACAGAACCCCATGAAGAAAAATCAATTTTACAAAAAAGTTACACATAAAAAAATAAAAAAATAAACCCTTCAAATTAGGAAAAAAAGGAGAAAAAAACCCACACCCAAACTCCAAAAAGAAATTTTTAATTGCAAAAACATCCAAAAATTGAAAGTTAAAAAAATAGAAAGAAAAACACCCAAAAATCAAGATTAATTTTTAATTAACACCCCAAACTCAAAATTATAAATAAAATGATATTGCGTTTGTCTTATATTTTTGATGCAATTAATTTGTAAAGTAACTAAAGCTGTCAGATAAATCTAGAGAAGTAAAAAGTACAATATTCCCTCTGAAATGTAGTGGAGTAAAAGTATAAAGTAGCGTGAAATAAAAATTAGCAAATGTACTTAGTTACATTCCACCACTGTGAGTATGACACAATATATATGCTGCACAAGCAGGAATAAGAATAAGAAACATAAGCCTCAATATGATAAATGCAACACATATGGCACAGAGTATTACTGCAGTTTAATTATTGCATCAATTATCGTGCAGTTAAGATAGTGTTATGAATAATTGTTGTTATATTATAATTATATTATTGGCCCCATTGCACAATTGAAATATCAATCATGGCAAATAAATTATGTAATTATAACTGCATACGCGCTTTTTTTTTGTTTTTCTACAAAATGGAAACACTCCACACTGACGGATGTGGCAAATAAAAAGCCCCTTCACGCACGGCTCTTACCTCGTGCTCGCGTGAAAGCGCTGCGCAGGCGTGGAGCCGCTCCAGCGGGAGATGAAGTACTGCGCGGGCACGGCGGAGAGCAGCAGCACGAGCTGCAGCACCGCGGTGGCCGAGAGCTGAGGCATGACCGCGCACCTGGGGACGGAAATACGCGTCAGGAGGATGTGACAGGTGTGGAACAAAAAATGCAAACCGATCTAAAGAAAAGTCGCTAAAATAAATCAAACTAAGTTTTGGCATAGAGCACGTGCACTTTCTACATTTTATTGACGCGCGTGTCACTGTAGTTCACGCTGAAATCATAGGAAGTGAAACTCTTGATGACAAACATATGGCGCTGCAGAAACTTCGACGAAATGCAGGTGAAACAAATTATCCGTCAAAGCTTGTTACTGGTAATGAATCAAGAGTCTTACCTCGAGTTTAAAATCCAAACTTTCCTCCAACTATCTGCCAAACATCGCGCCTGTTTGCGCCCTGGGACCGGATCAGAGTGACACGGTTTCACTTCTGTTTTATTTACATAAAGCAAACTCCCGTCCCATGCCGCCGGTACCACCTGCGTATTTAAATTTTCCGTCAATATTGCCCGAAAGATCATCCACCCAATCACAGCAGCCCACGGAAGAACCGGCGGACCTTTAGCGGATCGCCACGTCAGGAGGAGCCGAACACGGTGAGCTCCGGGCGGGAGGAGGCAGCGCGCAGTGACGCTGTGGTAACGCGAGGTGGAAGAGTTGCTGTGTTTGCAAAAGCATTGAGTGATCCGCCTCAGTCCTTTTACAGGTTGTAGAGACGTAGAAGTACTCAGAATAAATTATTAAATATTAGTTTTAAGTAGGCTATAATAAGGAAAATGTGAAATTGAAGTATTAAAATTAAACCCTATGTAGAATAATCTTCAGAATAATAACACTCCAATAATAATAATAAAAAAAAGAATAAAGCACTGCAAAACTTAAAATAAAAAACTAGAACACCCCAAACTCAAAGTAATAAAAAACAGAATAGCTCCAAAACCCAGAATAAAATATAACACCCCAAAAGTCAAAATGATTAAATTATCTACATATATACATTGAAAATAACAAAAAAATAAAGCTCAAAATAATTTCAAAAATAGAAAAAGACTTGAATTCAGAATAGAGCAGTTTCACTTTATAGATCAGTGTTTCTTCTATGCTGTTTGACATGTGTGCTCACCTTTTTTCTCTGATAATTTAGGATCCAGATGTTCGGGAGGTTATTCCCATGAGCCGAATTATCCACAGAGGTTTCTTCTTCTCCAGAACAAACAGACCAGTGACTTTAATCTGCAAAAACACTGAATGAAGCATTTTCAAGTTAAGAAATCAATGTTGGGGCTGCAAACTACTGTGGCTGAAGTGAAAACTCAAACGTCCAGCCAGCGTTTGGTTTGTCGTTGACGAGGACCTGCTCCCCGTATACACATAAACAGCTTATTCTAAGGTAACAAACACATGTCAAAATCTTATTTTCAGGTTATTATACATGAATCAAAACAGACTTATTACAGTATTTTCCATTTTCATGACAACAGATCCCCCTAAATCCTACACACTGGACCTTTAAATGACACAATCAACAACAGGCAGGAAAGGTAAATATGGAAACACAACTGTTTATTTACTTAAAATATCGGTATGAACTAACAGGACAGCAATACTCCCCTACACATACATTCTAGCTTTATGCTTCTTTTTTGCATTAATTCCTTTATATATAAAAAGTATCCAAACTAACAAAGACATCCTCTTCGATCAGTTCACATGAAACAGACAACCCCTTTTAACCCTTTCCCCTTCCCGTCCCCTTAAAACTTAAAAAAAAAAAAAAGCTTCCTGGTGGCTCACATGCAGCCACTTCACACACACACACACGCACACACACACGCACGCACACGCTGTGACCTTCAACCTCTGACCAAACAGAGTGACGCTCGGTCAGAAGCCACAAACAAAACTCTGCCACACGTTAGCACATTTAGCCGGCGGTGAATGTGTGTGTACATGAGCTCCAAAGCGCAGTGAAGTAAGAGGGCTGATCTGAACCGCCGAATCAAAACGTCTCGCTAAAGATCATCTTCATTCTTGCTTATAAACCAGTGACTCGCTTTTAAGGCCCCTTTTGAAATGATTAGAGGTTGAACTTACAGGGTTAACAACCTGACTAGCAATATAAAATCAGCTTTTACCCTAACAGACGTGATAAATGCAGATAGTGAGGGTGATCTGATGAAGAGACGCGATAACAGAAGAATAAGTCTGATGTTTACTTGGCTGCAGTCCCATGTTGACTGTATTTCAATGGGAAAATCAGGGCGATCGTTGCAAATTCAAAATATATGCGTTAAATGCGGCACACATTTTGGATTCTCAAGTACTGCGCTTTTGTAAACATTATGAATTGAGCTCAAAGGTTTGAAAAAAACGGGTCTAAAATCTTGTTTCGACTCATGATAATCTGTGCACATATATAAATATGATCTGAGAAAGAAAAACACTTCAAACGCTTTATGCGCCCACTAAGAGTTTATCTTAAATTATGTTTGCTCACGAAATTTGTGGCCGTAGATCATAAGCTTCCTAGCTTTAAACGGTAAATTTTGGTAATTTTCAGTCTATTTTTCCAATGTTTCTGTGTCTAAGAAACTAAAAACATTTGACCTGAATAAGATCCAAGTAGGATCGAAACTTTGTCTTCATTAAACTTGTGTGGCATGGAGGAAGTGTGCAGGCGTTTGTTTTTGTCCTCAAGAAAATAAGAGGAACAACATTTTTGAAATTGGTCCAGTATTAAGTGAGATGAGTGCAGCTGGAAGCCACAAAACAGGCTACAATGTAAACACTCTACATTAAATTTACATCCACCATAAGTGCTTGTTTTTGCCACTGACGGGCTCAGATTATTATTAGAGGTGTCTGGAAAGGATCCCTGCAGAGATAGACCTTTCTGCTGAAGAGTAGAAACACAAAGACTGCACTACATGGCCTCTACAAAGTCGCTTCTTTACGCTGCTTTGCAGTTTTCACGCAGAAACAACAGCGGCGTCAATGTGCCACTCCAGTGTGTGATTATAGACAGCATGCCGGGATTGCAGAAGCAAAAGAGGCGTGATGTGAAACACGGCAGCGTCTGCCTCCAGTGTGACATATCACGTACACGTCTGCAGCGCCTTCTGAACAATTATGGCAAACGTGACAAAAACAATCATTTTCTCTGTTACATGGTGGCTGATCTTGTCCTCTGTTCAGAGGTTAAGGAGCTTTTTGACATCACTTTCTCCCGAATTTGAAAATGTTTTCCGCTGTTCTTTTTAAGTTAGCAGTAAAAGTAAAATGTCTATTTCAGCAGGGATCCTTTCTAATAATGCTGTCAGACACTTAAAATAATCTGAGCCTGTCAGTGAGGAAAAACCAACACTTTTGGTGGATATAAACTGTCAGCGTAAATTGCCCAGAGTGGTTACATTGCAGCCTGTTTTGCAGCTGCAGCGCTCTCTCTCTCTCCATACCTGATCAATTTCCAATAACTGTTGTTCTCATTAGTCACTTAGGCAGAAAAACATGGGAAAGTAGCGTCCAGCTTGAAAAATACTTTTACTAGTTACCCTTAAATAAAAACCCCAATTTGCTTGCCGCCAGTCAGTTGTGGATGAAGGTGTCAGTTTTTTTATGCTGTCTTAATCTGTAATAAAACTCTTCATATACACAATATAAACAAATCTTTTGTGATGTAAATATAAGCCAGACTGTGTGAAAAGAAAGTTGTTAATTGTGTCCTCTAATAAGTGTGACAGAGTATAAAACACTGCTCTAACTCCACAGATCTCGTCAGTGAATCATTGTCCTGTACTGCGGAGACGCAGACAGGAAACACGTGAAAGAACTCGACACACTCGACTGTGGAGACAGAAAATAAACACATTCAAAAGCCATGATCTAAAAACCTTCAGTGCCCAAAGACAGAATTTGGCATTGACAAATGCACAACATAAAAATAACAATGATGAACAGATGAGATATATGTTCAATAATATGTGACATCAAAGACCTATGAAACAAACCAGGTGTGTTTAGATCAGTCCCTTCAGGATTTCGCGAGTGCAACAATTAACACCAATTCAGCAAATCCTTGTAAATTCTGCACAATTTTGTGCTATAATAAACAATTGGAGGCAAATTTGACTATTAAAAAATGGGTAAAATCTCTTTTCATTGTGGAGCTGTGTGCAGCATATTGATTCGCTCATCCTCTATCTCTTTCTCGGTTTATCATGAGACTGCTGCTGCAGGAGTGTGAGCTCTGTGACTCCGACAGAGTCGCACACAACTTTTCCACAAAATTAGCCCTCGTTCTTAAACTGGTTCGGCTAAAGATTCGTGAAACGTTGCTACCATCCAGCTAATTAGTCCATGTTTCCGCCAGTTTTGCACACAACCATTGTAATCAAAGATTACAACGATTTGATGCACAACACAAGTACACAGTGGTAGCAAAATCACAGATTGCAATATTATCTATAAACTTTTGTTCTGCTATTACATGATCCTGTTTTTGTTTTTTGTCCGAAGATTTCTCACGTTACTTTTACATCTTTACGCCCGCTGATAATGTCAGGGTTCACTCTTCAGGTCAAGGATTTTTTTTGGGGAGGGGTCCAGTTGAGAACCAACTTTTCAGCTCTGATCCAATTTATTTTGGGTCGAAGTGATCTGAACGGTTCACAATTAGGTCCTAAAACCAGAACAGATTCCAACAGTGAGAGGGCTAACTGTTAGCAGGGTTCCCACGGTCATGGAAAACCTGGAAAAATCAGGGAATTTCACATAATCATACTCCTGGAATCATATTTTTCAGGGCTGGAAAAGTCATGGAATAAGTCAAAATCCATGAAAATTTTAGAAAATTCCTAGAATTTTGTTTTATATAATGATATTGTTACAGTAAATATGTATTAAATTTAAATGGGTAATTTTCTAACATTACAGCAAATTATTTTCTGTAGCCGACGACTTAACATTCGGTGTGAGAGTAACAGCTGTTTGTTGAAGGTTAACTGCAGCTGCGGCCTGAGTGGCAATCTATGATGAGCAGTGATGAGGCGGACGAGGTCATGGCGCCGGTCCGTCAGTGCTCGAACAGCAGCATCAGCTGATCGTTGATTAAGTTTCAGTGGAAATGCCAAATACTGATAATAAGCTTCAAATCAGTGACATCACAATTTTTTTTGCAACTTTCGCTTGCAAAAAAAAAAAAAAGCCTTTACCCATCAAAACAACACACGTTTTTATAAAAGCTGCTGTAAAATCAGGGATTTTCAGGCTGCTGAGATCCCAAAAAACAAACTGCAAAATCCTGGAGGGACTGATAGATGCTACCGTCCAGTTCTCCCCGATCAAATCCGCAACACGAGCGGCTGATTTTGGCGTTCAGTCGCACCGTATGCTGGAGTAAAAACCTGCTAAAACTGGAGGCCGTTATCCTATAAACTCAGTCTATTTTTCAGAGAGAGAGCGACGTGTTTGTCCTTCGTCATACAAGCCAGTCAGGTCCAGTCCGAAGTCCAGTTCTCTGAACCGAGCAGAACCAGGAAGTCCAAAATAAAAAAGAAAGAAAACAAAGGCCCCAAAAGCAGAAAGGAGGATTCAATATGCCAGAGTAGCGAAGGCACACAATCAGAAAGATGAATATAAGACTTGTCTCTCTCTCTGCTGTCCAGTTTGACCTGGCTCGATCCTGTTTGCTCCATGAGAAAAGTGCTAAAACATGCGAGACAGAACTGTGTGTGTGTGTGGTCACCATAAAAACACATTTAAAAAGTTCTTTTTTATATGTTAATTTTTAAAATACACAGGGTTACTCCCTACGACTGCATTGATAAACCGGTCTGTGGTAAGTGCATCTCAAAGCTAGTCACCCAAAGCTCCACTGGCTGCTGTACCTTCGGTATAAACTGACGATAGGTTGGTTATAGGATAGTATATCGACATGAATAATGGTTTTACAACAACAGTAAAGTCTTTTTTTTTCGACTGCCATAAATACATTTCTTTGAGAGGTTTCACGACGAACTGTATGCCACTGTTTGCACGCTGAAAGTGAATGACAGTTGCGTTATAAAAACACGCACGCACTCCTCCGATTACAAACTTATTCACACAGGCACATGTACTTTGCAGGGCAGAGGCCTTTTACACACATGCACGCACGCACGCACGCACACCGAAGACATAAAGGCACAAGGTATTGCTAATGTTGAGGACGCGCTGAGACACCTATCGCGACGTATAAATGACCCCTCTCACCCATGCATCCTTTCTCTCCTCCTCACAGTAAAAACAGCTTCTAGAAAAACAAAGAGATGCTTTTTCGTTTCTAACAAACATGCAAAAAAAAGGGACGCACACCCACACACACGTCAACGGTAAACAAAACCTACAGATCTACAGTACCAGCAAAGGTACGCCATTTGGTATTTTAGCGGACACGCTCAGGTCAGCCGATGAGTAAGACTTCCGAAACAGAGAGCCGATCATCACGTACAAATCTTAGAAAAAGAAGCAGAGAGGGAGGGTTGTATAAAAAAAGAGCGGGAGCAATGAAGGAGGAAAGGGGGGAGGCGTAGTCAGGTCCGTCACGGAGCTGACGATTTCAGCTCAGTGCGCGTCTTTGACCTTCCCAGCAGAGACACTCGAAAAATCCTCAAAAATAGCAGGATACAGCTCTCCTCGTGATTTTTTTTTCAAGTACTAAAACTGTTTGACTACTTTTTCTCCCGCTCCGACACCGACTGTGTTTGAGGGCAGGCGGAGGTGGAGATCGCTGGACCGGAGCGAGTCGCGACCAGCAGCGGAGTCATTGAGCTCCTGCGAGATCCAACATGGACCAATAATGTCGGAGGGACAGGTGGACGTGGCGCTATCCGGCGTAGTGATGTGCTTACTGGGCCGAGAGGACGGAGGAGCGGACAGGTGTGTTTCTCCGTCGCCACAGCTTTGAATAGCAGCAGCTGGACGAGCAGCTCCCCGGACGTAAACGCGCAGATCACCCGAGCGCGACCTCCTCCGCTCGGACGCCCTCGAAGAAATCTCAGGCGGATTTCCTCCTCGGTGTCAGCGCCGCGCTCCTCACATCCTGCGTGTCTGATCTGTTACCAGCCTATCAGGTTGGCTTTGGCCTTTTCGGTCAGCTTGCGCACGCGTCCTTTCGAGGAGGTGCCGAATGTGATCGACGAGTCCTCAAACAGCAGCTGCCTCTGCTCCTCCTCCGAGTCCTCCTCCATATACCAGGCGGAGCGTCTCCCCTGGTTGCGTGTGCGCATCGACCCTCCCGCCTCGTCCCCTGCCTCCTCCTTTGGCAACTCCCTCCGATTTGATCTTTGAGGAGCAGCTTGAGGAGGAGGAGGAGGAGGCGTGACCTCCTCGTTGGCCTTCCTGCTGCTCCTCCTCAGTGGCGAGGGCTCAGGTGACTCAGCAGGAGGAGCGGCTTCTTCAGTTCTTGCCACTCGCGGCCGGCCGCGCCGCTTCTGCGTCGCCGCCGCGCCAGAGTCCGACAGCGCGGACGTCTCCTGCGCCGACGACGTCCCGCCTTCGTCCCCCGTCGATTGATCAAGGTCGTCGTCGGGGGTGGAGCTCCTGCGGGTGCCGCTCCTCCTCATCTCCTCCAGCTCCTGCTTGCTCTTCCTGCCTCTCTTCTTGCCCGGCGGGCGGCCTCGCGGTCTGGAGGGGCTCCCCGGAGTCGTGACCTCTGGAGGACTCAGCGGAGCCTCCACTTTGGATTTCCGGCCCCTCCTCCCCACTCCCAGGGTCACATGACTGCTGTGGCCGTTCAGGTGGGCTGTGCTCTGAGATGAGGGGCTGACAGGTGAGCCTGAGGGGGCGGGGATTCATTTACAGGACAAAAAGGAAGAAAATATTTATCAATAACTGACTGAGGTATCTAAGGAGCCCAGAGTACAGCTGTCACACCATTAAACTGAAAATAATCACAGAAATTCCCCTGAAACAGTTGTTATTTTTATTTGGATGTGCTGTCTGATCACCAGTTTACCACAGACGAGTATTAAATAATGCATATTTTGTTGATGACTGCAAGAAAAACAATTACTATTAATTAACATGTTTACATGCTGGAGCGCTGTGGGATCAAAAATTGCATTTTGATGGGTTTAAGTGGTGTATTTTTTGCACTTAACAGCATACACACAACAATTTTGTGTAAACGGTGTATTTTAGACTTTTGAGGTGGATATTTCTAGATCAAACAAAAATACTATCTTGCCAAAATGTATGCGATATGCATGAATACCGCCAAAATTATCAAAAAACGAAGAATGAAAAGTGTCTAAGATGCACCAAAAAGCCCTTAAGAGTTAAAATCTCACAATTCTAAAATAATAATAATCTGTTTCTTTTTTTTCAGATGACATTAGTTACATAACTAATATTGTTTCTTGAGGGGCAACATGTTAACGTTTTGCTGTGACGGTCGTTTATAACAGTATTTTATTCCTGGCACCTCGTCGATCATCCCTGTATGTTAACATGATGGTAATATGAGGGTTAAATATGTGTTTTATGACTTTAATCATAAACTACAGGATCATTCACTCACTTCTTTGACACTGTCTCTTACCAGGCGTGAGTCGTACAGGAGTCCTGAGTTTCCTCCGGGTGCTTCCTCCACTGCTACTTTCCGCGGCTGGAGAGGGCGTCACCTTTTCGGGCGCTGGTGGCGTTGGAGCTGACACAGAGTTATGAGTCCTCAGCGAGCGAGTAGACTCTGATGATAACAGAAGAGATAATCAATAAAGGAAATTAAGTGTATACCATGTCAGAACTTAAAACTCTTCGAACTAAACAAGCGGATCTGGAGCGATCATTTCGCTCTGACAAGGATGTAAAGGAAAGGAATTAGAGTTCTGTCGCATCCCAATTATTGTTTTTTTTTTTAAACTATTATCAATTAATTTGATCCCTGTTTGTTTTGTTTTTAAGTTTTTTGTTTGTTTTTGTTGTTTTTTTGTTTATTTATATTTAACAGAGTTGATTATAATGTATCACTTTATTTGTGAAAAAAGACAATAAATGCAGTTTAAAAAATAAATAAATAAATAAAAAAGCCAAAGTGACTTTTCTCAGCCTTGTGAAGCCCAAAACATGCTCGCTCCTGTCTGCGATTCTGATTTTTTTCCGATCTACTTCGTTCTGTTGGCCAATAAAGCGCTTAAACCTGCAAACTGCAGCTTTATTCACTCTGTCTGAACGTCTGATCTCACCTGCTGTGCTCTGTGTGCTGCTCGTGGCGTTATTCGAGGACGATGAGGAGGGCGGAGAGTGTGTAGAATGACGCGCCCCACTCCGTGTCCGGCCCGCGGCCGGTGTGTCTGCCTTCCCGTTGACCAGCTGAGGGGGCTGTTTGAGGGGGGTGCTCTGCCTCAGAGAGGAGGGCCGTGCAGGAGGTGGCGACGGCTCCTTTTTTGCGGTCACCCTGGATGAAACACGTCTCTTCCTCTCTGGACTAGACGGAGGACGAGAAGAAAAATAATCAAACCTGATGTACGGTCAGAGGGAGAAAAAGTCAAAATAAAACGTCTTCTACCTGGATGCAGTGCTGCTGGTTGGTGATTCGCTCCTCCTCCTCCTCCTCTTCATGGCGTGCCGTGTCTGTCTGTCTGTGGTGTGTCGTGTCTGTCTGTCTGAGCCCTGTCGGGTCAGTTTGTCCGTCAGGCCGTGGATGGCCTTGTAGTCGGCCAGGATGGAGCTGACGTGCTCCTCAAACAGTGCAGAGAGCCTCAGACTCATGCTGTAGATCTGGACACAATAACGGACTCACTGACTCCACGGTCACACAAGAAGGCCTGATGACTCTGTGTGTGTGTGTGTGTGTGTGTGTGTGTGTGTGTGTGTGTGTGTGTGTGTGTGTGTGTGTGTGTGTTGGTATAATTTATTTACCTTTTCTAAGATCAACTGTATGTTATGATTGAAAACGTATTTAAGTTGCTTGTATTTCATTTTGTACAAGCAATAGGACTATTATTTTTGAGTCTTGGCTGAAGTCTCATGTGAGTAATAATCACAACAGCAGCGAGGAGGCAGCAAGAGCGCACAATTTCATGCTCTGGTAAAAAAAAAATTTATGGAAGCATAATGGACTTTATTTGGATGTCGACAGTTATGAGAAACCTCTGAAGAATTTTCCCTTTTTTAGCAGCACGCAGCCTACGAGGTATTTTGTTTGGTGAAATGTTATTCTGCACACTGAGGGGGTTTTTACTTCACGTGTGCTGACTTGGCGTAACTATTATTTCCCATAAATTCTTCACAGTAAAAGTCCCTTTTAGTTTCTTTATTATAAAGCCTTAATTGTGATGCAGAAAAACGAGGAAATGATTTTTCATCATCAGTAAGTGAACACAGCTCTTACACATCTGAAACATGAAACTGTGAAATAAAGCAGATATTTAAAACAGAAACAAGGAAGCAGGAGAGAAACTAAAGTTCAAACCACAAAAGCACTGAAAGCTGGACTCAGACGTTTTAAAAGCATCTTTCTCTCTGGTCTCCTGCACAGACAGCTCAACATATTCAACACTGCTACCTGCTTGGAGGCGGTCAGGCACATGAGACGGTCCATCTGAGGCACAGCGTGCTAACACGGTGTTTACATTTCCCTTTTTATACTAGGGGTCGTTTTTTCAGGGCCGATACAGATACTGATTATTAGTACTTAATGAGATCCATAACCGATATTTTGAACAACAATATAACAAACTGAAACACAAAACTTTGTTTAAATGCCTTTTGCAGATGTTTAATCTTTACTGAAACTTTAAACATCAATTGCAGCAAATTCCCTGCAATGTTTTTTATAAAGTTCAGTGAAATTTTAAATAAAGAATGAATAAATGAAAATAGCTTCCTGTGGTTTTACAAAGTAAAAGTTCCTTCATGCTGACGCTTTCCTTGCATGTATTGCAGACTTCCTTCTCTGGTGTTGGTTGAGTGTAATACATATTTTTTAAAAAAAAATAATAATTTTATCAGTGATCATTAAAATAAAACGCCGATACAGATAATCAGCAAAATGCCAAATATTGGCCCGAATAATCAGCCAGGCCGATGATCTGTCAAACCCTAGTTTATACTGTGTATTTAGTTTTAAAGGTGGATTTGGAGAGAAGCTCCAAAAGCACCAGTAGTGAGAAAAACACTAGAATCACAGTGTGTGTGTGTGTGTGTGTGTGTGTGTGTGTGTGTGTGTGTGTGTGTGTGTGCGTGCGCGTGTGTATCTCACCCGAGACTTCTTACTGGGCGTGTAAGCTTTGGAATTGCTGAAAATGAGGCGGACATCTTTGCAGAGCTCGATGGGAGATTGGTACTTTCCTTCTTTGAGCGTGTTGAGGACGGTGCCGAAGTCCATCGGTGAGTCGACTATCTGCAGGTAGTCCTGCAGGAGGCAGACGGATTTTTCAATCAGTTTTCAAAAGGACTGAAGGAGAGAAAGACGGAGGAAAGGAGGCTGAAGAAGGAGGAGATTTCAGGGATCTGGGGTTTCACCTTCCTCTGTTGACAAGGAAACTGCAGCCGGCTGAAAGCTTGAGTCTGTTCACATTTCCTCCTTCACAACATTTAAGTCTTCATTACAGATGCTGAACAGACTGTTCTTCACACCCAACAACCCTTTTACCTCAGATAACTCTCCTTTTGTAGGTGCATTTTAGCCACCTGTGCCCCAAACTGACAGTTGAACTCGATTCAAGACCAAAAACTGAAAATGCAAATTAACACGAGCATAAAGGAAATTGAAAATGACATAAATTCAGATCAAATCCAGATGGGTTTAATTTGTTGAGCTCACAAAAAAAGCATTTCAATCCTGTCTGGAGCAAAGCACACCAAATAGAGAGATTTGAGGGAAACATGCCTTAAAGTACACTGAATACTTCAATAAAGAGCCGTGAGGACAGTGCCAAATGTCAGGTTTCGTGACCACACCAACTCATCATTCGCAAAGTCGAAAATGTTAAAATCCTTTGATTTGTTGAATTTCAAACTGCAAAAATAATGTATAAAGCAAGGAATTATCTAATTCTAAGAAATATTTGGAAAATGGAAGAGATGAAGGTTATAATTTGAGGGGAAAATTAAATTTAGTTTTTCAATTTGTGGAGCTAAACTGTGAAACAGCCTGAGAGTGAAGCTAAAGCAACATCCAAACATTTGGATTAAAAAAGGATTAAAGATATGATTTTCACAAGGTACAGAGATGAGGAGGCCCACAAACAATCAGCTGGTGTTTACATGGATTTATATTTAGAAAGGAATACGTGAAAATATGTAGATTGTTTATATGAATATAAATGGGACGTGAGTGAGTGTATTTATATTTTGTCTATGAATAGATTATTGTGGATCAGATATATTCAGAGAGAAATATTTATATAAAGGTGTGCATACGCCGGTTAACATGTGACATAATTAGGATTTTTATAAAGGAATTATTCATGATAATTTAATTAATGAGTAAGGAGGTAAGATTACACGAGTTTATACTTCATCTACGGTTCTTCTTTTTGTAAATTGGGGCAATTCTATGATGAAATTTATTCCTTTTTTTTTCTGTCATTCATATATTTCTTAAACTAATGTTTTTATTGTATTTTACATGTTTGAAATAAAGAATCAATGCACCACAGAGTCGGTGCACACGTACCGGGTACTCCTGCAGGTCCACAGGTTCTCTGAAGGGCTCCGAGTCTTCACACTGAAAGATGAGATCCAGCAGCTCCTTACAGCGTCCCCTCCACGCGTGAGGGTCGTATGAACGGGGTCGGGTTCGAAGCTGTCGCTGCGTGGGCCGGCGACCCTGCGACAAAAAAAAAAAAAAAAAAGGAAGACATATAAATGGAGGTAAATGTTGCAGCTGACACAAAACTGCCTCCTCTCCTTCAGCTGCTGGATTACGACATGTAAAAAAAAGCTGTTGTTATCAGATATTGTTACCTTATGGTTTCGTGTGGATGTTCCAGGAGTGTTGGTGTCCTCGTCCTCCTCTTCATCATCCTGCACAGAAAGGAAAAGGGGAGTTAAATAAAGGGAACGTCTTAAAGTGCTTAGTATTTCACCTAACGGGCGTAGCTTTGCCGGATGCAGCGGAGCACGTTTCGGTAAGTCCTGTGGGTTTCTCAGCTCGTGTTCTGAACGCACATTCATGCATGCATCATGAGATCAGTTTATCTGATACATGAAGGTATACTCAGGTTTTCCTATAATGTGTTTAACTGTTATCACACCTTTGTATCTTGAAATTGATAGTTTAGCTTAAAAAGTTAGGACAGGGATCTTCTGATGCCAGATACAACAATTAAATCAGAACTGAGAGCCCTGTTTTTGAGTAGATTGTTATTGTTGGACATAATTTACTTACAAATGTAAGTTTGAGTATATTTTAGCACATATTTTCCAGTATAATGTTGTGATGATCTGAGAATTTATCAGGTAAAAGTCATCTGAAAATGTGCAGGTGAGTCTTGTCTTGGTCGCAGTCGTGCCGCAGCACAAGGAGCAAAAATCTAAGTGTATCTCTGTAAAACAAGTATCACAAAAAATAAAAATCATGTGAGGTCCTCTGTAGGTTTAATCTTAGGCTTAAGGCAAAGATTAGTTTTATAAACAAGTATTTTGGTTGTGGCTTTGCTGTCTTGTCTGAAAAATTGATAAGACAATTCCCAATGCGACCATTTTTGCAACACAGGACGAAAGGCACCAAGTTTTTAGGGAAACCCTTAAATTAAGGTAACACATGTTGTGCTCTACAGGCCGCTCTGACATAGAATATTTCATTATTTTAACTCAAAACTGTCGTTCAGATGCGACATAACTTTTATGTGTAACAGAGTCTTTGAGCTGCTGTTTGACCTCAAATAAAGTGAAAATCAGCTAAATGTAAAAGCAGTAAGTTACCTTATTTGATACAAATTACATTATTATTACTGTCGCTCAATGTGAAATCATGTGATCAAGTTCAGCCATTAATTATTGTAAAAAAAAACAAACATGTAGCGCAAACACACCTCATCCTCAGAGTCAGAGAAGGTCGCCTTCTTCATGGTTTTGTAGAGCGGCATGAGGTCTGTCAGACTTTGGTCCCTAAAGAAAAAACAGAAGAGAGCAGAAATTACTTTAATGCTGCAAATGTTGTGATAAAAAAACAGAAAATAACCTTAACGGTTAACCAGAAGTTCCTTGATTACTGTTTTTCTCTTTGTTTCATTAAGAAATGAAACTGAACTGGTTAATAAACATTAGTTGCGACATTATTTTCGAAAACTACATTCAGAATCAATGATTCTGTACTCACTTAATGAACTGCAGCATGAGGTCAGAGACAAACTTGGCGGTGGTGACGATGAATGATCCGGGCTCGTTGAATGTTTGGGCGTTGTGTTCGATATAACGAACCTCCCACATCAGCGAGGACAGTCGTCTGAGGAGGAAAAACAAATGTGGTGAGTGTGTGCTTCATCATATCATACACACACACACACACACACACACACACGGCCTGACGTGGCGTACCTGTAGAAGTGGTTGACCAGCCTCTGTCGTATGGTGCTGAGGTCCGTGACGTAGGCGACCACCGTGCAGTACGTGGGGTACGCCTGCAGGTCAACTGGAAAGGCAAATGGTGCTGCCACATCTGAGGATAAAAGACAAGATGATAAACATGTAGAGAGGATTATTTACTAGAACACATTTATTATAACAACCAATGATTCAGTAACACACTGAACAACGCTTGATATCTATATGATGTACGTCTCCTTCAAAATAAAATAATCATCATGTTGAGTATTACAACAGCAATTTTTGTCGGTCTTATACCGAACAGATTTTCATGTCAGAATAAACTCATGAGATGTGAACACTCTTGTGATGGTTTGATGTAAGTTGGTCATTAAACTCTCTCTAATCTGTTTTAAGTTGATCTTTTTCTCGTCTTCACGTTCTGACAAAATCAAACATATTATTGTACATTTTTTTTCTTGGCTCATGCAAATACTGAAATTCAATGATGTGAACAACAACAACCAGTAGCTGCGCTCTCTGCAGCGCCAAACAGGAAGCAGCAAACTGGGTAGACAGTAAACATGGAGGGAACTCGGCGGAGGTGCAAGAAAATGAACAAGTTGGAGAAACTGGTGGAGTTGTGGAGTAAACAAGAGTTTGTGTTTATTTCAGTGTATCAAATTCATCAAGCAGCACTTATTTTAGTGAGAATTTTTAATTTTTGAAGTGGTTCGCCTCTCGTTCCCGCAGTCTCCTCTCATTAGAGAAGTGCAGCTGACCAACAGAGGCTGGCAGAGAGCTGAGCCGACAAAATCCAGAACATACAGTTTGAAACAGTTCGTCTCTTTGAACTTTCTGATGCCGAAATTTACAAGAATACTGTCGTCATATGAAGCCTTTTATCTTGTGTTTCTAGAGTTGAGTGTTTCTGCAGAATCATGAGGAACTGTTAATATGTCATATTTCTTAAAGGGAGTTTGGTGTGATATTTTCCACCAGGAGCAGGATGGGAAATCATTTTAAAAAGAACCTAGTTGTATCATGCAAAAACTGACGCTGCGAGATCCAAAGGCTTTGCAAAATCTTAAACTGTGTGATTGAAAACTCACATGTACGGTCTTCTGGTGTTTGGTAGGCATTAGGGATGACAACTTGTAGAAAGTTACTGGTTGTGTTTAAGTCGGTGTGCGTTTAATACATCAACCAGCACAATTTTTGAAACCTCTAATTTCCAATGTCACCTCCCACCAAATGGCATAGCTAACTAACGGAGGCTGGTCGTAAGTTGTGGTGCAAAATCCAAAATTGTAATTTCTTTGTTTAAATAGTTTATCTTTATGGATTATATTGATGCCGAATTGACAAGAATTCTGTCGACACATGAGACCTTTTAATATGTGTTTCTAGAGGTTTGTGTTATTGTTAATATGTCACATTTCTTAAGGGGAGATTGATGTGATATTTTCAACCAGGAGCAGGATGGGAAATAATCTCAAAAATAATCTAGTTGTAGTGTTGCAAATACTGGCACTACAGGAGACAGGGTTATAGTGTGTGCCTAAAAATTCACTGTCTTTAGATGTGAAATTTTAGTTGAAAGTCTTTTCAAAGTCTTGTGTATTGTCGGCATAAGATGCACCTAAAAGAGTTAATAAAATCCAGTCCTGTAAAGCAGCTGCAGCATGAGGCGTAGGAGTAGCAGAGAGAGATCTTAAGGGATTAAGCGTTCTGTTTGTTTTTATGTGTCTAATCCCCAAATTGTCACTAGAGGGAGCCCTTATACCAGCTTCCCCCCCGCTGGGAGGATTGCAGTAATACAAAGCTTTTCCCTAATATGACATTACATCACTTAACAGGAATTCAAGCACCTCAATATGTGGCTCAACATGTTAGCAGCTTATTCCTTTTTAAACGTATGAGTCGTGGCCCCGCTGGGCTCACGCTGGCGAGCTCAGAGCGCTGACTCATGTTGTGTGGAGTCATGCCGCCGCCGCTTTACCAGAAATGTGGCTCAACTTCTCGTCCCTGCTTACATGACACAAGGGGTGTGTTTATTCACAGGGGTTTGATGACGACGTACCGAGCGTGCAGAGCTGGTCGATGGCTTTGATGATGCGCTCGCACTCCTCTGCGCGTGTGCGGCAGCCCCATTCCCCGTCCAGAGGGACGTACAGCAGCTCCTTCTGTTCTTCTTCTATCAGCGGGACGCTCATGCCCAGCTCTTCCGGGAACGTGGCTGCACGGGAGAGAACAGCAACGGAGAAAAGTTGAAACTGTAAATTAATTAAATTGGAATAGTTCAACCCTTTGAAACCTGAGCAAAGTGATTTGATTACTTTACAAAAACATGATGTAGAGAATTACTTTAAAAATGTCTAAAAAAGGTCCAAAAAACTATAATTACCATAATTATTTGTTCAAAACCATGTTACAGAATTATTATTATTTTAAGCACTTTTTAGCTAAATTCTTTGTTTTTTATTTATCTTTCGTTTTGGTAATTTTTTTGTAATTTCTTGTAATTTTTTGCTTGTTTTGGCTAATGTTTAGGATATTTGGACATGGCCTAAAAATTTGCAAGAAGTTGGTTAAAAGAAACTAAACAATTCCCACAAATAAGCAAAAAAATAAAAAGTAAAACAAAGTCAAATGATAAAAGTGCTGAAAATAAAAAATAAACATACATGTATGTTTTTTTCCTGTAACATTCATCCCTTTCTTTTTTAAATTTTACCCCCTTTTTTAAACTAATTTTCAGGTAATTCTCGGGTCACCTTTTTCTATTTTCTTGCAATTTGCTGGACGTTTCTTGCAAAGTTGCTGATTGCATTTTTCCCATGTTTTCAAAAGAAATAAAACCAATTTCTTTAGGTTTTAAAGGGTTAAAGGGATGGTTTGGGATTTGTGAAGTGGGGCTGTATGAGACACTTATAATAATAATAATAATTTTATTTATAGAGAGCTTTTCAAGGTAACCAGACACTTTACAAAAGTCAAAAAAGTATAGTCCTTGTATCACATACAGCAGCTGGTGGTCTACTTAGACTGATGTAGATGTTTTCGGTGGGCCTCTTTTAAAGTATTAAAATCCGTTTTGATGTCAGCCTCTGTGGGACTGCGTCTGTTTCTGCAAACCTGGAGCACCGAACACCAGCTACTGTATGAAATATACTGACTATACATAAGTATCTCACTGATGTCGCTCCGGGTTTGAAAGGGTTAAATGTGTGTGTGGGTGTGTTCGAGAGACTTACCATCGTCAGGGATGGGCTCCATGTCCCAAGGACTCATCTTCTCTGTGTCTCCATTATCCCAGCTGGAGGGGAAACAGTGTTGACATGAATCATCAGCATCATCACGTTGTGTTTGTAATTTCTCTTTTTATTTGCACAGGTGACGCGTGTCGCCCTCGCTGACGCTCTCCTCCAAAAGTGGGTGTTATTCTCTTAACAAGGTTTTTTTAAATAACGCGTGACCTTAAGCGCTCGCTGTTGACGAGAAAAACTAACTCACACAGACAATATGCTGATTAACGTTTCCAATTGGAATGTCACCGATAATGAAAGTTGAGCAAAACAAAGGGCAGTGTTAGTTGGCGTTGCTGTAAATGTCATATTCAAACTGTCATCCATGATTGTTTTATAAAATTTCCTGAATGATTTAAGCCATGAGGTGTTTGTGCAGTTAATGAGTGTTTTGAGAGGATGTGTCAGATGCCTGGAGTTTGTCCGATTCGACAAATTACCGTTACATGTTAAGTTTCCATGAAACACTTTTCTTTCTGTCAGTGTGGAAGGTCAGGTCTTAAAACCCGCTCAGTGCCAGCAGGTCTCACCAGGAGAAGTGAAATGTTCGGGAGTGGGAATCACGAATTGGTTTCAAATGGTCTGATCCATCATAATAGTATCCCGACATTATCAATTCCTTTTATCAGTTCTGGTGCATTTTTCTGACAGTTGCACTTTGCAAAACAATCCAGGGTGCGTACAGGTTTCAGACCGGCCTACCACCTGTATAAACAGAGTTTAATGCAGAGAAGGCCAATGTGACAGCTACAAATGTCTATTTAATTTTTAATGTTTACATGTTTTTTTAGTTGACAGTTAAATTTCCCTTCGGGGATTAATAAAGTATCTTCATTATCATTCATTCAATCATTCAGAAAGGCCTACCACCTACATAAATAGAGTCATATGTGGAGTTGGTCATTTTATCAGGGACAAATTATCAGAATCGCCTACCACCTAAAAAAATAGAGTTAAATGTAGCGTAGGTCAATTTAAAATGAAAAAATGTCTATCAGAATGGCCTACCACCGCTCTAAATAGAGTTAAAGGTAGCTTAGGTGAGCTTAGATTGTGCAGGGCTTTGATCAAACCTGCTTTTTTTAACTGTGCATCTCTGAAAAGAGTAAATCAAAGCTGTGATCGTACCAGACGTTGTAGCACTGAAACAGGCTGTCGGGATACTGAGGCTGGTACGGCTCCTGGCTCTCGATGGTCCCAAACCACCAGGCGTCATCAATCACTGACCGAAACCTGTCACCTGCGCACACATCACAGTTAGGTCAGATCTTTACGAGAGAACAACAGTCGACTGCAGAAAGCGAGCTGGAAACAAGCAAGAAAAAAAAAAATCGGCTGACCGATACTCCACTGCCTCTTTCTGGCGTTGTCAAACTGCTGCCGCAGAACCAGGAAGTCGATTACATCAGGCATGTCGTGGTACCTGCAACGAGACAAAAATGAAGTCATTAAAACTGCAACAAAGCACGGAAATAAAAAAAAAAACTAAACAAAATAAACAGAATAACAGATCAAAAACAAAACTGAAAGTAGCAGTTTAGCATTCCCATAACAGTCTCTGCTTTATAATATCAGTCAAGATTTCTAAATTAAATGTTTTATAGCTACTGTCTTGTCTTGAGTTGAGATGAGAATTAATTAAGTAAGAACTGTTCATATTTATAGTGAGCAGAGGGAGCCACAGAGTGCTTAAGAGAATACATTCAAACTCTGTCGGCACTGAAAACCTGCATATTGCTGGAAAGAAAAACACTGAAAAAGTTCAGTGAAGAATAGGACATTTTGGTCAGACCTGATACCCTGGAATCAGCAACTACCCTGACCTTATTTACCTGACCTTTCTTATTATGTCTATTTTATGTATTTATTTATTCATTTATTTGTATTTTATTTATTTATTTTTAAATTGTATTTGTATTCTATTTATTTATTTTTAAATTTTATTTCTATTTTATTGGAATTTTTCCTTATTTATTTAATTATTTTTTTACTTATTTTTTTCTTATTGTCTCTTCTTATTTTTATTGCTAGGCATTGCCTCTACTGCTGTTCTGTTTTTCATTATTATATTTGGTTTGGTTTTCTGTTGTTTTCCAATTTTTGCTGTGCTTTTCTGCTGTTTCGTGATTTCACAAGAGGATGGGGGTAGGAATGAATGAGGTTTGTGGTTATGATAAGTCTTTGTTAAAAATTTAAAAAAAAAAAAATCTGTTTTCTATGTTCTCTATGTACCACCTCCTCGTTTCAATAAAACATTGAAATATAAGAACAGGATGTGTTACACTGTAGCATATTTAGTAATGTATCATATACTAAGAGCACGAGTGCCGCGATGAATCACAAACATGCAGTTCGGGTTTGTTTGCAGGTACTTTTGTATCTGTTGTCTTTGTCAAAATAGTAGAGCTGTATCACATGATGCATACATTTATTCTTTATTAATTCATTCATTTATTTTATTTTATAGGTTAAGGGAATGTCAAATATGTGTTAGATTTGTTATGATGTCCTGTTGTTGTTGTTTTATTAAACCTGTCTTTCATTGCCCTGATATTTGTGTGTCGTGATATTGACCACGGTTTTGTGTCAAAAATAAAAAAAAACCCAATTTGTCCAAAAAAAAATAACAAAGGGTTCGTTTTCAAAAATATTTTCATTTTCACTTTTTTTCCCCTAAATTATGTTTTTGTGTGTTCAAGACAGAATATCAGTCAAAGTGGTTTTTGGTTGTTTTGATAAGATATGTCAAAGTTTTAAAGCTTTTTCTTTTTTGGCGCGCTCAAAGAAATATCAGTCACACTGGTCGTTTATTCATGTTGAGAAAGGCTCTTATCTGTTTTTGCAAACGAACTCTTCTTAAAAGTGAATCATCAGAAAGCGGCCGACTCTCTGAAGCTCTTGTGGATTCGCAGCGGGATGCTTACTTCATAGAGAAGGATCCTCCGGTCAGTTTGCCGGTGTCGGGGTCCAGGAAGGACAGCTTCAGACAGCACAGCGTGGGCAAGCCGACCTCATACTTGATGCCGACTATCTTCATCAGTTCCTGCTCCTGAACACCACCAAGAGAAGAACAAATTATTCTAAATGATGCAACTAATTACAACTAACTAATGGTATCAATATTTGGGTTGATACAATTTTAAACACAGATTTGGTGCTAAATCAAGCTATTTTTGATCACTTGAGTTTTGATAAAAACGTCCACATTAAGGCACCAAAACCTTGAAAAACCTTGGAGATTTCTATAAGAATTGCTATTTTTGAGCGATTGTAGATGTTGCTGAGAAAGCATCTTATTGTTAATATACCCATGAAAGCCGGACATCCTCTCAATGTTTGAGGTCTAGTTGTTGGTTGTAAATTTTCATGAGGCTGTGATTATCTTACAGGTCACAATAGGTCATACTATACAGTATACATTGAATACAGTTGCCTCATTCAATCCACAAGAGTCTCCGCTTATCAGTTATATCCAATTTATGTAATTTCACGGCTGTTTATGGATGTCAGTATGCAGAAATACTTAAATACAAAATAAAATCTGTACTGCATGAGAAAAACTGCATGACTGTGGCCGTAGGGCAAATATGGCTTTAAAACAGTATGACAATATTTTTAGGCTATAACATGAAACATGACATGTATCTCAATATTTTGAAATCTACTCTAACTACTTTAAACTACTAAAATAGAAAATTATTAAATAAACTACAGTTACAAATATGTTAGCTACTGCAATAAAATAAAGTGACATAAAGCACTGTTATAATAACGTTTAATAAAATATTGTTATGATGTAAATAAAGTATAAAGTTTAAAAGTGAAATAAAGTATTGTTATGATTAAATAAATCAAAATGGAACCCATGGTGCTTTTATTTTTGAAGGACATGGCTCGCTCAGGCAGGAAGTGTTGATGATTTTGCTGCGAACGCGAAGTTTCCCGTCAACAGTCGGATGTTAGCAGAGAGTTAAACTGTAACTGCAGTATGAGGATTCATCCACTGCAAGATGGAAACAAACTAACAGCTCTCCAGCTCATATATTGCAAAGATTTCCATGTTGCACTGGTGCTCAGTGGTTGCAAAATGTGACTAAATAATCGCGTTTGGAGCTCTGCAGATAGAAAAACACAAAGCCTCACCTGCTCACACTACCACTCGTTAAGTTAAACTGTTACCTCAGCGCCGTTAAACGTGATGATTTATTTCCTCTAAACTGGAAACAAACCAACTTTGCAGTTCATATATTAATAGTATTTTGAAGTCATAGTGGTGCTCCGTGGTCGCAAAATGTGACTTTACAGTCACAATTGGAGCTCTGCAAAAGCCCTGCTGTTTGTGTGTCTGTGAGAGGCAGAGAGCCATAAGAGAAAGAGGGAAAAACAAAACGCCAAAGCGAGACTAATGCCGTTGGTTAAAAAAACTACGAGACAATTTATACTTGATGTTTGGGATGAAGTTATTTTATAAATTGCACATGGAACAAGCTGCAGTACTTTGAGTATATCCGATTTATCGCCCAGCCCCAGTGGGACCAACATAAAGTTGGCATGTCTGTAAAAGGGAGACTCATGGATACCCACAGAACCCATTTTCATTCAGATACCTTGAGGTGAGATTTTAAAGGATCACGGCCGGTACCAGTGGATTCCTAAAGTCTTCTAGTTTTTGTGTGAAACCAGTAAAACTCAGCCTGCTTCAGCCTCTAAAAGACAGTAATGTGAGCCAAGATCACCAGCGTTCCCGCAGCTCTCTAAGGGTTAAACATAGTTCAAGCCCTCGATTGATAGATTTTCTTTTCAGTGAGGTGTGTTATGTAGCCTGAGCTCTTTCAGTCGAGCAAAAGTGAAACTGCAGAGAGTTATTCTTCAGTTTTGCGACGCCTGTTTGTCCAAATTACAATGAAAGATATAGAAGAGAACACTGCATTTCAAACGCTACAGGCAATACAATCACAAAGATGCACACCGTGCCTGCAATGCATTGTGGTTCGCCGTCTGCAGAGAAATCACTATTTCTGCCTCCAAACATGAAAAAGAAAAAAGTAAAAATGCAATCCCATAAGCTCTTACTTTAAAGTGTTGAAGTGTCTGATGTTTTTTTTTCCTTTCTTAAATCTTTTAAAGGCAGTTTCATATACAGGAATGAAACTCTGCAGCGGAAGTATATTTTTAGGACGGAAAAGGGATTTAAATCAACATGAAAGTGAAACCAGACAGGTGTCTGTGGTAAAGACGAAATACAGGCAAGAGCTTTGCAAGCTAAAGACCATGTGTGTGTGTGTGTGTGTGTGTGTGTGTGTGTGTGTGTGTGTGTGTGTGTGTGTGTGTGTGTGTGTGTGTGTGCGTGTTGTTAATAATGAAACAACAGAGAGTGATTGCATCATTGTAGCTTGCAACTGTGTAGCAATTCCTAAGAACTGCTGTGTATTTTCTAATGAAGATTTTTAGTCATTCTTTATCTCCATTACTCACATTTTTGGCCCTTAATCTTGAAACAGCCTTAAAAGATGAACGTAACAGAAAATGTTTTTCACAGTGATTTTCTTTTTTTTTTTTTTTTTGTTTTTCTTTTTACCCCTTTAAACCCGAGCAAATTCACCTAATGTCTTTCAAGAACATGGGAAGGCAATGATTAGCAAGGAATTAGTTTTAAAAAAATACAAGATAATTATCTAAAAACACACAAAAAAATGGAAAAGAAAAATGGTAAATAATAAATAATTAATTATTTCAGTTAAACAAGCAATGATAAGGCTCATAAAAAGTGCTACAAATGTAATGTTGTTAACTTTTATTATATAATTATAATTAAATGACTATTTTCAAATATTTTTCTCTCTCTTTCATCTTATTTATTCAATTATTATTAATTTTCAGTTTATTTTCTTTGCTTTTTCTAATTCCCAGGACATCCCTTGTCACGTTTCCTGTTGCCTTTAACACCATATTTTGAAAGGACATCAAATCAATTTAAACTACTGTAGCTCCTCTGTGTGAAGACTATTGATTCCTGTTACATGGCTCTTCTGTTATTCTTATGAAGGGCTCCTCCTCAGCGGTTGTGTGCCCGCAGATAAAGAGACAACAGAAATCTCGGGATACGTTGGGATCTAAAGAGCACGTCGCTCTTCAGAGAGTCTTAAATCCATCTTTGTCAAACTGTTCCTTACCCGTAGCTCCATCTTGTGCCAAGGCTGCTTCTTAGGATTGATGCTGTAAATCTTTTTCTGTTTGGCCATCTCCACGTAGGCTTCATGGCCCTGTCTGAAGTAGTATACCTGCACACACACATCAATATAAATACACCACAGAATTTTCTGATGCATGATGTATATTCTTCTGGGAGGTAACTCTACTAAAAAATATAAAGTCAGTGTGCTTCCTCTATTATTGTGTGCAATGGCCGCTGCAGCCTCCTGGGGCCGCTAACTCTGCTGCAGACTGCTCTGGTTGCTATGTAAAACACGAGCCAGTGTTTTGGTGCGAGCAGACATGTGCGGGCCATGTGGTGCGGACAGTGTAACAGAAACAGCTGCCGTGTACCTCGTCCCCCATCTGGGGTATGTAAGGACATCTGCGGGGGACCGTGTCTGTGATCCAGGCTGAAGGAAGCCACTCCTCCAGAGTTAGCCCTTGCTCCTGAAGGTCTGTCCTCTGAATGACAAACAACAAAACAAATTCTCAATTAGAGGGGCACTCTGAGAGCGCAGACCACCAAGGCCAAATGCCCCATCTCACGATGACGACAATAGAGAAAAATAATCTGTGTATCCGCTCTGTAGTTCAGATCTGCTCCAAAATTTAATGTGTTCATTTTTAATCACATTTTCTGTTTTATTATTTTGTATTTTGAGAGTTTTAAGTTCATATTGACATATATATTAATATTTTTGTGTTCATTACTGGCTGTGTGCAATATGTGTTTTTATTACTGGGTGAGTGCAACAGGTGTTGTATGCAATGTGTGCACAATTTGTATTAAGTAAAACTGTGACTATGTGCAGTTGCATATCTGGTGTTTTTGAAAATTTGGGGCATATTTACCCCCCTTTCCGAGAAGCATGATATGGTTGATACCATTAGATTCATTAAGTTTTCTAGTTTTAGATGATACCTGTATCATCACTCTAGCTTTAAACCTCAGCCCTGTGCAGCCTCTTCAGACAGAGGTGTCAGCTGGCGAAGAAGTTAAAAAAAAGGGCTAAATAGCCAAGATGACATCACAATTTAAAATCTAGGAACTGAGCAGGAAATTGTGGGCGTGGCCAGCAGGATTAACACGACTGTGCATATTTAGTACATATTCGTATAAAAGTAAACCTGCACCATTTTGGAGATCATATTCTAGTTATCATAATACATCTATGAGACACAAACACAAGTACCGACCTGCAACCAGACCGTCTACCGCAACAAAAAACAGAGAAGCTCAGATTACAACTCACACACATACATAGGGAGCGAATACAGCAGCAAATAGTTGTTTGCTGCTGTATTAAAGATCTAAATATCATATACAGCTCCTTTAAGAATAAAAGTAGTAATTTTGGAAAACTGCCACTTTGACATTAAGCATGCAAAAAAAATTGCATGAGAAACTTTGAAATCTTTCAAATCTATGCATAAGTCACATAAAAACCTAATATTTAATCTGAACACTTTGGGTAATAACTCTGAATCTATGATGTTACTCCTGACGCAGCAAGGAGGAAAAAATATTTTGTTACAGGCATTAAAACTAATGACTAACCTTCCTTTTCTCCTTTGGCTGCTTCTTCTTTGGTAATGCGCCGTCTTTGTCCACTTTGTCTTTCTTTCTCTCCTTCTTCCCATCCCTCTTCTTCTCTCCGTCCTCCTCTGAGCCGCTGCTCTTCTTTTTCACTTTCACGCTCTTCTTGGGCGGCTCAAGGTTGATCCCCGCGTCCGCCGTCCAGTCGGAGTAATCACTGGAGTAGTCACTGCGGACGCATCGCAGAGAGAAGATTAAACACACAGCTGCTTGTGTTTACGTTTATGTGCATATAGCAGAAAGTTGATATGATAAATGTGCGTTAAACACCGTTAATATCTCACCTTGAACTACTGTGGTCGTCTGGCCAGGGCTCCTTCTGCTCCTCGTCCTTCTCCTCCTCTGAGGAATGCCCGTTGATTTGCCGTACCTCCACCTCTCCCTAAAAACAAACATCATTTAAAGTTAACACTTTAAAGATAAACAAAAAGACAAACAGAATCAGTGCAAATGAAATACATCAAGAAAGGTAATAAAGAAGAAGTCTGTATATCACAGTAACATTTGTGAGCGGAGAAGTTTAGTGTGCTTTTACGGACATTAACAAGAGATAAATGGAACTGAGCCGAGCTACATTAATTTAACCCTTCAATGCTAAGCCCATATCTATTGTTGTCAAAGTGGACATAAAGTTTATTACACTGTTGGACTGTTTTAAAGGTAGAGACATGCCATATCTTTGACTTCTCAATTGTGTACGCTACATTGTTTCCCATTAATAACTACAGTGGGAAGCCATAGTGTAATTTGTCCGGCCATAGTCATTAAAATATACACAGCGCTGGGTTATTTATAGCACAGCAGCGGCAGAGAGGAGCAGCAACATCACGTGCATTAAAAGTAAAACGAAACTGTTATTTCTTCTTGGCCAAAAACTCGCTTTCACTTGCAAAAATGTGCAAATATCTTGTGTCATCCATCGATCAGACTGAGCTCCGTTTTCAGGAACATCATCTGCGTCGAAGATGAGTTTCAAGAAGCGTTTAGCACACAGCTCCCCGTAAAGTTTACAACGTATACATTTAAAACAGGGCGGTAACAGTGTATCTACCTCTGAGGTGCTTTCATCGTCATCGGCAGCCTCGGCGCTCTGGCGGCTCGTCTCCTCCATAGCAGCACGCGTTTGGTAGCCGTGGTTACCCTGGCTCCTCCTGCCCTCGTCAACGGACTCTGATGTCGGATGAACCTGAGAGATAATTCAACAACTTTTTAAAATTACTCCTTTGACACCTTTAAATAAGTTTTCTTGTGTCACATTCAGACACCTTTCACGACCCATTTAACCCTTTGAAACCTGAGAAAATTGTTGTTTTTTTTAAAACATGGAAGAAAAGGAAAAGACCAACTTGGCAACAAATGTCCCATAAATTGCAAGAAATTATTAAACAGTGATGAAGACAATTAGATATAAAAAAGGAAGGACAATTATTAGAAAATTGTCAAAAACTATGGAAAATAGGGTGCCGGGTAGCTCAGCTGGTAGTTTGGTGGTTTTTAGAGGCTACATGTCGTCATCGCAGCAGCCTCACGTTTGAGTCAGAACATCAGCCCGCTGCTGCATGTCATCCCCACTCTGTTTTTTTTAAAGATATTTTTGGGGGCTTGTTTGCCTTTAATTGATAGGACAGCACAAATATGAAAGGTGGAGAGAGAGAGGGGGTGACATGCAGCAAAGGGCTGAGGCCCTTACACTTTTCCTGTCATCTCTCTAGCTATCCTATCAAATAAAGAGCATACAAGTCCAAATAAAATAATTTTTTTATATTATATAAAAATATATTTAAAATCATTATAATTATATATTTAAAATTATGTTACAGAAAAAAATATGTATTCATAAATTTATTTCATTTTCTGCACCTTTTTGGTGTCATTTGTTTTCGGGTTTGTTTTTGCTCATTTTCAGGTCATTTTCTTGTAGCTTTTTACGAATTTCTTGCTATTTATTGGGCCACGTGTCGTTGTCTGATGCTCTTTGCCTTCTCCTCATATATTTCAGAGAAATCAAACCAATTTGCTCAGGTTTCGAAGGGTTAACTAAAGCTCTGTGTCTAACAGAGCCGGGAATAAAATACAGAAAAATAATTTCATTCCCATAAAACAATAATGTGTGTTTGTGTGCGTTAATTCACTCACCCTGCTCTCCTTGGGGAGCGAGTGGATGGTGCGTCTCCTCCTTTCTGACTGATAAATATTGATCTCCTCCTCGCCTTTGGCCTCACGCCAGTTCACCTGTCTCCTACACGATAACACGCCGAGTCATGACATGCGTTAATACACTCACTCCCAAAAACACGTTCCTCTCCGTGACATCGGCGTTGTGTGTTACCTGACGGAGGCGTCCTCCAGCTCGGGGACCAGCACCCTGCGGCTCCAGGCCACCAGGTCGCCCTCTGTGGCCATCTGGCTGCGCGGCGCGTTGCTGTGCATCTGGCGGACGCCCTCGATCTGCCCGCTGCGACGCAGACCCACGTTGGGCGGGGAGTGCACCTCTGTGGGCGAACCCACTGATCCTGAGGGACAGAGATGAGGGGAAAAATAAAGCTTTCACCTTGAACATTTAAGTGACTCACCTGCTCCACAAGTTAACCCTTTGAAAAGTGAAGCGACATCACTTCTCGTGCTGCTATCAGACACCTTTTACAAATATTTGAACCTCTGAATCCTGAGAAAATTGGTGTAATTTCCACAAACTGAAAGAAATAGGTAGATTTAAAAATGTATTTTTAAAAAACTATGGAAAACTGTCTGGGGAAAGACGTCTATGGGAAACAAGAGAAAAGCTCGGGGAAAAAACTATATTTATAATTATAAAAATTACACATTTAAAATTATATTACAGAATTATGTTGTATGTCCTGCTTTCTTTTATTTAAAAAAATAATAATTTCAGGTGATTTTCTTGGGTTTTTTTTTACTAATTTCTTGCAAAATTTTTGGTCATTCTTCTTTTGTTGTTCATTGCCCTCTTTCCATGTTTTTAAAAGAAATCAGGCCAGTTTACTGAGATTAAAAATGTCAAAGAAAATCTTAAAAGGCCAGCTTAACTATTTGAAATGCTACTGCATGTTTTGATTGAAATATGCCAATACTTGATTAACCCTTTAAAACTGGAGCAAATTGGCTGGATGTCTTTTAATAACATGGGGATTACATGTAAATTAGTAAAAAGGAAAAAAAGAAAGAAAAATAAAGTAAGACAATACATAAATGACCAGAAACAAGAGTTTTAAAATATAATAATTCCGTAGTATAATTTAAAATATGCATTATTAATATTATATTACAAATATAGTTTTCATCATTTGAGCAGTTAAGCTAAAAATTCCTCCCTAATTCAGATTTTTTCAGGTACGTTTAAGCATGGCATTTTGTTTTGTCTCAGTTAACCACCTCTTCAGTAACAACAGACACAGCCGTCGTTGATCCAGTCCTCTCCTTGAATGCATTTGAAAAAAAGCTCATTTCATCCCTGAACAGCATGGTGCTGAATTCACTCATGTTCACATATCATGTTAATACCAACACCTTAACGTGCCTTATCAGTGACAGCAGGTGACTCAAATCATCTAAAAAGTAAATCAGAAGTTTTAAAATAAAGGCTGAAAGGCTGCAGCTGTTGATTATCTATTAATCTGTCAGTTATTAATTATAATATTTCCGTTGCCATTTCTAAAAGCCCAAAGCAGCATCTTGAAACCGCTAATTGTGTCTGAGCAGCAGTTAAAAAAAAAAAAAAAACTCAAATATATTCAGTTTACAAAGACATGCCAAAGAAAAGCAGTAAATCCTCACATCTGAAACCAGCAAATATTTGGTATTTTTCCTTGAAAAGAGACTAAAACCATTAATCATTCGACAAAATAGTTGCTGATTATATTTGTGTTGACAGACTAATTAATTGTTTCAGCTCTAAAAATGATTAATTGAGTAGGAGATACAAAGAAAGACAAGAAGAAACAATGAGCTAGCAGGGAGTCAGTTAATGAGTTAATGATATTGTATCTGTAAAATCTAATGTAATTCATGTATTGTACGCTTTATACAATAATAGACACTCATGATTTTGTAATTAGGAAGGCTGTTTCTCTCTGTTCAATAAAAGCAGCTGCATGCAGGCAATTACTTCTCTTAGTGTTTGCTGATGTTACTTCGGAGCACCAGAGCCACAGACACACCAGTGATTTCGTCCTCTCTACACTGACTTTTTAAAATGCTTTCTATGGTGCAGATTTTTCAAACTTCACTTACTTGGTTTCTGAGTCAACAAGTGAAACCTAACGCTCTGAAAACATTGACATTTTCTGCTCAGCTCGTGCACGCACATTATTGCTCTGTGTTATAAGCATGAGCCAGAAACAATAACAACAAAGACAGACTACCGCTTTGTTTCTGTTTTGTTTGCACTGCTTGGTTTAATACACAGAAACTTAGTATTTCTGCTAAGAATGCCCTTTGAAAGTCAGAGGCTCAAATCTTCAGTCGGAGACGCTCAGTCGACTGAGATTTTCTGTGCAGTGTGCTGGGGACGTTTTGGTCACCATTTTTTGCTGCCGAGTGAGTGCTCCTTTCTTTCATGCTTCTCTTTGCAGCTGCAGACAGGCAGGCAGCAGCACAGAGTGAGAGAGGCCGCATCGTAAGGTAAAGAATTTTAAAGTTTGTGGATTTTGTTGATATCTAGTGTACGTAAAAAATGTTGTTGCTCATTTACGACCTTTCGTGCGTTTAGCTTATTTACTATATGACTCACTCTAAACATCCCATGGAGCCCGATCTGATTTTAAAACTGTGTATGAGAAACAAAACAAATTGACGACAAAATCCGATTCGTCTGGCATAATTCTGGGTCGGGTGCAGCCCTAATATACGCAACACTTCAAGGACAAACATTTTTGCCCCACATCAGCATCCATAGTTTTAAGTCCACCAAAGACGATGGTTCAACCAGCAGATGGCGGGACAGTTAGAGAGTGGGATTGTTGTCAATAAGAGGTATCGTAAGCAGATATATCTTAAATTACAAAGGTCATGTGGACAGAATATTTTTTAGAAATCGAAGGGGAAAATATCGATTTTTCAAAATATCTGTATACATGTAGACAGGGCCTAGATCTGCTGTATGTTTTTATCCCTTAATGGATAAGATACCAAAGGTACAGTTCAGGTGTCAGTTCTCTGTATCCACCAACTCTTTGAGAAAGGTGTGTTTAATTGAACTTTCCAGGTTTTCTGTGTAAATCTCACAGTTGTTCAAACTGCTTGTTTTGCATAGTCAGGTATTTTGTTTGTTGCATATTTCAAATGAAGAGTGCATAAAAAAATATCTATTTAATTGTTCTATATGCTAATTAAAGCCAAATATCCCAAGTAATTACCCTGACTATGACTAATCATTATTACAAATGTACTGCATGTTCTACTTTTCACACAGATAATTATACTAATTCATCACATCTGGATTGAAATAGTGTTTGCAAATCGCTCTCAGCTTGTTTTATCGTGCTTCATATAGAGTTGAGTTTGCAACATACTACATACCACAGAAAGCATCAGGATTTGTTGCTCTGAATAAAGTCCTTCCAACACTGCAGCAGTGTTACTTCCCGTCACGAGGCGGTCTTACCTCTGTTGGACCTGGTGTTTGCAGCAGCAGAGGTGTCATTTGTTCCCAGTCTTTGGTCCTGCTCCTGCTGCAGCCTCTGAATCATCGTGTCCAGAGGACTGGGTCCGTCCACCGCCTGCTCACTCACCACTTGGTTCAGACCTGACCCAGACAGGAACGGAGACAGAGACACAGACAGAGAATTAAAAGTCAAAGACAAACAGAGAGAGAAAGAGACAGTCCTTGTCCAATCTACAAAATCTCTTAATTCAACGACAGAGAGAAAACCGCCACTATCTTATAATAACTGGATGTACATATTGCTTTATTGCACTTGTTCTATTTTAGTGAAGGTCGGCTAAAAATCGTCTGCATGTCACAATGCTCTAACATCATCTTCACAGATGAAAAAGGGAATGGGTTTTTCACAAAACCTTTACAATTGCCTCAATGCCTACAATGCCTCTGAAAGGCTGACAGCAGTGCAAGGTTAGCTTCACACCGTTATGCATAAACTGTGAGGCAAAAACCTCAGAGAGCTTGTAGAGAGTCTCATAACAAATTCATCTCCTTCACCTGCCTTCACTGCGTCCTATTAATGCATTTAATAAACTGCTGTTTCTGTTTGTATCCCTGCCAACATTTTACACTACCATATTAATTCTGCCTTTTTAATCACCAATGCCAGTGTAGTTTCAGTTAAAGCATCTCATTTAAGGAATACTTCAGCACCCCAAATGACTATTTAAATATCAGTTACTCACACTGCGTCGTACTGAATTTGTGGAGGAAATTTGTTTTTCTCACATGCCTCCATGGAGAGTGAAGAATCCAAGATCTGAGAAATATTCTTGATGAATTGAAGTCGTAGGGGATCCACATTTAACAACAGCACTATATAAAAAACTATATAAAAAATCTGTTTGCAAACTTTCATACAACTTGTGTAGTGTAATCTAAGTCTCATTTATCTAGTCCGGTTTTGTTTTTCACTTTTACTCCAATTCATCATGAATATTGTCCATTTTTGGATTCTTTGTTCACTGTGAAGGCATGTAAGAAAAAAACATCTTCTTCTCGAGTTCATGGTAACACAGGGTGAGTAATTGATATAAAAATGGTCATTTTGTGAGTGAAATTCTCCTTTAAGCACATTTGAGAACAGATATTCTTGTCCGAGCAGTATGATGAGAGGAGCACGATAAAAGTGTCTTTGATCAGTTGACAGATGAGTCACAATTAGACCGAAGACGACAGTTTCACCTTCGTTTAAAAAAATCTGATCTGTAGCGTGCAAGATGACGACTGAAAAAAAACTACAGCTGAGTTCGTGCTCTCAGGCCGCTCAGAGAGCAGATACTCCTGCAGGTCCACAGTACCTGAGGAAGTGACGCCCATCTGCGGGATGAGCTGCTCGTCCCTGCAGCCCTCCCTGCCCGGCACCAGCCGCTGGTATCTGGGGGCGTGGGGGTTCCCGTCCACATCCACCAGGAAAGGTGGGGGCATCAGGTGCGGCGCCTGCTGCGTCTGCTCGTCCAGCACGTAGTTGTTGGCATCTCGGATCAGCGGCCGGTAGTCGGTGTGGAAGAACATCTGGTCCGCTATCTGAAGCACAGATGGAAAATAACAGGATGCATTTACATCTTACTGTTTCAATGAGGATGTAAGAATCAGCTGTTAAATTTCAGGTACAGAAATGCTTATAAGCCGTATGAGCTGGTTCCATTACCTTGTCATACTTGCTGCTGGAGCCAAAGCCAAAGATGAGCAGGTGTCCGTGGGAGTCTGTGGCTGCAAAATGCTGCCCATCTGGACTACATTTGCAGTCAAACAGGGCTCCGTGCCCTTGGCCCTCGATCTATCCACAGAGAGAGAGAAAGAGGGGGAGACGCACACTGTAATTCACAGCATTACACTGCAAGAGGGAATTCCAGGCAACTGTTGCATTAGTAGGACATGGACACAGTCAACTCAACATGTCCACTACACAAGACCAAATATCCCATAAGTCACGTGGCTTTAATTGCATTTTCATTTCATTTTTTCAACATAGATTTAAAACAATCTACCCTTTACATTGTAGCTTAAACCCTTTAAAACCTGAGGAAATTGGCTTGATTTCTTTTTAAAAAATGGAAATAAGGCAATGAGCGACTAAAGAAATGACCCTAAAAATAGCTTGAAATTGGAAAAAAAAACAAAAAAAAAACAAGAAAATTACCAGAAAAAACAGGGTTCCCACACATTTTCATGGAAAAAAAATAAAAACATTTTTCATGACTTTTCAAGGGCCGTTTTTTTTTTTTCTCACAGAGACAGAACGTGGGGAGAAGATGAAAAAATGTATGTGATGATAAACGAAGCGCTGTCACACGTCGACACACATTAGAGCTACATTACGGCGACAGATACAGAAGTTAGATTTGCTGTTGTTTCACGGACATTTATCCATTATCCATTATTTTAATGATCCACAATAAAATGAATTATTTATAGCAATTTGTAATTGTTAATTTTCTTATTTAAATTTTCACTTGTCTTAATAAAAAAAGCTGCAGGGAACTCGCTGTATGTGATGCTGAAAGCTTCAGTTTTGAGTAAACATTTGCTGAAGGCATTTAAAAAAAGTTTGGTGGTGGAGTCTGTTATATTCCAAATTGTAAATATTGACAGAAAGATTTTCTTTTCTTTCATTTCATTTTTTAATAAAAATGCAAATCAGTTGCAAATATCAGTTATCGATCTCTTTAACTACCAATAATCAGCATCAGCCCTGAAAAAAACAATGAACGAACCCTACTCCGAATTTCCCTGTATCACGTAGAATGACAACAAAGCTTTCTAGTCTTTTCTGTTCGGATCTATTCTCAGCTCGGGAAAGCGGACCACCAGGATGCAGCATTAGTTTCTGTCTCTGATGTGTCTCTCCAGGTGTCTGCATCTCTCCCACCTGCAGCTGCAGGTAGTGATTGCGTGCAGCTGATTTCAGTCACCCGTCATGACCTGATGGTTAAAAACCCAACAGAGACGCTCAGATGGAGCCAGCGGGCCGGTTGGCAGCTTGTGTGTGTTTGGTTGTGAGAGCTTCTGTTGGTGCACCAGAATCGGTAAACTTGCCGTGGGGAGTGTGTTTCATAGTCTTATATTCCTAAACTGCATTTATTAATTTTATTTATATTACTTTTGTTATATGTGATGTTATTGTTACCATTATTGCTGTGCATCTCCCCCCCTTCTCTCTCTTTCTCTCTCCTATGTGTCATTTTGTCATCTACTGTAATTTATTTGTTTTTTCCGACGTCTATTGCACGTCTGTCCGTCCTGGAAGAGGGATCCCTCCGCAGTTGCTCCTCCTGAGGTTTCCACCATTTCTTCAACCCGTTACAGGGTTTTTTGGGGGGAGTTTTTCCTTAGTTGATGTGAGGGATGTCGTAAGCTGTCCAAACTGCATGTCATCCTGGACAATGTGTCCCACCCACTCCAGGACGGGCTGGTCAGTTACAAGGCTGATAGCACCAAAATGCACCAAAGAGCACCACAGGAAATCATCCCTGCCTGTGGCCATCAGACTTTACAACTCCTCCCTCTGAATGTCCGAGCCTCTGAGTCAATGAGTCTACTCTGGACTCTATAATGTGCAATAATCCAGTGCAATAACTACATCCATGTGTAATATGCTATATTCAAATGTTAGTAATCTGTTGTTTTATTTATCACATGGTAGAAACAAGATATATTTATTATATATTAGTACTTATGTTTAAATTCAATTGATGTATTCAACACTTTCCTACTTCTTTTAAGACTTTTGAATGGGAGCATCTGTAACTAAAGGCAATTTCCTCTTTGGGGATCAATAAAGTATTTCTGATACTGATTCTGATAAAGCCTTCGGAGGCAAACTGTGATTTGTGATAATGGGCTTTATTAAAAAAATTGACTTGACTGAGTGAATTTAACAGTTACCTTATTAAAACGTATGTTAAGTAGTTCAGCTGTCTAATCTGTGAAAAAGTAGTTTTCAGATGTTGACTTTAAGCTTTTGGTTGTAAACATTTTATTTCTTTATTGTAAATAAAATCCTTGTTTTTGCTTATACTCCCCTGTTTAATTTTATTGTTACGCCCCTCATCCACTGAACTTAGAATATTTTTTATCTAATGAATTTTCATTCTGTTCACATCACTCAAACCATTATTAAATATATTAATATATATAAATTTAAATTTGTATTTGCAATATTGATTTATAAAATAAAAAAGAGTACTTGGCCTTTGTGTACTGATACAATATTGCCACACAAAATATCTCAATACTGTGCTATAATGAATTTTCTGCCACCCCTAAAAAGCAGTGATATCCACTCCTGTAAAACAGAGCACCACCTGCAGAAACTGAAACTTAATCAACAGAAAATCAGAAAGACAAAACTCAAACTGTTCTGACGGTCAGCCGACTGTTGCCTTCACTTCATTCTGTGGTTATTCATTTACTCTCACAATAGCTCCATTCAACCACAAGATGAAAACACTTAAGAGCTTTTTTTGCCTCTCTGTCACTTAATCAGTTAAAAAAAAAACAGTCTGCCAAAGCTAAACTCACTAAACTCAGATTAACCTGAAGCACTGAACGTTCGATCATCTTCCTCTCTGGTATATGTAGAAAAGGTGTGTGTGTGTGTGTGCGCATGCGTGCGTGTGTGTGTGAGTGTGTGTGTGTGTGTGTGTGTGAGATAAGCCAGCTGATGCACAGACAACATTAGAAGCTGTTTAACAGTTAAAGGAGCAGCACTGATGAATCAAAGGCACAGTAAGAATGAGCAGTGCATGTCAGTTTCAACAGACCGCCGTATTGCAAAGTGTGTGTTGGTTAAATGATGTGGTAATTATATTATGTTATGTGTAAAAGCTGCAGTGCAACTCCACCTGAACTGGCTTCAAGGCTTGGGAAGTTTGCCAATTCACCCCAAAAAACAAAAATACATATTTTCCTCTTACCTTATAGCGCTGTTTCAAATCTAGGTTGATTTTGGTTTGAGCTGCTGAGAGTTGAAGATGTCAGCTTTAGAGATTCAATTTTCAAGCCAATTATCACAGTTTGCCTCAGAGGACTCTACAGCCTGCGACATCCCTCTGTCCTTAGACCCTCACAGCGCCTAACAAAAAACTCCCCCAAAAAATGGAAGAAACCTCAGGAAGAGCAGCTGAGGAGGGATCCCTCTTTCAGGACGCACAGACGTGAAATAGATGTCGTAAATAACAATTAAATTACAGTAACGACAGAGAGAGATTTCTGCCTTCTCTACAATGTATCGGGACTAGATGGCACTCTGCATGTGGTGCAAAAACTTAACAGCAATGTCTCTTTCCAGAAATCATGACCCGATAACTAAAGATAATCCACAGACCTCCTTGTGAGCAGTTTCATGTAGGAACTACTTTCTCTCTACAGAACTACACCAGCAACCAAATCACTGTGCAAAAGGAAGTTTGCATCTTCTCATGGACAAGACGCTGACGTCTGAGACAGCACCAGATGTTAACATTAACACAGACCTGCGGGGGTGACGACTTTTGTCGGACGACAAATAATCCCAAAAATAATTACAATAAACAATACTGTTGTCATTTTAAGACAATTTAATGCCACTAATTTGTTGATAAAAGCATGATAATGCAAGTACATCCTTTAAAATTTAAAACTAAACCTGGCATCATGTTGGATAAAATTTTGGAAACATTCTGGTTTGAAATAAACATGCATGTAAACCTAAGAGCATATATAGACATCACCTTTATGATAAGTTGATTAGGCCTTAAACATTTATGGCGTCCTCATCTGCTGAGCTACCAGTAAACACACACTTCTTTCGGCGCAGTGATACGGTTGGCAGGTGTAGTTTGGTAGACAGAAAATAGTTCCTACATGAAACTGCTCAGAATAAGGTCTCTGGATGTCCCTTTTGTCCCTTTAAAGCAAGTCTATGTCCCTTTTTTTAACCCTATGAAACCTGAGCAAACTGGTTTGATTTCTGCCAAAACATTGGAACAAGGGCAATGAGCAACAAACGAAGAAATGACCCAAAAATTAGCCAGAATTTAGTGAAAAGTACAGGAATATTGCAATAAATTATACTGATGAAACTAAATAAATATATATATAATTCTGTAACAAAAGTATGATTTTTAGAAATATAGTGCTTTTTTCTCTCGCGTTCTTTAAAAACAATTCTCTAAATCTACTCATTTCTTGCAATTTATGGAACATTTCTGACAAAGTTGTTCATTGCCTTTTTTCCCCATGTTTTTGAAAGAAATAGCACTAATTTGCTCAGGGGCCCAAAGATTTAAATAATTGTAACAGGCACCTGAAAACAGCACAAGAAAACTGATGTTTCTTCTTTTAAATTAAAAGTCAAATGAATAATTAATAAATAAATTCTTGCTCAACTCAATAAGCTCGAATGTTTTGTTGCTTCAGTTTTGCTTGTCTGTAGTTTATGGTGGCTCATGTTAGGTAACAGCTCATTTCCTCTGTAGGGCATGGTGCACGAACATCAGCAACCTCTACACAGATATTGCTGTGTAACTGACATTACTGAGTCATATATCTGACATTTTAGCATCTTTTATTACTGTCCTGTAATAGTCACTTAGTGTCACATAGTGTCGCTATTCAGCAAAAGCTCCACAGCCTCACTTTAAGTTTCAATCTGAAATTTGGGCCATTTTAACAATCACACACTTTGTGTCATCAAACAACACCATTCACTGTCTATGATCAACACCAAGGTTTGGCCGACTGACCGGCACACCGAGTGACTCACTCGCTCTGAGACTGTGATTAATGCTCTCCCTGGTAACCATAGAGACGCAAGCAGGAAATACAACAGTGGGTACAATGATTAACGCACCACGTAAATACGTGCGCTGGCATATGCGTGTCAGTGTGGTGTCATGATTGCAGTCTAAAGACTCACGCCAGTGGCCAAAACCAGTGCTTAAAATGACGAAGCAGGAAAGCAAAAAGAGAAAGTGAAAGCAATAAGGGCAGAGAGAACAGTGAAAGAATGTGAGACGAAAAAACAAAACTGAGAAAGGAAAAGCAAAATAATGTGTGGTAGGGAAGAAGCAAAGACTGAAGGAATAAGGAAAATAACATGCTAATTCTGCTGATTCACTGTTAAAGAAAAGCGTGTCACATCATGTGAGGATCTGGACACTTTGAGCGTCAGTGTGAATTCAGCCCAAAGACAAAACAGACAGTGAGTGAGTCAGAGTGAGTGAGAGGCACAGGGTGTCCGAGCATCTCACCATGTTGAAATAGGAGCGGATTTTGACTCCTCTGGCCAGGTCCCACACAATGCAATTCCCATCATGCCCCGCCGAGAAGAGGATTCTTGGATCGAAGGGGTGAGGCTCCAGGACAAACACCTCGTCCTCATGACCCTGGAGGAAAACAACATAAACATACAGATTAACACGCTCAAATATATATTTAAAAAAAAGACTTAATGAGGATTCATTTCATAAGTTTCGGGGTACTTTCCTGAATTATTTACCATCTGAACTCAAACAAATTCTGTAACAAGGCCGATAACCTTCAGAGAGGACGCAAACTATACCCAGTCCCACATGAGATCTCCTAATATCTCCAAGTACTTCCTAAATCATCTTTAGCCTTACGCTGTCGATAAGAGTCAGAGGACAATGTATTTCACTTTTTGGGATAACGTCAATGTAAATATTTTTATTTAATTTTTAATATTTATATTTAGATATTTTTAATATTTATATAATTAATACATTTTTATTTTTTTATAACTTTTTTCTTTTTAAATGTAATATCATAATTATTATTTTTATTTTATTTTAATGTTTTTGCAGCCATATTTTACCTCTATATCTTTTCTTATACATTCCTATTCCTGTTAATTAATATTTGTATTTTTTATTATTTTGTTTTGGATTTTTTTCTTTTTAATATGTAATAATTATTATTTTAATCATGTTTTTACAGATATATTTTACCTCTGTTATCTTACATCGTTATATGTATGAGTGCATTTGGGTTGGGGGGGTTTATACCTTATACCTTATAACCGTGTCTGTACATGATAGATTTGTTTTGTAATATTGTGAGCCTTGTGTTCTGAAAATATATTTTTTTTAAAACTAAAACAAGAGACTTAGATTCTACTGCGAGAGCTGTGTGAGAGTTTGAAAACAGATGTTTCGATTTGGGCTGTGACGATAACCGTATCCAAAAAAATGATGAGGACATAACTGTCATCACTGCATTATTTTTTTTTTGAGTTGATATAACAAAATCCTTTAAAAATGCAACTCTGGCTCTGATGCAGCCCCTCCGTCTGCAGCAAACACTCTGTTTTCTCGCTCAACGTCCCGCCCACAACACTGTCTGATTGGTTTCACCTCGATCGACACTGAAGGCTGCCGTGTCACGGAGGGCAAAGACGGAGACAAGAGCTGCTCCAGAGAGCAAGAGGACTCGCGGATGTGAGTCAAAAGTGAGACAGAGCAGATATAAACATCTACAATGAAGCTGCAAAAACACAGAGTTTCTGCCTTTAGTAACAGCAGTTGGTAGATGTGACTGTAGTTGTATGAGTAAGACGACTGTGAGAGGAAAAAAGGGAAGAGACAGCGCCTGCACACGGCGAGAGAAGTGACCAGATTATCATGGTTTATAAAAATACAGCATATTTAGACATTTGATACACCAGACATCAATAACATGAAACCAGTGGTGTATTTTCTACCCACTTTGGACCTTTCATGTGAGTCAGCCATCCTGTCGCTCTGTTTGTCAGCGTGAGCAGAGAATCCAGCCTGCAGTAAACTTCCCACACTTCAATTGTAAACCAGTCCCTTCAGGATTTTGCAGGCTGTTTTTGGGATTTCTGTGGCCTGGAACGCCTGATTTCACGGCAGCTTTTCTACAAAGTTGCAATGCAAGTTGCAATATTTTTACCCATTTTTTTCATCATTAGATTATTTTTTTAAATTGAAATTACTTAGGATATGATGCATTTTCAGAGCCAGTACTGTCGCATGAATTGTTACAATTGCAACAGCACGAAACCCTGGAAGGGTTTAAATTCTCTAATAAACCGGAGAATGATCAGTGACATTATTGATGTACATAATTTTTGGGGCTGGAATGCAAACCGCAATTGTTTTTTCACTGCAGTGAGTAATGTCACCGTTTTTATATGGTTTTGCTGTTGTTAAACACAGTCACCCTTTTAATTAAAATTCATCAAGAATTTTCTCTGTATTTGGATTCTCTGTTCACCGGAGACATGCAAAGTTTTCTTCCCAAATTCAACATTAGACGGGATGAGTGACTGATCCTCAAACATTCATATGGGGGATGAAGTATTAATTTACTGGCGTTTTTCAGTTTTCAGAGCCAGCTACCAAACCAAAACTCTTTAAATGCAAGAAACAACAAATTTATATTTTCACATTTCTATTAATGTCCAAATTTACTTTTTCTTCTGAGTTTGAATGCATTGCTTTGAAAGCAGCTATCACATGGCCCACGTCCTTGAATATGTCAATAAGAAGAGCATCTAACAGTCCCTGCATTAAAGAAATATAAATGAAATAATATAAATAAATAATTCAATAAAGTGAAGAGCAAGTTGTAGGACTGACAGAGATCTGTTTGAATGCCATTTCAGTAAAATGAATGCAAACACTGACTTTTTATATCTGTGTGAGCATTGTGTGCATGTGAGCATGTTTGATCACTACTCACCATCAGGACGTGGACGAGGTTTCCGGTGATGGAGTTCCACACCTTCAGCGTCAGGTTGTTGGCCGCCGTGATCACCGTGCCGTCATGGCGATCCCATGCTACCATGGTAACCTTCAGCTTCGTCACCTTATCCTCAAGCGGAGGAGGGTTGTACTTCCTAAAGGGAAGATGGTGATACACTGATGTCATGTTCGGACCAAATAAAGTCAGTGTGGTTTACTTTATAAACAAGAACTACACAACAGAGCAAATAAAAGATGTATTATAAATGAGATAGAAGTGGAAATGTCTGATCTCGGAGGTTTTGATTCATCTTTTTCTGGAAAAAAAGGAAGAAACTTGGAATCTCTGGAACTTAAATTTAATTTGGACTTTGATTTGAATTTAAATTGCAGGCCAATGTCTGAATTGGGAACACTGGGTATGAATCGGATCGACAAACATTACGACAATTTCAGTTTACCATATTGTGTCTCTTATGTATGTGCAGTGCCTATTTGTTTATTGTTTATTTATTTATTTTCTATTAAATTGTCCAGTCTTTTAAAGTAATATATATATATATATAGATAAACTTATTTCTTTTCTCAGTCTTTTTCCACAATGAACAAGGAACAAGCTATTTCGACAGCCAGGCCTTTATCTCTTAACTGTTAATAATGAAAAATATTTTTTCACATCTGCTGAACTGCAATAAACATCTAAAACATTTCAACACTTTCTTGTGCAACTCCTTGGCTCAGATTTTATGTACTTTTTTCAGAGTATGAACACAGTTAAGTTCGAGGCATTTCCAAAGACTTCAAATTATACTGCAAAGACCAGAAGTCCATTCAACTTTATACTTAATTTACTTCAAATAAATAAATACCTTCTATTATATCCAAGTCATCTAAAACAATTAAATATTTTAAGATAACCAGGTTATCTAAAAATCTGTATGTCTTCTCACTGCTGTCTCGTGTTTGTTGTGTTCATTCAGGCTATTAAAGCTTAAACAGCTTGTCACAGTCGTCTTCATTCATTCACTGTCGCCTGACGCCTCCCGTAAATCTATATTCTGTCTGGGAGCAGTCAGGTAATCAATCACTGTGTCACACTTTGTGCCACAGGTGTGACAGTGTTGTTGTTTTTCTTCTTTAACCCTTTGAAACCTGGATCAACATTAAAAAAGAAGAAAGGCAATGACCATACTGGCAAGAAATTATTTAAAAAGGGATAAGGAAATTGTCTAAAATTTTGTTTTAAATCAGAGGGGAGGATTAATCGAAAACTATCCATAAAATTCTGAAAAATGTCCAGAAAGCTATAGTAATAATAATAAACAATATAAAATAAATAAACCTTTTAAAAAATCTCAGCATTTTAAGTTGTTGTTTTTTTGTTTTGTTTTTGTTTGTTTTTTTTGCCTATTTATATGTTTTTTTTTTAGAACTTAAGAACTTTTTTTCTTTTTTTAATTTTTGGACCATGTCTTTTTAAATTGCTTGTTGTCTTCTCTGCATGTTTTTGAAAGACATCAAACCAATTTGCTCAGGTTTCAAAGGGTTAACTTAATTATTTACACACTGTAGATGATGCAGTCAACATAAATAAATGCAGATGTAAAGAATTGCAGAAAAGGCATTTTTGGCTGCTGAAACAAAGGATTTTACATTTCTTTTAAGTATTCCTCAATAAATGTTTAACTTCAAAACACTGCATGCTTTCTACTGGGAGCATTCACAAACAATAGGAGTGGGTCTTTTGCATACAGCATGATTGATTTTTGTCAAATTTAGACTGACATCGGAACCCGCAGGATGATCCCAACCCACGGCTCCGAGCTCTGAGCACGGCAGCGCTGGTGGAAAAGCCAGACTCTTGACAGCCGTACACACACATACCCGGGTAATTTGGTCTGCATGTCCAGCAGAATGCTCCTCCAGCCCTGAGGCTGCAGCTGCCAGATTCGTGCTGTACCGTCTCTGCTGCCGCTGACAAACCTACAACACACACACACACACACACACATTTGAGAACATGCAGCATATCAACTGTAAATTTAACGCTTGGTTCTATGTCAGCTTTCTGCAGCACAATGAACGCTTTCATCTGTGCACATCAGGATACACTAATTGTATGTAACCTCCCCCCTCCTCCTCCGTCTCCTCCACTCTCCTTTTTGCATAGACAGTCTCCTTCCTTCACTGCTGAGATTACAGCGACCCAGGGGAATTACAGCTGAGCTTGTTTTTCTGCAAACTCCACATAGGCACACGCAATTTAACACTCACAGAGTGCATGATATGTGCAAGTGTTTGTGTGTGTGTGTGTATGTGTCTGTTAGCTTTATAATAGGTGTGGTTAATTTTTTGTGTGTGCACTGCTGTCTGTATGGAGCCTCTGGGTGTTGTAATGTGACTTGATGGTGTCAGCAGAAACACCAACTTTAGTTACCATTTAATACACGCTCTAATAAACGTCCTCTCTCTCTCTCTCTCTCTCACACACACACACACACACACACACAAATACACACATGCACACATACACCAACTGTGCACACCTACCTGTCACTGCAGTGTGAGAACTGGATGCTGTCGACTTTGTCCTGGGTAAAAAAAAAATACAAAAGCAAAGTCAAAAACAACATAATAGGCGACAAAAATTTCCTCTGATAGTCTTTCAATTCATGAGCGTTTTATCGTGTATCACCAATAAATCATCTGTTTGACAAACCAAAAAATATCTCAACTCAAGGCCAACTTACTAGCTTTTTCCAGAGCTTTCACCTGCATCTCATGGACTTCCTCTATTGATGCAGTTTGCTCAGTTGTTTTAGAGAATAATGACTAATCTCCAAGAAAACTGAGCAGGCTCTGCTGAGGAAGTCCATGAAATACAGTTGAAAGCTTTGGGTAAAAAGCAAATAAGTGGATGTTTAATGTAAGTTTTGTTTTTTTGGTCAAATTACTATTTTCAAGGTGAAGGCTTCATTCACACGGACAACTGTATCTTTGTAAACAGGGGTTTTATTTTTAGTTTCTATTTCTATCTTTATTTTTTTAGGGTTTTTTCCTCATTTGTTCTAAAAAAAATTGTCTTTATTTTTATTTTTATATTCCTTTCCTATTGACAGATTTGACCGTGTACACTTAAGAGTGGATGTCTGTGTTGTTCTTTTTTTATGTTTATGTAATTTAAAAATTAAAATAATGTGTACAAGTGTGATATACACCTGAAGAAAAAGTAAATGTACACACCGTATTGTTGTTGATTAAAACTAAATAAAAATTCAGTTGACCGTAAACATGTATTTTAAATTGTAAGGTGACAGGCAGTTGTCCGACCGACAAACATTATAATATGTTTTAATACGTTATGTTACTTTTGTTATTGGATACATATATTAACACGTTCTTCTGTTTTTTATTTTCTTTCTAATTTTTGTTTTATATTGTTTGATTTGTAGTATCTGTCTTGCCTTAGTCCCGTCTTAGTTTTGTCTTGCTCTTTAATTCAATTACTACTCACACTTTTGTTTAAAATTTACTGGATTGACCAAATTTTATCTTTTTTTTATCCATCCTTAACTGTCCTATTTTTAAAAAAATCAGTAAACAGATTGTGGGGAAAAAAAGTTGAAAAAAATCTTTCCACACAGACTATTATAAAAAATCTCTATCGAAAACACATAAACACAACTGATGTGCTGTCAAACCATCAGGAAGCGATATAAACTTAACCCTAAAGCCAAGCAAGGAAGAAGGTGTCGGCCAATCAGAGGCCTGAGAAAAGCTGTGACCTGAAGGTTTCCTGGAGCAGTGACCTCTGTGACACCTCAGTATAGTGAAAGAGTAACTCTACATTTATGTGCAAACACGTAAAAACTCCGATGTTGCGTAATGGGACGCGGTGGTCTGATGATGTTGTCTGTCGGGACACGGTGTCGTTACGTTCCACTCAGGAGCAGCTGCTTAGTCAGTGGGACACCGGGTAAAATTTGGTCCGCTCTGGTGTTCAGCCTGATATCAAACCCGTCTGAAAATGATTGAACTGGCTCAGTCCTGTGAGACGGAGATACTCTGACGTCTCAAGCCAAAAAAAATCAGTTTACTGTGTTTTTTGTATGTCAGCACTGCAAACAGAGTTTCACCCTGAACGTTTTACAGAAGGTCAGTTTTCAGTGACCTAAAATGCAGTTTGCACGTGAAAGGAAAGCCAAAATGCATAAAAATAGCTACGTTTACAAAAATACTCATGACCATGTGTGCTCTGCCCTAAAATTAACTTGACAAAAACTAAATATAAAAAAGTTTTTAGTTAAACTTGATGATAAATAAGTCAAAACATTCTGAAGCATCTTACTGTGACACAGACAAACAGAGTTACTTTGACACAAAGATTTTTCGGTGGACTCACTGTGTGGGACTCAAGTTCAGAGATCTTCTCTGGTTGGCCTGAACCGAAGTAGTAAACCCTGATGATGTGATCCGTGCTTCCTGTGGCCAAGAACATACCGCCTGCACACGCGCACACGCGCACACACGCACACACGCACACACACACACACACACACACACACACAGCATCAGTGAGATAAATGCATATATCCCAATACTTTTATATTAACATAAATGATCATGAAAATAAAAAAATCATATGCATGTCTTATTTACTGTTTCTCAAATGTACCCATATGTGTCCATCACTCATATACTGAAGTTTTTGTCATTATTATTATCGTTATCATCATCATTGTTATTATTAATAAGATTATTATTATTATTATTATCATAATTATCATCATTATTATCATTATTATCATTATTATTATTATTTCTATTATTACTATTATTATTATTATTATTTCTATTATTATCATAATTATTATATTTATTTATCTATTGTTTAATTTACCTGTCTTTTAAGTTGGAGCAGGGAGGGGGGTATTTGATCCGTTGTTAAATAAGTTTAGTTGACATGTTTACTGTTGTATACGTTGTGCAACATCCGTATGTCAATTTTTAACTTTACTTTTTTCATCTCCAAAAAATATGTACTTCACGAATCAAACCATGGGGAGACAAAACTTTGCAAAACTTGTATTAAAAGTTAATGTTAACTTGTATTTGTGAGTGCAAACTTTTTCTGTAAAAGAAACTTTAAAAATAATTTTTCAAACATTCAAGGTCAATTTAACCTCCAAACAGAAACAGACTCAACAACTGTGAAGCACACTCATCCCACATTTAGTGCGAAGCAGCAGGCCCACTTGAGAGCGGCTGTCTGCTGTGCTAGCTCTTCAGTTAATCTGGGCTAATTGTGCACATTTTTTTCAGCTCTTTCTGCTGCCGTTTCCCCTCCGGTGGTCTCGAAGCATGCGTGAAAATCAAAAGCGGGCCGCTCTCACCTGCACTGAAGGAGGAGCAGATCATCTGGACGCCAGGTCTGGAGCGCTCTGTGAATTTACTGGGCCTCTGACTGGACGCACACAAAAAGAAAGAGACATTTAAAATGAAACGTGCTGAATTGAAATCCCAGTTTTTAAAGGCTTCCTTTATGCTTTATAGAACTTTAATTATTTTTGAAGGCAGCACTGCAGAAAAATGGAAGTTGAAATTGTCAGTAGCCATTAAAAAAAAAGTGACATATCATCCAAAATCCTTGTGCGGCTTAAATTCATACAGTCTTTAAGAACATCTAGATAACACAAAGTAAAACTACAAACTCAGCAAACTTGTGTTATGATACACAAATATGACAAAAGCAGCAGGTTTTCTGGCAAACTGCTGAACAAAGTGTCGATGCAGGAGGTGTGAACGGCACTTGTGCAGGTGAAACTGTGCATCCTGTGTGCACTTTGTATGTGTTTCTCACCCAAACTTGAGCGTGCGTGCGTCCCACTGCCAGAAGCAGATGGTGCCGTCAGCGCCGGTGGACGACAGGTAGCGCTTTGAGCCGCAGCAGAGGGGAGAAAACTGCAAAGACAACCAATTAGAGGTTACAGCTGAGTATAATGGGCGATCGAGAGACGTTGCTAACACTTTGGCAAAATTAAGAAAATTAACCGCAGTCAGCTTAAAAAACATCCATAACAGTGTAAGGAGAGGTGTGAGATTAGCACACAAGCTTAAAAACACAGATACACAAACAAAACAAAAATAAAAGCGCAGAAAATATTAAACAGATATTAACACAGAGGCCAAACACTGTGTAGTCTGAAACTTTACAGGATAACATCTGCAACGTTCTCTTTTATTCATATTGTCAACAAATCCCATAAAAACACTAAAAAAACAACAATAAACAGATTCGACCAAAAAGTTTTGCCTCATATCCAAACACTAATGTAGCTCAGTCCTCTTTAAACCTCATTTGTTCTTCAGAAACAATTCAAAACCAAAGAATGAGTCGTGCCGTCTATCCGGATGACATGCTCCTTTATTACAGACATGTCCAAAGTCCGGCCTGAGGGACAATTTCGGCTGCAGGATGGATTTTAAATGGCTTGTTGTTCAAAATAAACTACATGTGGTACACCGCACAATATTGGTTAATCAAGCAAGATTGCTTTGCATTTTTTCCGTTCGCCTCATAATGGCATCGTGCAGTTTATAAACATGCACGCAGAAATCACACAGGACGAACTAATGAACCGTAAAGAAGCAAACCAACTGTCACCGAACAGCAGGATACAGACACAAGAAAAAAGCAGTGTTGAAACTTTCAGGAGTGACTGAAAGTTGAATACATTTTCTAAAATATTTTTGGGGTTTTTTCACCTTAAATTGACAGGGAAGGTGCCTACATTTTCTCTAAAAGTTTAAACAGTAACATGAAATCCATTTACAGCAAATACACTTTAAGTCTTTTTTGAATAACATTTTCTAAACACTGCAATGTCCAGCTGTCTCAGGAAATATCGTATTCTTTTTTTGCAATATCTATTTTTATTTATTTATTTATTTGTTTATTTATATTTCTTTATTTAAATTTTATTTTTATTTAATTTTAATTATTTACTTTTTAAATGTATGTATTTATTTATTTTTAATTTTATTTGTGTCTTCAGTGGGAATAAAACAGCTTGAATTTAAATGCCACAGACAGAATAGGAAAGGTAATAAACACACAAAAAAACATAGCCTGCCCTAACCTTTCACGACAGGCACCATTATGCAAATTTGATTGTAAAAATGAGTCTGCTGATGACAATAATACTGGCTTTTATCACATACTGGATATCAGCCAGTCGTGCCATCTTTTGCTCATATGTTAGAGGTTTCATCTTGACCTCATCTACTAACAGTTAAAACCTATGGTGGTGCTTTTTTCATCCTATATCGAAAACAGTTATGCAGAATCTGGCAGCATAAAATGAATCAACATGCAGAACTCAAACTAAAACCTCCGCTTGGCTGAAATTTAGTCTAAGACAGATACTTGAGTTGAGGAAGTTTTTCTAATGTACTGCTTTTACAGACACATATAAATATATATAAAGAAAATAAGGAAAGGCATAATAGCCCTCTTTTAAAATTGTTATTAGTTGCTTTTAAACTCCTTTTTTGGAGGAAACCAAATACACTCAAAAACAAACATGCAAAAGCACACAGCGAGCGTCCTCTTACCTGCAGCGAGGTGATAGACGCTGCGTGACCCTCCAGGACGGCCAAAGGGGCGCAGGTCTGTAAGCACCACACCCTGATGGTCTTGTCACAGGAACCAGCGGCGATCATGGTGTTCTCGTAGCTGACGGCCATGTCGGAAATCTCAGCGGCGTGGCCACGAAGCGTCGCCAGCAGACGCCCGTCATCTGTTCCCCAGATCTTCACGAGGCAGTCGTCTGAGCCCTGGAAGAAGAAGAAAGCGCCGCCGATACAGCTATCAGACGTGAGTGAAGACTGGTATTTTATAAAGTTTGAGAAGTGGCGTGTCTGCCTCTGCCTCGCTTCTGGTAAGACAAATTGAACATGTCAAGTTCAAAAAGACTTTAAAATATATCTGGGCACTCTGCAGCCGCAGACTGTCAGCACTCTGACAAAGCTGGAACACAAACAGAGGAGGAAATGAGGTTCTTCAGATGCAGAAAATAGAGGTGATTCATCTGCGGCGCGTCGAAAAGTGACGCTGAACATTTCAAAGTGTTTACATGCACATTATTAATTTGATTGTTACCAGTAAGGACAATACGTGAACACTGCGGCTGTCGTGTAAAAACCTTCACCTGAGTATCTGCGGCTAACTAAAGCTCAAAGTATCCCAATTAGAATAATCAGTGCCAAATCAACAGGAAGTGATGTCACTGTGGTGTGAGTTTATGGACTCGAGGTTTACACAGAAAGTATCATTCAAACACAAAGAGCTCCGCTTACCAAGGTTATTATATTCAACTAAAACTAAACTAAAAACATCAATAAGGTGATTAAAAAAACATTTTAGTAACTGAAATGAAAAATAAAAACAGACTTCAGAAAATAAGGAATTGTGTTCTTACAAAACTCACTAAAATAAACTAAGAATATACAATAAAGGTCTTAAGTTGTTGTTTTTGTGAATTGGTCAGTTTGCATAATGATGCACTGGTGCAAATGTTTTATTGAGACTGGGAGTCATTTGCCTTCATAAAAGTGTTGCGTTTGTTTTGTTACACTTGTTACAAACTTATTTAAAATACACCCCTAACAAATACCCCCGATATTAAAATCAAAATAACCTAAACTTACACCAGAACTAGTGATAACTAAACATTTTTAAACAATAAAACTAAATGGAAACAAGCAAATCCAGTCTGGAAACTAACTTGAGCTAAACTGAATTAAAAGCAAAATAAAAATAAAAACATAAAAAAGAAACAAAACTATGATAACTCAGCTAAAAATAAAAAGTACACTTACATTTCTGTTCTTTTATTTTGTAATGCTTGCAATACACTAAATTACAGTCCGTCTGTGCATTATGCTGATTATTGAACAAATCACACAAATGTGGGTTATTGAGGAAATTGTTTTTTTCTAAAGAATTCATTTTTTAAAAATGTTCATGCTTTGTTTTTAATTTAATATTCTAGACTACTTTATTAATCCATGGGGTAATTTGTCTTGTACATAAAGGCTACCACATAAAAAAGCATACAAAGTGCAGACATAAATGCAGCGCTGCTCCTCACTGACAGAGAGACAGATATGAAAGCGGAGAGGAGGAGACCTGCAGCAAAGGGCCCTGAACTGGACTTGAACCTGGAATTCAGCAGCAAAAATTCAGACTTAATGGTACGTGCTCTTTGTGTTGAGCTACCAGAGTCACCACCTCCAGGTTTATTTTACTTTCTCTTATTCAACCTTTATTTAACAAGGCAAGACAGAACAAACGCGTTTTAACAATGGTGGTCTTGCAAAAGGCAAAGCCTCTTGAGGGAAGAGTCCGGACTAAAAGAAATGTCAAAAGTTACCAAGACAGCAGCATTCATCCAAACATTTCCACAACGCCCTCCTCTTACATACAATCACACAGCGGCTCCTGCAGCCGTGTCAATGGCTCCTCAAACCAGAGCAAGGTAAAGTGAATGTCGACTGAGATGCCATTTAAACACAAGCAACAAGAAAAACAAATACAAACGGAGTCACTACACAGAAGTTCAGAACTGAGATTTTTCACATCGCTGTGAGACCGACGGTCCGCTCTGTGAGGAAGAGTGCACCAAAAAAGACGAGTAAACACACACTGCCTATAGATATCAGAGAGGCCACCACAATAAATATTTTTAAAAGAAAACTAAAAACTTTTCTCTTCACTTAGCCTTTAACTAGCTCTGACCTTTGCATTTTAATTTGTGCTTCCGCACTGATGCACCTCTTTAAAATGTTGTATTTTCCTTAAGTTTTTGCATTTCGAACTCTATTTTTAGGTTGTTTTTTTTTGCTTTTGTTTTATCATCAAAATTATCTCTGTATGTTATGCATTTTATTTTTATTCTTATTGCTTTCACTCATATTATCAAGTGAAGATGCATTTTGTGTATTAATTCTGATCTTCTCTTATTTTCACATGCAGGTTTTATTATGTCTTTATGTCTTTTCATGTAAAGCACTTGGTGCATTTAAAGCATATTGGGCATCATTTTTTGTATGAAAGGTGCATACAAATAAGGTTTATTATTATTATCATTATTATTATTATTATTATCATTATTATTGAGAGGTGGCTCCGTTTATAGAATACTTATTGTGAGTAATGAATGAAGTAAAAGCGAAAGTGAAAAGCTAAAAAAGGAGCACAAAAGCAATGTTTAAAAAAAAAACACACAATAAATGATAAATAATCCATACATCTAAGAGAAGTTTAGTTGCCCAGAGGCAGATTTTTTAGGTCCGGACTGCAAAATGCACGACTGAGACCCTAATGAAGACGTGGAAACAGCCTCCGGGGACGTAACCCAGACTTTCTGGCTTTGATCCAACTTGTAAGGGGTTAAAGAGTTTGTGATTCAACACGGTGCCAGATCCATCTGTGCCATGATTACAATCTCAAAAATCATTTTTAAAACCAACAGGTAGCCAGAGTCAAGGTGAAAAACGCAGCGTGACATAATCTAATAGTTTGTGTGATTTACACAAGCTGGAAACAAAGAAGTGACTTTTGGGAGGAAAAAAAAAGGACAGAAATTCACACAATGAGGCAGGTTGAGGATAAAAATGAAATGTTAGAAATATAATTTATTAAGCGTGGTCGGACGATTTCCCCTGACAGACTGACGTGATTCCAGTAAGTTACAGAACATGCCGAAACCTTTTATATCTGCAAAGTGTTTTATAAGACGGACCACACTATCAGCATCAGCATAGATTTTTAGAGGAAATGTGAGATGAAAACACCAACCCCCGCCTCAGAATAAATCATAATCGCTCGCTCCATCACCAGCAGAACAGAGTCAGACTGGAGCTGTTATTTTATGTGGACTGATCAAAACAGCGAGCGCTCCCTTAGTGATTCAGAAAAAGCTCAAGGACAAAGTACGGCTGTGGCAAGATGGACAAAAAAAACGATACGCCGGTGCAGGTTTAGGAAAAAAGACTTTGCACAAACTTTCTTTGTTGCTACAGACATGAAAGCTGCAAACAATGCAAACCAGCTTGTCTAATTTGTCCTTCCAAATGGCCGTGATAATGAGCTTGCAGCCATTTCTAAAGCTATATCACGCAAATCGATGTGGCTGTTTGCCAATCAATTCTTTAACTAAACCTACATGCACTTGCTCATTGATCACAAATGATCGTGGCGAACGCTTGGGGCTAAATAAGATGATCAATCAGTCTGTCTTCCACTGCAGCAGAGTGAGGAGAGATCCGAAAATAAGGAAATATATAAATAAAAATGATCTTGTGATGAAAGGAGACAGCGAGAGAAAGAGAGAGAAAAGGGAGAAGGAGAAAGTGAGGGAGACCAAGAATGAATTTTAATTCTGGCACTTAGCCAGCGCCTCAGAGGAAACATTTTCTCCAGTTATGATGAGAAATGGCAAGAAGAAGAAGGGGGGAGAAGAGAGGAGAGGGAAAGGAACAAAGGAGGGGCAGCGCAGGATGAGGGACGGGGGAGAGAAACAGAGAGAGAGTGCGGGTGGTGTACGAGCGGTGGAAAGAGAGATAAGAGGAAAAGAGAGACAGAGGGAGTCAATCTAACCCCCTCCCTCCCCTCTCCTCCCCTCCCTCCCTCTCCCTCAGCAGCCAGCCATTTTTAGAGATTTAAGAAGTGAAAGCTGAAAATGGTGTATAGCAGCAGGCAGTGTTTGACTCAAGGATCCAAACAGAAGGACGGCGACATTAAACCAACATCATCTCATTGTTCGTTCAATATTTAACACTTAAGCTGCGCCGAATCTCTGACAAAATCACACCGAAAAGGAAGCGAACAAAGCCACTTTTACACAAGGGGCATCCAGAGGGCAAAGGTCAGCTTCCTCCTTTAAAAAGAGACAAGGGGAGGTCCTTGATTCACTTCCTTAAAAGGTAACTTAATACTACAAAGATGTGTGAATTTTCTCCCGTTTTTCACAGTGAGTCACTCAGCGAAAGTGTCCCAACACAGGAAGGTAAACAGTAATTACCTCCTACCAGAACTACAGCAGGGAATACGAACCCGCGCTCGTCTTGGGAAGCAGAAGACAGCTTGTAACAATCAAACACACACACAGCAAGCAAGAGGTGACCCTAAACAAACACCAGCGCACAACAATGTCGCTGAAATCACTTTGAATCCGCCGCTTAAACGCCAGTACACACACACACACACACACACACACACACACACACACACACACACACACACACACACACACACACACACACACACACACACAAACACACACACACACACACACACCAGCGAGATACATCCCAGCCGAAGTCAACAAACACACCACAACACCGGGCCTGTCACGATAACTACTTCTGTGCAACGATATATTGTCTCAGAAATATTGCGATAAACAATATTATTGTCATTTTGTGACTATTTTATGCCACTGATTTAATGATAATATCATAGCATACTAATGAAATTATTAAATTAAATTACACACTTTCAATGAGAAATTAACATTTTAAAACTAAAGAATATGCAGACATTTTAATTAGAATATGAAAATTTTTTTTATAGTTTTTTAAATACTTGTTAAAAGGTCTAATGTGTAGGATTTAGGGGGATAAATTGGCAAAAATATAATATAATATAATAAGTATATTTTCTTTTGTTTATAACCTCCTGAAAATGAATTGTTGTGTTTCCATTGCCTTAGAAGGAGCTCTTTTTATCTACATATTTATATTTGTCTGAGGAGATCACCTTGTTGCAAAATTGTTTCTACAGTAGCCCAGAATGGACAAACCAAACACTGACTCTATAAAGGGACATTCGCGGTTTCATGTCATCTCCAATAGTTAACAGCCCCTGAGAGTTGAAAAAACATTGATTTTTTTAAAAACGTGAAACAGATTTATTCTACGGATAATTCGGCTCTCGGTTAAAACCTCCTGAACGTCTGGATCTTCAGTTATCGGTGAAAAAAGGTGAACAAACATAAGCAGGCGCTGCGCTTACGGCCTATCTGCAACAGGCCAAACATCATAGTAGAAACAATGATTTTCAATTTTAAACTGCTTTATTCAGTGTTTTCACTGGTTTAAATCACCTGATCTGTTAGTGTAGGAGAGGAAGAGACCTCTGCAGATATTTCGGCTCCTGATAAAAACCTGAACACTGAAGAAATTCTAACTAGGAGAAGTTTTAGCTGGTTGCAAAAAGCAATCTAAATCGCCCTAAATCTTACACACAGTTCCTTTAAGATATACAAGAGAGCTGCCTTGCCTAAAGTACCTTTATAGGAGTAGTCCAAAATTACTTCGAGAGATTTGCTTCACAATTTAGCCGACAAAAACAACATCAAGTCAGGCCTCTTGAGACTTCTAGACAAGCTTAGCAAAGCTCCCGGAACACCTCAGTTAACTCCATAATCCTGCCGGTGTGCTGCAGTCGGCTACCGGGGACAAACGGCCTGGGAGCCGGGAAATTTGAAGGTGACTTTACAGAGCTGAGGATGAAGTTTTTGGAGGGTAGAAAACTACAAATGACCAACTTTCTGGCTTGTTGTCAGGAATAGACAAGCAGACTATCAGAAATGTGCCTCCTCCACTCCAAAGGTGCAGCAGCAGGGTACCGTAAGCTACACTGTGTCGTCTTTGAAATTTTGTTTTATTTTTCTTCAGACTTGGCAAGCAGGCGAGAGAGGAGAGATTAAAAAAAAAAAGAGATTCGGGGAAAATCCTGCTGTTTATTTGGCATCATGTTGACTAAACTGTTATATTCTTATGTTAATGAACACACATGTAAACACAACAGGCAATATCGAGGTCAGCAAAAATGATCCAGGTCATATCCACATACCGTACACAACGTATGCATCGAAATGATTATGTGTAAAAAAAAATTTGCACAACTTTATATTACGTTACTGTGCTGTGTCTTTGTTCTGACCTGCTGAGGGACTGCAGATGCTAATTAGCTCTGAGCACGGTGCATCAAATGTTTTTAACTGTATATAGTCACTTTTAAAGAAATAAATGAATGTATGCCTTCCCATGACGCCGCACATGCACACAAAGACTGCAGCCTTACCGTGAAGATGCGTCGTCCCGTCCTGTCGAAGGTGAGGCAGTACACGGACGACAGGTGTCCCAGGATCCTCTTGTGCATCTTCATGTGCTGGTACACGGCTGTGGGCACCAGCTGCCGGAGACGGTAGGAGCCATTCAGTCGACGGCTGAAGCTCGTCTCGACTGGATGGCGAGAAAAAAAACACACACACACATCGGTGAGGAGGACATCTGCATATGTAAAGAAATCAAATCGATGAAAACCCACTCATTTAATAAAGGATTTCAAAGAACATGAAAATGGGCCGTGACAGCAGAAAACCCTGCGCAGAACTACACTGCGAAGAAAATCAATAATAACACTGCTGTCAAATGCTACTTGGCAAGCAAAAACACAGTAAAGTACATAAAATCTGACTCATAGACTGAAAATCAAAGGCAAAAAACAAACAGTAAAGACGACTGAATCTTCATTTTTTGTTTTGCAGAATTCAAATGTTTTCTTTACCGATATTAGGAGGGCTCCCGTAGATAATAGGCGGCTCCGGTGGTCGTCCACAGTGCAGCGCAGCCAGCGCCGAGCCCTTCCACACAACATGCTTACAGTCTGGAGACAAACAAACACAGAGGAGACGCATGAAGACACACAGGCACGGAGCAGGTGCACGTATGACATATAACCCCGGGTTCCTACAGCTTAAGGCACAGTAGATGTAAGAATTTATTTAATACCATTTGTTTGATTTTCCAGTAATTGTACAATAACCTAAATTGAAGAGAAAAAAATTAAACCATCAGCAATTATTTAAGGTTAAGGACAATTTTGTCCATATGTTTATTGTACAATAAAACATAATTTTCATGGCAGATCATCAGCCTGGTCAATTATTGGGCTGATATTTAGTATTTTGCCGATTATCTGTATCGGTATTTTATTTTGATAATTACCGATAAAAATTAATTAATTAAAAAGTACAGAGAAAATGTCAGCATGGGAGGAACTTTGACTCTGTGAAACCTCTGGGAGCTATTTTTTATTTATTCATACTTTATTTACTTTACTTTATAAAAAAAATTAAAAAATAAAAAAGTTGCTGTGAACTTGTATATGATGCTGAAAGTTTCTGTTTTGATCAAACATTTGCTAAAAGCATTTAATCAAAGTTTTGTGTTGGACTTTGTTATATTCAAAATTCTAAACATTGACAGAAAGATTTTATTTTTATTGTAAATGCATATCCGTTCCAAATATCGGTCTCATTAACTAGATGAAAATGGTGGGTGTTTTTTTTTTTGTTAATTTTGTATTCCTCACTCTGCATGTGGGAGTCCACCACCTTGACTCCCATTGTATCGGGTTTAAAACATTTGCATAATACACCAGGTCTCATACGCACTGCCCTTCACTGGTTTCAGCCGTGCTGCAAATCTTGGTTAAATAGGCAGTTTTCGTTAAAGCTGCGCCTCCCCTCGTTGTCCGGGGTACAGTGACAGCCATCAGACAGAGGATCCTCTGCTCTGAGCATCCCGGCTGGAAACAAATTATGAGTGTTGTTGGCTCCACTCTCCTGAGCTGTGTGACATTACAGAGATAGTTCAGATTTTTTGAAGTGGGGCTGTATGAGGTACTTATCCATAATCAGTATATTACACACAGTAGATGTCAGTCTGCACACCCCCAGTTTGGAGAAGCAGGTCGGAGTCTGACATGGAAGCTAAGAAATCTTCTGCTGTGGAGGGGTCAGCGACAAAAAATATTTTAGACTCCTAAAAAAAACATCACTTTAAGTGCACTCTAGAATATTTTCACTACTTCACTTTCATATCAGACAGTGATCTCCAACTGGAAAATGAAGCTGTTATATCGCTCTCTTCAGAGCCAGACTCCATTTAGAAAAAAAGTGATTAAACATCACTGAACACTGGAGCTGCTGGTCTACAGCTGCCTCGGACTTTGGCGTGTAAAAGGGTTTGTTTAGATTTACCAAAAAGTCACACAACACAAACTAACTGAGCAGCAGTAGACCAGCAGCTCCTGTGTTCAGCCAGCTGTAATGATTTTAGGCTTTGACGAGAGCTTCACCATCGCATCAGGCTATCTGACAGAAAGGTTGATGAAAATACTCTCAAGGTAGCATATACTTAAAGTCAAACTGAATTTTTTTTGGTGGCTAAAATATAATTTGTTGCAGTGAGTTGCTTAGCTTCCATGTGAGACTCCAGCCGTCTTTTCCAAACTGAAGGCATGCCGACTAAAATCTACTCCAAACTTCAAAAAATCTGAACTTTCCCTTTAATGCAACAGGCATTCAGTTAGTTGTTTATAAAAAATTAAATCATTTTTTAAAACGCAACGTCGGGAAAAAAAGTCATAAAATCCTTCTTCCCTTTTTTAAGCATTTCTAAGACTTTTGAACACCTGACTTAGGAGAATTTAATTCTATTAAGGCATTTTTTAAAGATTTTTAGATCAGAAACTGTCAAATGAAAATGCAACAAAAAAAGAGACACATGCATAGATATCATATAGTTTGTATAACTTGTCTCGGCATACGAGCTTGTTCTGTGTGCATGCTCTCTGATATCTGCACGAGCGCATGAAAGAATGTATTAACATGAATCCTGTTAGTGTGCAGATCGTGCAGAGAGGTGCAGCAGCCTGAGAGGGTGTGTTTGCATATGTGTGCATTAAAGTAGCTCATCATGTGCACATGCACTGTGTGTCTACTCACTCTTGCTGGTGCGGAGGAGATTCTGTCTGCCAGCCCCCAGCAGGCTGGTGAGTCCAGGCACGCTGGCAGGGACCTCCCTCTCCAGCAGCGGACAAACTCTGGAGCAGACCTGCAGCAGGTGGTCTGGACTGATGTGCCGGTAAAGCTTCACCTGAACACACACAAATGTAGCTCAGCTTATGTTCACAATGGTAAATGATGAAACACAAGTACAAGGAGAGCGAGGTGGTGTAGTGAAAAAGGAACGCATGTAAAAGACACTTTGTTACCAAAATGCTGGTTTGTGACATCAAAGCTGTACGAGCGCCAGGATTCCCACACAATTTCATGGACGAAATTTTACAACTTTTGAGAGAAATTGAAAAAATCTACGTGATGGTAAACAAAACATCACAAATCAACTTCTATTAGAGCTACGTTACATCAACAGTTGCAGAAAATTTGCCGCAGTGTAACATTACACGGAAGGATATTCACAAAAATACTACTGTAATTCATTTCATTACACATGACAACATTCTGAGCCTTTTCCAAAAATTTCAAGAATTTTTCTGATTTCACAGATTTTCCAGGCCTGGGAAATGCGATTTTGGAGTTCAATGACTTTTCCAGGTTTTCCACGATCAATTCAGCATTATGTCACATTACCTGGAAGATAATTGCCAAAATATTACTGTAACTATTTATTTCAGTACACACAATTCAATTTCATGACTTTTCTAAAAAATTCAAGAATTTCTCTGATTCCATGAATTTTCAAGGACTGGAATCTTTGTTCCACCTTTAAATTCAGATGTTTTCACAGGTCTCGTCTTGAGTCTACCCTCAGCAGCAGTTTAAGGAAATTAAGTCGCTGGATGGATGATTGATCTGCTGATCTGCAGAGCTGATCTGATCGATGGACGAGAGGAGCAGCTGCTGCAAAAGGCCCATTTTTAGACCCAGTGTAATAAAGGGTTAAGTTTCAATTACACTGCTGCTCCGTCTGTGCCCAGAGTACCCTCTGCACTCTAACAGTGTGGTGTAATCAATAACCGGCAATATATCCTGTATATTCCAATAGCACTCCTAATGAACAGTCCAGCTCCACAAATATAAAATCAATATGTGGCAGCAGATGTTTTAATCACGGCGAGCCACCATCAAGAAATAAATATGCTGGAAACATTTTAAAAACAACAAAATTCCATGACTTTTCCAAAACTTTCAATGTTTTCGACTAATTCCATGACTTTTCCAGGCCTGGGAAATGTGATTATAAAATTCCATGACCTTTCCAGATTTCCCATGACCATGGGAACCCTACAGCTCCACACTTTTTGTTGCAAGGAAAAGAAAACTTCCCTAGACAGACAACCATAGTAATGTGTCACATTATTACACCATAAACTAACTAATAATACAAAGAAAAACATTTTCAGTAGGTCCGACTCTGTTCCAAGAGCGACTGAGAAAAAAGGGAATAACTAAGTATTTACGAGCGACTGAAGATGAAAAGGGTTGTTCTTTGGCTTGAGTCCATTTAGTTTCAAACTCTTAAGCACACGAGTACAAAAATGTATCTTCAGCAAAATAAGGGGAAGCACAAAAACAAGGTCAATACCCCAAATGCATGATGGTTTGCTGAGAATTTCAAAAGTAAAGGTGCCCTTTAAAAAAAATCAAATCAATTATTATTCTCAAAAAAGGAGTTCGCCAGAATCAAATCGAGCACGGACAAAGGTAAAAATAAATAAAACAATAACCTTTCTTACTGACTGACATCATTTCAAATACACCAACACAATTATCAATCATTAAATATCTATATCACAAAATGGGGAAAGATAAAAAAGAGCATCTGCAACACATAAATGCTGAAATTTGGTCAAAATGTTTGTCTTTGCAGCACAGTAAAGCAGCAGTGAAGGGGGTGTGGCATGCAACACGAGCATGAAGCAGAATGAAAGCCACACTGTTATAAACACAGCGAGTCTGTGATTTCACTGACACATGGGCACACTCCTGCACGGCCTACCTCAAAGAAACACACGTGTCTGAGTGACTGGAAAACGATACGCCGACGGGATGAGAGAGATAAACATGCAGCATGCAGCACTGTGCTCATTTCAGGATTATTTTAAACGTTTTCATTTAAACCAGACGTGCAGGTAATCATCTTTGTTACAGACACATCTCATTTAAATATCTGAACGGGGTCAAATGAGCCTGAAATTAAACAATTACTGCAATCACACACATTTTTTTCTCCATCCCTTTATCTGACAGTATTCTCTGTCACACACACACACACACAATTAATGACCCCTTAATTGCTTTCAACACTGTTGCAGGTTCAGAGACGTGATCAGTGTTTCTAATATCAGCCTCTCAGGTGCATGCAGTGCCACGACAAACACACACACACACACCGACAGAGAGATGTGCAATAACAATTTACTCTATTTTAGTTGCATCTTAAGGGTAATGATATCACGAGTCACAACAGCAGCACCAGAAAGCACATGGCCCCTTTACGCAAGCTTCCCAGTATCCTTCTACATTTTAAAAATTATATTATATTTCAAATATTTACACATTTATAAAAATCACTTCTTTAAGATATTACTCCCCTGAAAATATAGGTCTAATACTTAAAAAATAATAAATAATTAATTAATTAAATAATTAAAAATTAAAATTAATAAATGGCTATAATTGTAGTTAGAATGAAAACAGGCTATTTTTGACCAAAAATAGGTTTAAAATTGTTAACATTGTTTTCCCGTTGTGTTTTACATGCAAAATTCAAATAGCGATACATCTAATTAATCAGCCCTAATTAATTAACCACAATTAATATCGTTAATGATTAAAATATCGCTGAAGCCAAAGCCTCATTGTTGCCCAACCCCCTTCTGTAGCAGTCCAGACATCAGCCTACAACCGCGGACAAAACAGCCCGATCCTGCGCCCCTGCCCCCTTTATATGTTTCTATTTGGTCTAATAATTAAAAATCACCCGCAGTATTTTTTTTCTAATAGAGGAAATTATGCACAATAGACAGGAGGCAGGCTGATCTGCTGGGAAAGGGAGGAGGAGGAGGAACGGAGAGCCGAATGAGCCAAGCAGGAAGAGAGAGGAAAAAAAGCACAGGCGGGCAGAAAGACTGTCAATAATGTCTTAAACGTATAAATTGACATTTGGGTGAATCTACCACACGCGATCTAGTCTCGGGTGTTCATCCGTGTGCGTAAAAGAGCGGGTAAGCCAGAAAAATGCCGCAGATTAAATACGCCATATGCCGTAATTTTTATATTAATGTTAAAATATCAATCAAATAAAAATAACCCCCCCAAAAAAGTACGGGTTCACACTTTTCAGCAAACTGGCAAAAATAATAAATATGCACGCGATGATTAATTCTCTCCACGCCCCCATGCGTAAACGGCGCTTTCAGGCGAGCCCCTGTTTGTTTACATGACAATTAGCGCGTCAATTAATAGCGCGATTATAAGATATCAGCTCAACGTTACCTCGCATCTTCACATTAACTGATCTCTCCTCCATCCGAGCTTGCACCACAATCCAAAAACCCCCCAAAGAAGAGGAAGCAGCTCTCCAAAAAAAATGTATCCACGCCAGACAGCTGCCCCTAAAAAATGCGCGCTGCAACTCCAGCTTTACTGTATGTACTGTTTATATTCTCCTCAAAAACTCCTGTTTTCTAACTCTTGCCCCCTGTGTGTTTTCAACCCATGCACACAAATTATGGTTCTTGCAGGACAAGAGCGCCTCCATCTCTCTCTGGCTCGTGGCGCAGGGAGTCCCTCCTCCGGATCCAGGCGCTCCTACACCACAACACTCATGACGTATCAACATTTCACACACATTTTTCCAACAACTATTACAACCTTTTGGACATGCATGGCACCAAACTCGCACACCTCGGTGCACAGCAGGCTGTGGACCCGAGTCCTCGGTGCCCCGGAGCGGCCCCAACGTGCAGGCAGCTCGCCCTGCAAAGTGCTTTGCAGTTTTTTTCTCCACCACCTGATTTAAAAATTGCGGGAAATTCAATTTTTATTTTGCTCTCTAAAAACTTTTTCCTCAGTTATAGGGCTCCCTTACCAAATTTTCGTACGTCCCGGGGTGCTCCTGCCCTGTCCAGTCCAGCCTTATGGGTAGCAGCTGAGATGGAAAAACAGTGTCGGCTGTTATCATCCGCGTTATAAATGTGTCGAGTGATGTTTTAAAACACTAAATGACAAATCAGAGTAAAAGCAACATCACAAAGTACAGTGCAGGGAGAAGCATCTCTCTCGTAGTGCTGACTGCTTACCTCCTTCTCCTCCACCTCCCTTATCAGGGTCTGAAAATAGCATAAAAATACAAAATTACACCCCATGACAATTTCGTACATGTTATAAATTATCCCAAAATGCAAAAACACCAACCTCGGCTGCTTTTTGACACGGTCCAGCTTCTAGAAATCGGGCTATTAGGAAGTACAGTTCTGGTATGGTTGGAGGGGGAGAAGAGGACGGGAGCTGCGTTAGAAAGAGGGCACCGAGGAAAATTGGGGGGATATTAAAACAACAGTGACACATTTTCGGATCTCCTTTACTCACCAGAAGTCAACTGCGCGATGTGTGTACTGTCTGAAGCCATTTTGGTGTTGTTTGCCAGGGCAGCGCCAGAGCCTGTGTGGTGGGTCTAGGTGGCTGCCCTGTAGCTGTCACTGTTTATCCACCAGGAAGAGGCTGCCTCCATTCAGCTCCGCGCGCACAAAGTCCCGGCTGCGTCGAGTACCCCTCCGCGGTGCGACAAATAGTGCGCGGCGTGCCTGTCGTCCCCGCGGAACAGCGTTTTCCGTCAACAAATAACCAACCGCGAAGACTTTATTTATCTCGCTGTGCGTTTATATTATTTTTCGTTTGTTTTGTTTCGTCGCGTGGACATGTTTGTGTGAATCCCCCTCCCCCTCAAAAAAAAAAAAAGAACAAGCGCGAGCCCTCTGCGGAAGGATACACGCGGTGTGCGTGTGTTCAGAGGGGAGGTAGAAATGGCAGCCTGCTGTAGGAGAGGACACATTGCTGCATGATTACTTCGTCGCTAAATAACATTTATTACGATTTTTTCCCGAAATTACACGCATTTAAAAAGTATATTTTAAAGTCTGTTGTGGGTTAATTAAACGCTTTTCGTGCTCTATTTTTCCGTATTTACACGCGCGGATGTAGAATATGGCCACCGTGTTTGAGGGGGATTCACAGCCGTTAGAACTGTTTTTGTTTTTATGAAAACGGTCGAGCGGTTTGTGTTAATTTTGCGTTTTTGGCGACTTTTTCTGATGTTTGCGGCGGTATTGTGTAACAAGATGTCTGAGCTAACACACCCACTCTCTCTGGGAGCCGTTTGGTGGTGGAAGTCGTCCATTTCTCTTCCAAATAACTGCCAGGCAGTAAAATGGGGGAAGGGTTGGAGAAGAAGGGGAATGCAGCTTAATGAATGAAACCTCGTGAGTTACAGGAATTTAAGGGCAGTCAGAGATCAAAATGCAACATTGATCATTAAACGAGACTGTCAAGGAAATGCATCACAGCTACACACTTCCTCTCACTGCACAAGTTGTCTGAAAAAGGGAACAGCACCAAGGTGTTATTTCCTGTAATTCAATTATTTTGATATTAATTAATATTTGTGTGAAGGATGCATTTTATGTCTTTATGTAATGCATACATGTTGCAGCAGTCGGCCAACAAAACACAAGCTCCCAATCTCTGTCTGACCTTTTGAACTGTCAAGTCTGTCTTTACTTTAAAGCAAACATACATCTACATCATAAACTAATATCACTACATCTCTACATTCTGTTGAAAATTACCAAAAAATACCTATATAATTGCAAAATATACCACATTTTGGTTAAAGTCACTGTCTTGTTTTGTTTACCATAACCTAACTCAGTGTGATATGTATCTTTCATATGATGCATAAAGTGTATATATATTTATTATTCTTATTACATACATATTGTCTTGTTCACTGTAGCATAATGCACATACTTTTTGTATTTCAAAACCTTGACATTCTACTTTGTACATAGTAATGTAACATAATGCACATATTTGTATATTTTGTGATTATATATACACATACACACTCTACACACTCAGCATTCAAAACATATTTTACATTTTTAAAAATTTGCATTTCTCATATATCGGTGTAAAATTGAAGCATCATGCACACATTTTTATTTTATCATTTTTTGCTAATACACTTGTTTAATTTTTTAATCTTATGCCTTTATTTTATTATTGTTTTTTACTTAATTATTCTTTATTTTTCTCTATATTTGGCACCAGAGGGACTGTAAGGAATCATAATTTCCCCCCTTGGGATCAATGAAGTGTTTCTGAGTGTGATGATATTTACACACTGGCTCCAGCTCCCTATAGGGGTACCCGAAATATCACAGGCGGTTGCAAGGCTGTCTTTATTTTAAGGGGTATAAGAAAATTTTATATACACATAATTAGCCTATATCTTTGCATTTGATTCATTTCCATGAGGAAAACAAAAAACTTTTTTTTTTTTAAGTTTAGATTATTATTCAATCTGCATAAATAAGGAATTATTCCCAGCTGTTTTTAGTTGTACGCTAAAATATACATTGTTTTGATACGATGGTGTTATTTCAAAAATCATAGACGCTGGTATATAATCTGCTCTCCTATTTATATAGCACTTGTCTCACTTAGATTCCTGGCACAGATTTAAGGGAACAGACGAGTTGTTGCTGTGAAGAGTGTGATGATATAAAAACTTGAACAGACGACTGACTAATTCTCGGCCTGTTGTTTACTGAATTTTGTTTTTTGGATGAAAATTTAAAAAATCTATATCACATGGCCTTAACATAGTTTTCTTTAGTGTAGCTTTATTGTGAAATGCAGAGAGGCTTAAAACATCAACTAACTTAGAATGATTTAATTCAGTTTATTTGTAACAGCTGACAAGATGTGAATCAGGAGATGAACGTGCAATATAATATATCTTATATGCATATGATGTCTGAAGTGCACGTTTTCCCCAAATCCTGTTCACTCAACACATTTTTTTGTATGCTTTGCTTTGCAACATCACAGAGCTGTAATAAAATCCAGGCCTTGTTTTTGAGACATTTCAATAACAATAACAATAAAAGACAAATTAATAAACAGACAGGAGCGAAAACATTATTGGTGGAGGAAGTGATCTGATGAAACATATACAATCCCAGATTTTTCACTTACCCTCATGGATTTGAAGGGTGGTGAAATCACAAGTATCTTTTTAGGAACTGAAACCAAATTTAAACCATATGATAAAAATGGCATGCTTGTTGCTTTTGCATATTCACCTCTCTTTCTGCAAAGTTAAACTTCAGCTGCTGTACAGAAATCCTGCAGCCGACAGGGAGTTAATGCAACCTCGTATGTGTCGACTAAAATTGTCTTTTTAACAACTATACGCCAGGTGGCCCACTGACCTTTTTTAAATTCACAATGACAATAAATGTATTTATTTTTGTGCTTCTGTACTTTAAACGTAAATACAGTGCCAGATCGCACGAAGAGAAGCATTAGAATAGAATAAAATATATACTGTCCACCAGAGTAGAAATTTGTATTTGGCCCACCAAACACAGCAAAATAAACTGCAAACAATCAGTGAGTAAAAGCAGAGCACACAAACACGTCATTAGAGACACTTAACCCGACAGCTTCAGGTCATCGTCTGTCCCTGGTTTAAAAACTCAAAAGGATACTGATGGCACTTGGCATGAAGGACTTCATAAATACATTTTTAGTTGCCAGAGGGGCTCTATAGCGCCTCCCAGAGCTCAGGATTATAATGGAGCTTGTTTATTAAAAAAAAAAATATTTTTTTTTTAAAAAAAGGTCCTCAAATCCTAGACGCCCCTGTAAACCTGATCTGTGTAGGGCTGCAACTGGAGAAACTTCCTGGCAAACACGAGTGAGGACAGCTAACACCCAGAAATTAAAAGCAGGCAATTTGTTCATTTATTATATATTCTGATTAATATTATTAACATTATTTTATACTGGGCTCCTGTCATTTTGCAAAAGTGCCCCCCTGGCAAAGAACTTCAAGAGACCATCCTGCAATCTGTGAAACACTTCACAGGCTTCATAACGTGGTGAAACAGTGCAGCCAAATTTGAGCCTCCAGGCCTCCGTCTGTCACTGATGTATCACCTGTCATCCTGACCCCAAAAGTGTTGTTGTTGTTGTTGTTGTTGTTGTGTTGGCTCACATGACCACAAGGAGGCAACCTCACTCTGCAGCATGTGTCTGTGCACAGGGCCACAGAGGGGTCAAAGGTCATGAACAACCAGGGACACGTGATCGCTTACATGTCGAATTTTCTGCAGGACGTTACTGATTAACGACCAAATAAAAAATCCACCAGTCTGTGTTGAACTCATAATAATAATAATAATAACTTCATTTATATGCCACCTTTTTAAAACAGGTGTTTACAAAGTGCTGACAGACAGAACTCAGGGAATCATAAAAAAATAAAAAAGTAAACATCAACAAACAGGAAGGCCAGAATAAAAAACCGTAAACAAAAGGTCAATGAGATTAAAGCAAATAAAAGGGATAAAAATAACAAAACAGGCAGATCGCAAAAAGAGAGATAAATGTAAAAGGTTTTTAAAAATATAAGAATAAATTCAATAAAAGATGATAAAAATAATATAAGAAGCAATATAACAGGTCCACATCACATCAGTGGGAATAAAGAACAAAGAACTTGCCTAAAATGATTAAAAAAAACACCCTGATTATTATTATTATTTGTTTTTATGGTACATTATGACTTCATAACTTCAACAATTGCATTGTCTTTTCTCCTGAAACCATATAGCTTTATTATCTTTTACCAGACATATCCACACCCTTTATGAAATTGCTTCCTAAAGTTTTTTGTTTTTTTTTTTTGCCTTATGTCTCGTTCTGATGTAATCCACATTAGATTATTCGATTAGAGCGGTCCTTCCCTGCGTTAATGATTCACAACAGCCACAAACACATTAATCCAGAAAGCTGATATCTTAATGTGCCTCTTGCATTGTGAATTATGGCCTCTATCAAACATGCATCTGCAGCTTTTCTATCAGTTTTGATTTCTGCAACATGAACATTTATCACAAATCAGTCACAGTGTTGTAATTATGGAGGTCTATAAAGCTGCATAAAGATTTTAATTATCAGTATTGAACCTGAAGCACCATGAAACTTCCACAGTTGATTACTTACAAAAAGACAATCACACTTTTGTATTACTAGTTTTCAGATGACTGATATTCAAATATGCAAATGATTCTAGTTACATATGGACTATTTTCCTTATAATTTCAGAACAAAATCAACACAACTGTTGTTTCACTTTGTTGGTATATTGGAGTAAAAGGTTTTTACAGACAGGATTTTGGATATCTCTTTTACAACTCCATAAATCAGCCAGAAAAAATACATTTTAACCATGTTTTTAGAAAGAAAATGTTCTAGATAGGAATAAAACTGAAAAGTCTGGTGAATCTAAGCACCCCAAAAGTTGAGATTTTTGGCTCAGAGTACGAGAAAAATCTAATTTTAAGAAAATTATCTTTAAAGTTAGTAAAGTTCAGTAAAGTTTTTGAAAGTTCAATACATTTTTAGACCAAAAAAGAAAGAAAAAAGACACTCGGGTATCATTTCTAACTAACAGATATTCTCACAAAACCTCTCTATTTAGTTAACCCTTTAAAACCTGAGCAAAAATATGAATAAAACCAAACTACGACAATTCTTTCTGAATCACGTTTTCTGAAATGTTATGTTTAAATGTGCAAATGAGGCATAATCTATTTTAAAAAGAACATTTTTGCCTACATTTTCATAACAAAAATCTTAAACTTAAATGTGTATTTTGGATGTTTTTTTTACTCTAAAAGAAGACATGTTATGAAGGCAAAATAGCCAAAATTAAAAATAAATAAATAAAATTGACCGGTGCATGAAATATTAATTTTCACTCTGTGTGTTCAGATCAGCTCATCCTTGTGGAAGATTTTCCACTTTGAAATTCAAACTCATTTTTAAGTAATAAGCACTGTTGCACACATTCCTACTGCTGTTTAGTTCTGTTCATATTGTTGATCTGATAATACATTTTTAAACTGCCCTTTTCAGTATTTGTGGAAGCTTTTCAGACATCGTCGCTCCACACCTCCACGTAAAAAAAAAAAAAAAGGGAACTGGTCCCCATCATTGGTTCATGAAGGTGACTGACAGTTTGTCCCTAAATGAAGAGACCGTACGAGTGTCATCAGTCCCACCACTCTGGCAAATGCTGACCTTTCACTTCCTGACGCAGCAGTTGTATTTAACACAGCCACGTGCCCCTGGCGACCTCTCTCTCTCTCACACACACACACACACACACACACACACACACACAGCGCCGGCTTTGTGTTGGTTTAAAAAGTAACTCTAAACATAAACGCGGTGAAAAGGAGCTCTCGAACACAAGCCGAACATGCATGCACGTGTTGTTTCGCAGAGTCCAGGTGAGAGCAAACTATTATTTTGTATTGGTGGACATAACAAGAAGATATCCACATAGAGAAAATACACATGAAAGGCACTATATACATAAGTTTGCACATGGTATTTTATTCCGAATAAGAGAAAAGACACAAAAAAAGGCACAAAACAGCCCCGAGACATCAACTTTTCCTTTTATTTCAAAATATTCTCCCAACAGGATGAAACTCAAGAGAAGCCCAGAGGGTCCAAAGCCAATAGAGCCGTCTAGAACAGAAGCACCACTCATTATTGCTATGTCACTCTGCTGCAGGACAAGGCGCTCAGGAGGTGGAGGGGGGGAAGAGGAAAAAGAGGAGAAAGGAAAGGAAGGGGGGAACACAGAGACCCACAAACACATTCACTCCAGCACACACATACAAAAGGAGCTATGTGAAACACAGTGGTGATTCTAAAAACTACGATATTTTTAAAAAAGCTGCAGACGTTCTCCGTGTAGCTCTGCATCCAAACTGCTGAAGAACAAACCGTCAGGGGAGAAATAGTCAGAGTGTCAATGTGATCTTCCGTAGAGACTAAAAATACAAGCAGAGCTGGTTTTAGAGATCATAACAGTCGTGTTTACGGCCCCCTTCAGGCAAGACGGAGAACATTTGCAGCCGTCTGATAAAAACACTTCATTCTGTCTTTCTGTAGAGCGATACAGAATGGAGGGAGGGAGGGAGGGAGGGAGGAGAGAGGAGCAGAAACATACTGAGGGGGTGAGGAGGAGCTGAGAGGAGTGTGGACGTGTCACGGGATGGGGCTGCTGGTTGTCCGTCTCTACTATCACAAGTCTAAAAAAAATTCAGCATGGTACAAAAATCGTCAGTAAAAAAAGATGCTTTGCTGCCGTGGAGTCAGAGGGGGGCGAGTCGGGTGGACGCACCCGTGTCTTTACGCCTTCTCCTCAGTCGCCTCCTCCGCTGCTTCAGTTACCTGAAGGGAAGAAGAGGTAAAGGAGTCATACAAGTGTTAGCCATCAGTCTCGCCACGGGTAGGTTCCAATGCGGACTGGAATAAACAGACCTCAAAAACCGAAAGATTATCTCCTTTTTCTTTTAGGGAAATATTCACTTCTTCGCTTTCTTGTGGCGAGTTAGAAGAGAAGACTGATACATCGCTCATGTCTGTAAGCCACATGAGAAGTTAGACCAGAAACAGCTTAGCACAAAGACTGGAAACAAGTTGAGCCCAGCCCTATTTTAACTGTCAAAACAAATCCACCTACCGACACCTGAAGCCTGTTAAAGCAAATAAGCACATTACCCAAAATGTTTATTGCTTTAAAGAGTAACTTCGGTAGTTTTGTTTTTGTGTCTAAATGACTAATGGAAATAACAATTTTTCAGACTGGTCCATATTGATGATGGCAGCACATGTTGATAAAGCAGCCAGTAGCTCCTCAAATCCTTGCTACTTTTTTTGCTATATTTTTCTATTTTTTCGACTCCATGGCCCCTTCTGCTGAAGCACGACTTTTCTACGACAAAGAAGCACTCATCAACATCGGGAAAAGTTGTGTGGGGCTTGGACTGAATGCAGACTGCGAGAGGATCCCCTCCAACGGTCAGCCCAGAGGGGAGAAACGAAACTGAAAGCATCGGACGAAGAGAGGGAGGAGAGCCGGCATCAGGGCAAGGCTGACACGACTTGGACCATGACTTCTCCTGTCTAATGTCCGGTCACAGGACAATAAAGTGGATGAGATGTCATTGAAGCTCACTCAGCAACGGGAGATCAGAGACCGCTCTGCACACATCTTCACAGAGACATGTTTAACCCCGAACATCCTGGATCAAGCTGTTGCACTGGATGGGCGTACCTTGTTCAGAGCTGACGGGACACAAGACTGCAGGAATTGCACAATGCCATCTGCAACAACATGTCTGAGCAACCAGGTGGAATTTTCATAGTTGCTGGCAATTTTAATTAACTTATAACTTTTTTTATAAAAAGAGTATTAAATATACCTTGTACCTTGCATATTGAGCAAGTGGGAAAAGGGCTGTAATGTTACCACTCAGTGTGTTCACTTCTCATGTCCACTAAAAGTGTTTGTTTTTGCCACTGACGGGCTCAGATTTTAATTCTAAGTGTCTGACAACATTATGGAAAGAAATATACCTCATTGTCTCTCGCCAAAGCTACCTCACTCCATTAAAGTAAACAGTAATTTTATTACTAAAACTAACAACAAATGTCTTAATTTGTCTCGCTGGTTTATCAAGTTATCAGGATTATGTAACCCCTTCAGATCTGGTGTGCAGTTTATTTCTGTTTAATTAGGAATATAGGTGTGGGAATATTACTTTTCTTAACATTTTGTAGGTTTCTATTGTGCATCTATTAGTCTGCAAAGCAGAAAATTAGTAACGCACTCTGCACCGGGAGGTGTGGGGGGGCGTTAGCATTGCCCCTTCAAAATAAGGTATGAAATATTACATACCTCCTAAGCCCACCTCAAACCTCAAAAAATAATTAACATGAGTTTTGAGAGGAAAAATGGAACTAATCGCCCTAATTGGATGATTGGTCAGCCTGAACACAGTGAGCTTAAATAACTACTGAATATTTCCCTGCTTAACCCTTTGAAACCTGGATCGACCTATTTTCTTGTGATGCATTCAGATGCCTTTTTTAAGCTGTAAGACACTGTGAAACCTCAGCAATTTAAAAAAGATAGCGAGAAACTTGACTTGAAAATGTCCTAAAAAAGAGAAATTAGTAAAAAATTATTTTTAAAAAATGCCAGATTTTTTTAAAGGGGGGATTAAAAAAAATCTAGGAAAACAAATCCAGAAAATGATATTTATAAGTGTTATAATTAAATATTTAAAATGTTTAAATAATATTTACTTTTTTTCTTTTTCCAATGTCAGCACATTTTGGGGTAATTTCTTTTCTTAAACCTTTTTTTCATGCTTATTTTCAGGTAATTTTCTTTCTATTTTTACTTTTGAAATGTATTTATTTTTAGTAATTTCTTTCAATTTTTGGGCCATGCTTTATTAGCAGCTGTGTGAATTTCCTTCAGGATAAATAATGTATCTATTTACCTTTCTATTTAGTTGATCATTGTCTTCCCTCCATATTTTTTGCAAGAAATCAAACCAACATGCTGAGGTTTCAAAGGGTTAAAATCTTGTAGCATTCACATTGTTGGCTCATGTAACAGATTTTTGTTTTGTTAACATTTCTCAGCATTTTTTTCTCTAAAAAAACTGCTCACTAACATGCATAACTCCTATCTGCAGGACAGAGACATCTCCTGTCTCTGTCCCCTGCCTGACCATTGGACGAGCCGGTCGTCTAAAAACACAGCGAGCCAATCACACGTCACATCACAGCGACCCCTCCTGCTCGCGTGTTAAAAAGTTGTCCTTGGTCGGCTTCACTGCACACAGCGACAGAAAATGACAGACGCTCAATTCACTCTTTCTCTCACCAACAGTCTCTCTCGGACACGCCACAGCACTGCAAAGCACACTGGGTAAATTTTTGCTTAATTAACAGACAATTTGTAAACGAGTTAGTCACCGCAAAGATGGATTAGAGACACACGAGCGTACCCTTAACTCTGACTGTCTCACTCTGCCCTCTCACTGACATCAAGGAGGGAGCCGTGCTTCTGTTAGAGGACACACTGACAGACGGACGAGACACGTAGATCTGTGTGTGTGTGTGTGTGTGTGTGTGTGTGAGTGAGCATGCATCATGTGAGCGGGAGATGTGTATTAGTGATAGTGAACAGTGTGGTTATGCAGTGGAGGAATATGCGTGCAGTTTGTGTGTGTGTGTGTGTGTGTGTGTGTGTGTGTGTGTGTGTGTGTGTGTGTGTGTGTGTGTGTGCGTGCGTGTTCATGTTTATGCACAAACCGACAACATAAGGGAATAAAGATCATTATTTTCTTGTCTGTCTAACTGAAAGTTCTCTTCTTTCATCAACATTTTTTCCCAAATTTTCCCTCCTCATACCTCATTGGTCTTGGTCTCTCCGTTCTGGGCGGGGCCGTCATCCTTCTTACCCTTAGCGCCGCCTTTCTTTGCCTTCGCCCCCTTATCATCTGCCACTTTCTGCACAAACAAATGAGAAAAACACATAAAAGTTACATGATAGTACACACAAGGAAAATATTTCTAATATGACTTCCAAATAAGGTTCTAAGATCTAACAATACACTTGAGTATTGCAATATTATGTGTTGTAATACTTTATCAGTTTTCAAAAACTCAACATTAGGGCTGTCCCAAATGCTTTAAAGTTTGTTCTTTAGTTATAATTACTCTCTAATACCTGGATCGACTTTTTCTCTGCTTTCATTAGTGTTTGTACCTCTTGAATCTGAGAAAATTGGTTTGATTTCTGTTAAAAACTGTAAAAACATAATGTCCAACTTGGCAGAATCAGTATTTGAATGCTTCATTTTCTTTTTTAAAAATATATATGCATTATATTATTATGTACATATGGTGTGCCCTACATTGTGTTTATTTTTTTAATTGTTATTATTTTAAAATTTTCTTAATTAGTTTAGGCAAGCGCTTTATTTTAGTTTTTTTTTAATGTTTATGGGCAAATTTCTCAGAGTGAAAAAGTAGCGTTGTTATGTTGGACGTTAACAGGGCTGTTTACATACAAATAAAGTTCCCACTGCTCTGACTGCAAAAAACTTTCATTTTGAACACTGAATAACCTTTAGACCACAGTATTACATCACAGGAGCAAAACCCCAAAGGAGCTATGGACAAGAGAAAAGCTTACTGGTCGCATATCCTTTAATTTATCTAAAAAATGATAACTTTATCTTGGCTCAAACCATGGCCGCCCACACTGCATCTATGCCAAGACAGGTTAACGAAAGTGATCTCGATGAAAAAAATAACAGCAAAACTCCACAGAAGGACAGAAAGTTTCTTGTTAACATGGGCTCATTTGATTACCTATTTTAGATTACCATAGCGATAAGGCGCTGTACTGATTTAATGTTAATTTGACCAAAGCAGACATCTGTTTCTTTTAATGTATTAATATATTTATTTTATTTATTACGCGCCATGAGAATTTATTGTCCATCTCCTGACAAATGTGGATAAACATCTTGTTAAAAAAACCCCAACTTTTAAGCAGATAGTGGTGTGTTCTTACACTATGACAGTTTTAAGGAAATATGTTTTTTAAAAATAATTGCGAAATACCACCTTGCTTACAGTATTGCAATATATCACAATATATTGTATTGTAACCCATGTATTGTGACAAGCATCGTATCGCCTGATTTTTGCAAATACACAAACATTCCCCAAAGTGATCCATCATGTGTGAGGAGCTTTTTTAAAGTTAATTTTCACCTGAATTCAAATGCGTCAACTGAAACTGATTTCAAACCAAATTTTAAGTTCCCTCTGAAAAAATTAGTGTTTACTAAATGCCTGTCATGACAGAAAATGAGAAAAATGCTGATTATATTGCAGACCGTCTGCAGTCCCTAAAAGTAATTAAAAAAAAACAAAACAATAAAATAAAAATAAATACAAGTTGAAACTAGGAATGTTTTTATTTACTATACTTTCTAAAAATTAAACAATCCTTTAACATTCAGAATAAATACAAATTGGTGGATTTTTCTTTTGAAAGTGAAATGATAGCTGCAATGTATGTTTGTATGTGAGCAGCTGAGTGTGTGTGTGTGTGTGTGTGTGTGTGTGTCTCACATCCAGTGGCCTTGGTCACGCACACGGGGCAACTGAGCGCCTCAGACTGTTGCAAATTTATGGGGATATAAATAAACCATTGTTGACGTAGTTTTGTGTGTGTGTGTGTGTGTGTGTGTGTGTGTGTGTGTGTGTGTACTTTACCTTGACGATGGCCTTCCTAGGCTTGGCCTCAGGCTTAGGTGGAGCAGATCTCTGCAAATTAAGCAGAAGTCATTAAGGTCTGACCACCTGCACAATGCATCATGTTTTGGAGAAACATATTTGTAGCTCCTCCTCCTCTCGACACTTAAAGGGTCATTTCTGAACGATCTAAAATCTTATTGCTTTTGCCACAACAGCTGTGTAGAGAATTCATCAGGACTAACACGTGGAGGCTGCCCTCCCATAAGATATTAATAATAATGAAGTACTTGCACTATATGTCCTCAGTAATAGGATCTGACAATGCTCCTGTGCTCAGTCATTTTAAATATCTGCGTCTTCTCAAAGCAAACTGACCTCAGACCGCTGCACAATGACTATATCAGATGGGAGTTCAAATTCTGGCCGCTCGCTCTGAGAAAGTTTGCTGCAGAGCTTTTCCAGGCCGTCGAGTGTAGATGGCGTTACCCTGAAGCCACGAGCTACAGTAACACTGCTGTGACAAAATTAAATCATGTGATTCTTTCCCAGAATATCTCTGTTTTTCCTTCAGAAATCTCTGACGCTCTGCACATGAGACGACATACGAAAGGCAGAAACTCTTCTTCGGCGGCTGGAGGAAGTGACATTTGTACATGCTGGAAACTACCAACAACTTATTGGAATTTACAAACTTCATAGCAGTGTTGGTTTACTGCTAAAAATAGTCTCATCTAATCAAATAAGCTGATCACTGAATGCATGCAAAGAGAAGGAAACATCAGATCAGGAAACATGCAAATATTTACAGCCAGCATGCTTACGTCACATCAAAAGCTTAAAGGAGTAGTTTGATGATTTGGGAAATATGCTTACTCTATTAGAAGTTGTTATTTTTGTGACTTTCTTGTGACTTCCATGACTTCTTTCATCATGCTGGAAACGTGTAAGAAAAGTACAGAAAACGTGGTTTCGAATAGGGGTGGACAGATTATCGGCCGGGCCGATTATTGCTGCAAATATTTGGCATTTTGCAAATTATCTACATCTGTGTTTAACTTTAATGTTTGCAGATAAAATCAATTAATAATTCAAAGAAAGTGCCGGGATGGGAGTAATTTTTACTTTGTAAAGCCTCAGGGAGCTATTCTTATTTATTCATTTTTAATTAAAATTTTCACTCGACGACAAACATGGGAAAATAGTGTCCAGGTTAAAAAACGCCTCAGTTATGCTTTAAACATGAAGAGTCAAAAGCTACTTACATTAGTTTGGCATAAAAACAGTTAAAAAGTCAGATTTTCCCAGTACAGATATATGAGTGGTATTGACCTGCTCATCTAAAAAGCATATTTCTTTTCCTTCAAAGCTTCCGGGAACCAAAATCACCAAAAACTTTCTTAAAATATAATGAAGTCTCTTACATGCATAATAAAAGCGGAAAAAATTATCAGACGTTAGCCTCAGTCCAAATTTTAAATAGTCATTTTAGTTTTTTCAGTTATCTCCGATCCATATCACATAATATGGATAAAGCCAGTCAAAAATTTGAAGTCAGTTACAGTTGATACTAATTTAAGTTGCCAAATTGAAATCCCTCAATGCTCCTTTCAATGGGGTGTGTTCATAAACACTCCGAGTGCCGGACCGTTGGTAAATTCGGAGCGCTGTTGGACTGTACCGTTTGGTTATGCAGAGCAGCGCACTCTGGGAGTGTCAAAGCGACTCTGGGCACTCTGTGTGGGGAGAGAGGGGCAGCAGAGCGCCGAATAGAGCGCAATGAAGTTAACCGTTAATTCATGGAAACAGAACGCTCCGTGGCTTTGAACAACAGCTCTCTCATTTATGTGTAGAGCGTCAGATTGGATTTACGAACGCAGCCAGAGTCAGAGGGCTGGACCATACAGAGCCGTACCACGCCGACTCTGCTTTGCTCCATGGCTGTCGTCATGGAGACGAAAGACAGTTGACGAAGGAGGTGTCAATCTAAACGTGATCTGCCATGCACATGCAGTCTGGAGAAATGCTGTTATCCTCAAATTGAGCTGTTTTCTGACAGTTGGGAACGTTTGTTTTCACCCAGATTTTTGTAGATACTTAATGAGACTCAAATTTGATATAAAATGTGAATTCTTACTATCTGAAGTCACGTTTACAGAGGCTTTAATGGTGCAGCTCTTTGAGACTTTCCAAATGTTATCAGGCTGAATCTCTCTGATAGTGAAAGTGAAAGTATTTTTGGGCCCCGTGGCAATACGTGACGTTTCCCCACTATTTCTTCACACTGCTCTGAATGTCGCATACAGCTCCTTTAAAAACACACATGCAAATGTACAAACACATGCAAAGACTCAACAGAGATGGGTCCAACGTGCAGAACACCACAGATAAAAACACACGGCCTGTTTGGCAGAGCTGCATGATCACATAAACACGATAACCAGTTTGCTAGATAATATCATTATGGTAACTATCCATTAGTTTTACTGGGATTTGGGGAACAACTGGAGAATTCTGATTGAAAATTGGACATTTTCCATGAGTGGGATAAACAGAAAGGACATCTAGGCACTCCAAAAAACGAGGAGGAATAATAGTTTTTAAAGCCCTGACGAAGACCAGTAGTGGTCAAAACATGTTGGCTTTTAAAAAATGATTTAGCCAATATAATAATGGACTTTTAATGTAATTCCTTTTCGATTTCACATTTTTGGAGTGCCTGGATTTCCTTCCTGTTTATCCAGTTGATTCCTGTTTTCCAAGAGCACTGCACACAAGTTTATGACCTATTTAATCATAGCTTATAGTACAGAGTTTTAGGGCCACGTCGAGAAAAAATAAATTAATAAATTTGAGATTTTGAGAATAATATTAAAAGAACACAGTCGTACATTTATGAGAATTAGGCCGGAATATTACTAGAATAAAGTTGTAATTTTACAAGAAAAAAGACGTAATTTTAAGAGAATAAGGTCATATTTTTACGAGAAAGGGGAAATTATATTACGGGAATAAAAATATTGCCAGCCAACTATGAAACAGGTGAGAGCACAGGCAGCCTCCGTGGCAGCCAGTGTCCCCGCCTCACACAATCAACAGGTAACCTGTTGACCAGGTAACCTGTTGACCTGTGCTCTTTCCTGTTGTATATTGCAAGTTTATTCTCATAATATTACTACTTTCTTTTCTCAAAATATTACTTTTTTTCTCTTAATATTACGACTTCATTCTCAGATTTTGAGAGTAACTTTTGTTTTTCTTTAACATGGCCCTGATCCTCTGTCGTATATAGAGCAACCAGTCATCTCTCTCATTTTCCATGAGTGGTTCTCAGTCAGTTTTAGTAGAAAATGTTTTATGGTCACTAACTAATCATGCAGCACTACACATCAACGAGGCGTTGCAACAGGCCACACTGAGAACGGACAAAGACAACAGAGAAAAGACACCGAGCCAGATCCAGTCCTCAGGGAGCGTGTTTATGGAATTTGTAAATTGCTTCGATCAGATCCATAAACTGCGCGAGGACTTTACTCTGAGCCTCGGTAACACGACACCTGCTGCCCCACGAGGTGACGGCGACGAGGGGGAGGCGGGAGGAGGAAGAAGAGGACAGTGACAGAGGTGAAGACAGGGAGGGGAGAACGAAACTTACCAATGACAATCTCTGTGACCTTCTGACGGGCTACAGGAGCAAACGGATGATCAATGAGAGACAGAGAGACAGTGACAGAGAGACAGATATCAGTTGTACCTTTGACGGCTGATCTCGAGTGCTTGGTGAGTGCTACAAGTGTCCTAATCATTAACCTGTCAGGTGTCTCTGACTCACACACACTCTCTCGTAGCAAAAAAACACAGCACACCTGCACAACCACACACAGCACACAAACACATCCGAAACTTTTACCTCGTGCTTTGTGACTTTGGAGGCCTCCTTGCCCTCAGGACCTTCTGGAGACTGTCGGGAAAAGTATGAAGCAACACAGGGAGTGTTAGCAGGGTAACTTACTGCACCACCCCCTCTGAAATGAGAGGGGTCTTGTGCAACCATAAACTTATTAAAAAATGGCCCAAAAAATTGCAAGAAATTAGTAAAAAAAGTTAAAAGACAATTACTTTAAAAAAGCATAAATTAAAAAAAATAGCAAATAACCTCTAGAAAGTGCAAAAGAATGTATTTTTTTCTGTAATATAATTTAAATATAATTAATTTTATTTTTATTTTTGATAATATCCAATTATCCAGATCATTCACCTGTCACTTGTCACCACTAAGAAATAAAAACAATTTTCTAAGTTTCAGATGTTTAAATGTTTGTGAAGGGCGTCTGAATGCAGCAGAAAAAATGGATGTCAATCCAGGTTTTAAAGGGTTAAGGCTGGGTTGTACCAACAAGGATTAATTTCATCTAAGGTTTGCTCTTATCAGAGTTTAGTAAAACCAGGTTTGAAATGAGTAAATCCAGGTTTAAAGTTAATCAGAGCTCTACTGCTCCATTAAAAATTAATCTCAATTTAGTAAAGCCAAGTTTTTTTCATTTAAACTGAGTTTAATCAATAGGGACAAGTGTCATATTGAAACCAAATAATACATAAATAAATACTTGAACAAATACACGTAATCAGCAGGCTGTTGACGCCTAGTAAATATAAAAGAGGCAAAAATGAATCATCATAAAAGTTGAGTTTGTCTCAACATGTTTTGAGGAACTTGATTTTACTTAATCCATTTCAAAAAGGAAGTCATTGCAGAAGTTAAACGTCCTCAGCTGTAGGGTTAAAGTTAAGCCTGGATCACAGTTTAGATTGCAGATTAAAGTTTTCTCAGATTTTAATTTTATCTAGGTTTAGAGTAAAAACTAAACTGAGATTTTAAGAGAGGTTTAAACTGAATCTTTCTTCATTTTAAGTTAGTTTTAAAGTTTGGTGCAACAGATTCAATCAGGTGTAAAAGTTTGTTGTTTTTGGTGCTATCCAGCCTAACAATTTTGTGATTAATGGTTTTCTGATGTGTACATTATGTGCTTTGAGAAGGCTGTCTTATCTGCTCTGTGAAGTAATGTAGGGATATAAATGCAAAAACATGCTAATCATTAGCTTCAGTGAGAGGTCATAAGGTTACAAACTGGCATAGAAAGTGCTGGAGGCTCAGTTCTCTTTCACGAAACACATCACCTCTTGAACAGGAATCCCACTTACTAATGATATAAGACATGTGTTTGGGCTGCACGATTCATCAAAAGTTGCAATATTTTGACAAAGGTAAAATGTGCCACAACATACCAGAGGTCTGTTTGGTGCATTAAATGCAAAAATTACCATTTCCAATGAAATCACAGTTCATATTTCACTATCTATCAAAGTAATCACAATATGATTTTGCATACTGTGCAGCCCTACAATGTGTACCTGGAGCTGAAACCAAAAGCCGATTAAGTGATTATCAACAGAACATTAATCTTCAAGTATTTTAATAATCCATAAAAAAAAAAATCAATTTAGATTTTAAGGACACAACTCATGAGCACAGCACAATAAAACAAAACAGCTGATCAAACAAATTAAAATAAATAAATAAATAAATAAAAAAAATAAATAAAAAAAATCAAATTTCAGCTCAGGCTTTGGGTAATTGTTTCGTTACTTTCTGACATTTTACTAACCAAATGAATTAGTCAATTGATTGAGAAAATGATTGTCAGAATAACTGATGATGAAAATGTGCAGAAAACTATCACGCAAAACAAAAACAACAGGAAAAAAACAGCATAACAGCAACTATAATAAATTCTCTCCCCACTGATTTACAAACTTAAAATGTATATAACAAAAACATTTATACTATGTGTCCGCGTATTGATACTATATTGCGAGCAAAACATCGCGATATTATGCTGTATTGATTTTTTTTTAAATCCCACCCCTAAATATATCATTTTATAGGCAAAAATTCCCCAAATTCACTGGCTCCACTTTCTATTTTATTAATATTTGTTGTAGTAATTAATAAGAGGAAAAGCAATTAATTTGATTTTGGGACTGCTGATCAAACAAACAAATTAACAAATTAATTAATAAAAAAAAAAGTCTAAGAGATCTGATTGGTCTTTGGGGACATGTTTGGTTAATTTGTGATATTTTACAAACCAAATCGAATAATTGAGAAATTAAATGTCAGATTAATCTATGATGAAAATAAACGTACAGCCATGTGCAGAACACTGTAACACAAACTTATCTAACTATCCTGTGCATATCTTTTAAAAAAAAAGCATAACAGCAAACAATAATTTATTTTTCCACTTATTTACTAATATACAGTTACTTTGCCTATTTAAATATTTTATTCATATATTAAAATTTTAATATTCACAATATGATGAGTTCTTGGAATCATAAAATATAATAATCATAAAAATTTAAACTTATTAATTTTAACATATTTGTATTTTTCTTAAAATAACAGAAACAAACTGAACACATAATTTTTAATTTAAATCCAAATTATTTTTTAATTAATATTTGTAATGAAATATCATATGATGTGATGATGACATGTGAGCTCCGTTGGGATTACCATTTTAATGAAGGCATCTTGTTTACATGCCAACAACTGAGGTCCCCAAAGAATGATGTAGGAGTGTAAACACGAATATTTGATACCAACACACCGTCAGCCCACATTCACATGATGGAGGCATGAACACTGTCGGGCTGCAGGCAGGTGAGGACAGCGCACAGGAGAGCCCACCCCCACCGTGAAAAAAATGTGTTGGTTAAGCCTGCAGGTTGGCAATCGCATCATTTGCATGTGGGCGACCTCCGCCCCTGGAGGCCCCCCATTCTCTGTCCTCAAAGGCGAATCTGCGCAGACAATGGCAGTTTTTAGATGGCAGAAAAGCCAATTTCCATGTATGCACTGATACAATGCGCCGGAGCTCGTCGTGCACTGCTGTTTGGATAGTGTCACGGCCCCTTTTAACACAGCGGCAATTGTCCCTGATCCCCTCTTTCTTTATTCCTTTCTCTCCATCTGGACATGGGTTTGTTCAATCGGCTCGGCGCCTACCGTTCATCACCACCGGAGAAAATTGAACCTATAGCTGGTGATATTTCTATTTACTTAAGATCCGATATATGTATGCGCACCTACGGGAATTAACATCACGCACGTCTCTCCTACGGGGTTTACGCATCTATCCATCCGGCGGCTCCGTCTGACATTCACCAGCGCGCACAGTGGACAGAGAAGTGGCACATAAACGACCACAAGAACGGCCATTGAGATGAGCGCAGGGACATATATAGCTCAAATTGAAACATTATTATATTAAAATGACACATAAACGCGGAAAAGACGCGGTAAATGCAGGCAGTGGGCGGAAAGACGCTTCCTGAAACTTTGGCATCGCCTCACCTGCCTCGACGTCGCCACAGAAATCGCGCACTGTTATTTTCCTCAAATGCGAGAGCAGAAAAACTACAGTGAAGTGCACGACACACACACGACACTCACCTTTCTCTTGGGCATTTTTACGCGTGAATTATTCTCCACCAAGCACGGCTAAAAAAAGGCCAAAGCTGAAGGTCCAGTAGAGGCGAATTTGAACTACCTCGAAATACAGGATCAATATCTAAGCACCTTCGATAATATGTTGATTATATGCACTCCCCAAAACTCTATACCTCCCACAGCCATTGGATGGAGCAGTCAAAATCCTCTCCTGTGCTGACTCCTGATTGGCTCCTCGCGTCTCTATGTAAATAAGAGTCTCGCGGACAGTGGATGAGATTTACGCGAGGGCGCGCGTGATTGGCTACGCGCTCTTTGTGCGCAGATCCCACCAGACGGCGGCGGCTGAGAGGGAAAGTGGAGACAGGCCAATGAAAGCGGGGCCGACTCTCTCGGTGGATCTGGGTAATGTAGGATGAGAGAAAGAGAGAATGTTGTAAATGAAGCACAAAGGACCAGAAAAAACGGGCACAATGGCACAATGTCGACCATAAAGGAGCTCCAGAAAATCTGGCGGGTATTGTGTCTTGTAGGGTTTCCACCGCTGTAAAGAACCAGAGTAATCATACACCACTTTTTTCACACAATCACTGCAGAGGCACCAGTCCCTGCAGGAACATGATACCGGTAAAACAATACTGTGAATAAGGTCACTCAAAAAATCGCCACAGCTGACAAATTAGACCACTGATAAATTTTTTAAAAGATGAGGACAATTTTTTTCCACTTTATATACAAAACAAAGGACAAGTGTAGATAAAGGTTAAAGGTTAAATTGTGCCCAAGTTAATTTCGTATTCCTAATTTGTTTTGCTTTCTCCACTAGGACTAAAATTATACAGAAAAGTAACATTAACTAGAGCATATTGGCAACAAAAGAAGAAATGATCCCAAAATTAGCAAGAAATTATGAAAAATATAAGATAGTTATCTGAGAAATTAGCCAAATAAAAAAATAAATGATAAAAAGTTTTAAAAATCATCAAAAACACAAACAAACACTGGAATGACCTGGAAAATGTGCTTAAAAATTATAAGAATTTTATAAAATCATTAAAATATGTTATTATGATATTTTCTAAATTAAGTTTAGTTTAATGTTTCACATCTTTTTAAAAACTGAAAATCCACTAATTTCTTTCAATTTGTGAAACATTTCTGACTAAAATCATCACTGATGACAAGTTAGACCTGTCATTTTTGAATATGGATTTTTTTTCTCATGGGAGTGTAAACATAGGACAGGTGTAAGATTCATATGGCTTATAACCCTAGAAACCCTCATAACCCTAGAAAATCACAACAAATTGGCTTGTTTACTTTCAAAAACACTGGACGGTGATACGCAGCCAAAGAAGAAATGACCCAAATTAGCAAGAAATGATGGAAAATACAAGAAAATTGGAAAGTTAGTGCGCCGGCAGCAGCGATCTTACTTTGTGCCTAGCCTGTTAAAACCGTCCTGATCACGTGAGCTCATCATCCTGTTTCTCTCCCTCTGTCAGTCTGGACTCTCTGCCAACCCAAACAATTTCAGTCCACCACAGTGGAGTCTGGCCAATTAAGGATCCAATTACGCAGCATGCAGGCCGCTGCTTTGGAAACAGTAATGGCAACTTGCACAGAAACAAGTGCTAACTTTAGCATTAGCAGAGTAAACACGGCGATTAGTCAAGTTAAATTAGTAATAGAGTCAATAACAACAATTAGACAAAAACAAGAGGATGCAATCACATAGTTCTTCAGAGGAAAGTGCTATTTTGGCATTTTGTCTTTCTGGATTTGGCCAAAGCCTGATTTATTAACTGATTGCTCTAATGGAGGAGCAGATCTGAGGAGATTGTGATCATACAGATCAGTGTCACAATGCTTCAGACAACAAGGACGCTGGGATTCAGCCGTCCAGAGGCAGCTGGCTGCTCAATGAGAAATGTTGAAAACACATTAAACTGGCAATGCCAGAGAGATAGGGACTGCACATACAAAGGGTAAATGTAAATTAATTGCATTGTTTAGATCCTTGCAGCTTTGGAGATGCCAGATTGGCCCCAAAGCCCCAAACAGTCACCAGAATAAAATGCTGGCATTGTACATTTCTGCAAACCACAGATGTTTTACATTTGTACGTTTCATCCGTATTGTATCAGCATTTCTAAAGTGACATAGTTGAAATTACATGTATTTGAGTTTCTGATCAGAAGGACAGCCTGTGTTTTTGACCACATGTTGTGACGTTTCTAGCTCTGTTTGTGGCGACCATAGTGTGTATTTGAAGCCAAAACATGATGTTTTTCTAAATATAACCAAATGGTTCTTGTGCCTAAACGTAACCATGTTAAACCTTAATCCTTAAACCAGGATCAACATCAGTTTTCTTGTGCTGCGTTCAAGCGCTTTTCACAAGTTATTTGACCCTTTTTAAACCGGAAACTGGTTTCAAAAACAAGGGTAAAAAGTAGGGCTGGGCGATAAAACGATAACGATATCAAGATTCAAGATTCAAAGTGTTTATTGTCATATGCACAGTATGGAAACATGTTTCCCTGTACAATGAAATTCTTACTTTGCTGTCCACAGAATGCCTAACGTTTAGCAAATATAAAGAAATATGAAATAGAAATTTAAAAATTTACAATAGAAGAAATTTAGAAATTTACAATAGAAGTAGAAAGAACAGTGCAAATAAAAACCACGATATAACTTTTTGATGTAGTTGATAGAATCCACTCTCATTCTCCACCGGTGTCTCCGAATGTCTGCTCCGCTCTCATGCGCTGCAGGTGTCTCCACCGGTGTCCGGTCTCATCCTCTGTGGGTGTCTCTGCCGGTGTCTGCTCAGCTCTCATCCTCCGCCGGTGTCTCCGCCGGTGTCCGCTCCCCTCTCATCCTCCGCGGGTGTCTCTGTTGGTGTCTTCCAATGTCTGCTCTGCTCTCATCTTCTGCGGGTGTCTCCGAATGTCTGCTCCACTCTCATCCTCCCCTGGTGTCCGCTTTGCTGTCAATTTCCACCGATGTTTCCGCCGGTGACTGCTCCGCTGTCATTCTCCGCAGGTGTCTCCGAATTTCCGCTCCGTTTTCATCCTCCGCGGTGTTTCTGCTGGTGTCTCCGAATGTCCGCTCCGGTCTCATCCTCCGCTGGTGCCTCCGCCAGTGTCTTCTCTCATCGTCTGAGGGTGTCTCCGCCGGTGACCGCTCCGCTCTCATTCTCCGCTGGTGTCTCCGAATGTCCACTCCGCTTTCATCCTCCGCGGTGTTTCCGCCGGTGTCTCCGTTGGTGTCTGCTCTCATCGTCTGAGGGTGTCTCCACTGGTGTCCGCTCCGCTCTCATTTTCCACTGGTGTCTCCGAATGTCCACTACGCTCTCATTCTCTGCCGTTGTCTCCGAATGTCCACTCCGTTCTCATTGTACAAGAGATGTCGGCAGCAGGTGTTTGTCCTACACTGTCTGCTGCAGGTACATGTTTTTGTAACCGCTGAGCACCGGTGTAAGGGGCTGCCGTCTCCCCCCTCCCACTTTCTGCTCTGTGTGTGTGTGACGGGGACATGATGAGAGGACACGCTGGACGCGGTTTGAGTTCAGGTGTAGTGAGTTTCCAGCTCAGTTCTGCTGAAAGAATAAACTGATATCTAATGTTTGATTCCTTCAACAACAAGCAGAACAACATGTAAATCTAACAGAGCCGTTACTTAGGGACTGTTCTGTAGCTGCGCTGCTTCCTGACATTTTGGGGAATGTTCCTCTCTATAGTTCCACTATAACTCAGACACAATATTATTTTTGGCATTATTTTTGTAAAATTCAAGTTGACATAAGAAGAAGAGGGGGCAAAAAAAAAAATATATAAAAATGAAATTGATTTTGCTGTTAAAAATTACTTCTTTTTAAAACAAAGTGATTTTCCAGCTTTTTTTGTTTCCTTTATGACAATGCACAAAATAAATTCATCTGTACTCTCCACGTCTCAGCCTTTCATACCTTCGGATAATGAAAAACAAACAAAAAGAAGTTAGCGGTTAACGGTATCTTATTGGCCACAAGAAGCTGGAAATTATTGGTTTATTGGTATCGGTTGAAATGTATCACTGGTTATGATATCTTCAAATATCACTTAGGAGTCAAAGGGAACCTTTAAGCTGGAAAGAAATAGTGATTTTATGTGTATCCTGACATATATATCGATATCCACTGATATGAAAAAAATTATCGTGATAAGACTTTTTTCCATATCGGCCAAAAAGTAAAAAAAGAGTATTATTTAAAAATGATCAAAAAATTTATAGAAAACTTTAATTAAAATAATAATTTTATATTCACGATTATACATACATATATATATTTCCTTTTCAGCACCTTTTTGGTAATTTTCTAGTTTGTTTGACTCTTTTTTGTCCCTTATTTTCAGGTAACTTTTTACACATTTCTTGCCATTTTTTGTCTTAAATTGCTCTTTGGCTTTTCCCAATGTTTTTGAAAGAAATCAAACCTATTTGCTTAAGTTTCAAAGGGTTAAACACAGCATTGTCACAACATAAAATTAAACATTAAAACATAAAGTTACAACATATACACTGCATATGAAATGTACAAAAGTAATATATGTGACATTTACAGATAAGTACAGTGCCAACATCCATTCTGCTGATTGGATTGGTCCCAGTACAAAAACCTCTCTAGCAGCCTGAGTGATTATCTCAGCACGACTGTCACTCTGTTGTGACTTGAGGGGAAAATCCTAAACATAATCCTAAACCTAATCCTGTATTGCACGTCTGTTTTATTTTATGTTGCCCACTGGTCAGATATATTATATAGTTGCTCCACATAACTCCTTTCACAGGATACAAACTCTCACTGGCAACTTAATACATTTTATGACACTGAAGTGATTTTTAAAATCTTGTTTGCAAAAGTTTAATTCAGGATATATGAGCCTCGTGAAAACCAGAGTTGTTTTAATTTGTAATTCAAATTGTATCAGCATGTGCAGAAACTTAATTTTATCCATAGATATTAAATCTAGGGCTAAAACTAACAATTCTTTTCATTTTTGATTAAACTAGCTATTTTTTCTCCAACTGATCCTTACAGATGTCTAGATCTATGATTACTGTTATTTGACTTCACACAAATGCACAGACTTATTTGACGGGGTATCTTAAAGCCGATCACAGTGCCTCACCTCATCTAAAGTGGACTACAGAAGAGTTGACAATGAGGCGATAAGGAAGCACACGGCACATTTCAGTCTATAAATCATTTTTGTAGTTCTCTTTTCATTGGTTTATGAAAAATTCTATTTTTCCTGTGACCTAATTTTAAATATATAATTATAAATATAGACTTGTTGATATTTTTCCCTGATTATTTGATCTTTTTTGTTTTGATTCTCTGCCTCTTTTCTATTTTTAAGCCAATATTTAGGTCATATTTTTGTCACCTTTTACTGACCTTTTTGCGAGGCATTTGGCAAGTTGCTAATTGCCTGTTTTTTTTCTGCTCACATTTCAAAGATTTAATAGCTGTGAAAGGTGTCTGAACGCAGCACAAGAAACCTGATGTCAATCCAGGTTAACAGGCCGCTGACAGGTTAAAGGTGTTTTGTGATGAACTATATTAGGGTTTTTACCTACTTCTCTCAATATAACTGCTGCCACAAGATATAAATTTTGCATCTAATAGTTAAAAGCTCATCCACAGACTCTGTTAATAGCTATATTGGTTTACTACTTTGCCAACTGACAGTAATATTCTGAGCATCCAGTAGTGTTGAAACTCAGCCAACTTTGCAACACTAATAATCTAGAAGCTCTTCTATAAAACAATGTCCTTCGTACTCTACAACCTTGAGCGCATAACAGAGAAAGTCAAAAAACCTTCTACAAAGAAATCAACAAAAGCTACCTCTACATTCTTGTGCAGCATCACAATAGACAGAGCTACAAACGTCACAATGGGCAGAGCTTTCCTGCCCAAACAAACAAAACCCATCATGTCAGAAGTCAACCAGAACACACAGGAGCAGGTAGGTAGACGGCCGCTCACTGTGCACACATATAGATTCACACTGTCAGCTAAATGCACAACACAATGAGGAACATGTACAACACATACATATATAACAGACACACACAAAGGGAGTCCACACTGAAGAGAAATAATCCTAAAAATGTGACGTTTTATGTGCTTTAATCAGATTAGGTGGGTTTCCATTAACCCTCAAATTGCATAAATTGAAATTGAGCATGTAAAATACGCCTATTTGAAAGACGTCAACTTTAAAAAAACACTGCCATTTATCGCAAAAAGGTTCTTGCATTCGCATGAGGTGGTATTTCAGGCGAATCCAAAAAGCCGTATTTTGCAAAACTGCAATGGAAACACTTCTTTGGCTTTTCTAGGTCACATGACACTATGTCTATGTGCTTGTCAGTAGGAACTGGCTCCCTCATGATGCAGCAGGAGCTACAAGAGCTGTTCTTGCATCACATAATTGAGAAAGTTGAGCGGATCATCCCGAAGTTCCTCCTCAATAAAATTCCTTTATTGAATTGTGGACTATCATTTCCAAAAATCCCTCATACGTGGCCGCTCCCACATATAAGGGACTCGCCTTTTTCCATTATCACTCACATAAAACGCCTACGTCACCTTCGATTGGAAATAATGACGGCTAGCGTGGTGGCTGCAACAGAAATAAACCTGCTGATGTTTTGGACATCCACCGCCATGCTACTTGCTTGCAATTGTGTTTTCCAAAATATTGTTTAAGTTTTGCAAAAATCTTTTATGGCAACCCACCTACTGAGAGCACTGGCCTTTACTTTTTCAGTTTGCACATTTTCTCTCGTTTGTACCTTTTGTCACTTATTATGGGCTTCAGCTAGTTTTGCACATAGCATAATAATAACTAGATACTGCAAGCCAAGATGGTGCCTATTCAGTCCAATGGATTTGCTTGCCTGGCTCATATGCCCAAAAAAGTTTCTACCTTCCAGGCAGGGGCATAAACATAGACAGTGTCATATTGACAGTTTGTTTTGCAGTAACAGGTGTACAGTCATTTCACAGTATATACTGTAAAATTACAGTATCCTGCTGGTGTCTGCGCTGCAAGCTCTTTACTGTTATTTTACAGTAACATTTTTTACAGTGTGCTTTATTAATGCTCTGAATATTTCAGCACCAGAGGAAAGGTCGCAGGATCACCATAGTCTATAGGAATCATCCACTGGGGACCATAAATGTCTGTGCAAAAAATTCATGGCAATACATCTAATGGTTGTTGCAACTCTGGACTGAGAGTCAAACTTATCAACAAGGAGCTAAGCCGCTAGCGTGGCTAAAAATAGTCAAAGTGTAATGATGCATTGCTTTGCATTTGGTGTCCGATTTAAACATGCATGACAATGTGCAGTGTTAAAGGTGATAAATCACATGACTACTTTGTTTACAGAAACCAGAACCAACCTCATCACAGGTACGCCATATCCAAAAACCTCTGTGAGAATAAACATGACAAACAGTCAGACTAACAGTTTTTTCAGTCTAATTTTCAGTCATTTCAATCATGTTTCTCATGCAGTTGATATCTTGATAATTTTCTGTATATTTTAATTTATGTTGTGACCACACTGTGGTTAAAGTTTGATTAGCTTTAGGCAAAAATACCAAACACTTGTTTAGAGTTAGGAAAATAACATATGTTTGCTTAAAACATCTGGTTTGGTCGCTGCAATCACAGCTGGAAATGTCCTGAGGTCTCATTAAAATATCCAGTAGTAGAGTGTGCGCTCCATATGCCGAGTCCTTTGCAGCGGCCCATGTTCGATTCCAGCCCGTGGCCCCATGGCTGTGTCATTGTTCCCAACCCCCCCTCTCCTATTTCTCCTGTCAATCTATAGCTATCCTGTCAATAAAAGGAAACAAATCCCCCCAAAAATGATTAAAAACTGAAATAAATCCACATTCATTAGTCTCCAACAGTGGTCTGCTGCCAGAGTCCATCCCCTCCTCCTCCTGATGAGAAATGCAGCTCATAAACATGTATTCTCAACTACATCATGTGTACAATTTAAAACATGTCAAATATCAGTGGTTTGCAGAGCTGTACAATGCCAACATTATATTCTAGTGACTGGGCTGTGAAACTGGCCAAATGCCAGAAAAACTTCAAAATATGTTGGCTGAAATTTTTTTAAATGAAATAATGAGTCAAGTCTTTGCTCTGGGGTCTTAAGAGTCAGTTTTCCTCTGAATATATCTTTGATGTAACTATTCTTAAGTTTCTTCTAAGCTATATTTCAACTTTATTTATACCTTTATTACCAGTCAATTAAAATACAGCAATGCTTTTTTGTTCAGCTGTCTGAAAAGTGCTATTAGACTCAAATTTAGGTAGAATTTGCCAAGTCATTGTTATAACTCAAACTGGAGAATATTATACTCATTGTCCACTCTTGAAATTTCCTCAGAGGGTTAAGGGTGGGTTTTATGCAGCAGTGGAATGTAACTAAGCACATTAACTCAAGTACTATACTGCATAATATAATAATATATAAATATAATTATATATAAAAATATATAATTTTCCGATAATTTTCTAGCACTTTTTATTATTTCTTGCAAATTTTTGGGTAATTTCTTCTGTGCTTTCTTCCAGGGATTTTGAAAGAAATGAAGCCAATTTAATCAGCTTTCAAAGAGTTCTGACTTTGCAGAATAATTCTAGTCCAGGTAGAGAAACCAATACAAATGAAGCTTTGAAAATAATAATAATAAAAAAAAATGTCTAAAAAAGGCTATTAGCACTTTTTCCCTTTTTAAAACAAATTGCAAGAAATTAGATTGAGAAAATTTTTTTTTTTTAAAGATAGGGACATTTTTCCAGGGAAAAGGCAAAAAAGCTAAGAAAAGAGTATATTTTGAATTATTTTAATTACACATTTAAAATTATGTTATAAAATCAGTATATTTTTTCATCACTTTTTTTCCAGTGAAATAGGCCTGCTCTTCCTCAGAAGTTTCTCTCTGCGGACATGCAGTGGCTCGTCAGAAATAGTCTCACTGTGCTGATGCAGCGTCATGATTGAGATGCCATCTTTCCTTTAACTGAATGTGAAGAATCTGACCTGGCTGCCTTTATGCAGGACTTGACTGACACCTCGTGGACGCTGTTTGTCATTAGTGTTGCAGGGGCGGATATTGCACTTCCAGCATTATGATGATCTGACGGAATTAGAGCAACACTGTCTTTGAAGGGGGGACTATTTTTAGCAGCGGAGCATTATTTTTGAGTGCGCACCTTCACTCCTTTTAAATGAAACGCCCTTCACAGTGACACATATTTATTTATTTTTTCATCTTAAAGCAGAAACGCTTGTAACCTGACTGACACCAAGACGTCTATTTATACCACCAGACCTCCCTCCCTCCCTCGCTCCTTCCCCCTTTCTCCTCCTCCCTTCCTCATCCTACATTACGTCATCGGGACCGGTGCATTTGCAGTGAATTTGGGGGATGCAGCTGTAGCGAAGCATGCACATGCAGGAGACACCGGACAGCCTTTTGTCTTTAAATGATCTGGTTCGGTTCAGTATATGTAAATAGAGGCGACATAAAGGTTATTAAAAAAACAAAACACACACAGCAGGTTAAAAGGCGGGACTTCCTTCCGGCTGTTTATCTCGGTTGTGCAGCGCAAGGCGAGCCAGTGCAGGATCAGATAACAAGGTAAGCTTGTTGACAGTCTGCGCCGTATTTTGTGTATTTTTTCTGCCGAGATCATGTTTGTTGTTGCTGCTGTGTTTGTCTTATTGTTGCACGCAGAGCTTCGCGTTGAAGCGGTTAGCTCTGCAGCACTGATGCTAAAACACGGAGCTCGTATTTCCCCTAAAATGAGGCTAATTGTCAATAATGTATTTGTAGTAAAGTCGCTCTTATAGATGCATTACAGTCGTTATATCCTCAGTCTGACATAATTGCTATCCTAACCGGTAATGTCTTCAGTGCTAATTAATGCTTTATGTTCGGTGTAGCTGCTGTCTAACTACATGTTACGATTATAAACATGATATCAATATTGCAAAAACGTAATGATACATATATTGTGGCATAACACTAATTATTATCGATCTGATATCACAGTAGAGTTTTGCAGCTGTATTACAGTTATTACTGTAGATGTTTTCCTACTAACTTCTTACACTTGTTCGAAACTGATTATTTTCTTTATTCATCATTTTTCTAATAATTAAATGTATAGAAATGATCTATTACTTGTTCCCAAAGTTCAAGGTGACATCTTTAAATTGTTTTGTCCAACTGCCAGTTCAAAACTGGGTGTACACGATAGGGGTCAACCAATATTGTCTTTTCAGGGCTGATACCGATTATTAGTAGTTGATGAGACCAATAACTGATACACATTTACAATAAAAATGAAAATCTTTCTATCAATATTTAGAATTTGGAATAAAACATTATTATGAGGGGGCCTGTCACTGTTTTGAGATACTAATTATTTTGAGGAATTTTATAATATTTGAAAATGTTTGTCATTTTGAGAAAATTTGTTGTTATTTAGAGAAAGTTTGTCATTATTTTGACATACAAACTCATCATTTTACAGTTCTCTCCTTATAATTACAAGATCTTTCTGTTCCCTCAACTGGCAGCAATGCGCCTCCATATCGCCCAAATGACAGAAACAGCCTCAAAACATAATTATGCAGAAGTATGTGAGCAGGCTGTCCTTATACTTTTGTGTCGATAAGAGAGGTTAATTGAGTTCTTCCTCAGCGGTTTTTGTTGTGTGTCTGTAGGTTTTCTCGTCATGCTGGGCTGCTTGCTTCGAGGAGGCTGCGGTCCTCTCATCTGCCTGTGGGCCCCGCTGCTGCTGCCGTCGCTTGTCTCCCTCCACCGCCTGGACCAACATGGCAGTAGGAGCCACGGTGTGAGGGAGCAGCCCAAGCTGCTGCTCGTGTCCTTCGATGGCTTTCGCTGGGATTACATCTACAGGGTCCCGACGCCTAACTTCCACAGCATCATGGATGACGGCGTGAAGGTGGAGAATGTGGAGAACGCCTACATCACCAAAACCTTCCCCAACCATTACAGCTTGGTGACGGGGCTGTATGCCGAGACGCATGGCATCGTGGCCAACGAGATGTACGACCCCACCACGAACCGGTCCTTCTCCATGGAGACGGACAGTATTTATGAGTCACAGTGGTGGGAGGAGGCGGTGCCTCTCTGGGTGACTGTCCAGAAAGCCGGAGGGCGGAGTGGGGCAGCGATGTGGCCGGGGTCAGATGTGAAGATCCACGGCATGTTCCCCAATCAGTACCTCCAGTACAACGCCTCAGTGTCCTTTGAGAGCAGAGTGGAGCGGATTATCGAGTGGTTCTCTGCGCCCAAAGAAGAAGCAGTGGATTTTGGAGTTCTGTACTGGGAGGAGCCGGATGAAAGTGGGCACATCCTCGGACCGCAGAACAACCTTATGGATAAGATCATCGCTGGGATTGATGAGAAACTCGGATTCCTCATGAATGAGTTGAAGAAGGCAGGGCTGTATGAGAAAGTGAACCTGATAGTGACCAGTGACCACGGGATGGCGCAGCTTTCCCGGGATAAGATCATAGAGCTGGACGAGTACGTGAGCAGAGACCTGTACACCTGGGTGGACAAGAGTCCCGTGGTGGGGATACTGCCCAAAGAAGGTATCACTTTAAAACGTCAAAATTCAATGCTAGCAAGAAACCTAATTGAAAGGAACAGTTTGACATTTTGGGAATTTAACTAATTTGCTTTCTTACTGAGAGTTAGTTGCCTCGGTCCAGACCTTTAAATAGGTTCACTCCACTAAGTTGACAGATTTGTTTCTCAGCAGTTTCTCCTTTGAAAATTAATCGATCAAATGCACACCATGGTAGGACTAACGATTAGCCAATCAGTGCCACTGGCAAGACTAAAGTTGTTGTCAAACTGTTTTAAAGTGGAACCAGTAAGGAGTAATAACAATTGTAACTGCTATAGACGAGACAGACGCTGCTATTGAGGCTGTTCTAAATTGAAGTGTAGTCTTAATATTGTCCGATATTTTCGTTTGTTTTACCAAATGTTGTTAGATTCAGGAGGATATGTCAGTCTTTAGTGGTTGGTAAGGGGAAATCCAGCCCCCCTCCAATTCTAAAGTTCACAAATTGACATCACATTTATTGGATTTGTACAAAAACCAAAACTAAGTCAACAGAAGGTTACTGAATGTGTCGGCAAACTTCCCCTTCCTTTTTTTCATGCATGTGTCTCCTTTGTTTCTTTCTCTGTTCCACCTTTACATTTGGACGTGTCTTAATGACTTTTCCTCATCAGCAGTTTGTGGAGTTTAAGTGGCAGGTTTAATAATTGATCAGTCGATCAGTCTGACCAGATCCAATCAATTTATGAGAGGAGCAGCTGTTTGTAAATGAAAGCAAACGTTTAGTCTAATGAACGCATATGTTTCACTTCAACACTGTGATGCTATGAATAACCAAATGGTATATATTTCCCAACTAGGGATACACAAAAAGATTGGCGCGTTATCGACATTGTCAGATATTGACTTTAATATGAAACATGCAATTTTTTGCTGATATCATTAACCATTTTTAAAAATTGAATGACAAAGTGAACATGTACAAAATACTGTCCCTAAGTTGAAGTATTTTTCTTATTTTGCACAATAAATTAATATTACATAGACGGAAAAGCAATGTATTTTATGTCTCCATCTAGTCCATCTACATTTTAGGAATACAGAGCTTCAATCTAAAACCAAATGGCTTTTCAAAATTTAATATAATTTATACATAAATTATTACAGAATTTCTAAATTGCTGAATTTCTTGCATATTTGCAACTTCTCCTGAAACCTGTGTTTTATATCTATGGAAATTTTCAACCATTCTTCATGTGTGTTTTTGCAGGGAAGCTCGAGGAGGTGTATAGTAAACTGGTGGATGCAAACCCCAACATGGTGGTGTACAAGAAGGAAGACATTCCCGAGCACTTCCACTATCAACACAACATCAGGATCATGCCAATCCTCATTGAGTCCAAGGAGGGCTGGACCATCACGCAGAACAGTAGCGAACACCTCATGCGTACGTATTTCACACCTGCTGGTTTGTATGAGTATTTTTCAGCTGTATCAAATGGCAGGTTCAGTCTGCTCTAATAATAACTTCACAGGCGGTTTTTCAGTTATTGAACAAAGCTAGCTTGTGTAATAGCAGCTGTAATTAACAAAGAAAGCCAGATTTGTTTTCCCTTGGAAACAGCAGGAGTGTGTGTGGGTTTGGAAGTTGGTCCTGTGCTGCTTCCAAGTGCAGTTTTTTTTTCTTCTTTTTAAATTAAGCAGGCGTTTTTTCACCCTCTCTTTCGGATTAGAGATCTTAAACTGTGTATTTTGAGTTTTCAAAGCAGCTTATGTTCCTCCTTTGCTGTTAATCAGCAAAATGACCTGATGGAGTCTGAGGCTGGAGGGAAAACCTGCTGACTTTCAGTCCACAGTTACAACGTGGTGTCAGATTGCTCAGCACACACGCTGTCCTGCATATCAAAAGTTGTTTCCTCAGCATAGCTGTTTGATATATGAGAGATCAATAGGCCTGGATGATAAAACCAAAGCAACCAGCGTCTCAGTGTATTACAGGGAAGGCACTTTGATAGATTACACCAGTGATACTCAACTTATGGCTCAGGGCCAAATGTGGCTCCCCAACCATTTTCTAATTCACAATAAAAATAAAATGATTCACACTGGGAATTGTTTTTATACTTTTTGTTTACATAAGGTGTCAGAGTCCAAAAAACAGCATTAGAATAGCTTGTTTATCAAAAAAAAGTGCCACTGGAGAAACCCCCACGCCCCCCAAAAGAGGTCCTAACTAAGCCCCTATTGTCCTAAAATCCTAAAAAAGGTCCTTAAATCTTATAATATCCTAAAATCTGAGAAATGTCCTTAAATCCAAGACGCATCCCCAAAATCTGAGAAAGGTAAAATCCGAGAAACATCTTAAAATCCAAGAAAAATCCTTAAAACCATGAACAACCTATAATCCTAGAAATGTCCTAAAATTGTAGACACGTTCTAAAATCTGAGAAATATCTCAAAATCACAGACACATCCTAAAATCATGAAAGTGTCCTAAAATCCTAGCATGATCCTTAAAATCTGAGAAACGTCCTAAAATCTTAGTCACATTCTAAAATCCTATAAACATGTACGGGGCTGCTGCGACTGGCCCCTTTCATTTTGCAAAAGTGGCCCCCAAGCAAAGCAAGTTGTGTATCCCTGCTGTAGACCCAATGTGAGTGAATCGCTTCAATGCTCACTTATTAATGATTATTATCGGTGTGTGTGGACTGGACCTGCACTTCCTGGTGGCTTAATATTAAAGGTACGGCCACATTACAGTCAGACCCTGTGAAAACACACAGTTTAATGTTTACTTTGATTGAAGATCGTATGACAGATTAATTCAAGCATGCGTTTCTTGTGTTGGTTAAATCTAACATTCACTGTATTCATATTCTTAGGTGTTGCACTAATGTATCTCTGGGGCCTAACAAAACATGTTAAATGCATTTTCTTCCTTGCAAAACATTTTCAAGGCCAGTTTTTTTAATCTTTTAAATACTGCATTGTTTACATCCATATTAAGATGTCATCCTGTTCGGCCCTGGCTGCCTTTCTTGCTGTTTTGCTACGCTTCTTCATGTGTTAACTCCACCGTCAGTTATTGAAATAGCCTGAAACCTTCGGCAGGACTGCATACTAGTTTTGGGCTGGTGTAAAAATATCCAACAGGTTTGACATTAAAGGCAAATTTATAGTTGTACGTTGGCTATACGCAGAGCCTACGCCATAGCCTATGCATGCGACCTACGCTGTTGTGAGCATTTAATCTTGTGCGGTTGTGTGTTTGTGTCGCTCCGGCCGTAGGGTTTCCGTGAAGTGTTGTAAAGTTCGATTGATTCAAAACACCTAAAACACACAATAAACACGGCCTAATTGCGTCAGTTTCTAACACAAGTACACAAATGGTTTTATTGTAATTCAAAAGGCTCACAGACAAAAAATCGTCTTTTGTTGGACACATTTCCACCACAAATACAACATGGACGTTATTAGCACAAGCCCATTGTAGAAATTAACAATGGACCTGGACCGGTGTGCCGAATTTTACCACTAGGGTTTGCACTTGACTCAGCAGTTGTTCCCGAGGGGAACATGATGATGCTGCATTCCAGTCCAAGTTAGAGGTCAGAATCCCAGTTGAAATTTCCAGACCCGCAAACTTTAGGTGCACAATGCCAAACGTAAACAAAATCGCTGGCTGACCTTGAGAAGCTGATGTTTCTTTGGCAAGTGTTCACACAATTCAACTTTTAGCAGTGCAGCCTCCTTAAATAAAACAGGAGAGGGAAAATAATGCGTCATCATAGCTGTGTATTAGTTCTGATTAAATACGGACAAATATACAACACTGCGTTTTAGCTGAGGGTTAACTCATTGACAATGTGCACTTCTATGGGGGTTGCCATTGTTGTGTGGCGACAGACAACTGCTTCCTCATAAAGTCAGGGTAGATTTTTTTGACTAGAGTTTAAAGTATGAACTTTCCTTGAACTTTTTCTAGTAGGAGGTCAGAAATTTTCAAAGTTAGAGTTGTCTGGATGCAGCATTAGACTCGGCTCTATCACTACTAGGGGTCGACAGATTACCAGCCTGGCTGATTATTGGGACTGATTTTGGCATTTTGCCTACGTTTCATTTTAATGATTGAGGATAAAATTAATTTAAAAGTGCAAAGAAAGTGTCAGAATGGGAGAATTTTAACTTTGTAAAACCTCAGGGAGCTATTGTTATATACCCATATTTTTACATTTAAATTTTCACTTGACTTTATTAAGAAAAAAAAGTTGCTGGGAACTTTCTGTATGATGTTGAAACTTTAAGTTTTGATTAAACATTAAACATTTGCAAAAGGCATTTAAACAAAGCTTTGTGCTGGAGTTTGTTATATTCCAAATTCTAAATATTGACAGAATGATGTAAGTTTTTATTGTAAATGCATATTGATTCCAAATATTGGTTATCGCTCTCATTAACTACTAATAATCGGCCCTGAAAAAAACAATACTGGTTGACCCTTAACCTCCAATGTTGGCTTAATGGAAAAGAGGTTTAAACGAAAAAAAAATAAGGTCATCCAGTGCCTGTGGAAGAAACACTACTTCGCATACTGAGTGGGCTGCATATCCTGGAAGCAAACCCAGAACCTAGAAACGTTTTTTAGCGTTTTAGCAGTTCTTATTAGACTGAATATTTCCCAATTTAGGGTCCAGTCTCTGGATCAAATATAATATCCGTGGTTGCAGCTCGGCAGTAAATTGTGCACGGACTAGGTGTTAGTCCGAATATAAACATAATAATATTATCATAATCATGCTGTTATATTGCAACAGGAGTTGGATTTAGTACAGTGATGCTGTTGGCATGGGTTGCTTATGTAGGCTACTTTTTAATTTGCCAGAACGTGTCATAATGACAAGTGCAGAGTTAGATAAAATCAAATTGGTTCGAGCTTGTGCAGCAGATTGGACCACTACTGTTGCAAACCCTGGTGCACTTTTGGTCCATGCTGGTAGAAAAAAGAAAAAAAAAGAAAACTTCTGGAGTAAACGTCTCTAAGCTCATCAAAGGTCTATGTGCTTGCGTGTTTTGATTTAATTTTCTGTTTTGCTTGTGGGTTGCTGTGATTGATTTAGCAATAACGAGTCAGCTGGGGCAGCAGCGATGTTTGTAAATCATCTGAGAGAGCTGCTATGCCAGATTCCATAAATCTCTCTGCCTGTGATAGGAAATGTGTAGAATAACAATGCAAAAATAATTAACATCAGAGAATTGCACCTCTTCATGCAAATATGTTTCTTGTCTTTTCTCTACAGTCGGAAATCACGGCTATGACAACAGGTTACGCAGCATGCAGCCTGTGTTCGTGGCCCGCGGGCCGGCCTTTCGGCAGAATTACATCAAGACCTCGATGCGCTCTGTCGACCTTTACCCTCTCATGTGCCACATCCTGTCCATCCACCCTCTACCGAACAACGGCTCCCTCTCTAACGTTCAGGACCTGCTGTCCGTAGAGCCGACGCCATCCCCGCCCACCACCGTCGCTCCCAGAGTCAGCGGATACTCCTACGCCCCCGTGGTGGGTTCTCTCCTCGGCATCGTGATGGTGCTGGGTTTTCTGGTGGTCTACATCAGACAAGTGACGCTCAAACAGCTGCCCTCACTAAAACACAGAAGCAGGGAGATGTCGCAGCCCTTACTGCAAGAGGACTTGCACCTGTAGCTGAAGAAACCGAACGTAAAAGAAGAGGAGGTATTGCTCCCCAAGGTAGTCCGCTCTGTCCAGAAGCATCCCCTCACGCCTCCCTTTTACCACTAAACGCCACTGTGCTGCTTTTTATTATCATTTGGAGATCAAAGGAATCTAAGCTAGTCGTGTACAGAGGTACATCTCCAGAGTGTAAGGGGAATGTCTGGGGTTTGCTTCTGGTGCAGGCTTAATCAAGATAATAAACCTTTACATGGGCTTTATAGTGGCTTTGCTTTGGTTGTGAATTTTACTTAATATCATCTCGTCATTTTCATCATCACAAGTAAAAACGCAAAGCTAAGAGTGGAACTTTAACCTGTGATTCTGGGAACCTTTGTTGGCCAAAACCAAGACTTTGGCAACATGAAGGTGTCAGTATGCTCGAAACGAACTTGATTATCTAAAGGTAAAAGAACAGACACAGGGGACTGCAGAGTGAAAAGCCTTAACTGAAGCATAAATGCTCACACAGACAATCTTTCTTCGATGGCATTCATAGGGTTGCACTCCTTTTCACATAAGGGAGAAAAGTAATGAAGTGTGAAGAATATTAAAAGATAGCTGGAGGGAGAAAATCAAACTCTGCTTACAACAAGCCTAAAAACAAGCCTAGTTGGCAGTTCAGCATGCTTAGATTCAGCCAAAATGTTAGAAAGCAAGGCCATTTTAACAAAACTTAATCCGTCAATTCACATGATGAGCATCGAATGAAGAAGGTATCAAACGAAGTTCTCAGTTGTCTTTGGTATCACTTTAAGAGAACTGGTTTTGGTACTGCTGTGTCACTTTTTAGACGAGCTATAGGAGGGAGGGGATTTAAGCTGCTGTTCAGCGATACAAAAAGCAATTTGTTTGAAGCATACGGACACCTTTACTCCCTGACAGTAACAGCTGAGTGACGGCAGCAGATTTAGATTAGTTGGCATTTTAAAATCGACGCAAAACTGATTTGTTTATGTCACAATGTAAAGATGGAACTAAGTCCAGTTTTTGCCACCAATTGTTCTGCTTAGGATTTATTTGAAATAAAAATGCTGTGATTAATCAAAGAAGTATTCAGCTACAGTCCCAGGAGGTCGGCTGGGGTCAGTGTTGTTTTCGAATGTGACTTGGGTGCAGATGTTCCACTAAAGACTCACTCAGTGTGCCAGGCTCCTGTCGTCACTCATCCCAGGAGCCGATCACATGACGACCTCGCTCTTTAGCAGTCAGTTACCATTTGCCTTTTAACTTCATGGAGAACGTCTCTCTGAAAGTGTGCAATTGTGTGTGGGTCTGTTTTTATTTTTGTAGAGTTTGTGTTCGGAGGGCATTTTTTTCTGTATAGATGACCGTGTCCCGCCCTCCTGTTCATAACCATGGCCATTTGTTGGTGAAATGTGAAGTGCAATTGCTATTGGTCAGTATTTCGTCTTAGGAATTTTAAGGGTTTTGTTGTTGTTTGGTTGAGAAGACTATTTCGGCATGACTTGCAAGAACTGTTCCCCTGATTTGCACTACAGGATTGAAACGAAACAGAACGACGGGGGCAGTAGTTTGATGCTTTTTAGGTCATGTATAATTTGCACTTCCTGTTAGTAGTCGCTATTTAAAATAATAATAAAAAGTTAGGTGCCTCTTGCCAAAAAGCTTTTTAATTAGCATAATCATAGAAAGTAGAATCCAAATCTGCAAATTAATAATTCTAATATTTTTTCAGCATCTTTTAAAAAACAATTGGTTCAATTTTCTCCTTTTGCTTTTAGATGCATTGACTAATAATACGTGTGCCCAAAAACAATGACAGACATCACTGTGATATATACTTTTTACAAAAATTAAATTCTTAAATTGAGAGAATTTATATGGAAATTGTTAATTTTCTGATGATTGTCTTGCTTTATGAAGAAGTGTTGTCTGATGATTTTCCCCTGACTTGTTGACGGAAAAGTGAAATATATCCAGAATATATTTAAATAATTGATATGAAATTGTTAGATAAGATAAAATATTAGATCAGGTTTACCTCTGATAATTACATGGATTTGAAATATGGATATTGATTATGATTTACAAATTATCTATCTTTGCCATGTTGATGCAACTAAAGAGTCTTCTGAAATTAAAGGGACTTATGTGAAACTGAGCAGTTTGTATTTCATTATTAACTCTCTGCATGTATGTTTAAGCATGTTGCCCGGGTCTTTACACGTGTTCTTTACTATTTATTGTCTTCACTTTCCTCACATCAAAGCCGAAAAGTAAGCGGCTTCACATCTCAAGACAGGCTGACAAAAAATTCATGTAAATACAATTAATTATTTGGCATAAAAAAATAACAAGTTGTAAGATTTAATGGACTGTAACAAAAATCTGGGTGGAGAAGTGTGGGGGTTTAACTTATGTTTCAATTTTTTATTTATTTATTTTTTAAAGTAAGAGCTTCCTCAGATTTCTTTTGGACTCTCCCATTGACTAAAAAAAGAAATACTACCCTCCTATCAATATCTCAGAAAAGATAACTGAGTTTGTACTATTGATTTAAAAATTAAAAGAAGGCAAAGTGGAATGAATTATAAGATGACATAACCCATGACAATAGATAGATAAGGAGTACATTAGAGGTGGAAGTATTAATAGAAAAAAAAGAAGAGATTTATCAGATAATGGAGACAAAAAAAAATCACAATTTTCAGACAATTTAAATGACTGCAGGTCAAGAATGTACACATTTTATGTTAAATTTTCGTTTCTGTGACCTTCAGAGCACTAGAAAGTAGCTGTGTGCCAACCAGCCCTAAAGCCCTTTAACTGTTTCCTCCCTGCCAGTGCGTCCTTGAAGGCACAGGCCTCAGCTTTTGCATAAATCACTTGTTAACTTTGCGGGATCAAAGGTCTCCTATGAGTTATCGCTGGAATTTGCCCGAGCGCTCAGTCAGTCAGAGGCAGGCGGACTGTGAGCCACCACTGTGTCAGCACTCCTCCTCCTCCACGTTTAACCTCCAGCTCTGCGAAAAAACAACCCCACAGACAACATGGACCACATCTATGACACGGTAGATGACGGGAGCGTGAACGAGGAGCGCCGCGATGGAGCTGGCAGCTCCGACCGAGAGCCCAAATGTGAGGACTCGGGTGAGGCGAAGGAGCAGCTGTACAGCGAGGTGCAGGTCCACGTCTCTGCAGAGGGAGAGCGGGACTACATGGACACCAGAGACAAGCAGAGCAGCTCGTCCTCTTCATCCAGCGATGATGAAGAGGAGAAAGCAGAGGATAAAGCAGAGGAAGAGGTTAAAGCAGAGGAAAGAGCAGAGGTGAGTGTGGAGCCAGTGGTGGAGGTGAAGGTGGAGGACGTGAACGGAGACGCACACGACTCATCCAGGCGCTCCTCGGCCTCCTCAGCATCCTCCGCCTCCCCCAAAGACCCGTGCGACGACCCGCCGGTCCAGCCGAGGGCACAGGAAGAGTATATCGGGGAAGATGGGATGTCGTACACGGTCCCTGATACTGACAGCACGCCGGAGGAGCCTGTCGACTACAGCCTGAAAACTCTGGAGAGTGTCACTCTGGATGAGAGCAGCGCTGCACCGGCTGACCCCAACCAGCCCGACATCTCTCTGTTCGTCAAGGTAAGAAACATATACAAAGTACATGTACTCAAGTACTGTGCTTTAGTAAAAAATTGAGGTATTTGCAGTATTTTCTTTTCATGCCACTTTGCACTTTTACTCCACAACATTTGAAGTAATGTAAAGTTACTTCTCAAATCAAGATTTCTGCATAAAAACCTAACAAGAGTTTATAAAACATGATGTCTTGTTATAAATTAAATAACCAGTTTATACAAGTACAGCTGAAATCAATGATCTGATTTTCAGAAAAGAAATTTGCAACTATTTCGATAAACACTAGTTTATCAAAACTAAACTAAGCCATTTCCGTTTTTGGATTTAGGGTTGTTTTTCTAGATTTTTAAGTTTTTCAGTATTTGTTCTTCTATTTTTATAAATGTGTTTTTGGGTGCTTCTTAAAACAGTTTTCATGGGGGGTTTAAATTATCAATTTAGGATGTTTTTTTAAAATTATTTTTCTAATAATTAAAAAAATAAATACATTTCTTTTCCATTTTAGGGTTTTTTTCTAATTTCTTTTTAATAACTTTGAGGTTTTAAAGTCGATTTTTCTCGTTTGTTCGTTTTTTTATTATTATTTTTCTGCATTGGGTACTTTTACTTTTCATACTCTATATACTTTTTCCTAATTATTCTTACTTATGCGATGGACCTTACTTACTTTTACTTAAGTAACATTTTCAGTGCAGGATTTTTACTTTTAACAGACTATTTTCACAGTGTGGTATTAGTACTTCACCTTAAGTAAAATAACTGGATATCTCTCCCACCGCTGCATATAGAGAATCAACCAGTCTGCAGGGTTCACCCAGGCCAAGCATCAGTTTGATTCAGTACCAGAAAAAACAGCTGAATTAATTTTTTTTTTTCACTTTTACTAGCAGTGTTGGCGCCGTCTTGTTTTGTGTTTCTTTCACTGTGTTGAAGGGTACTTTACATTTTTGGGATCGTCTTGCACAGCTCCTGTTTCGTTGGTGTTGGCGTTAAGCACCTGCAGTGGTGGCACTCAGTTATTTTACTAACAGCAACAGCAACAGTACCACACAGCAGAATTACTCTATTAAAAGTATGTAAAAAAAAAAGTAAGTATGTAAATACTCAAAGTATTTCATGCATTCAGGTCAAATGGGGCAAAAAGGCAGTTAAAATGGGACATTTATCTGAAGTGAAACCAGCGTGTTTTTAGGCTGCCAGGTGCCATAAAATGAGTTTGGTATTTTTATCACTTAAAAAAATATTAAAGATGACGCAGAGAGTCGATATCAGCCACAACAGTCCAGAATTACACACGTGTGAATTCACGCCCTGGGGATCAATAAAGTCTGCTCTTATCTTCACCTATGATGATAACGATCCATTTAGTTGTTGATTATATTTGGTATTAAGTTAAATCTACAAAGTAACTAACGACTAAAGTTGTCAGATAAATTTAAAGTAATAAATAGTACAATACTCTGCAGCAAAAATGTAAATACTCCAGTACATAAGCACTGGTACACATGGAGAACCAACACTGCAGAATTTCAATAATGGTAAAATAATCAGGATTGTTCTGTTAAGGGTTTTCTTCTTTATTTGTTGTATTCCTTTTTTATCTTTCTGATTATCAAAAAAATCATACGTTTCCATACATAATTTAATTGAATATACTTTTAGATTTTAAAAATACTTTGATTAAAAAGAAATCTGTAATATTATTTAATAATAATAATAAATACATAAAAAGTAACGTCACCAATAAATAACAGTAAACATATACAACAGAATAAGCAGCATGAATTCATAATTATATTAATATAATATTCATGTCCAAAAAGGAGTAGAGTAGGAAGAAGTAAACTGCTTTTCAAGTCCTGCCCATGTTCATATCTAATTTATCAATACTCAATCAATCTCATAAACCAACTTTGTACACCAGCGTCTAACCACACAACACAACTAAACCAGTGTTCATGATCCTTATGTATAATTAACAGCACTGTCCAATCAAAAACGTTAAAAGCAAAACCAACAAACAATATCACCATTAGCACGCTTTACGTTCTCTTCACAAAAATATTTTTTTTGTACATCGTTTTCTCTTCACCTAACCAAACAGAAAGTCAAAAAAACTTACGCTATTAATAAGAGACTGTTCTAAAACATTAGATTTAGTATAACACAGAAACATATCTGCCAAAGTTTTGATTTCAGTCCGAAATGTCAGTGATGTATTTGGATCAGAAGCTCAGTTAGTGACTTTAATCTGCGGGCCGCCTGATGTAATCATTAACTGGTTTATAGTACAGTCATAGAAACCAGAGGTGAACTGAGCAAATCCCACCGTGTGTTTTCCTGCCTCTCTGATAGAGCTGCTGCTCTGTGAGGGGGACTATCAGCACACGCAGGGGTCACTTTGCTGATTGGGCAACACAGATTCAAGGAGCTCTGTTTGGGTTCAACAAAGGCTCCAGGATGAGGAACAACAGCAATAATTTGTGCTAAATCTTACAATTGTCTTAGTGTTGTATCACACTGTAAGAACTGAAACGTTGATCTTATTTTAAAAGACTCTAGGAATCTGACTGCGATGAGAAACATCAGTAAATATAACTTAAGTTACCTTTACTATCTATGTGTTCCCTCATGGTTTCCTTAATTCTACAGACGAAACACAACTGTTCTTTATTTAAGTTTAAGAACTTAGAAAGAACAAATCAATTTAACTTGGCTTTTTTAATTCCCCTCTGCATTTTTTAGTTCCTTAATACCCAACGTTAAATTCATTTCAAATTTAATTGTATGTAATTAAATCTGTGACATTGTTGCTACTTAAAAATGACAAGTGAAATCAATTGGTTCCTTTTTAAGTTTCAGCAATTTAAGTAGAAGGTTAGCCTGACTTAACCCTTTGAAAGCCAGGAAAACTGGTGTTCCAAAATAATTCATCCAAAGTCTGATAAAACCTGAAACTTACACAAAGTAGTCTGTAGAAGTCTAAATAAGTCACTTTCCACCTCTGCAAATGTGGCTGTTTCAGACACTTTGGTCCTTTGAGGAGAAGCTGCGCTCTGTTTGTCTGTCTCACTGTGCTGCTGCCGGACAATCAGCTGTTTGATCTGCGATAATGAAATGCTGTGGCTATCAAACACTCAGCTGTTCTAGAGTCAAAGTCGTTCACTTTTTTACATGATTGTTCAACACTTCTGCCCTCCCTGTGTTTTGGCGTTAGATTTTCCTCGGTGTCATAACAGCGTGAGACAGAGCCCAAAAGCCTGAGACGCACTGCAGATGCGTGGGAGTTGGCAGCCCCGGTGGGGAAAGGATTAACAGAATTTTTAAATAACCGAAATACCCAACATGGGCAAGATTATGTCGGTTAAAGGTTCTGAATGGCGGTTTCAATTATTTTTCGATTAATTGCCCAGCACTACTCCTTTAAAAATATTGTTCTTAGTCTTACGTTTTATTACAACTTGGCCACGGGTCCGGATAGGACGAAGTTTGGTCCGGATCCAGTTGGTGATGTCTGGCCTAGAGGTAGGCTAAGTGATGAATCAGTGGTATGAGCGCTACTAATAGCTACCTCTTTGCATATTGGTCACACGCAATGACAGAGCGAGACTGTTTGTACAACTGCTCTAGTCGGAGCAGTTGGGCGTGCCGGAGCTGGCTGTCGGACATGTCTGCGCTGGAGTTGGACATATCCGCGCGTTGGAGCGGACTGTAGGACATGTCCGCATGTCAGTACAGATGAGTTGCAAACAAACAAAGTGCTACAGTCTGACCTGGATAATAATTCCTCTAAGTAATCCAAAGATATTATAATGGTGACATGGCCTCCAAAAACAGCGTTAGCCTTTAGCTTTGCCAATAACATAAGAACAACATAACGAATATCAATTGTTCTGACTATTTCCAGGAGAAAATGATCATTAAAAAAGGAGGAGGTTTTGTCTTTTTTTTGGTCAGTCATAAAAAATCTCACTCTGCTTTAAAATTTGTCCTTTCAGCTGATTTTCACCCACTTTCTTCACCATTGGAAACACTGGTGGGATTTATACAGATGCACTATCTTGATGTCATTATCTCATAATTATGATAGACACGGATCATAGTTCGCCCTGGAGTTGACAACATGCCTGACCCCTTCTCCGAATACCACCCCGCCCCTCTGTCCTATCCCGGTGATTTCCCAGCAGATTAATCTTCAACAAATCGCCATAAACCAAACCGAGCTGCACTATAAAAACAGGGAGGGGAGTCTGGAGATCGTCCGAGCTGAAAGCCTGCGTGGCTCCTCCCTGCTGTCTGTGATAAAGCAGAGTAGGCTATCACTACTATCACTAATAAGCATTTTTTAAACTTTTATATACTTATACTCTTTGATAACAAGCTGTTTATGACACTAACTGTACGGGATGCTTCACTGTAAAAGTCTGGATGGCCGTTTCACAGCTCCAGGGTTTGTTGTCACTAATTAAATGATTCACCAATAAGACAAAGCTTTTATTGATTACTGGGCTGTCACATTTGCTACGTGTGTGTCGACACAAGAGGAGAGTTCAAACACTCCTCTCCACCTCTGCTCCGGAAAGATACAAAGTGTCTGTTACTGTTTGATGTTTGGGTGAATCATTAGCCCAACAAGTCAGTGATTTGAGCTTCTTTTTGTCTCAAGAGGACACAAAAACTCCCAGGGTCATTTCTTCTAAAGCCTTAATGGTTTTATGATCATTGAGGATTTAGAAATCCTCACCAAAAACTTCAGTGTTCGAATTCAAGATCATTTTTTGAAGGTCTCGGTCTCTCCTCAGACTTGACCAGGGAGAAATTGGGATACTTTATAGACGCTTGGGTGAATTATTAGAAAGAAGAAAAAATATATTTTTTAAATAACATATTGGATGTCAATATATAACAACTCATTGGTCGATAACCTTTTCTAATAGATACATCCACTTTTTTCCACCTAATTTTACTAATCATATAATTTCTGTTGTTGTGGAGTTAACATCACATTATGAAAACTCTTTTGGTCATGACTCACCAGCAGATGGAGACATAAAATACAATGATTTTCAATGTGTGTAATATTCATTCATTGTGCAAAATAAGAAAAATACTTCAGTGTAGGTTGGATATTATGTACAGTTCACTTTGGCAATAGAAAATGATGTGTGTGTGTGTGTGTGTGTATGACATCAGCAGAAATCAGCATATTGGTCGATTCGATTCATTTTAAAGCTAATAAAGGCTGATACCTATGATGTGCTGATATTATCGTGCATCCCTGAAAATAACTGACAGTGCTGAGCCACTCCTTTAACATTTACATATATGTAGGAATTCAACAGGAATTATTTAATTTATGGGCAATAAGATTGTAATCAGTACAAAGAAAGCATTCTGTTTTTAAAATACCAAATGATGATTGAATCCTTTATTTTCTTACATCTTCTAGCCTCTAATAGTGTATGTAGATTTCAGAATTACGGAGACAAGAAGTTGCTGTTTTACCAGCTGTCCTGCATCAGACTATTTCTTGGCGTTTAGACGGAGCCATGCTAACTGCCCGTTTCCAGTCTTTATGCTACAGTGCATTCAGAAAGTATTCAGACCGCTTCTCTTTTTATTATGTTTCAGTCTCATGCTTAATTTGTTTAAAATATTTTTTTCCGTCCATATCAGAGCCCCATAAAGACAAAGCAGAATTGACTCAATATTTTGCAAAGTTTTGCATACCTGGATTTTGAGATCCTGTCGAGCTCTGTCAGGTTGGACGGAGACTGGCAGTGTGTGGCCATTTTCAGGTCTCTGAGAAGAAAAGAAAAACAAAGTCCGCTCACTAGATTTTCCCCGATAGATATTTAATATAATTATCATCCAAGAGAGAGAGACAGTGAGAAAAAAATACTAGAAAATAATTATTTAATTATAATCATATAATTTAAGTTAATTACATTTACATTTTTCGCACTTTTTCAAGCCATTCATTCGCTTTTTCAAATTTAATTATCATTATTATTCTTAAACCATTTATCCCCAATTTCACTGGTACTTTTTCACTAGTTTCTTGATAATTTCTGGATAATTTCTTCTTAAGTTGTCAGTTGACTTCTTCCCATGTTTTTAAAGGATATCTGCCCTTGTTTCAAAGGGTTAATAAACATAAAATCAGTGTCTCAGGTATATAAAGGTATATTTTGTAACTGAAAGACGACTGAATGAGCTCCACATCTGAAAATACTTTCAGCTCAGCTCATCATCATGTATTATTTTCATCCAGCGAGGTCTATTGATTCTGAAACTGTGATTAAAGCCTGTACAAATAAAACCTAAAATAATACGTTCAACAGCCTTTTGCCTCATAAACACTGATGATGAACTTCCGTAAGTGGCTCAGTAATTGGTTTGTGCTGCATGTTTGTGTGTCAGCCAGGAGAGGGGGCTGCTCTATAAATAGAAACTGTTTAAAAATCATCTCTCTTTTTCTGTTCTCATCTGACTTTCAAATTCACACAGGATGAGATGTTTAACTCTCGCGTAAATCTGCGAGCGCCACTTTCTGGCGTGTGTGCTGCTGGTGAAGATTTTTGGTGTCAGACCTGCTTTTATTTTTGTCGCCCTACATAGGCCATGTTTCTGTAAGCCAACGCCAATTCCTGCCTTAAAAACCAAAGCCAAGCATCAATAATTCACAGAGGAATCCTCTCCAGGTCTCCAGCTGGTGATCAAATATAACCTGCCTCATTCTGCCGCAGTCAAACACGCATGGGCATTAACCCCCGAACACCTGGATCAACAGCACTTTTCCTGTGCTGCATTCAGACACCTTTCATCACTTTTAATCCCCTGAAACCTCAAAAAACTGGTTTGATTTCTTTTAAAAACACAATGAGCAACTTAGCGAGAAATGCCCTGAACTGCAAAAAAAAAAAAAAAAGACAAGAAAAGTGTCTGAAAATGAGTTGGGTGGAATAATTATATACTATTAAAAAACAAGGGGAAAATGTCTGGGAGGGTATATATACGTATATTATATATGCTGTATACAGGAAAAAAGTATTTAAAATATATCTATTTTTTTTTCTTATTTTCAGGTAATGTTCCTGTAACCTTTACAATTTCTTTGCTAATTTGTCAGGCTGTTGCCTCTTACGGTACTCGTCATTTTCTTTCCATGCTTTTAAGAAACTTGTCCATCACATTATTTTTAGCACTTTATTAAGGAAACTTTTATCTTTTTAAATTTACTTTTTCCTTTTATTTGATTTTATCTCTTATTTTGAGGTAATTTTCTTGTAAATTTTACTAATATCTCATGCCATTTCTAATTATGTTGCTTGTCACCTTCTTCCCGTGATTTGGAGAAATCCAGTCAATTTGCTCATATCTCAAAGGGTGAAATATGAATTCTGCCGCTCAAAATACTGACAAAAAAGTGACACAAATATCAGCCTTTTGTGCAATTAATATTTGGGAATCCTCGAGAGCATTTTTAAAAATGTTATAACATGGCTGGAGAAAGTCAGGCTCATGTGACCTCGAAAAGAACTCGTCCGAAGACAAATAAGAAAGCGAGGGGGACAGTTTAGGAGAGGAGTCAGGTGATGGTGGTGGTGTGTGGTTTTAGAGGGCAGTTTGGTTGCAGCGGTGGGGAGAGAGGGATGGAGCTCCACCCCCTGGTATAGACTGACACCTGTTTTCCTCTTTGTGTCAGTGAGAGCTTGCTCTGCTCTCCATCTGTGTCTAAATCAGAGCGAGGGGCTCTACCTGCCACCTGGACACAAACACGAGACGACAGCTTTCTGCAGGACCAAAAAGGTGGAGGAAATCTTGAATCAGGGACTTAAAAGAGAAACCAAAAACTGCTTCTCAGGCAGAGTGAGGATACTCTTAAAGAAGATATTTGGGTTTTTCATCTTTTCTTCAGGAGGATGTAGACCTCAAAGGATAAGGATTGTAGTTTAAAAAAAAAAAATCAAGGTGACAGCCAGAAGCAGGCATCATGTCCACTAACAGTCAAGACAGAGACCCTGATATCGAGCTTTTTGTCAAGGTAAGACAGAGACAGAGCTATTATTGCAGTATTTTATGAAGTTTAATGGAATATAGAGGCAGTTTATGGGCAGGATTTCCAGTGTGGCTCCGCTGTGTGTTGTGGAAAGCTCGTGTAACTCAATAGTCGAGGTAGAGTTACAGTGGCACGCTGCTCTCTGTGTTGACCCGGGATTGTTGTGACAGTGATACCGAAGCTGCTCGCTGATGGTGGGAAGCTCGGATACATGCATTAACGGTGCACGGAGGGCTCGTTCTTTTTACTCACAATCCATTAAAATCTGCTCTTTTATATTCACTGACATTTCTGCAGGTGTTCACTGATCAACAGAGGCTCCACATTAAAACAGAGTGATAAAAGTGCCTCCGTCAGTAGATGCAGTCGTGTTGTTTTGTTCTCCGCATGAGATGCGTTCGAGGCCCTGTGGGGAATGTTAGAGGCAGATGAGTCTACCTGAGGCAGGTGAGGGGAAGGCAGGTGGAAAGGTTTGCGGTTGATGTGCTGCCTGGATGCACTGACCCAATTAGCCGGTGTGGAGGCCGATTTCAGCCAAACTAGCTCCCTGGAAACCAGTCAGTTCACTGACACTCTGCTCGTATCACAATGTTCCTCTGCTGTTTCAGTGCTTTAAACTCTTATTTCTAGGGAGAAAACTGCTGTAGCTCAATAAACTATGTTTTGTATTTTGGTACATTTAGTTCAATAAATGCTGTTCTTCATTAAAAACAAACTCAGTGAGATGTGTTAGATGCAGAGCCAGTCTGATGGATGCACATCGTACGGATTGACTTTTATAGTATCTGCAGACATTTTAGTTTTTTTACTTCATGCTGCATCTGAGCTGTACAACAGCAAATACGACGGTTAAAAAAAATAAATTAATAAAAAAAGGGTTGGGAAGGGTGTGATATCCAGAGAAAATAAACAAAAAATTTTTTTACTAGAACAAATTCACAATTTTAAGAGAAAAATCTTGAATAAATCTCTGAGATTGAAGTTTTAAATTTATTAACTCACAAATTTATGATTAAAAATAAAAATTAACTATTCTCAAAGGTTAAAGTAATACATTTCCGAAAACACAAGTTTACAAAACTAAAATTTGGATAAACTCAGAAACTAAGCTAAATTTATGATAAGTCACACATTTACAAGTAAAAAACAACTAAAAATGTATAAGAAAAAAACTTGAATTTTCTCCGAGATCAAAGTGGAAAATTCGCAAGAACAAACTCAAATTTATGAGAAAAAAACTTGAATATTCTCTAAGATTAAATTGGTAAATTTACTTTAAAAAAATCGCAAAATTAGAAGAAAAAAAACTAGATATTCTCAGAGATTATACATTTATAAATTTGCAGGAAAACCCCCCAAAAATTCTGCAAGATTAAAGTCACAAATTAATCAGAAAAAAAACCTTCAATGGCCCTTATATGCGATCACAGAGATGTGACCTCGATGAACAGACAGCTGTCCTACATGGCTACACATCATCTAATGACCTCAACGCTTCACAAATCTAGACTCTAACTGTACAATCAATTCATCATGAAACAAGATATTTGAGTAATTTTAGCATTTTATGGACTGTACAGCTGAATCGCTGTTTTTTATTCATCTGAACTCAAATTAAGAAGAGAGAGGATCTGTAGTCTAAACTCCAGTAATGAATAATCAGCACTGACAAAATCCTCAGTGAGTGGCATCTCATCTAACTGCATATTCTGTAAAGGCCAGTTTCCTTTATATTTGTGTATGTTTTTTATTTTCATTTTTAATATCAGACAGTAGGCTGCCTTCGTAATTTCCATGTGTCGTTGTCTTGCTCAGTAATATAATGACTTAACATTTCTTATCTTATCTGAAGACACAAAGATCAATTGAAAAATACTACACAGCCTGTAGAAAATGGTTATATAATGGTTTCTGTGGCTCTGGAGGTCAAGGTTTTCTCAGCTCGGACCGGGAGGCTCTGAATGTGTAACAGAAAGCCAAACAGGTCAATGATAACCAGGAGGCCATACACTGAAAAACATCGAATTGGTTGGTTGGACTGTGGGATACAGTATTTTTTGGGGCTTGACAAATAGTTGAGAATAAAAGTCAGGATATCTTAACATCAGGATATTCTTTTTTTAATTTCTCCCTTCAACCTTCTGAAAGTACAATAACGAATTGGTTTTTTTTTTTAAAGTTTCACTTCCCAGCGTTCATCTAAACATAAACCCTTAATCTTTCAAAAACTGAGCAATTTGGCTTTTTTTTCTTTTCTCAAAAACATGGGAAGAGGGCAATTAACAATTAAAGAAATGACCCAAAAATTATCAAGAAATTAGTAAAAAGTAAAAAAAAAAATAACTGAAAAGTATTTGGAAAACAAAAGAAAATACAAAAAAGGAAAGCTAAAAAAAACAACAAAAAGGACCAGTAAAAAGTGCTACAGAAAGTTCAAACTTTAAAATAAAATGCCCAAAAATGAGCAAGAAGTAAGTAAAAAGTTACAAGAAAATTATTGTAAAATATGCCAAAAAAAAAGAAAGACAAACAAAACAAGTACTTGAAAAAAAACATTTTTTTTTCCCTTTTATGTAACTTAATTTTAATAATACATTAAAAAAAATAAATAAAATCAATAGAACTATATTTTCTGGACTTTTCCTCCCTCTCTTTTTAAATTGACATCTAATAATCTATTCCACGTCATTTTAGGGTATTTTTTGTCACCTTTTACTGATTTTTCGCAGTTTGCTAGACATTTCTTGCCAAGTTGTTAATTCTATTTTTCACCTCTTTTTGAAAGAAATCAAACAAATGTTCTTGGGTTTCTGTGGTTGAAATGATTGTTAAAAATGTCTGAATGCAGCAAGAAACTGATGTTGATCCAGGTGTTAAAAGGTTAAACAACATATAAATTATTTTTACAGAGTAGTATACATGTGTAAGTATGTGATGGATCATATGAAGTAGCGTCGCCTCCAGAGGACCCCCCCCCCATCATCACATCTCTCAGCGGCTCCACGCGCTCGCGCTCCTTCTGCCCGCGGGCCCAGTTGTGTGTGACAGCTTTTGTCCTCCGTGTTCTAGATGTTGATTGGCTATTATCAGCGGCTGAGTATTGTGTTACGACCGTGCCGCTGAGCCCAGCCATAACAATACTCAGACAGAAGCATCACATGCGCTCAGGCTGCATGACAGCGGCGGGCATCAATGGCTGGCGTCCATACAGTCGGCTCAGCTACTTTTAGACTGACAGCTCTGTTTTCTGGTGTTTGCTGGGAGCTGAATGACAAAATGTTTTCCACTTCAGTGTGGAGAGGTGACTGCTGCAGTCACTTTCTTCTTAAATATCAGCTTTCTCAAGTAAAATTCATCTACTTGCTTCTTCATAAACAGTTAAATTCTAAATGATCAACCTCAGCTTTAATATTACACACACTCATATCGCTCTGCGCACAAAATGCGCTTTTCAAAATCAGGCTTTAAAAAATATTAAACATTAAAATTATTTCTACTCCCATTGATGTTTTTTTTTTTCTTTGGTGAACATCAGTCCTAAGCATAAATATCGAATATTAATAAATATTTCGGAATTTTAATCCATGAAATATGAGGTTTTTGTCATGATGCCACAATTGTTTTTAGATAAAAAAAAATAAATAATTTTTTTGGAATATTTATTTATTTCAAAGTATTTTTCTATTTTTCTATTTTTTGGATTAACACAGCCTGGGGTAAGTCATTAATTTGCAGCAACTTTGATTTTCTCCATATGCCAAATATGGACAAAATGACATCATCAGGTGGAAGACAGTAAAAATTACAAATTTCAAGGCAAAAGCCCAGAATGACACCCAAATAATGCAATGCATGTTTTTAAGCTTTGTTGGCTGTGGGATCAAAAAATGCTGTTTGAATGGGTCTCAATGGTGCATTTTTTGCACTCAACAGTATGAATGTAATATTTTGTTTACACAGACTTATTGTACGAGCTGAGCTGGAAAAGACTAAACAAAATTGCACAATCTTGGCTTAGTGTATGCCATATGCATGAACACAGCCAAAATATATAAAAGCAAAAAGAATGAAAAGCGGGTAAAACGCGGCCCCTAACACTCCCTAAAGGTCAATGGCATAAATGAAAAAAAGTATCTTCACAGTCAGATCTCTGTTGACCTCGAGGTCAGTGCCCTTATTTTGCTGAGAGTCGTGGAGCTCTCTGCAGGTCTGACTCGAACTCTTTGCTCCGTCGGCCAGTGAACCAGCTGATGGAACCACTATGTATAATTCAACTGGGCCAGTGGGTCAGGTGTCACTGCTGATGCTCCGCTGTGTATTTATATATATATGCCGACACACGATATCACCACGTGTACACGAGCGTACGACGACGCAGAGGAAGTGATTCTATCAGCAGTGTCACTGTTTAGGAGGAAAACTTGCAACCCCTATTTTTTAAAATGATTTAACAATTTATGAAAATTAATCTTTAAAATTAATTAATATTATAATGACTTTATGCAAAAATACGAATTACACAGACGTGACACAAAAGGAAAAATACCCTTTCAGCTTATTTTATAGGATTTGTAATTCTGGATTCACTGATGAGCTCAATAAAAAAACATTTGTTTAAATGCAAATTAATTATTAGGCCTAAGCGTCTGAGACTTCAGCCACAATGTTTTATAAACAGCCTTGGAATTAAAATCTAAGCTTTATATATGTATCAAAAGTAAGAATAAGGTTTAAAATCATAAAGGTCTTGGATCCAATAATTTGTCATACCATTAATATTTGTACTTGAATAAATGTACTTAGTTACATCAAACTAATGTTGTCATAAAAACATATATTTAACTATTTTTCAACTTTAGTCAGATTTTTAGGGGTAGAATTTGTAAAGTATTCTGAACTCAATACTAATTTCTAACATTTATATATATTCTAAGGCTGTCAAATGATTAATTTTTTAAAATTACAATTAATCACACTTTCTGCTCAAGAGACCCCTGTGAAATGGCCAAATTTTAGCCTAACTGAAGCGTTAATCCTACCCCTTATTGAAACTCCTCTAGTTTCATATGAATACAATATCATCATCACCCGAGCTTCAAAACTCAGCCCGGTACAGCCTCTTAAAGACAGAAATGTCAGCCAGCAATTAATGCGATTAAGAAAAAATTAACACATTAATTACTACTGACAGCCCTAATTATTTCTCATTACAATTCATAAATAATCTACAAAGTACAAACAACAATAGTTTTTAAGATTAAATAAAGTGCCAAAGTGCAAAAAAGTATCAAAACAGCTAACAGAAGGATCTCCCTGGACTCCCCTAAGAGGTCTGGGATAAGCCCCCAATATCCTAAAATCCTAGAAACACCCCTGCAAAACATGATGCTTTAACCTGACATGAATATGCTGCTTTTGTTATCTGCTCGCATCTGTATGAAGCATTTAGTGCACGCAGAATAACGTTTCCTGATTAGAATATGTTGGCAGAACCAGAGTTTACTTTTGGTTTGACTCGTTTCTTATCATTCATTTATATCAGAGATTTAATGTGTGTTTGTGGTGTGTTTACATTTACACAACCCATGACGCGTCTCTGAACAACCTTCCTGGTCAAATAAAAGTCAAAGATAACAGTCAGCTAAGTCCAATATGTATTTAATTATTAGCAGCAAGGTTGTTTTTAGAGAGAGACAAAGATTTTCCCAACAGCAGAAAGCTGGTTTAAAGCCGGACTGTGCAGGATTGTCCATTACTGCTGCAAACACACTCGCCCGTGAAGTGAGAGCAAAAGCAGACCCAAAATTTACTCTTGTTTAGTGTTCGCCTCACTATATTTGTGTTTTTTGGGTGCTGTGTCTTTTGAAGACCTCACCTGAGCGCTGTGGGGGACCGTGACCATTAATGTCCCAAACAAAGAGAACATAAGTAGAAAATAAGAAAATACAGGCTGAAGGCAGAGACTCTGCAGAAAAACACACCACCACACGCCGGGAATGTGTCAAAAGTGATGATTTAGAGATATTACTTCTGTTTGAGTCTATACGTGTTTTTTTAGCGAAAAGCCAGCGTCGTATATCTTCAACGAGTAGCGGGTGAATAATTTCATTACAATCATTTTGACAATTATTTTCTCGGTTAATTTTTGCGTCAATAAACCTTCCGAAAAAAGTGAACAGTGAGCCCGAGTAATGCCATCAGATGTCTAGTTTTGTCCAACCAACAGCCCAAACTCAAACTCAAAAGTAAGAGCACCAAATAAATGCAGCTGTATTGATGTCAGAAATGTGTTGACGTAAAGAAAAACTTCAGCCCCCAAATGACTGTAATTCACTCTGTGTAAAGTTAAATTCAGGAGAAAAATAAGGTTTTTTTGCATACTTTTGGTGAACAAAATATCCAAAAACTGAAAAAACTCTATGTCCCTGTTTAACCTCAAAACTATATTTAAACACAACTCATGCAGCATAAACCAAGTCTTACTTGTCCAGTCACATGCTCAGTGTTCTCGAAATACACGAGTGAAACTAATCTGTGCTTTCTCTTTTAAAGCCAAACTCCATTAACAAAAAACATAATTTTACCTCGCTGAACACAGGAGCTGCTGGTCTAACACTGCCTCAATAAATTATTTTGTTCATGTTATTGTCTGATTTGGGGTTTTAAAGGGTTAGTTCAGATTCACCAAAGTCACACAATAACACAAACTAACTAACTGATGGAGGCAGTTTTAAAACCAGCAGCTCCTGAGGTTCAGTGAGGTAAAATGATGTTTTTTGTTAATGGAGTCTGGCTTTAAAGAGAAAATAGATTAGTTTCACTTTTAGTTCAGTTCCCTGTCAAACATCAGTGTGTTTGTGAGGTACTGAGCGCATGTCGGGATAAATAAGACTTGGATTATACTGCTCAAGTTGTGTGGGAGTTTGTAAACTGATGTTTAGATCTAGTTTTGCTGTTGTTAAACATGGACCCACAAAATATCAATTCATCAAGAATTTTCTTTGTTTTTTCTTTGCAAGAAAAATGAACTTTTCTTCTCAAATTCAAAGTTACACAAAGTATTCCTTTAACTCTGGTACTTTTCCACGCTATAGCTGCTGCTGCACATCCACTCTATGTGCATGTTTTCTAGTGTACACTATATTTCCACTGTGTGTCATATTTCATCACTCTGACTTGTTTCCTGTCGTCTTGTTTGCGTGCAGGCGGGCAACGATGGAGAAAGCATTGGCAACTGTCCCTTCTCTCAGCGCCTCTTCATGATTCTCTGGCTCAAAGGAGTCGTCTTCAACGTCACCACCGTCGACCTCAAAAGGTAAAAAATGCATGCCTTCCAGCGCACGAATACACATTGAAACACGTCGTCCTGACAAACTTCTGTCTCTGTGTCCTCTGCAGAAAGCCGGCAGATCTGCACAATCTAGCTCCGGGGACACACCCTCCATTTTTGACCTTCAACGGAGAAGTCAAGACGGATATCAACAAGATCGAGGAGTTTCTGGAGGAAACGCTGTGTCCACCAAAGTAATGCAACTGGAAGGTTTTACAACACGTAGTTTACAGTATCGCTGACTGCACACACGCTGCTTTTGGCTGGATTTATTTGACTTCAGCGACACTGTTGAAAGGGCAGGAAACATTTTAGTGCAATAAAAGCCAATATGTGCTGTAGTTGATGAAGACTGATGTTGACCCTTAGGGACTGTTTGGCTTTTTTCACACGCTTTTCAGTCTTCATATTTTGATCATTTTGGATGTGTTCATGCATATATTATATATTTTGGCAAGATTATGTGTTTTTGTTTAATCTTGACATTTTCAGCTCAGCTCCTACAAAACGTCTAAAATACACTGTGGATACAAAATTATTACATTCATAATGTTAAGTGCAAAAAATGCACCATTGAAACCCATTCAAACTGCCATTTTTTATCCCACAGCCATCAAACATAAAAACATACACTGTTTTATTTCTTGGTGTCATTCTGGGCTTTTGCCTTGGAGTTTGGAATTTTTAGCATTTTTCACCTAATAATGTCATTGGTACCTTATTTGGCATATGGAAAAATATATGCTATTTCCACTTGGTGCACTGTCAGTCAGTGTCGCTGCCAAATCATCGACAAAAAAAAAAAATCTACGTAGCATGTTGTTAAAAAGAATTCATTTTTTAATGTTTTTTTATCTAAAAACATAGTAGCATCATAACAAAAACATGGCATTTAACGGGTTAAAATTATGAAAATTAATAAATATTTAATATTCATGATTAGGACTGATGTTGGTTAAAAAATTAACTAAATGAAAATAGAAAATCACATTATTGTATAACATTTTTAAAGCGCATTTTGTGCACAGAGCGACACGAGTGTGTGTAGAACTGAAGTGGCCCACTAAGGGTTAACTGATACAACTGTTTGTTGTTTATAGCTGTTATAAATCTTTTAAGAATGAGTATATATGTGTCTCAGGCCCATAAACAGTAACTATACATGCTTTCTTTAGCAGCAGCTTTTGTGTAATTTTTTTAAAAAAGACGACAGGTTTATTGTTTTTTTAATGTTTTTTTTGTTTTTGCCATTTACTTAGAAAATGAAAAAATCAAGAGGCGGTGTGTGTGCAGTTTTAGAGAAAACTGTCAGATCAACTAAATCTTTCTTTTATTGCCTGTAAAGTTTTTTGCATTATAAATGGACCTTAGTGTGAGAGAGCTTAAGGGGCGGGCGGCCAACTCGGTGTAACATGCATTCAGCCTGAGCCGAGCTCCAGTCCAGGTGTTAATGCTATCCAGATGCTTTGCGTCTCTGACTGCGTCTCCTGCCTCTGTCCCCCCCTCCCCCTTCTAACGTCTGCTCAGGTATCCCAAACTGGCCGCCAAGCAGAGAGAGTCGAACACAGCTGGAAACGACATCTTCGCCAAGTTCTCAGCCTACATCAAGAACACCAAACCAGAGGCCAACGCCGGTGGGCTGCTCGTTTTATGCCATTTACACACACACACACACACACACACACACACACACACACACACACAGAGCAGAAGAAAACATGACAGGCACTATTCTGTCTCTCCACTAGGGCGAGGCAGAGTCCACTGTTTGAGACTTGCTTTGACTGCATATATTTTGCTTTGCCGCCACCTAGTGAGCTTTTTACGACACACTTTGACTTTCCAACAATACTGTATTTTAGAAATATCAGCATCCTGATTGAGCAAAATCAGCCTAATATAAAATAAGAGCAAAAACAGTATTGATTCATCATCCTTAAGTGCTTACATACCTGATTTCCAACCTTTTGATAGCTAGACTGACATCAGTTTTCTTGTGCTGCATTCAGCCACCTTTCACAAGCTATTTAACCCCTTGAAACTTGAGTAAATTTGTTAGATTTCTTTCAAAAACATGGGGAGAAAGGCAATGACCACCTTTGTAGGAAAAATATCCCAAAAATAGCAGGAAATTAGTAAAAGGTTGCAAGAAATGTACCTAAAAGAAAATGATCCAAGAAAATAATGAAAAATGTCTGGATAACTAGATTTCTAATTACTTTTTAAATTTTATTTTAGAACTTTAGTCATTTTCTTGTTAGCTTTAGTTTTGGAGTTTTACCTAAAAATTAGGTTTAAAACAATGGGAGGATTATGCACATAAATTATACAATATACATACAAAGACAAGATACATACATATTCCCAAAAACACACAAAAAGATGCAAAACAACAATGACACGCAATACAACAACAAAAAAAAATCAAAATCACACAAAGTCTGTGTGGCTTGCTGCTGTGTAGGAGAGGAGGGTGGAGCCTTTTACATATTTACATACAATTCTCTCATAATCCATGCATGTAACCCAACTATTTGATGTAAATATAACCCTTTGTGCTTTCCATTATGTTTAAAATCTAATAATAGTTGTGGTGCATATAGCCATCTCATGTGGCTGTGCTCTAAAATTGTAACTTCTTTGCTGTCAGTCCAAAGCGAGAGTAAGAAAGTACTGAGTATAGATGTATACATAAATCCAAATAAATTTACCGGGAATTAGAATCCAATTATAAACATAATGTGGGCAGAGGTGCATTCTTAGAAACGCTTTGTATGCTGCACTGACCACAAAAATACAAAAAATGTTTAAACAAAGTTTAACTGATTCTTTAGCGTGGTATGAAAACCTCATGCCCATTTTTATTTAAGAGTAATATGTATGGGAATAACAAATATAACAGAATAATTAAATACAAACCACATTTTGTGGCTGCTATTATTCACCCTTTTTAAAAATCTCATTAAATGTAATTGATTCACTTATTTTCTTAGTTTTTTGTTGTTGTCTGCTCTTGTTTTACATTTTTTAAATACATTTGTCTTTATTGTAGGTCTTTGTGTTGTATTATTTTATTTTTATGACTTTTGAAACTGTTAAAACTAAAAACTTTTGACAAGAGTAATTGTACCCATGCTTGTTTGTGTTTTTGTGTTTAGTTCTAGAGAAAGGTTTGACGAAGGCCCTGAAGAAGCTGGATGATTACCTGAACAGCGTCCTGCCGGACGAGATCGACGCAGACAGCATGGAGGAGGAGAAGGGCTCCACCCGGTGCTTCCTCGACGGAAACGAGCTCACCCTCGCAGACTGCAACCTGCTGCCCAAACTGCACATAGTCAAGGTAAAGAGGGAGAAACATTCACTCATGTTAATAAGTTCTTTTATGTGGATTGTGAATGTATACTTGGATGTATACTTACTCAATTATAAAAAAAAAAGTAAACAGGACATGGTATCACAATTAACTATATATATATATATATATATATATATAAATATATATATATATATATATATAAATATATATATATATGAAATTATTGTCAAAGAATTCAGAAAGCAGTTTTAATGAAGTAGAAAATTCTGCTCATTTTTCTAAAAAAAAAAAAGTATAAAAAAATATAAAAGTATAAAAAGAAGTATCAAAATAAATCAAGTTTTTTTCAGAATTTTGAGAAAGTGATTTCACTATTTCAGAAAAAAACAGAACAGATTTTATTTTATTTTTTCTTATTATTTTATTTTCTCAAGGTAATGCATTGCACTGGCATTACAGAAAAAAATGACTGAAATATTGAAATATCTCCACGACTATTGAATGAAATGCCATGAAATTTGGTACAGACTGACTGATGTGAACCCTTGACCTTCACTTTAGCGCCACCTGCAGGTCAATAACCAGATAACTGCTAAACTGACAACTCACTGCATCTTTCTCCTTTCACATTTCCACATGGGAGATTTCAGGGGGGATACAAGTTTCTCAGTTGCAGAGGACTTTTTTGACAAAATTAAAGACATTTATACCACAAACTGATGCAGAAAATGCACAAACTGGTACATAAATATTCACCAGAATGCATGAAAATAAGTGTTTGATGCTCAAAATGTTCTGGCAGAGGAACTCTGCAGTCCTGTTTCATACCTGTCTGCCCCAGCGATGAACCAAAACCTAAACCCTTCTCACCTCTTTTGAGAGAGCAGTACATGAGGCAGGCTGAGAGAGAGCAGGGCATAAAAATGTGAAGTGAAGCAAATCACCTCTAAATACTACTGCACATAAAGAAATGGTAAAGTTATACGACTGCTTAGTGTCAGATTTTAAATATCTGTCAAGTTTGTCTTCAGTTCATAAAGTCACATCTTCTCTCTCAGGTTGTTGCTAAAAAGTACCGCAACTACGACATCCCCTCGGACATGTCGGGGGTGTGGCGGTACCTGAAGAACGCCTACACGCGTGACGAATTCACCAACACCTGCGCTGCCGACTCAGAGATCGAGATGGCCTACAAAGACGTGGCGAGGAGACTGGCCAAGTAACTCGCCAACCAACCCGAGCTCAGACAAAATAAACTAGAAACACAACACACAAGAAAAAGATCTCCTTTCAACAAATGTGACTGTCCGTTAGTCTTCTTCAGTGGTGTTTTTGACTGTAAGTCAAAGTAAACAGGTCAGATGTTGCAGATGTTATTGGGAGCTCTGGCTGCTTTACAGCTGTACATGTTGCAGTTACAGATATGGCAAAAGACTTAACTAACTTAAAGGAACAATCCACCCCAAAATCAAAAACACATATTTTACTTCTCACCTGTTGTGCTCTTTATCAGTCTAGATTGTTTTGGTGTGAGTTGCCGAGTGTTGGAGATATCAGCTATAGAGATACCGTCCGTCTCTCCAATTTAATGGAACTAGATGACACAAAAAAAAATCTAAAAACTCAACGTCTCTTTCCAGAAATCATTCCCCGGTTACTCAAGATAATCCACAGACCTTGTTGTGAGCAGTTTCATGTAGGAACTATTTTCTCTCTACCTAACTACATCCACATACTGTATCACTGCGTAGAGGGAAGCGTGCATCTACTGCCAGCTCAGCGAGCAGCACTGAGCCCGCCATCGTTTACATATCACGCTGTCACAAGCCTGAGTCCTGCATTGGGTCGTATGTCGATGGGTGAAGAAAACAACGTGGGTCAGTTGGTGGGTGTTGAATGGCAAATATATTAAAATAATAATTTTTAACGATGAATGATTTAATCCTGTGTTTGCTGACTTTGTGTCGGTTCTTGCTTTTGCATAATTTGGAATATAAGAGCCGCTTCACTCAGGTGTGCCACTAAAAGGCACGTTTACTCAGAAAATGCCATTTTAATGAATATTTTTTTGTATATTCTCACAGCAGCACATCATGACAGTTCATTTCATCTTAAATACAATATCTTAGTTCCACATGTACGAAATGTTCCAAAATGATCACTTTAAATGTGCTGCATAACCAAATTATATGAACAAGCCCTGGTTATTACGGGGTTTGCGGTTTTTGTGTCGGGTTGCAGAATCAATTTGTCATGTGTGGGTGACAAGTGTGGTACTGCACATTGCGTTTCTGGTTCATGAGCAGGTCTTAGACCACATTTAGATGAGAACCCCCAAACACTGTTGTCGTGTGAACAAAAGGCCAAACTGCAACAAAAGTGTAACGTTTCATGTATAGTTTAGTAGAGAGAAAATAGTTCCTACATGAAACTACTCACAACGAGGTCTGTGGATTATCGTGAGTAACCGGGTCATGATTTCTGGAAAGAGATATTGCTGATGAGTTATTTAAATTGATTTTTTTGCCGCTTTGAGCACCACAATCCGAGTGCCATTTAGATTTATTATATTGGAGAGAATGCAGACGTCTCAACAGCCAATATCCCCAACACTTGGCATCTCACACCAAAACTATCTAAATTCTTAAATAGCACTACAGCTAAGAGGAAAAATATGTATTTTTAATTTAAGGGTGAACTGTCCCTTCACTTCACAAACCACATTTATTTTTGCTGCTGTGAAACTTCTGACCGAACACTTTTACTCAAACATGATTGTGTCCCGTCTGTATTTATTTCTCATAACACAAAGCTCTCTTTCATACATAATCCGCCGGTCCGCACGGCCAAACATTTTACTAGCTGCTGATGTCAGGGTCGTTCACTTTATTTATTCCCAAACCCACAGAAGTCTAGTCTGACTCCAGTGTTTATTATCAAGTTTTGGCTCCCGCGGAGACACCTTGATTCATCCATGATTGATGCTCGCTGAATATGACCGTTCCAATCTGCAGATTCATTTTGACTCTTATTACTGTCTGTGTTGTAGTTGTTTTGTTTCCTTGAGCTTATCCTGATTCACTCCTGCTTCTGAAAGATTGATTTGAAGAAAGACTGATTTTAATAATGACTTTATATGATGTCAGTTCGATGGAACGAAATGTAGCTGATGAGGGCACTGATAGAACAAAGCTTGTTTCTGATTTCTTTGCATGAATCTGTTTTAAATTGTTTTGTTTTTTTAAAGATTCAGTGTGTAGGATTTAGGGGGATATTTTGTAGGAAATGGAATATAATCACCCGAAAATAGGAACTGTTATATTTCATTACCTCAGAAAAAGCTGATTATGTCTACATAGTGAGCGGGTCTTCATCTACGGAGATCTTTATCTTGCATCGCCGTGTTTCTACGGTGGCCCAGAATGCAATGGGTTATAATATTAATACTTTTTAACGGGACCAGAATTATCCATAGAGGTCTCCTCCTCTTCAAAACAAACAAACCAAGTTTCTTTGATGCTGTTTGGCATGTCAGAGATGGGCCGCTAGCCCAGCACCTGCTAATGTGTGCTCACTTTTTTGTCTGATAACTTTAGATCCAGACATTCAGGAGGTTTTTACCAGGAGCCGAATTATCCACAGAGGACTCTACCTCTCAAAAACAAACGGACCAGGTGATTTAAAGTGCTAGAAACATTTAATAAACACTGAATAAAGTGTTTTTCCAATGGGACGTGCTAACTATGGTGTCTGATGCAAAAAAAAAAAAAAAAAACAGCTGTGAATGTCCCTACCTAAAGCCAGTGTTTGGTTTGTCCATATAGGCAACTGTAGAAAAATTTCGTAGACGAGGACCTGCTCCCTATGTAAATATAAACAGCTCATTCTGAGGTAACGAAAATACATTGATTCTTATTTTCAGAAAACGTACTAATAATGTTATATTCCATTTCTGCCAGTATATCCCCATAAATCCTACACACTGGAGCATTTAAAGTACAATAAATCCTCATCTATGTGCCTTTATTTGGAAGTATCAAAAATCCATGCCAACGTCGCTGATGGACTCATTCTGAAAAATGAAATGCATCACAGCCGGAGCTGAGACATTTGTTCTGCCTCCAGCTATTAGTGTTCAGTCCAGGTATTGATTTTGTCTTAAGTTACACATGATATTATGAATGGAGAAAGTATTTATTTAGCTGCCCCCCAATCAGGCCTGATTAGCCATTAGCACTGCGATGAAAAGCGTCTTCCAGGCCGGGTCCACGATGGTCAGGAGCCCTCCGGCCCCCGTCATCACACACACATTTCCTCCGCTCTGAGGAGCCTATCAGCATCCAGAGGCTAAAGTTCAAAAGTTTCATTGTCCACGCAGAGGAGGATGGAAATTTGTCTCGGGGCTTATCGTCTTTGGCTTGGTGTCAGGCTGCAACTATAGCGAGACTTCCTTGAAGAACCATAAGGCTCTTGTGTGGTTTGGACAAACATATGATATGAAATTGGAGCATGATGACTGAGAGCCTTGCTCATTGCGAAGCTCTGCAAATAAAATAATATTTTCACAGATCTGCTTCTGCCTTTTCTTTTCTTTTCCAGCGAGGTGATCAATCAACACGGACACTTTGGAGGTTGTCACGCGGCGAGGCGCTTCGTCTCCGCGATAGCGAAGGTGAAAGCAAAGATCACGGTCCTGAAAAGGGTTAAGTGTGCCTGACTGAGTTGATCAAATCCAGTGGTGCAGGTCTGTTTCTCCATCCATAACGGAGAGAGGGAGAAAGAAGGAGAGAGGGAGAGAGAGTGATGACCGTTGACAGGCTTAAATAGAGGCTTCCATGCCAGGGATCAAACGCCATCCCTCTTCTCCACTCTCTCATTAAGACGGAAAACCCGAGCGCCGCCATCCGATCTGTCTCCATTTTTCCTCAAAGGAGTCTAACTTGAAAGATCTGCGCCTGTCGGATTTACAATGGTGGGCGAGTGGTGTTTACTGAGACGCGGCGTTGCCAGAAACAACAGTCAAAGAAAATAAATGGAGCCTGCCTAGTGTTTCCACAGGAGTAAGGAAATATGGAGCGAGACTTGTGCCTTGCTGTTTGGTAATTAGTACCTAAACATCCCTGTCCTTGGATCCCATCGCTCACATCCAACATTTCTGCAAGCTGGATAATATACAGTGGAGCATTAACGTCAAACACGTCTGGTCATGGGGCCTGGCACGCCACATTAATCTGTTATTACACTCCCAGTGGATCCACCAGTCGCTGGCCTTGGCTCGGCCACCATAGTACAGGGAGTCCATATAGGCTGACAGGGACTCACACTCACTCACACACACACACACACACACACACACACTTTTATAGCCAGGTTTACTAAACCTTTGCAGCTCAGGCATAAATTGTCTAAATTGAGCGTCGCTTTGAGACCTGAGCTGATTAAAACAAACTGGTGCGTTTGACGTGTGAGGACCCACCAGAAACAGTCCTGTGATCCAATTAAGGGCCAGACCCATAGTTTAAGAAATACTGCACACATTTAGACCTCAGCGCTCCTTTGCTGCTGCTTACCATAGATATTGTACCCAGGAGACAGACGCATATGTTTCAGCCTGAGGTGGAGTTTGGTTTTACCTCATACTGTCCTGCTATTTTAGCAGAAACCCCGTATTATTCATGTCCTTTAACTGTGAGCGCAGCAGAAAGGGCTTCATATGTTGAGTAATCTCATACTATATCCTATCCAGATTTTTCACTGTGATCATACATAGAACAGACTTAACCCTGGTTTGTGTTCATGTACACGCATGGATGGTTAACTGAATGGGCATACCAGGTACAGGACTCAAAAGGACTACAAAGATACACAAAATAACCACAAAGAGACAAAAAACCCACAAAGAGACACAAAAAAACTATAACCAAAAGGGCAAAACAACAAAGACACACAAAACGACTACAAAGACACACAAAAGAGACAAAAAATGACTACAAAACAACCACAAAGACACACAAGATTACATCAAACAGTATAACTACAAAAGGGGAAAAACAATCAAAGAGACACAGAGCAACTACAGAGAGACACAAAATGACCACAAAGAGAGTGCAAAGACACACACAATGTCTTTAAAGAGACACAATATACAAAAAGGGGCAAAACGTCCAGAGACTTACACTGACTACAGACACAGAAAGACACAAAATGACACCACAGAGACACACACCACCACAAAGACGCAATAACTAAAAAAGGAGGTGAAACAACCACAAACAGACACATAAAGACCACAAAGTGACGCAAAGAAACTTAAAGTTACTTCAAAACAAAAGAACAAAACAAAACAAAAAATGACACAAATTGACTTTAAAGAGACAAAACAACCACAAAGACACACAAAGTGACCAAAAGTATGCAAAAACACCACAGAGAGATGCAAAGCAACTGCAAAGGGAAACAAATTCATTCAAAGATGCACAAAACAATTATAATGGGATACAAAATTACTTCACAGAGACAATATAACCACAAAAAGGGGCAAAACAACCTCAAAGAGACCTAAACTGACCACAAACAGACATTAAAAGACCACAAAAAGACACATGCAACCACCAAAAAGAGACAGTGACTTGAAATGAGACACAAAATGACCAAAAAAGTGACAAATGACTTCAAATGGACACAAAATTACTGGAAAGAGATACATTATTTTAAAAAGACAAAAAAATTACTTTAGAGATGCAAAATCACAACAAATTGCCTCAGAGAGACACACCAAACCATAAAAACATGCGTAATGACTAAAAACTATAACAAAAATTATCTAAATACATAAATAAGCGGTAAAACCACCACAATTAGTCTGACAAAATTAATTACAGCAAATTAAAACAATCTATATTTTATAAACCAAACTGTGTTATTTAAGAAACGCATTATCTCTATTTATTCCTAGTATCCATAGGTACACCATGTCAACATGTGCATTTGCCTCCCAAACAGAACGTTTTTTTATTTGTAAAGTAAAAGCCCGCTCCTTTACCTTTCACATACAGATGTGAAATTTGGTAAGCATATGTATCATGTACAAAAGTACATAAAAGCTTATTGGAGCCGTACCCTGAACCCAACAGGAAGTCAGCCATTTTGATTTTACTGTTCAATCTGGTGCATTTTTGGCCATTTCCAGGGGACCTACTTTTTCAACCTTTTACAGATTTCATCAGATTGACTTTAAATTTGATGTGTACCATCTAAAGACCTTAGACAGAAAAAGTAACCAAAAGCTTGAGTTTTCGTCACACCGTGTGCCCGTAGTGAGGTGTTAAACCTCTATGTTTCATCATGAAAGAGAAAGTGGTTTATACCTCCAAAGTAAATTGTCCAAACTTTGCATGTTTGATGACAGTCAGCCCTGACAACATCTACAGTTACAGCGCCACCAACTGGCAACAAGAAATAACATGTTAAAAAGCTGACTCCAATCTCTGTCTGCATTTTGACGTTTTCACAGAAATGAACTGCCGCTTCAGCCGGCGTCCCGCCTGTACCCCCAGCGTGGCCATGGATGCGAGGGCCCTTTCATCGCTGCTTGCAGCTTTAATTATTATTATAATGACTGATGTTGGGTAATGACTGACATGTGACATGAACATTGACCTCTCCAGAAGGTGACGGCTGAGGAAATACAGGCCCGAGAAGGAAGTGTCTAATCAGGAGCACGGCCGCCATCCACAGGAACCATGTCATAACAGGAGATCATGTTTAAAAGAGCAGACAGAGCTGCGGAAGACGAGTCCTCGTCTCTTCCACCCGGAGACAGAGAGCATCTAAGAGAGTATCACATTCTCCGCAGGTCCCCCAACCCTCCTTCACTCGCCTGCCCTCGAAGGCTTGAGTGACTTGTGGTGAAGCTTGATGGGGATTATTGATCTGCCTGGCGCGCGCCTGCGGTTTCGGCGTAAGACTGACGACCTCACCAGAGAGAGTTCTTGGCACACGACGGCCCCTGTCTTAGATCAGCGCGGAGGCCGGGACAGGCCTGTCCTGGCCTGTAGTGAGGACTGTTTGAGCTCGGAGCCAGGTGATCAAGACATTTTTCTGTGTATTTAAATAATCAGGCCCAAATTTAGGCAGAAGATAACAATAAACATATCTGATTGGCTTTTTGGAGAGGAGTAGAAATGAGTAACCATGTCTGCAGACAGCAGGGCCCGCGGGTATTTATGCTCTTGGTTAGATTTACTGGTTAGGGTTTCAGTTCCAGTTGTGGACCACATGAAATAATCCATGGTCACTGGAGAAGGATGTGGACACTGTGCTAATTATGTGAGATGATGATGTCAGGTATTGATACCTTCTAGTGAGCCAGAACTTTCCCCTCTCCGCTGTCTTCCAATGTATATAACCGCGCTGTAGCGACCACACTCGCTATATGACCACACTCACATCCACATGTCGGACATGTCTGAATCCTCGGCAGCCCTCACACATCCGCACTGTCAGCCGGGCGCTCACTTTATCATTCATAGTTGTAAATCATCGCTTCGCCTGCAGGAAACACGCAGCATTTTATTTTCCAGTCATAAACCATAAAACCTGCCTCTAACACGAGTTATGATCCTTGGAGACGGAGAGGATGAATGTCTAAAGCAGAACCAGACACGATGGCGGGCATCCTTCATCCCCCTCTTTGCCTGGCATCCCCGCACGGTTGGTGGATTTTCCAAAAAGCCCCAACATGATCTAAATGTCACCAGGGTTGTATGTCATTCAGCGGCGAACTGGTTCTCACTGCTCCGAATTACCACTCCATTAGTTCTCAATTAACACTCGTCTGATAAAAATTTAACAGCCCTTCATGTGACAGGAAGAACACACAGGGCTCCTTCATGCTTGACTTTCAGGCGAAGATGGGGCCCCTGCCCAAATTTTTGAAATTTTATTGCCTGGCTGAAACCTATGGAAAAGGCCTGTTTTGCATGAATATTTGGCACAGAGAGAAGGTTTATCCTGTCTTATGTTCTGTACACTCATTCGTGCTGCAATAGTTTGCCATTTTTTGACAGTTGAGATGGTGTATAATTTGAAACACTGACATGAAGCGGAGCCTTCGGACAAAGAGGTCTTTTGTTTGTGTGTTTGGTCGCTGTCCATGGTCCTGACACTCGCATTTTCACAGTAATTCCTTTTTTTTTTTGCAGGCGGTGTGGCCATGTATCAGATTGCATAATTTGAACTGGCAGAACTCATTAAATGTAGGCTTTTTATGTTTCATAAGTGCACTTTTCTCTGCGTTTCACTTAGCAGCAAATGGTTTCATGGAATCGAATGTTTCCAAAGCGGGCTAAAGACACAGGCATGCTTTAATCTGGTGATGAATGGATTCTGGTGCTGGATGTCAGGCCAACTTACAACCTACCATGTCTGTGAGGCTCTGGGCTGCTGCCTGGACGCAGCTCGCCCGCCAGTCGATCATTTCTTTTATTACAGGTCAGAAGACAAGTCGTCATTTACATCACTCATTCCCTTTTCCAACAACATGGTTCCGTTTCAGTTTCCGCACCTAATTTTGAACCATTCGGAGCATTTCAACCAAAAATAAACCAAAAAATTTAAAAATAGCAGGTTTTGCTTGACCTGAAGTGTAAACTGTGATGGCATCAGTGGGGGTGTTATATTCTCCGGGTGGAAAAATGGAACGCATTCTGATCCCAACTTGTCAAATACCACCGCTTTTTCAGTGAATCTACACGTCTAAGAGGCCAACCACAACCGCTCCAAAAACGCCTTGCAAACACATCTGGAAAAAAGAGCTGGGAGTACTAAACACTGCGTGCGTATACTGCATGCGCATGGCCAAAAATTACAATGATGAGCGGGGCGACTCCGCATACTATTGGGAAACTAGCGACGCATCTCAGCATGATTGGCCGCTAACTATGGCGCACTAGATACCCTCCTGCGTCTGTTTTGGCCGTTCAGGGACGCGGTGTCAATTTGCACATTTTGTGCTTGTTGCATGCAAACAGTCATTTTCAATATAAACTTACAAAGTAAGCAAAACACTTTAAGGTTAATTATCTTAGATTTCGACAAAGGAAGCACATGGCTGGCTTAAAATTCACACAGAAAGCGAACAGTGGGTTCCTGTTTTTTTGGATTAAAACCAGTAACACATCCAAAACACATCATAACGCACCCACTATATGCACTATGCATCAACACCAACATGAAAGCTGATTTTTAACAACCACAACACACACACACACACACACACACACACACACACACACACACACACACACACACACACACACACACACCCAGCGGCGTTTGCAGCACAACCATCAGATCTTCCTGCGTGTCTCTCAGCAATGAAATAGCACACCATCACATAAATAAATATTTCCACACATTAAATATTATTACTGTACAACAATAAGAAAACACTGGTGAATGTCAGAATCTTTGTAAAAAATTGCATTTTTGAAAAGAATATTTTTTACTTAAGACCGGGCTGGGCAACATGGAGAAAAGTCTTATCGCAATAACTTTTTTCATATCAGTCGATATTAATATATATCACCATATACATCAAATCACTATTACTGTCAAGCTTAAAGGTTTCCTTTGACATCTAAGTGACACATGAAGATATCATAACCCTGTGAGAGCGGAGCGGACACCAGCAGAGACACCCAGATACCAGCAGAGAATGAGAGCGAAGTGGACATACGGAGACACGGTGGAGACACTGGCAGTAAATGAGAGCAGAGCAGACACCAGCGGGGACACCAGGGGCAAAAGAGAGCGAGGGGACGTTAGTAGACACCTACAGAGAATGAGAACAAGCGGAGACATCAGTGGACACACCCGCGAGAATGACAGCAGAGCGGACATCCGGAGACATCAGCGGAGACACCAGCGGCAAAAGAGAGCGAGCAAACATTCAGAGACATTGGTGGAGACACAGGCGGAGAATGAGAGCATGTGGCGATTCAGAGACACTGACAGAAAATGACAGCTAGTGGACACCGATAGAGACATCGATGGCAAAAGAGAGCGAGCGGACATTCGGGGACACTGGTGGACAATGAGAGCACAGCGGACATGGCTGAAATGCTTCTATCAACATTTTATGGACCACATCTAATATTTCAATCAAGGAAAAGTTACATCGCGATTGTTGTGGTTTTGTGGCCCAGCCCTAACTTAAGAGCAGTTGGTGAATGGGGCCAACTGTCAGTAAATTCAAAGTAATTACCTTTGACTCAGCGACTCTTCCCACTTGTCCTGTCCTCTCAAATTCTTGTTGTCCCAAAAAGACACAATCCATAAAGCGTTTTCAAAATGTCACTTGTTTTTACTCTCTGGTAGTTTCACGTCCCCGTTGCTTTAATCACGCTGTAAATCCTCTCTGGACCCACCGAAAGTCTTCTCCGGTCACTGACGTTAAACCGGAAACACCGTTAGCTAATTAGCATGTTCGCTCGGTGCTAGCTGTTAGCCACCGTTAGCAGTCACAGTTGTTCTCGATAAAGTGCCGTTTAAAACCTTTGCTGGTCTCAGAGAGTCCGTCCACTTCAGGTGTATGTCCTCCTCTTGAATTTATTCCTTTCTTGTCTCGCAAACCGTCGTTTTAAAAAGAGACACTCGAAGTCGGTCGGCAACACTTTCGGCTTCAGCTGTGAAGGCGGCGGCCATTATGTTTCCCAGCAGCACCACGTAGCTCGCTTACGTCACAGACCGCCAAGTCAGGCTGATGACGACACCAGAAGCATGCGCAGTGGGCGGTTCTATAACCATATATCGAAATCTGATTGGTTGATAATTCTTTTGCAGCTCCAGGCTCCAGCCAGCAGCACCTGTGATGCGTTCACGTGACATAGGAAATCCTAGCTTAATGGATAAGTTTGAACTTTACTTTAAGGCTATTTATTTTATTTTAGTGAGTTTTACTGTTTAACTGGATGGTATATTGTTTTATTATATTATTTTTAACGTTTCCAATTTCTCTTTTATTATTTGTTCTGTTATCATTTTATTTACCACCTATCTACTATATATTTATTTATTCATTTATTTAACTAACTTAATATTAATATTATTTTATTTATTGTCATTTTTTATCTATAGGTTTTATCCTGCCTCTGGTGTTTCTTCCCTAATGTTAGCATTTCCTCAGTTCCAGGTTTAGAAGTAATCTTATTTAATTATTGTTTTGTCTTGTCTTGTATGAAATGTGCTATACAAATAAAGTCTGATTGATTGACTATTTATTTAAACCTTTTAGTGTGTTTTATTGTTTTACTATAAGGAATATTCTTTTATTTTATTATTTCATTATTTTTTAACATTTTTATCTATTATTATTTGCTCTGTTATCCTCATATTTACCTTCTACTATTAAGAGTATTTTATTTATTTATTATACTTATCATTAATATCATATTTATGAGTTTTATGTTATGTTGTTATGTTGTGCTTTACTTTTTTTTGCCGTGCAGGAATGCCTTCCATTTTTGGACAACGCGTGTCAGAAAAGCCTTTGAGACAGATTAAAGCGCCACATTTATGCACTTAAGTTTCTATGTCTTTTCAGCTTTATTTCCGTTTTAAAACATTCATTAGAAAAGTAATAAAATGTAAAAAGTTACATTAATTGGATGAAGTAATTAAAATATCTACAAAACTTATTACATTTTTAACAGCATAACTAGTAATTGGTAATCTATTACATTTCAAAAGTAACCTTCTCAACACTGCCACTAACAAAATAAATTTGGCCACATGCAGCCTGCCTTTGGCTGTGTGGAGCTGGTATGGGTGGGCCCCTCACCCCGGTCCCTGAGGTTAAATTTTTTAAAAAAAAGCCACTAGAGTGCGCCAAAGTACACAGTTATTGTTGACTCAGTTTGAAACCCTCCTGGAGCCGAAACGGGAGGGGGGGGGGGGGGGGGGTCACTCAATTACAATCAGATCACATTAAGATCAGATTTTGCGTGTTTTATGGTGGGCATGTTTCTGGAGCGTCTTCCTCTGAGACGCTGAGGTGGCCCGACGCCACCGGATCAGATCAGATGACATCAGATTAGAAAGGTTCAGGGAGGTCGCTCCCATTCGACAGCCGAGGCCCAAACTGGAGAGCTCCCGGAGTTTATCTCAGGGACTAAATGAGAAATCAAGATGCATGGATTCCTGCAGAACACACACACACACACACACACACACACACACACTGAGCCCTGTTAGTGTAGACGGAAACATAGACAGAGATATACAGCTCTGAGTGGTATGGGACCCTTGAGGATCACTTCCCGCCTGAGCTGCTCCTCTGAAACCTTTGTAGGGGTCAAGTAAACAGTTTGTATGGGCTGTCAGCTGTGTGTGTGTGTGTGTGTGTGTGTGCATCTGATTGGAGTGGTTTTATCTCCTCATAAACTCCTGTTTGTGCTCCTCACTGCTGGTTGCATAATATAAAGAGGAGAGTGCTGCCTGCTGAAAGACTGCTCACGACCTGGTGCAAAAATCAGGCGCACATCATCGCTGGCATCAAAAACTCAGAACTCCTAAAATGAGTCTGTCTGAGCTCTGCTGTCTCTCCCGTGCATGCAGGACATTATGCTAATTTCTCCGGGTGTCTGGGTCCCGTTGCTCCTCCGGAGTTCATTACTATAATTGCTAGACATGGCTGAGAACGCTGCGAACGTGAACCTGAAACCAGCGGGAGCTTTTTCCACGCAATCTATATTCAGGGAAATCCCGAGAATGTTCCCAATCTGAACCTTAAAAAAACACATGGGATGGTGCAGCTCGCCTTCTCTTCTTCTTCTTCTCTCTGTTTCTCGAGTGTGTGTGTGCGCACACTTAGATTGGCTCTATTATGTCTTGGAATAATGTAAAACAGCTTCCCCGGGTCTCCCTGTCTCTGTTCCTGTCTCCGTCTCTCTGGTTTCTCAGCGTACCTTTGAAATGCAGCCATGGCAGTGGCGGTGGCAGCAGTAGTCTGGCCCCTGAAGCGCCTCGGTCCCCCGTCCAAAGACAATGTTGGTGCAGACGGAGCGGCAGACCAGAGATGACACCGCGCAACACGCTCGGAGATCTGCTTGTTAACTGTTTCACAAAAGATTTAAACGAGTGATGACACGGCGAAATGTTCTTGGAGAATGAGAGCGAGCTCGGCGGCGGGCCTTGAGAATTAAACGGACGTTCAGCAGACGGGGAAAATCGAATTTAAAGGCCCAGAAAATGCTGTGGATGATTTCTAGAAACACACAAAAACCTGAAAGGTCCTCAGCAGCAGCTCATCTGGTAGAACGTGTACGAGCTCAACTAAAAGTCCATTAATTTTCGATGAGAACTTCGGCTGTATTTGCAAAACTTCTGTCCGAAGTTTGCCACAAATACGTTGAAAAATTTTGCAGCAGATTTCGGGGAACAGGAAGTTTGCTTAAAACCGCATTGGCTAAGAGAGTGTTTTAGTGTTTGCACCGGAGGTTTCCACATCACACCTGTGTGAGTTACAAACAAAACCACGATTGGCTTATTGTGACATCACAAAATCTCAGACGAACATCGCCTGGACGTCAAAAAAAAAATACAATCCGACAATAAAACGAAACACGCATGATGATATGTTGCAATGGTGATGCCTTATAGTTTGCCTACATGAAATAAAACATAAAAAATGTAATTATTCCATGATTATTTTACGTAATTATTCTCTTAAGGTCCAGATCCTCCGCGGTTTCTCCTGTGTGAGGGAGCTATGTGACATTTATTTGTTCCACTGAAGACGGCAAAAAGTTAAAATATTTTAACCTTGAACAGCTTTACAGTCTATCGTTACCATTGCAGATATTCTCTGCCAGCTTCTCCTCGTTTTATCGTCTTGTTTTCATCCAGTAAAATGACATCCGCTTTAAAGTAAACAAAGAAACAAAGAAACTTCCCCTTCCAGCACATGGACGTGAAAACAGCCGTCTCCGGTCGAACTGTGCACACACATCATTCATTAAGTTACAAAAAGCAAAACATATTTTTGAGCGGAGGGGGATTTAAAACGAAAATTCAGCAGACATGAAAATCAAAAACACGATGTGACCCGTTATTTCAGTGCAAAGAGGAGATTAAGAGGGAAAATTAAGTTACAAAATTCCTATTTTATTCTTAAAATAAACAAAATGTACAATCACAATGCCAATTTCACTCACTGTTGTCAGGTCTGTTTGTCCCTTAAAAAAAAAAAAAAACTCACTTGATGTTTTATGAAACGTACCAGCAAAAACACCTAATGGAGCCTCCATTAGTTTCAGTTTCCTGACAAGTGTTCATGAGAGAAGAAGCATCACAAAAGACATAACAAGTAAACTTTACATACGAGCAGAGTAAAGTAATGGATCCTGGATATCATACATGTTGATCATTAAATAATACAAGGTGACGCAACATTGAACCGAAGCAAAGAATGAAAAAAAAACAACACAAACAAAAGCCGATGAGGACAAAACGGGATGTCAGTGCTGCTTTGGTGTGTAAACAGATTTTCAAAAAAAGACCGTTTCCTGTTCAGAAAGAAAGAAGCAGATGAAATAAATTCCCACAGATGTGCTCGGTTTTTATGTAACTTTGAATAAATTTGTAATTGGGGAAAAAAGCTATAAAATCACAACAATCTAAAAGGTTTTTATTTGCTTTCTTATGTTACACTGTAACAGCGAAAAGACTTTTCGTTTGGGCCGAGGCAGACGAGGAAATGTACTGTGACATGTTCAATTCCATTAAGTGAGTTCAGAACATCCTCTGCAGAGACGGCGAGAGAGGCACTGCGTGCAAACCTTCAATGAAAAGCTTGAAGTCTGATCCTTGGACCGGCCCGTGTTTTTCTCAGCTTTTTCAAATTGGGTTATTATATTACCTACATGCACTGAATATCATATTGTATGAAAGCAAGAAAAATGCTTTTTTCAAACAAATACCAACTGCCTCGTGAGATCAGATTCAACTCCAATGTAAATGGCTTGTTTGGCCAAGTGTTATCCATTCTGAGTGTGTGTGTGTGTATGTGTGTGTGTGTGTGTGTGTGTGTGTGTGTGTGTGTGACTCCAGTGGCGTTATATCTGCACTGAGGACCAAAACCACGAGCCCTGCTGGCAGCCTGCCGCAAGTGCTGCTAGAAATAAAACAAGAAATAAGTGCTTTATGAAACAAACATACACAAGTCTCCCATATTTTTTGGTTACCAGTTTTGCTGCCAGCAGCTGCGTCCAATCACCTCGGTTTTTTTTTTTGCACTCTTGCCTCCAACACTTCTTTTTAAAGCTCACGTAGTCATTTCAAATTGGAAAATATCAGACCTCCCGTCACACCGGTGCCACGGAGTGATTTTGGGTTGAGACGCCAGTACGTGAGGACGCTACAAATCTGTTCTCCAAAGCAAAGAAAAAAAGGAAAAGAAAAGGAAAATAAATAAAAGCAGGAATGTCACAGTCTCTTCTGTCTTTAACTGTGATGTTTTTCTTTCAGTCTCAGAGACTGAAAGAGGAAAAAGCAAAGAAACAAACATAAAAACTGTACCTGTGTGTGTCTCACACACACCCAGACAAACTTTTTCAAAGCTATCTTTAGCACATGGTGTGAAGGCGAGGGATGGGCTTTAAAACCACCGTCCGAATTTCAGAACTCGCAAAAATAATAAAAATCTAAGGTTAGAATAGGAATGTGAATCGGCCGATAACTGAGAACAAGTGCAATTTAAAATTCAATTATTGTTAATTGAGGCCTTCCTCAATGAACTTATTAACCCTTTGAAACCTCAAACAACATTAATATTCCTGTGCTGCTTTCAGACACCTTTGACAAATATTAAAACCTTTGAACCCTGAGCAAATCTCTTTCAAAAACATCGATAAAAAGAAGGAATATTCAGCAAATTGCAAGAAATTGGTAAATTTAAAAAATGTAGGGAAAATGTCTCTGGGAAAAAAAACTGATCATAATCACATTTAATATATCATAGAGAAAATATAAATATTTAAGCATTTTTCAGCCCTTTTTTTTCGAACTCCTTTTTCCTTAATTGATTAATTTTCAGGTAATTTCCTCGTAATTCTTTTAAAAAATTTAAATTTCTAATTTTTAATTTCTTTATTTCTTTTTGAAGAAATCAGGCCAATTTGCTCAGGTTTCACAGGGTTAACGGAGGCAGAGGTCTACGAGCCAACTGAATATATTGCATCATTTATTTTGCCGTATTTTATTACATATTAGCGAAGTGGTCCGTTTCACTGCCATTTAAATTTCTGTGTCGTCTCCTAAAGTCGATCCTGCTCTAACTACGCTACACTGCCCCCATGATCTCAGGTGGTGCTGCTCAGGTTCGTCCGTATCGGCAAGTTTTCAGAAAACGTACACAAATACGGACGAAGTGAATGCAGCGTACATACGGAAACCTCCATCTATCTTTGTGTCGGTACGAAATGTTGAGCGTAAATGAGCCAAAAGTCTCATCATAAACAGAGAGTGAGAACAGCGGCACCAGAAGTGCTGACAGAAGAAAAACGCTCGCAGCTCTACAACAAAATAAGATTTCACCTTTTTTAAATAGCGAAAAAAAAAGTCGTGTGTACATTTGGAAGGGGTGGCAGTGATTACTTTACATGCTGAACGACATCCAGATGAGTACTCGAGTACTCGTGCCCATCCCTAATGAAGCTGTAACAGACTTGGCATGTGTTCCCTATAATCTTGACAGCCAGACTGGAAATAAAAATACGTAGATTTACAAAATCTGTGACAGATCATCCAGAGATTATTCCAGTCCTGAGGAGTTCACGTATCATAAAATAACCTTAAAGTCCGACCTGCCGCTGCGGCGTGCGCCACAAGGCGTGGCAACGCCAAACTCATCTTTGGGCTGCATGTCAGTTCGTGTATAAATGTACCATTTCTTTTTTGGACGAGAAAAATACACATGTATCTTTGTGCATGTCAGACGAGACAAACTAAAAGAAATCAAGCAGAATTTCCCCCAACGCATAATTATTTTTCCTCATTGAAGCTCTCATTCGTGGTGTGTTGCCAAGAGGCACAATACAAGTTATTGCTCAATAAATACCAAAGGTTTAATTCCAGGCCAAATGTGTGTCAACGCCTCGCGAGGATGTCGGGCTCTTAACGCGAGGAGCAGTAAAACTGAAAGTTACACCAGAAGAAACATGTTGCAATACTCTTTGGAAATTACATTTCATATTCGAAACGATTTAAATCTTTGGGTACGACAAAAACAATTAAACCTCTCACTCTTTTTTTAAATTACCTATCAAAAAACAAAACATTTTAACTTAGTCATATAGATGCATCAAAAATATTCAGATTACACTTCTTTGACTCAAGTTTCAAATACAATACATAATTTATGGCTTTATAAGTTAAAACTAAGAAAACGCCTCAATCTACACCAACGTTTCACCCACAATATACAAGTTAAATTAATCGGTTTAAAGCAAATTTACTGTCCATACCACTTAAGGTAACATATGTGTTACTCTCATCACTTGCTACTCAGTGCCTAACTTGCATCTTGATATTGTCGTAGTACAAAAACATGCTCAGCAAAAAGCCTTATTGAAATACAAACACTATACAAAAGAGGCAGTCTTTTACAAATATTGTTGAAGCATCCCTTAGCTTGTGGATTATAATAAAACTGAAATATAGTCTCATCCACTGGGCCTAGTAAACCGAAAAATGGTCTTTCTCGTTATTGCTGTGAGAATGACTCCCTTTGTAGTGCCTTGGTCAAAACACATTCCAGGAAGACGAGTCCATACAAGTCTTTGTTTTTTTTTATCTCAACTTTAATTTCCAAGTAAATCGTAGAGATGAGAGCTCCAAAATCCCCTTTTCAATTTAAAAAAAAAAAAAAAAGGTTTTGTGCTTTCAAACCATGACATCAGTTGACTTCCCCTTCGCTTTTTCTTCAATATGGCCTCCAGACAGCTTCATCCATGCGGCCTCCGGTGTTGAGAACGGTCGGGGAGTTACTGTGGCTCCCGTCGCCGTCCACCCCTCCCTCCGTCTGGCTGGGCAGGTTGGGGTTCACCAGGGAGGTGCCCGTGGAGGCGCTAGTGCAAGGCGGGATCATGCGGGAGGGCGAGCGATCCCCGCCGGGAACCATGGAGAACTGGTACGAGCCGGACGAAGCGCCGTAGTAGAGATACGGCGTGCTGCTGGTCTGGAAGGGTCCGCTCTGGCTCTGGGTGGAGCCCGGGTACGGAGGGGGCAGGTAGGTGTGGTAGTGGGCGCTGCCCAGCGACATGGCGGAGGTGACGGGCGGCGTGTAGGTGAAGGTGGCCGGGTAGTGCATCCGAGGGCTGGAGAAACGGCTCTCTGTGAGGGAGGAGAGGCCCGGGAACTGACGCTCGAACTGACCGGGGAACGGGCTCAGATCAGAAGTACCTACGGACACACAGAGACGTTCACATGTTCAGGATCCAACGACACGGCAGGAAATATCACGCAGGCCTCAATAATCACCAGCAGAGCTGAAAACTTCTGATCGGGTGATCGATTATTGATCAATATACTCTTGTGCTTAAAACGTAGCTTTTTTTACACCACCTGACTGAAAATGTTGTTTTTTTGCTTTTTTTTGTAATTTTTAGTAGTGATTATCTTTTAAATTTTAAAATCATGAAGTAATTCATTTTTTATCTTGTATATATTTTATTGTGCTGATTCAGGTAATCTAGAGATAACGCACAGACACTCCCCCCATTGACCGATCGAATTTCAGTCGATCAAGTTTTTCTTTGGTTGATTAGCGCCTTAATTACCAGTTTGTCAGTTTTGATTATATTTAATGTGGCTTTGGACCCTTAAACTATTTATCACTTTGTCTTGTCGTGAAATTGAATTTAACAGATAAGTCCCCGGAGGACAGAAACGGTAGTAAATTCAGTTGGATGTAATCAGATATGTCGTTCAGATATGTGTATTAACTAAATCAGGAAAGACTCTGGCTGATGTGGGCTCTGTTATGGAACGGCATCCGTCTATAAATATTGTTATATTCATCAACTTGTGTTTTTTTCACGTAAACTCTTGATAAAGTTAACAAACACATCCCACACATGCATATTCCTTTATGTGTTTACGCCTCTGCATATTTATGTTTCTGTGTGTGTGTGTGTGTGTTGGCGCATGTGTATCTGTATAACTGTTTATGCATACAAATGTGTGTGTGCATACGGTGTGTGTGTGTGTGTGTGTGTGTGTGTGGGTGGGGGGGGCGCGTATGTGTGTGAATACTGTATGCACATAAAAAAGCAGTTGGGATGAATCAGGAGCTGCACATGTGGAAACACTTTGAGCAGAAACAGTTTCCATGAGATCCATAATGAGGCAGGGCTGAGCTCTGATGTGGCTCCTCTCCTCGCCTCCCATCGGCTCCAGCGTGTGTGTGTACGTGTGCGCGCGCACGAGAGAGCGAGAGAGACAGAGAGCGAGAGAGAGAGCCGAGAAGGAGCTGCTCCATCTCACCCTTCGTTCCTCTCTTTGCTTCATCCCTTAAAAAATACCCCAAAACCACTAACTGGCTGCGGCGAGCTTCTCGCTGGGCGCAGAGTTTAAGGAGAATAGGAGGTCCTCCCCCTCTCGCGCTCCCTCCCTCCCTCCCGTCTCCTCTCAGTGGTTTAGTCCAGCCATGGCGCTCTTATCATAAATCACCAGGCGTCTTCCGTGTCACCATGTCTGCTGCGAGAGGACAAGGGGTGGCGGGAAGAGGAGGGGGGGACGCAGTGTTTATGTGCAGGGAGGAATTGCGAAGTCGGGTTTGTCGCTAGCGTCAGATAGCATATGCTGCCAATTAAGGCCTTTAAACTTCCTCTTTCCACAAGATCTGTTTGATTCTAATAGAAATAGTAGGTGATTGTCTCCGCTGTGGAGGAGCAGTGTGATCTCAGACGTGACCGGCGCTGTTCAATAAAGTCCTGACTCCTGCTTTTAACATTTGGACCTGTTTTAGTGCTCAAAGGGGCCCTGTGATGATGAGCCAGTTCGAGCTTTATTCGTTTAAATGAAACCAAAGTGGAACAATGTCTAAATATTTGGAGGGACTTTGCAAACTCTAGAGCATCACTTCCGAATTTGGTGTTTTACTTCCAACTTTTGCAACAACTTCAACATGTCACAGGGTTCCCACGTTCATGGAAAACCTGGAAAAGTTCATAATTGCATTTTCCAGGCCTGAAGAAGTCATAGAATTAATAAAAATCATCGAAATTTTCCAGGGCAGCCCAATAAAAGTCAGAGATTCTAATCATCAGTAGGAAACCCCTCAGTCGTCTGATATTTGCTTTAAACCGAGCGGTTGTGTTTTTGTTTTTGTTTGTTTGTTTTGCGAGTCCATGTGCTGTGCAGTGTACTTCTTGGGATGTTTTGGTCCCCAGATTTTGCTGCAGCGTGAACGCTCTTGATCGTCACGCTACTCTTTGATTCAAGCAGCTGTGTTTGAAGCAGCACGGAAGAGACTCTCGACACGCAGAGAGAGAAGCTGCTCTTCTGCTTAGTCGTGCTGAATTTACAGCTCACAGCAACTTAATATGAGACAGACTCCGGCAAAAACGTTGCACATTTGCAATCTGTCCTTAGCACTGTTAGCTCATTTACTACGTGAATGCTACTGTCACACTGAACGTCCTGCTGTGCCTCTTACAAACTTTAAAACTTTATCTGTAAAAAACCCTGAATCTTCGAATATTTGTATTAAACAGCAAAACCGATGTGATTGACATAATGCTGAGTCGGGTACAGCCCTGGAATTTTGTTGTGTTTGATGAAACTGTTACCGTAATTTTCCGTCAGCCCCACATAATGTAACAATAACGTCAAGCGTACTCTCCCAAGCTGGCGACGTACTATAACTCTCTTATGTGTCTTTCGTCAATGTGTGACGTTCTGTTTACCATCAGGTTTCGGCATTTTCTCCATCTCTCCCTCCATATCCACGTTTCCATCAAAGGTTTTCGGTTTAGTACCTCTGGAACCAAAAGTATCACCTATGAACGTGTACCTAGACCCTAGATCTGTTCAGCGTTTCCACCGCAGACAGTACTTTTACATGTGGGCGGGGCTGTTGTCACTCGCTGTCACTCACATTTATCGTTCACAGAACAGGGCTGCATCACGACATTTTCAGAACAAAAAAGAGCAGGCTGGAGTGAGGGTCTCTCTCTCTGGGATATTTATTAATAGCGGGTTTGTGCATTAAAACAGATGGAGCGGTCAGAGTTGTCATGTTGAAATTTAAGGTGTGTTGATGGATTCATGTCATCAGGTCATATAGTAACATTACAAGGAAATGTTCTATGTTAAAATCTGCCGCTTGTTGGCACAGTGAATTATATCAGTTTTTTCTCAGTCTACAGTTGCTGCAAGAGGCTGCAAAACAGCATTTTAGTTTATAGTTATAGTTTACTACTGTATGAAAAACTTGAAAAGCAGCCGTGAGCACTGAGTGTGTCTGCAGTGTTACTAGCTCCAATTTTTAGCATCGGATCTGTGTGCTGGGTACCCCAAACAGAGGGGTGACGAAAAATGGACACGGTCCCACTTTAATACTCATTTGCACTGTTAAATTTGTATTGTTTTTATTCTTGCTTAGTCTTAGATTCTATTGTTTTATGTCATTGTATTTGTTGCACTGCACTGCTGCTTTAATCGTGACCTCAGTCGTTGGTTTCATTCCCTCTCATGTATCACATTGTACCTTCTAAAGGTACCATCCGCAACTTTTCACAATGGAAGCACACAAAAAAGCAAACTGAACTGAAACCACCTGCAGGTGGAAACGCCCCACATGCAAGCTGAAATGATGTTTGAATAAAATTTTAAAAAACGCCCCGCAACTAGTGCTAGGAAAAAATAAATAAATCATGGAATAGTTTTGAAATTTTGTTCGTGACAATGTGTGGGAACCCTGATTTCAACATGTGAGCTGGATTGTGTGAAGGTGTGTGCGAGGCAGGGCGGGACTGTTTGCGTTGGAGCATCCATATCAGCTTCTGCTTGTACTTGTCGGTATGTTCTGTGGCTGGATACTGTTACAGAGCAGCCTGGCGAGGTGTCAACATGATCTCCAGAGATCTGAGGGCCTTAGTCACATCACTTAGAGGGCATTAAGTGCTCGAGGTGTGCGAGTGGGTGAAGGCGGCAGGCGAGGTTCGGGGCCCGCGTTCATGCGTGCGCTCGCACATGCACGTGTGTGTCACTTTGAGAACAAAGCCCTGACGCTGGTGAGATGAAAGCTGAAGGGGGAGACCAAACTAATCAAAGCTGACAAGGCAGCTGGCTGGATTTTAAACCCTCTCTAATGCAGAGTCACACGGCCTGCGTCGCGTAATCACTCACCCTCGCTCCGGGCACACACACACACGCACACACACACACACACACGCACACACACACACACACACACACACACACACACACACACACACACACACACACACACACACACACAGGAGGGCGTAGCACAAGAAAACAGAGGGAAAAAAAAGTAGGGCAGAAAAAAACCTCTCATGGCAGCGAGTCAAACAGGTGTACGGGGGAGAAACTTGTCTGGCGGCATGTTGGGAGTTTAAAGGAGCTTTCACATTGGGGGAAAAACAGAGACAAATTGGAACACAGATGCCGCCGCTACGGCAAACAGACTGGCTAATGCAATTACCCAGAATGCCTTGTGAGAGTAGTGTATTGCTATAAAGACACTTTATTTGTCAGTCATGAGCCTGTTATTATCCCTGGGCCTGTTATTACCCATACTCCTCTGGGATCAAAGGCTTGGAGTAGAGAAGAAAAACGGAAACAATCGTCACTGTCACTGACTACATGCAGCTCGCCATGCTATATTAGAAAAATAGTAGCACATCCAGTACTGTGCAAAAGCCACCTTAAACTTTGTTATTTTAGTAAGATTATAATGATCATACATGTTCATGTCTCAGTAGTCTCTGAAATACAACCACAGCATACAGGAAATATGTATGCAGCATTAAAAATACAAATATTTCAGAATAAAACAGCTTCAACAGGCTAAAGTTGAAAGTATTTAGTGTGACCTCCCTTTTCACTTAGCATGTCTTAAACTCTCTTGGGCAGAAAATGTGAGATTTGAAAAAATTAATCTTCTGGTGTATTTACAGCATGCTAGTCAAAACATTTCCAAAGATCAATATCGATTGATCTGACTTCTGTTATGGTTGCACAATTCCATGTTTCACACTAAATATTGACTTCAGTTTCAATTTTGTTCTAACTTTTTTGGTGTTTTAATGCATTATAAATGTTTATTAATAAAAAAAACACACCCTAATAAATACATAAATAAAAATAAAATAAATAATCAAAACAACAAAAAAAATAATAAAATAAAAATAAAAAATAAAATAAATAAGTATCCTCATTACTACTTTGCTAAAAACAACAAATCTATGGTGGGTTGAGACTTTTGCAGAGTACTGTAGATTATTTTTGTAATCTTTGAGTGTGTGTATGTACGTCTGTCTTTCTCTCTCCTCTTCCCTCATTATATCGAATAAGAAAGCGTTTAATCTGGATAATTTATGGCAAATTAGGGAGTACTGGTGGGACAATGAGATTATTTAGGTGGTTTCACACAGTGGCGGAGCAGTGGTTCTACCTGGCAATCGTCTAGGCACGTCACTGATGGCAGGCAGGCCCGTGCCTCGGCTGGAGGAGAGGGGGGTGGTGGAGTGGACTGAGGGGGACGCCATGGGACTCAGGTAGGACGGGTACGTCTGTTCATAGGACCAGGGAGGAGAGGACTGGGACTGACGAGGGTCTGATGGGGAGAAGGAAAGTGAGGAAAGGAAAAAAAAGCAAGGGGAGAAAAAATAGCCCAGAAAGACATACAAAGAGAAAAAAACAGACAGGAAAAGAAAGAAAGAATAATTACTAGTGGCCAATCTGCTGGTTTAAATGTGCTATATTTTGGTATAATGGGCATCAAATTAAAATAACATTCTCAACAACTGTAGACATTATTAGTGTCTGTTTCTGTGTCCTTAGATTTAGAGGTAAGTATCAGTTGGCCCTGTTATGCAACATCCTCCATAATGACACATCTAATGTTTACCTTCGTAGAGAAGATCTTCCTGTTTGCCTCATAAAACATTGTGCTTGCAGCTGAGGCACAGAGAGCCTTGCTGGCACACACCCAGGGCGTAAACACACCAGCACACAACCAAGAAAATAAGCACTGCGCACACTTTACTGTGTGTGTCTGTGCTGCAAAAGTATTGTAGAGCGTGAAACTTGGTCGATATTGCACTGTATGTGGGCTATTGTTATGAGTTTTAATGAGATAATATAATCAAATGATTCACAACCAGGGCAGCTGCCAGGGAACGTATAGGAAGACTGAGAAAGACTCGCTCAACTAATTTAAACAAGTAAAATATTACTAAAGATTTGATTAAAAAAAAAAAAAAATACTGAGTTAGCTGTAATTCCTGAACGTCCGTGAAAAGTTATTAGCAAACCGAGAGATCAAATGTTAAACAGTTAACATTGAAAGTAATGGAAAAACTGTTGAAATAGTTAGCTTAAAGATATAGATTAAACAGCTCAAGTTGTCAAGCAAAAGTAAAAGATAAACAAGTGAAAAAGTTAAAAAGAATGGCTAAATTAGTAAAACAGTTAGCTGAAAGTAACAGGCAAACTGTTAAAAATAGTTATCTAAAAGTAACAGAAAAACAGGTGAAATTGTTAGCTAAAATAATGGCTAAACAGTCAAAATAGTTAATGTTAGCTAAAAATAACGGATAAAGAGTCGAAATAGTTAACGTTAGCCGAAAAAAACAGATAATGAGTCAAAATAGTTAACGTTAGCTGAAAATAACGGATAAACAGCTGAAATAGTTAGCTTTAGCTAAAAAAGAAAAAAAGGCTAAACAGTTGAAATAGTTAACGTTAGCTAAAAGTAACAGATAAACACTTTAAATAGTTAACATTAGCTAAAAATAACGGCTAAGCCTGTAATAGTTAGCTTTAAGTAATGGAAAAACAGGTGAAATAACTAAAGTGAGACAAACAAAGTTAAAATAGCTGAAAATAAATAATAAAAGGTTGAAATAATGAGCTAAAAGAAGACTAATGGTTAAACTGGTAATAGCTAAAGTAAAGGCTAAACAGTTGAAATAGTTAACGTCAGCTAAAAATAACAGATAAACAGGTAAAAAAGTTAGCTTAAAGTGATGGAGAAACAGGTGAAATAGCTAAAAGCAGGATAAACAGTAAAAATAGCTTAAAATAATGCATAATCAGTTAAATTGTTTGATAAAAGTAATGTATTAACAGTTGAAATAGTTGGAAGTAATGGATAAAAAGGTGAAATAAAAGTAATGGATAAACAGGCTAAAATTAACAGAGGAAATAACTACAAGTAACAGATAAAAACTTGAAATGGCAAAAAGTAACAGACAAACAGCTGAAATAACAGGAATGGATAAATTGGCCACATAATAAAAGTGATAAACACATGGTGAAATTAACTAAAAGTACTGACTAATGGTTAAACATCCAGCAACCACACCCAGACAAACATGACAAACTGACCTCATTAACAGTTAAATTGAATGAAAACATTGATATTCACTTTTTATAAGCCTTTTTAAATAATATCCAGAGTAAAATCAATTTAAACAAACGTTTGGTACATGACAGATGTGGTGCTGATGAAGGGTTAGGCCTACTTAAGTTCATGTGACAGGCCTGTTGGGGTTCGTCAGACAAAAAAGTTGGGATCCTTCGCTCTAATTCAAGCAGTACTTGAGTTTTAAGTTCTACTTGAGAAGTAGTTTGCTCACAAGCAATTAATGTCCAGTCCAGTGAATAATCCTCCCTGCTCTCTTCCACACTGCCACGCTGTTTAACCATCCCTCAAACGATCCTCTAAGTAACACCACAGCGCCATGCCAGAGAGTAACGAAGAGCTAAATGACGACCTGTGACGAGCCTCCGCAGGTGTGGGTGATCAGGTAGCAGCCATCGCAACCGTGAGAGATGGTGTTACCTTCTAGGATGCAGATTGATGGAGTGACGGAGCAGAGAAAGACAGACGATCTCAGAGGCAATGTAACATATTCTGTGGTCCCACGGGACAGGCACATGGCTCCAGTTAGGGTTTGATATTTCACGTTACATATAGTAAATGTGAGTCAGCCTGCTGGCTCATGCAGTGACACCCTATAAGACATTGCTCAGATGTGTGGTGCATGTTAAAGGAGGTTACCTACTTCAGAAATTGATGTTTTATCTGGATTTTTTTGGCAGTTTGGGTTTAAAATACAATGCAAAAAAAGTATCTTATCTTTCAATACGAACACAAAATGCAAGGCTAGGTAATCTGTCTGAAATAATATTTTTAAGAATATTTTCTGTAAATGTAAAAATCGCAATATAGCCAAAGTACAATGCCAAACTGTTGTGCATTACATAAAACAAACCTCTCATCACATGCAAAGCTAAAAAAATGTAATGACTCATTCTGTTACGTTTTAACCCTTTGTCCCCTGCAACAGAAATGGTCTGACGGTTCCTTCTTTGGTATATTTCTGATGTCATTTCTTTGAGTATCTTCAAATGCTTCATATCCCGTTAAAGCCGTACAACCTAAGCTAAAAAGTTATTCAAGTCAATAAACCATAATAATATATAAAAGGTTTTAAATTGTGTTATCCAAAAATCTCATGGTTATTCATTGGATTTTTTCAAAATGTTTCTAAATGTAGAGACATAAACTTTGTCTTACCACTGGATAAGTTATTTTAACTATGTATTGTATTGTTTAGTTTTTCAGATATGCAGATTTTTATGAGGCGTGACGGATTCATCATTCATTCCTTTAGCGCCACCATGCAATTTCCCGTGGTTTTGCACCACACATAGCATAGCGCAAAAATGTCATTACAAGCGTGTAACATGATGATATGCAAGACAGAAGCCTTGGCTTTCTACTGAAAAAAGACTTATTGTTTTATGGTTTTTATTTTAGATCCACAGAAAGAGTAAAAAAAAAAGACTTCTCGCAGCCGTTACAGGGAATACGGGCCCAATTATGATGAAATACCATGTTTGCATGGCGCGTAAGGTAATGAAACGTAACATCATGACGTAATTACAGGGAAGACAAAAACCTAGCTGTCTGAAATGAATGAATGCTTTAGCTTTTATGGTTTTTATTTTAGATCGATTTAAACAAAATCATGCAAACAGCAATATCCCGCAGCTGTCCATGGCACGTCTGTTTCAATTTAAATTTTCTTAAAATTGTTTCTAACTGGCCATAGATCGTGTCATAATAAAAGTCCATATATGGTGAATAATTGCCAAGCTTTAAATTAAATGTGTATCCATGGGACCAGGCCATAAAAAAATAGAAAAAAATGATTGGTTAAAGCCTAAAATTATTTATAATCTGGATAAAAAAAGCTTTCACTGTTGACTGCAGGGAAATGAGGTATCATTTCACTGTATGACACCTCTAAGAGGGGACACACACTTTGAAAAACACTTGTGATGCTAATTACCTGTAACGGTAAATAAACAGGTTTTGTATTTTAAACTCATTTTAGTAACATGAGACTTGAAGCTCTGTCCACTTTTGACCATGAGGATCTTTCACAGGGGGTCAGAGGTCGAGATCAGCTACATGACGCTGCTCTACGACACTTCAGGAGGGTGGAGTCTCTGTGATGATGTAAGCGGGGGCTCACCTGTTATCTGCGTCTGTCCCTGCGGGTTGAAGGAGTTGGCCCCTGCGTTGAGAGGTGGCCGGGGGCCTTGAGTGGGAACGGCCACCCTCACCCTCATCCTCTCCAGCTCACTGAGGCGGTCTGAGAAGAGACCGGTCTTAGGAGGGTCCTCCAGTTTCTGACGATGTCCTGTGGACACAAAAATGTTTCTTTTATTGGTGAGGAGGATTCAGGCTGCAGTGAAAAAAAATAATTATTTGCTGACAGTGTTTATTACTGCTGTGATGTTGCATGCAAACCATATTATCATCAATGTTTGATGAAAGACACAGACGCCGCTCAGCTCTGTACGATGTATGATTTGTTTGTTTGTCCTCTTGGCATGCAGTCTGACAGTTAATCTCCATAATGTACATTTCAGTGACTCAGTCCCTCTGTGTGCCATGCCTAGCTTGGTAAATATAGTTTGTGCTCGTAAACAAAGAGGAGCTAAAGAGAAGCATTTGGGAGAGGGATGCTACATCCTGCTAATTAACACAGACTTATGCAATTATCTCGCATCACCTCCCATGAGAGAAAAAAAGAGCAAAGACGGGTGAAAGGAGTGAGAAGCATGTATGTTTAACCTGAGGCTTCTTCCTCAGGTAAACACGAGCTCTCACGCCATCGCCCCATTATCCCCACAGGAGTCGTAACTTATGCCAAATAGAGTATATTATATCTTTCCCTGCATTCCTCTGCCAATACTTTTACACCCTTTATATCCCTGATTTTGCTCTCATCACTCTCTCAGGCTGCTAACTCTAAACCCTTTCGATATACAAACACAGCGCACGCACGCTGCAAACACATCCATCGTGCTCACAGTGTGTCGCTTGCTCTGCCTGAGCCATCTCGATCCCAGCAGCCTCATCTGCCCTGCAGTGGGAACCACAGCAAAACCTGCCCAGAGGCCCAGGTGTAGACCAGTTTAGAAAAGGTGGAGCCGAGAGAGAGGCCTGTGCACACACAGTCTTTTTTATCACTAACACAGGTTTGTGTCAGTGCGTCTGTCTGGTCTCGCACCAGCTCTCCTGTAAAGGCGGTAAAGTAAATATCAAACAGAGGAGAGTAGAAACTCCTGCTGTGCTTGGCCGAGCTCCAGTTGGCTCAGGCAGAAACAACGAGCTACTTCAGAATCCTGCCCAACCTGCCTGCTGCCTGGCTGGGAACAAAGGCCTGGCACTACCCCTGCAGGACTGGCTGGGTGTTATGGAGGGAGATGATCAGAAAAATGGTCATTACAACGATCAAAGACCGCAGAAAATTGCCTCACCGGGGGTCCTTACGGACTATTAGTCTAACATGTGCTGTAATGACCCCCCGGCTCAGGAGCTTTGTTGCATGACATCTCCACCTTCCTCTCAACCTGAGACACTTAACCAGCTTTGTCTGGGGGCCACATTTGTAAATAACAGGAGGCCAGGGGCCAGTCGCAGCAGCCCCAAACATATTTCTGAGATTTTAGGACATTTCTAGGATTTTAGGACCTTCCTAGGATTTTAGGACATTTCTTGGATTTTAGGACATTTCAAGGATTTCAGTGGAGGGCACCACTCCACTGACTCCACTGGCACCTTTTTTGATAAACAAGCTCTATTTTGATGCTGTTTTTTGCACTCTGGCACCTTATGTATAGTAAAAGTACAAAAAAAATTCCCAGTGCAAATCACTCTATCTTTACTGTGAATTAGAAAAAGGTTGGGGGGCCACCCAGCATCCTACTGGGGGTCAGATTTGACCTGTAGGGCGTAATTTCAGTGTCTCTGCTTTAGCCCCTTTGAAACTGCCTGTTCAGAGCGGGAATATTGTGCTGTCACTTTGCCTTGTCTTTCTGTATAAAAGGTACAATCACTCAATTTATGACAGCCTTTAAGCCTTTAACCTTTAAGCCGCCATAGAAGGCAGTAACTACACCAAAACAATGTCTGTACAATTTAGGACAGCCGGCAGTATAGATGTGACCTTTTGACAATGTTTTTGTGCGACCAGGGTCAGAAATTAACGCACATGCAGGTAGATTTTTCTGTCTGGAGAGTAAATCTCAGAGTCTGTCTGTCACAATGGTGGGTAAATGTTAATGTACCAAAACAGATACGTCATTTAAAAAAATATGCGGAGAGTTTCTATGACGTTTCGGTGTCTTTGGGATCGCACTGTTGTCTGTTTGACACTCACAGCAACAGGGTCTTCATGTTGCATTCAAGTACACCTCGTAACCTGTGAAATCTACATTGTTTTGTACAGCAAACAATGTGGACGCTGACTATGATGCATTCAAGTGCACTTTGCAAACTCAGTAAACGACCCAAACAGCCTAACGGTTGTATAAAAGGGAAAGCATATTACATTACATTTTTTTAAATCCCATTTAGCTCTACACAGAAAGATGTTCAAAATTCAATTTAAAATCAAATCAAGATACCAACATGCTTTCCAAAATTATTAACTGGAGAGGCATGATGTTCCCATCGTTGCCTAAAGGCTGAGGCATAAAGAGGGGACTTAATAGCGGCATTATAGCTCGATCTCAGTGAAAAAAGTGTCCTCCTCTCTGAGGATTTCATGTCATTCTCACCGTCAAATAAATACCAAATGACAACAAAATAATATTTTAAAGACTGCCTCCTCCTCTGTGTAGCATTTTTCCACTACTGCAATTCTGAAAAAAAAATATTTCAGCCACAGAAATGCTTTTATAAACCATCCGGCTCTTCACAACAAATTAATTTATTCTGGAACAACTGTTTGGAATTCGACTCTGCAATGTCTTGGCGGGAGTGAAAATGCAGCCAGTGACAGTCAGACAGACCATGATCTTTATTACGATGACGTTACCGGACTGGCATCATTATCCAGTTCAGAATAAACAGACATCATCCGCTTCTTCACATAGCTGCTCTGGTACGCGAGTAATATCGGCTACTTGAAAACCTCAGCTTATTGAAGTTTTTTTTTTTTTTCGCTTTATAACATAATTCATGGCCATATTTCATTAATAATATTTCTCCGTCGTTCCTGCGGATAATTTGTGCCTCTCGCTGGCATTCCTCGTCTCTCTGTGCAAGCTGTGCCCAGTCAATCATAGCGTTTCCATTTTCAACAGACCGAATTTCTATTCTAAAAAAGCCTCGGGACACAGTGCGGGCTTTGTGCACAGGCCGTCTCCTAGTGATGGGAATAAATAGCAATGGGAGACCGAGAGAGATGAGGGGAGACAGAGGGGGACAGACACGAGAGGGAGGAGGCACATGGAGACGAAGAGACCCTGATGACCAGTAAATTAAGAGCACTGGATGGGTCTGAACCAGTGAGGAGACGCAGAGTGCTGAGCAGAGCGAATGGTGAAACAGTTAGAGACGGTTTAGAATTTCGACATCTTTGAGGAAGATCCCAAAATACAGACAGATATTTACATGTATATTTAAGGAGATAAAGATCTGCAGAGCAAGCCAGCTCTGTCACTGCGAGCTTTAACGTCTCAGCTTCCACCCTGGAATATATTGTCAAAAAAACCTACGAATGCATCCCAATTTAAAGGAAACCAATGTATATTTTCAACTTATAGGAATGCAGCATGTCAACCACCACATTAAGGTCCAATTTACACTCCAAACAGCCAGACCTCAAGTCCATTAGTTTAGCCTGCCTTGACAGTAAATACAGTTCTTCATGAGTTAATTACACCTTTTAGTCGACAACTGTTGCCAAACACAAGACGTCTCAGCTGTTTTATCGGAACCCTAGCAGGGCGGAGGAATGAGCCGGGGGTATTTAAAGGAGCGGGAAAGGCGGATGATTTCACTGCCGTAGGGAAAGTCCCTGAGATTCCCATCATCCCTGTGAAAACAGCGGAGATTTTCGATAGCGCCTGCCACTTCCCTGCCCAGCCAGCGGCCGGAAACATGGACAGATTCAGACCAGATGTGAGCAACTTGCGCACACACACACGGAAACACACGAGAACGGACGTATGCAAGCACACGTCTGCGCATGCAATCATGCACATTTGCACACATGCATCATGCATACACCCACATAGAGTGCAAGCTCGTGCACACCCACACACACTCTAAAAAAGATTAGTAATGATTAGATAACACCTCTATAGATAGTATCTCTAATCACACAGTTGCACACTGATCCTAGAATAGTATTATTTCAGCCGTCCAAGAGACATAAGTCTGGATTCAACTGGCCCCTGCTGATCTGATAACAGTTAGTAAGAGCAAGTAGACAAACAGAATATAAGTCCTCTGTAATTAATGGCAGCATTAGATTGGATCTGAGTCTGAGCGCAGAGATCTCTGACGAATAGTGAGCTGTTGCTTCATATGTCCTGGCTGAAAAAAATCCTCAAATATCCACTTTTTTTTAAGTAGGGAAAATTTTGCTTCGGGATTTTTACACCAATTTTGTCTGGGATCAGTCTGGTTTCAACCTGGGTGTCCCGAGACCCGATAAATATCTGCAAAACCCCTTAAAGTCTAAAATTTCAAAATTCACCACCAAATCGGCCCAGCTCTCACCACAATTATAATAATAATAATAAGCAGGGACTTGATGAAATCAAACATAACTTAATAATATTAAATGTATTTAGATATTGAAACTAAAAGTACAAGTAAATTATTGAATTAAAAAAAAGCAAGCAGTCAGAATTTTGAGGATTATGACATTTACTTTTTTGTAACATAAACCACCTTAAAAATGGATGACATTAGACCTAAAGAAAAGCTTTTTTCACAACTCTAAGATTTCAAAAACAAATTCATTTTTCCTTCCCTCCCTTTCCTTCATTCATCCGTCCATCCCTTCCTCAGTTCTTTCCCTAATTTGCAGTGCATAATTAAAATGCTTTGGGTAAATGTAAAAGTATATATTAAGGAAATGCAGTGAAGCAAAAGTGAAAGTTGGCAGAAAAATAAAAACTCGGGTAAAGTACAGATACTCCAAAAAACACTTAAGTACTCTAACTAAGTATTCTGACTTCTTTACATTACACCACAGTTGTTAACCTAACCTAACCTAACGTCTCCTGGCTTCATTTTTGCTGCACAAACTAGAAAGCGGAGTCGATTCTCAGGTCTCAGCTAGGAAAAGTCCTGAGATACCTTTAAAGACCCCCCTCAACCCCGGCAACACATCAGCGATCACTACAGACACATCACTCGGAAACTCTCGTGCCTGCAGCCTGACTAAGTAACATGTGAGGAAAATGCGTAGCGCCAGAAAATCCTGAATAAATGGGATAATTTATAAATTTGGTGTCACGTCATGCCCTCTAAGCCCTTCAGGCTGGTTTATGATCACTGGGTGAGCTGGGATGAATGTATCTTTGGGGCTGATTCAGAAAAACCCCCGCGCTCGTGGAGCCTGGGTTGAATCAGCCAGTCTGTGTTTGTGTGTGTGTGTGTGTGTGTGTGTGTGTGTGTCAGTCATCTCGCAGTGGAACGGCCAGTAAAGTCGATGAATGAATGCTCCGGGTCCATATTTCACTTTTTTATTTGGAGCCCTCACAGTGGCCATGTTGTTTTTGTGCGCGGTCAGAAACAATGAATTATTTCAGGTGGCAATCTGAAACTGGCAGAGCGTGGCTCGAAAGGAAAAGCGCTGAGTGGGTGACAGCCAGGCGCCCGTCTACCATGGGGGTCTGGGATAAAGGGAGACGGGGGGAGACGAGAGAGAGAGAGAGAGAGAGGAGGGGAGATAATAAAAAAAAGAGAAAAAAGAGGAAGAAGTGAAAAAGAGAGGAGGTGCGGGAGATGAGGGAACGAGCGAAGGAGAGGAGACGGAGAGAAAAGGGGGAGCCAGGCTGTCGTGGAGCGCTGCCAGCCGTCTGTGTGGTCCATGCGTTCCAGCCTGGAGGAAGCAAGCCAGGCAAGGGAAGGGCACACACACACACACACACACACACTTACACACAGACGTACACACACACACACACTTACACACAGACGTACACACACACACACACTTACACACAGACGTACACAGCAATTCCCAAAGGCGAAACATTTATTGAACACAAAAACACATTATATACACACTTGTACGATAAGTTTAAATAGCACACACAGTTTGGCTTGTGTGTGCCGCACCTCTCCGCTCACATTAAAGCGTTTTGAGTCAGACCAGAGGAGAACAAATCTGATGTTTTTTTACTGCAGCTCAGGGCCAACCACCTCTGGACCCCCTTTCATAATCTTTATCTCTCTTTATGATTCACTTTCTGCCTCCCTTTCTCACTCTCCACTCTGCTGTCTTCCTCTGCGTCTCCCCCTCCCACTGAAAGATTTTGTGTTTTGCGTTGTAAAGGCCTTGGCACCTCTTCAAGGAACTTCATAAGACATTCAACTGACTGACTGCCTCTGGAAAAGCCTGCAGTCTTTTTTTTCTCCCCTCTCTTTCCCCCCTCCCTCCCTCTTTTCATTCCTTTTCCTGCTGATGTTTGGGTGGGTTTTATTTGTCCGGCCCTCATTGTTAAAAGCTGTTTCGAGCAAGGTGTGGGTGTGTAACTGTCTGCGAGGTAGAAAAGAGTTTTGAGTCTTCTTAAAGCCTCTTTAAGTACCTTTAAGTATATTCGATTTTTGGACAAGACATGGTAATCCAGAAACATAAAGGGTCTCATATTCATGGACACAATTCAAATAAAAGTTGGCTGACATTAAATAGTGTGGTACAATGTAATTAGTATCCGTGAGGATTGCAGCATTTAGCACTGAGCATACATATCTGTTGTCTGAAACAAAGCCCAGGCCTTATGCAGCAGGTAATAGTACCCTGCCAGTGCATGTAATGGCATGTGTGTGTGATGACACTGTTCAGAGGCTTGTTGGTGTCGTCATGACAGACATGTTAATGAAAGCGTCTCACTTACTCATACTTTTTTTCCAGCCTAGCAGCACTGAAGGTTGTGAGTGTTAATGTAGTCCAGCAAACACTACTATAAGGTTGTTAAGTTATGTGGGTGTTTGTCTGAGTGCATTTTGGTGAGTGTCAGTGCTGCATCTAAAACAATGGACTATACATCATCTTGTACTCCCAATCTCACTTGTGGTGTGCCACAAGGCTCTGTTTTAGGGCCTCTACTGTTCTCTATGTGCTTCCTTTTGGGGAGATTATTCAAAAATATAATATTAAAGGAACACTTCACCTCCTAAATGATAATTTCTCTATCAATTACTCACCTTGTTTTGCATTGAATTTAGAAGATTTGTTTTTTCTTGCATGCTTCCACGGTAAACAAATGATGAATTGAAGTCATAGGGGTCGACCTCTAATTACAGCTTAATTATATCAAAACATATGATTACAAAACTCTCACACAACTTGTGCAGTATGCTCCTAGTCTCATTTATCCAGTCTTATGGTTGGTACTTCCCAAACACATGCATTTTTCCCTTAAGTGGTAACCGGCACACAGATGTGTGACTCGTCTGTTTATATGGAAGTGTTTTAAATAGTTAATTTTTAGTAAAAATGCATGCACTGCAACAAATTTTCCTGCAAAATTACTGACAGCTGTAGTTGCTAGGGCTGGGCAATATAAAGACATTATATCGTATCAAGAAATGAGACTATATATCGTCTTAGATATTGAAAATTAATATATTGTGATATTTTTACAGCACTTTGTTACATTGTGTGTTAAGGAAGTACTGACTATTTGACTGGATAGATGAGTCTTGGATTATACTGCACGAGTCGTGTGAGAGTTTCTAAACGGATGTTTTGATATACTTGTGCTGTTAGTAATTGCTGACCTCTATGACTTAAATTTGTCAAGAATTTTCTCAGTTTTTGGATTCTCCATTCACAGTAGAGGCATGTGAGAAAAACATAGTTTACGTCATGAATTTAACATTACATGAGGTGAGTCATCGATATATAATTGGATATTTGGGGTGTGAAGTATCTCTTTAAGGTTCTTTTTTTATGCAGATGACATCCAACCGTACGAATCACAAATTCCAGGCTGTAATAGCAATCTTTATGAAATTTATGAGCTAGTAAATGGGAATTTTCTAAAAGTCCGCAAATTGTTACGTGATTGCTTATGTTTTTAAAAGTAACAATGAAAGTTTCTTTTTTGGTGGATGGTAAATTAATCCTTTGAACCCACAACAGTTGGCGCTTTATTTCTTTCAAAACCATGGAAAAGAAGAAAATGAGCAACCAAAGAATTAATAACAAAAGCTCAGCAAGAAATTTGTAAAAAGAAAAGGAACATTTCATGAAATTTAATAAGTTTCCTAATAATCCCAATAATTCTAATGCATAATTTTAAATATGTAATTTTTTTAATTTGAGAAATTTCTTGTAATTTGTGGAACATTTCTTACCAAGTTGCTTACTGCCTTTTTTCCCATGCTTCTGAAAGAAATCACACCAATTTTCTCAGGGTAAAAATCTTAGAAAAGGAAGAAAGAGAAAAGTAATGTCGCTCCAGGTTTCAAATGTTAATATATTGCCATTTTAGTCATATTTTCTATTATATTATTCTATTATTATTCATATTCTTTAAAATTTTATTATGTTTGAGGAAAATGTTAATACGCCCATTGCATCTTTCTTCTTGTCATTATACCTTTGCACTTCCTGCATTACTGTAGGTCGCTAAATTGTTAGCCTCGGTGGCTTCTTGATGCAGACAGTAGCGTCCAAGCTGTCATTGGCGAGCAGCTGTGTTCTCACAGCATAACCACTTGAACACCAAGCATACTGTGTACACAACTTCCCATGTCACAATCAGGAGCTCACAACTTCCACTTGAAAGCAGCATTATTCAGCTTCCTCTAAGTTCCTTTGCGAGCATTTTCATTCACATAATTTCCATTTTACATTAGTTTTTTCCTTTTATCTGTGTATTATTTTTATCTAAATTTCCTTATATTTCTGCATGTTTTTTCTTAAATTTTGCTCTGTGAATCACTTTGTAACTTGTTTTGTATTAATGTTCCATTTCAACATGCATAATGGTTAGACTGCTTTTTTATCCGATTCCTTTTTAGTGTCCTACCTTTGCATTTTATGTTTTATTTAATGTGTTTATTATCTTTGTTTACATATGTAATATTTTCCAATCTTACGTGTTTGTATTTTATATTTTTTTGTCATGTGTGATGTTATTTTTATCTTAAGCACAATGAGCCTGTCGTATGAAATGTGCTAAATGAATAAACTTGACTTGACTGTTGCGAATGTATACAGACATATATCTGCAAGTACTGTGCATATGTGTGTGAGTGTGTGCATGTGTGTGTGTCGCAGGAAGAGTTTGGCTTGGCAGACAGGTCCTCTGAACCACTAATATTGTCTGCAGGCCTGTAAGTAACCAGGGGCCTCTTCACCAGACTTGTTAACACCCTGACCAAAATCGAACCAAAACACGACCCTGTCCCCAAGCCCAAAACCCCCCAGACCCGGCGGCTTCAAACTCCCGAGAGCAGAGACGGGCCTGACCGCTAACCTCCACCGCTGACACAAAACTCACACACACACACACACACACTTTACACTGCACAGAAACCGCTGCAGTATGCCACAGCGAGACACAGTACTTGTGACGCCACAATGGTTTTTGTCACCTCCTATGTTTGTCTGTCATCAATTAACTATAATGAGAACAGTGGGTTTGGACAGAAAACCTAGTATATTGTGTTATTACGGCTCGGCTATTATCACTCAGGAAGTTTGTCTCAGCTGGCCACAGCCACCGTCAGGAGCAGCTGAAAGGAGACAGAACCACCTATAAAAGCATACTGGTTTAAACAACCACTCCCTGTCTATTAGCTCAAAATGACATTTAATGAGGCCTATTAGCTCCGCTCCAAATCAGCACTGTGGCTACACTAGACTAATGACACCAATAACACACGCTCTCTGCAAATCCTGTCATGTGGGTCCACACATGCATAGACGCGAGGCGCTGAAGGACACACATACATGCATTTACAATCGTACATCCATGCGAACAAACATACATGTGCACACGCTCGCTGAGCTGTTGGTGCAGTGGCAAACCACAGGGTAACCGAGAGCTGTCAAACGATTAAGCACAATGCGAGCCACAGAAACCGAGTTAGCCTCCCGCTAATAACACAGTGGCCAGAGGGACCTGACTAACCGCTTACCATACCCACACATACACTGCAGCCTCTGAGGAAAATCACACCACAGATCTTTAAACTCGGCCTCGCTGATATTCGTCACTCTGACCACGCAATTAATTAAACAGAGCTCAGCGCCACAGCTCGGAGATATGAGCCCAGTTCGTTCATGGGTGGTCCGACTTCAGCCCTCCCCAACTGATTTTAGACGTGGAACCGCTGGGGAAATGACATCCCTCAGAAAGACTCATATGGCTGCCATAAGGCTCATCAAACACGCCGACAAAATGTCCTTCCTGAATGAGACGCCCACATCCAGGCATTAACAGGGAGAAAAAACTGACAATAACAGAAAAAAAGTGTTAATTAAAGCATGGAGAATGGTTGCTAATTTTAGCCTTTTCAGCCCACATTGAAGTCTTGTGTTATTGTCAGCTTATTTTCCAGAAACACCACTGGCTACGGTTACATGCACACCAATATTACCCCATTATTCTGAAAACGACAATATTATGAATTTTGTGCAGGTTATATATAGGCAGCATATTTTGTTTGAAGTTTCCAAATCAGACTGTTTTCCACATTTGGCATTTTCTGATTAAGTCGTGTCGGATATTTCCGTATAACACTGGTCTTAAGTGCACTATTTTATCTATTATTAACAGTTGGATGACCTCTGGCATATTTCCAAACAGTTTTATTTTTTTATTTATGTTTAAGATTATTATTACTTATTTATCTACTTGTTGGCTTTTGCCTTTATTGACAGGACAGATTGAGCGTCAAAGGGGATACAGGGGATGACATGTAGCAAAGGGCCACAGGTCGGAGTTGAACCCGCAGCCGCTGTGGCCAGGCCCTTGTACATGGGGCGCCCACTCTACCAGGTGAGCTACAGGGCGCCCCCAAAATGATTTTTAACATGATTTTAATCAACCACTACTAAAAAAAACTTATCTGGAACCTCTTTTACTCAGTAATTATCAACCAACCTCTAAACTTTGATTTTTATCTAAGGTGCTGGTGAAGGTTATTTCATCCTAATTAATCTTTCATATAAATAGTAAGAACATTTTTTGCAGTTTTCAGCCTGTTTTTTGATTCCACCATAGCACAGAGACGGCCCTTGTTAAGGTTTGCAAAGACTTACTTTTAACAGCTCCTTTTTAAACTTTACTTTATTCCCAAGTGTTTATTTATGATCACTGTGATGTTTGCATTTTATTTTTGTTCTTGTTTTATTGCTGCCTTGTTTTCATCTGCTGCTTTTCTGAAAAGCACTTTGGAACCATGTAAAGAAAGTGATATGTAAATGAAGTTTTTAAAATTGTTATTATTATTACTATTGTTAATGGTAGTAGTAGTATTAAGCAGCAGTCAATTCCAATTTTCAGTTATACTGCAGTTTGTGACACACTGCCTTTTGTCTGTTTACAGTCGGCTCTGTGTGTTGTCATGGATACGTTGTACACAAACCAGCTTGCCCACAGTTTGCAAAGCTTTGGGGTAAAGATGCATGTGACAGAAAATCCCAAATTTCTGGTCGGAAGAAGAAACACAGCTGTTTTTTAAACATTATGAAAGACTAAGATATCAACATGTTTTTGAATACGCGCAAATATCACAGCAATGCCTTTTTCTAGAAGGTGACAGAAGAAAGAGCCCAACAAGTTTGCCGAAAAAGTTTTGATGCAAAGAAACAAAATGACAAGCGGCTGCAGCTTTCATTATTTTGATGTGATAAATGACATGTTTGGACACATTAATCAAAGTATGCACGGCTGCGTGTAAACAGGAATATTTGTGGAATATTCATGTTTATTAGACATGTAAACAGCTTAGTAGGAATATTGTCTTTTTCGGGCAAAAAGTGGATTATTTTGTGCATGTAAACATACTCAGTGTGTGTTTTTTTGACAGAGAAGGACCACAGAGTGCCAGTGTATGTCAGACTTAAGACAGCCTACTGTTCTTTCTCCGCATGTCTCTGTGTGGACCCCTCCCTGTAGGGGCCCGGTGTACCACAGGCCTCCTAATTACCCACTCGTTTAACACAAAATAGAGCTGTAATGGCCGACAAAGCCCCCCCCACGCATGTGTCAATGAAGCGTTCACAGATAGAATCACAGTTTCGGAGACAGCCGGTGCTCTCAGCTCCGAGGCTCTCCGTGCTGAAAACCTGGAGGAGGGGAGGTGCGGTTGAGAGGGCACATGTGTGTTTTGCCACCCTCCGACCTCGGCTTAATGACCCTGAGAGGGAGACGTGTTCTGGCTGTAGTTTCTGGGTAAATTACACCGCCACTGCAATTCTGACCACTTAACAGCAAAGCAAAGAAGTTCAGGGGTTACGTATGATGACATACTCTTTATGGCTTAAATTACTGTCCTGAGACTGAAGTTAGAACATGCAGGCTCGCACCGCAAATTGAGAAAATAGAAGGGAACAATGGCTGGAAGTGTAAAGCCTCTTCAAAACGCCACGATCCCCTCACCTGGAATCAGGTAAAGCTGCAGTTTAGTCACTCAGATTCACTTCACAATGTGGAAAGCTCTCTGGACACGACTTTGTAGAGACCAAACCGGGGGCTTTTCTAAACAATTTCTGCTCCAGCTCCCATCTGCTCGCCACCAAATAACAGGACTTGTTTGAAAGTCATCTGACGGGGGACAGCAGATGCACAGGAAATGCTTTTGATCAAACAAGATGGCTTGAGAGCGAGGAGGAGGAGGAGGAGGAGGAGGAGGAGGCGGAGGGAAAGAAGTGGGTGTGATTGCGAGTACATGTGCGTTTTGACGACAAGCATGTGCCTTTGTTTCGAGGGGTGCGTGTTGATGAACGCTGAATGTCGAGCGTCTGAGGCATTTTTTGGCACCGCGGGCAGGTTTTCCTACTTCGGAGACTGATGGTGGTACTAATCCTACTGTCTCCCGGCTCCTCTGTGTCTCTGTGTCTCTGTGCGCCGTGGTGCCATATGGACGGGGCAATGGTGGGCGGGTTGTTTGCGATGTGATATTGTTCATTGAGACGCCATGAGATGAGAATATGTTTTTTTTTTATGAATAGGGAGGAGGGTTGGGGAAACAGCTGCATGCCAGACCAGTTGGCACTGACGGCTATAGTAAAGTTTTTTTCCTCCTCAGTTGTTTTTATATGGCCCATTAAAAGGAGCTGATGCTAGCATTCTGCTACCCAGTGTACCCTCTCAGGAATATTCTGCCTCACTTTTTTATTTCTTTGCTCTCAAACCGTCACATGGGAGGCTGAGCGGCTTTCCTCGGAGGTCAACTTAATTAAAAGTCTGTTGATTGCTCATTAACACAATCACAACCTTTTCCAGTAAAAACCTTTTTTTTGCTGTTAATTAACTTGTTTTATTAGCCTGTCACCATTTTAGCTCGGCATTTGCTGCCATTGGCTGAGCGCGCAGTCGTCCACGCCCACAGCTTGGTTAAAGGAGCAGTGCACTGATTCTGAGGTTTGGCCACATCAACAGCAATACGATTATATTTTTTAGCTGCAGTGTGTAGCATTTTTGGTTTTTAATGTTAGACTGGTTTTTAGTGGTTGTACTGGTTTAAATCACCTGGTCTGTTTGTTTTGAAGAGGAGGAGACCTCTGAATAATACGGCTCGCACTTAATAACCTCCTGAACGTCTGGATCTTAAGTTATCAGAGAAAAAAGGTGAGCACACAGATGCCGGGCTTAAGCCCGTCTCCACAATGCCCAACAGCGTGGGAGAAACACTAATATTTAATATGAAACTACTTTATTAAGTGTTTTTAATGGTTTAAATCAACAGCTCTGTTTGTTTTAGGAGAGGAAGAGACCTCCGCAGATAATCTGGCTCCCAGTAAAAACCTCCTGAAGAAACCAGGAGACGTTTTCGCTGGTTGAAATCCCCCTAAGTCTTTCATGCCGTTCCTTTAAAACTGCATTTTAAAAAGAAAACAATTTCCGATCTCCCAAGCGGTTTTAACAGTTTCAGAAGTAATCTCCGTCTGTGCTAACACGCCTCACAATGTAAATCATATGACTCTTCATGTACACTGTGTGTGCTCGTACTGTTGTTTGTTTACTCTTCAGTTGTTTGTTTAATTACAGTAAGAACTTCGGAGATGGCGAAAAAATGACCAGAAACGTATTTGCTTGGACCTACAACAAGGTGGCACAATTACTGAAAGTAACATACGAGCATAAAGCAATCAAGGCGGCAGAAAACAGATCGGAAGTCATTTTGAAGCCAATTCGTAGACATATCAGAGCGGTACTGGGAGCATTATCCATTGCTGGAGGGAGCCATGGCGATGGGAAAAGGTATCGTTTGTTGCTGTAATGTTTTGGCTTTACACATTGTCTGCGTGACTGTTTCCAAAAGTCCCAGTTTCCATCGTTTCCACCCTCCAGACTAAAACCCCCCGAAGGTATTCAAACAAAAAATGGTCAGCAGCGATGTAAATGTAAGCATTTAAAAATGAAAATGTATTAGTGTGGATGCAGCCTTAGTTTATATGAGATGTACTACTCAGCCTGTAAAAACTGTCACAATATGTCTTTTGTGGCTCTGGAGGGAGTTCTGCATAGTTGTAGTTGTGTCTAATTGAAAGGTACAATTGAGTTGCATTATGGGAAATCTAGGAGCCAGTGCTTGAGGGCACTTAGGGACTAAATTCAGGATATTATGACCTCTCGTTCTCCAACTTTGACCAATCTTTTCCTTGTGAATCCCCCACGTTATTCAGTCCATCACAAAATTGCTGGTGCACTCATAAAAGCAAATGAAATCATGTAGTTTTCTGCGTGTGTGTTAACATATTCCCATGCCGTGCTGCGTGTGCGTGCCTTTGTACTCACTCCTGGGCTCACGCGGTCCGTCCACGGTGACCTTTATGGCTCGGTGGTAAGTGGCCACTTGTGGTGGGTTGGTGAATACTGTGATTGTCAGCGTGAAGCTCTTGCCTGTGGTGACATCAAACAACATCAAATGACACACTATCTGCAGAGACAATGACCTGCATTCATCTCTAAACCATCCCCGAGTCACAAGTGTGGCTGTGATCACATAAAAGCCAATACAAACCGGGAAAAAACTTTGAGAGGATTAACGACAGGCAACATTGGCTGTTTGAGAGGGTCTATTTAGGGTTTTTTGGCAGAGCCTAAATGGAAGACTGACTGGAGGAGCCAGTATCTTGTTATCCAGACTTTCTCCCTGTCGAACGCAGTGTGAGTGGGCGAGAGGCATTTTAATAGTCACTTCCTTTCTCGATAATCCCCAGCAGTTGCTGCCTTGGGGTTGAGTGTGTGCGCTCCCATGTGCACGCAACACGAACGCTATGAATCAGAGTGCAAGTCAGCAGCAGCAGTAACGTCTGAGGTATGCAGGCGCGTCACGTAGCCGTGGCTACGTACGGGAAACAGGAAGTGGGGGGCAGGTTGCTGCAGCGACTCATCTGAGCAGCTGTCCATTCAGGCGCAGACACCTACCCGTGCATGTCCTCCCCTCTCCTGCTCTGCACTCTGACTCTGTAAACATGCCTTTCATAGGAGGTGATTCGGGGAGATAGCAGAGCACAGATGCAACAGGTGTTCCAAATACCTGATCTGAGCTGCATGTGGGTGATCTCTGATCGAGTGAGACACCTATGGGGCGTTTACACAAGCAGGTCGGTTCACTTCAGTTCAGCTCAGCTCAGTACGCATTTATTTGTGTTTCCATTGTGAAAAGTTGTGTGTGGTACCTTTAGTACTTTTGGAAGCGTCTACGTTTTCTGTCTCCTCTCTGCTCGGCTACCAAACACACAGATCTAAAAGGTGGAGCTAGAAACGCTGCAGTGTGTCAACACTCAGGGCAGAGCTGCAGCTGGTTTTCATACTTTAGTAAACTATAACTAAAAATAAAAAGATGTTTCAGCAGCAGCTTAAAATAGCTTAATTCACTGGGCCAACTGGCAGCAACTTTTAAGGTGGAACGTTTACTCGTGATATTGAATGCATGAGTTGATGACGTGAATTCATCAACCTATCTTACATGGAGATTAGGGCTGTCAAAGGATTCATTTTTTAAATTGTGATTAATGGCAGAATTTGAGTAGTTAATTGCGGTTAATCACATTTTTTAATCACGTTTTCAATCCCATTATTTTGCATGACAAAACAGTTTTGAAGTCCATATTAAAAAGATAAAGCAATTCTTATGAGATTGTCTTGATTAAGGATTAAATGACAACAAAAAACTACATGGACTAGCAAAAACTGGGCTTGTCTGTAAAGGGGAGACATGTAGGTACCCACAGAACCCATTTTCATTCAGATATGTTGAGGTCAGAGGTCAAGGGACCCCCTGTGAAATGACCATACTGTTAAATCGCCAAAATTTGAAGTTAACATTGGAGTTAATTTCAAAATGACAACTTTGACCACTCCGTCTTTTATTGTCTCTCTTAAATGACATACACTTTTAGTAATGAGTGGATCTTCAGTGTTTAAAAAATATATACTAGATTATGTGAACTGCATATAATCTGATACTCACATGGAGAAAAAAACGTTTCTGAGATTTGTTTCAGTGCACTTTGGCGGCACTAAACTCGTGCTCATGGCAGACAAGGAGTCAATGCATAAACCCGAGATTTAAAAACATGTAAGAGTGCTGTCTGCAGGGGAGACGCTGCACGGATCTCGGGTCCAGGTTCACGTTCATAGGTGATACTTTTGGTTCCAAAGGTACTATACTGAAAGCCTTTGATGGAAACACAGCTGGGTGCGTCACCTCCCTGTCATCATCTGATCTAATTCTTACTGTCAAGGCAGCAGCACTGCTATACTATTAACTCTAATGACGTTATCAAAAGTATCCGATTACTCTCTCTCCTGTCCATCCTTGCTGTCATCGCGCCGTTTCAGCCCCGCGACTATCAATCCATCTCTGCCGGCTCTGCCCACCTCTGTGTGCACGACTTTTAGCTATCTAACATCCTATCAGTTCGCTCTGCTTGTACTTATCTCGGGTATTCATTTCAGACACCTCGTAGTCTGATCTCCCCTGGCTCCTATGTCACTTCCTGTGACAAGATTCTGTGTCACATCTGAGGGGACGCACGCGAGGTGTCTGTGGCAACAAGTACCATCTGCTCTCTGTATACTGTCACCCCTCATCCCTTTCGACCGCTTCTTCCCTTTTTTTAACAGCTTTAACGGAGAAGAAAAGTGACTGCTGACAACGCTTTTCTGTGAGACGTGCAGAAAAGAAAAGCCTCCCAGAAAATGCTTCCAGTAAATTTCGAGAGGCGCATCCTCTGCTCCAAATCTCAAATAAGACGATTCAGTAACAAGGCCGTAAATGATGCAAAGAGTGGCTTTAGTGATGCCAAATATTCTGGGAATGCCATTTGACCCAAAAGGAGTGCGCCTCTGCCTGAGGATATGTGCAGAGCAATCAGCTGCAGGGCTGCAGCACCACCCAACATGTTTATAAGCCTGAGCTGGGTCACGTCAGGTGAACGTTACGGAAGGGATTAAAAAAAAAGGGACTTGTTATCAGATTGACACTGTCTCTTGCAGCTGACTGACACACATCTTATCTCTGTCAATCTGAAAATAAAAGCAGGAAACAGTGGTTTTGACAAAGCCTTTCTGTGCCACCTGGGTTAAAAGATCAAAAATAAACCAAAGGCCCTCATTTTAAAGCAACACGATTCACCACTCAGACTTTAGGAGACGGGCGGTGGGATTTGAGCCCGGAGTTAGAGATCATTATGTGGTCGCCATGAAGGGAATGTGACCACTAATCCACACCACTGAACCTAATAGCTCCTTCTGAGTTGTAGCAGTGTAAAGTGAACGGGGTGTTTCGGGGCCTCACCTCGGCCACTGCGGCCCACAAAGCGAAGGTCGTTGAAGCGAGCCACTTGGTTCTTCATCACACCTGAGGCGTTCCGCAGCTCGGCGGAGTAGTTCTCGTCGTTGCCTGCCATTACTGTGACAACGGTCCCGTCTGGTATGTCTCCAAGGGCGACCACCTGTTGGGGAAGAAAGGTCAAAGAGCAGAAAATCAGCAGAGAGTTTGCATTTTGCTCCCTTGTGCAGTGACTCAAAATTGGTGAAATAAAAACTCAGTGTGCCACATCTCTCCTTCTGTTCATGGTTAAAGAAAATTAGAAAAATTTGATTATAAAAAAGTAATAATAATAAAAGAACTGCTTCAGTTTAAAAGCCAAAACAAGAGTGGAATCAAACCCCGGCTTCTCTGACAAAAGAATTCATCTAATGTGACAGACTTGTTTTACATCATACCATCTTCCTTCCAATTGTGTTGATGAATGGATTTAATTTCACTCCTTGAACGCAGCCTTTAAAAACAAAAAGCGGCGAGAAGACTTGTGTTATCGTTTAGATTCCTGGATGCAGATAAAAGAGCACGAGCGGGCCTACAGAGCAGCAATAATTACAGAGCCGTAGTAATAAGAACGGTTAAATAACAGATATATTTTAAAGTGTGTCACATCTGATTTGGAGCCAGCGCTACAGCTACAAATTTCCACTTTGGTGCGTCTTTGATCCGTCCTCTAAATAATGTCTGTCGAGTAATTAATAGGACCTTTCCTGTAAAATATCATGGGAGAAAAAAAAATTGTCAAGGCTTCAAAAACGCCTCGAGAGGCCTTAAATGTATAAACAATTAGTCTGTGCTGCATGTTGAAATTTTTCTGTCTGTGCTTGTTCGCTCATTAAACCTCAACATAATTACAATAATTTATTGTATAATCATTAAAATAGTAGTAATAGTAGGTTACAATGTGGTTGTAACCCATATGTGACATGTACTGTTTTTTTTTTAAACATAATGAAAATAATTGCATATTATGGAAAACTGTAATTAATTACAATGGAAACAAAGCTTTGATAATTAACTGAACCATAACAATTACAGTTATTCATAGTAAATTAATTATATGTTATTTGTTTGTTTACGAAATGTAAAAACAAAACAATAACAGCATGTGATTTCTTTCCCTCTTTTCAATCTACATCCATTTCACCAAACCTTTAATACTTTTTTGGCCGTTTAAGCACCACCTTTCCTTCACGCTTTTTCATTTTGTAATTCATTTTCTGAACATATAACTACACTACATTTTTTGTTAATTGCTCTAACAACATGTTGTTCAGAAAATCGAGGTGATAAAAAATCAAATGAGACACGAGGGAAGAGGCTACACAACACAAAACATCGGCATCCAACAGCGTTAAATTCATCACGTTTCATATGGGAGTTTTGAATTTAAAAAAATCATGCATTTACTGTTTTCTAAAATCTATTTTTGGCTTAATTTAGCGGGTGTTTGTCTTCCAGCGCACGCGGAATCACACTGTGGTTTACGCTCCTTTTAATTTCACATCACTGAGACTCACCTTAAAGGCGACTGGCAGCGTCTTGTTGCACCGCCAGTGGGAGGGCAAGACCGAGCACAGAAAGTTGGGGCTGTCGGTGCGGACCAGCTCGGCCGGGTGGTCTGCGATGATCTCGGCCATGCTGCGGTTTTCGTGGGGACGCAGTCTTGGCACCGCCGCCGCTGCGTCCGGCTGCCCGGCTGGAGAGCTCACATCGTTCATCTTCCCTGGGACCGGCTGGAGGCTGTTGGACGGCGGACTGAACCTCCGACTGGCGCTGGGATCTACGGGAATTCGCATCACAACAGCGTTGATTATCAAAAAAAGAGAAGGCACCAAGCGCTCTGCAGCTCCTCTCTTTCTTTTCTTTTCTTTCTCTCTCACACACTCTCGGGGAGAAACTCTGGAGTGTGCGCCGCTGCTCGCTGAACCTCAGCGCGCCTGCCAATGGAAACTTCGGGAGCGCACACCGCGTTTCAAAACCCTCTCCACTACAAACTTTAGTGGGCGCCTTCAAACGACAGAAAATATACTTCTCCGGCGAAGAAAAACAACCCCTGAAAACTTGATGATGTTTTAAATGACAAGCTCTTTTTTCAAACTTCTCGGGGGAAGCGTCCATGCGCCATAACGCAGGCGGAGTTGCTCGTGTGTGGATATAAATAACATCAAATAAATGTCCGGGCGCGTAATCGCCTATACAATTACAAAAAAAGCAAAAAGGAACAACCCAGATGCTCTCAGTTTTTGTCTGTCTTCTTTTAGCGAGAAGTCAAAGCGCTGCTCCAGGTGCGTCATTGAAGTCTTTGTGCCAAACTGAAAGGCTCTCTGAAAGCCCGCAGGCGATGAACACACACACACACACACACACACAAAAGTTTTCAAAGTCAAAGGGAGAAGCTTTAACAATACTTAACAGAGCTATTTATAACCTCGCGACGCGTCAAAAGTGTACACATTTTCCGTAAAGTCTCGCGCTGGGTTTGTTTATAGGGTTAAAAAGGTTGAAAAAAGAGAAAGAAAATCGTCGCCGGTGAGATGAAGGAGGCGGAAAATAGAATCCCGTTTTTGTAGCCGTAAATGTGGTTAGTGTTTGGAGGCCGGGGTTTCCCGTGCGCAGGGTTTTTGTGGTTTATATAGCTCGAGCGCCCAGCAATTATTGCGCTGATGCGACTCCAACACGTGGTGTCTGGAGTCAGATCCATTCCCTCTGCCATAATCTATCACGCCTATACAGACCACCGGACGCTCTATACCTTCACGCGGAGCGACGTTTCACGCCTTTTTCTCGCTCTCACAGATAAGAGTTTCACACACAGCCCCCCCGCCGTACATACCGACATGTTACCGCTGCGCTGCCCCGTCCGCGCGCTCCTGACTCCGGTCATTTCCAGTCAGTTAACACGCATCAGTCCCGTTAATCAGCCCGTGTTGTGTTACCGCCGTGTCCTGACAATACGCGGCTCAGGAGCAGCGTTCAGAGAGCCGAGTCCGGCTGAGAAGTGAGTTACACTCCATGCGGCGGGAGTGAGTGAGTCACCGGAGAGCGGTGAGTCAGGTAGAGAGGCGCAGGAGTAGAGTTTCACTCGGTCGCAGGGGAGAGCTGTTGTGCAGGTGTACAGGTATTCTGCAGCGCGCGGGGCTTTAATTTATGTCTGTGCACTCGTGCGGCCGTTGCTCGTAAACCGAAGGGTCTACTGAGAAAATTAGTTCAAAATCTCTCGTGTCTCACAACTTGTGAGAAATATTTTACAGCTACAATTCACAATGAAATGTAAACTAAATATAACAGCGCCCAAAGATACACTTCTGGATGATTTCAGCCGTGCGTAATTACGCACAACTCACTCACTGTTCATGCACTTAGGTACAAATTTGAGGTACTTTACTTGTGTGTTGCCATTTTATGCAACTTTATATTTGTATCTCAGTACATTTCAGAGGGAATTATGGTATTGTAATCGACTACATTTATTGTTAAGCTTTAGTTTGTTTGCAGAAAAAACCTATATTTAACACACAAAACACACCGTGATTTAATAAAATATGATGCATTGTTATAGATTTAACTGCAAAAAAACAACATAAAGCAGTTAGAATGAGACCAGCTTACATAATAGGAATATACTTACACATAAATGCATATGTTAATAATATTAAAATAATATAATACATTATGGCATAACACTCACAGAAACCTTTTTCTGCTTTGTGAGTGCTGAAGTATTTTTGTACTCCATTCCACATTTATCTGATAGATTTAGTGACTTTGCAGAACAAGATTTCCCACACAAAACAAACCAGGATTTTATAAAATATAATACATTGTTATAGATTTAACTGCCCAAAACAATATTAAGCAGTTAAAATGAGCTAATTCTATACTTGCTTCAACCTTAAAATGATGCCCACGTGTAAAAATATTAAAATAACATGATATATAATGGTACAACAGTCACAATAACTTTTTTCTCCCCCTTTATGAGTGCTAAAGCATTTTTAATTATACCATTTTGAGGACTTTGACATTGTGGTATTGGTACTCATAACTAAATAAGTAAAAACAAAAAAAAAAACTAAAAATAAAGTATTTAAGTCCACTGCTGCAATGTGAAAGATACAAAATACTTAACTTGCATATAATAACATAACAAAGCAAGTCACACAAAAAAATCAAAAAGAAATCACATATTTAGGTGAAATCTTATTTTGAAGAAAACATAAACGACATCCTGATAATTACACATTTTCGCTGTAAGCAAAATTAGCTCAAATCAAAGAAATAAATTATTTTTTAGAGCTTAAAAGTGTGATATTTCAGAGTGTGTGCTGCTCTGCCTGCCCCTCCCGTGTCTACTGTAGAGGGCATCATCTACCCTCTGTGAGACTCATATCTCAGCCGGCTCTCATCACCCACCCCACCCTCCGCCCTGATCACCCATCAGTCTCCCTATGACTCTTTTTCTGAGTGCCACATCACACAGCAGCATGCGTATTTGCCACTCTGTGTTCCCTTTTCCGTGGCTCCCAAAGAGGCTTTTATTGCAGCGAGTCTTTAAGACAAAGGCCTTTGATACTTCAGGCCTGTTTCAAAATAAAAGGGACCTCTGGGAGGCACAGCTGTCAGGTTATTTGGGTCCTGTCGCAGCTTTTGCAGCTTGTTTTTTATATGCTGTTTAGCTCAGTCTTATGCATTTCTATAATAAGGGTTCTGTGCTGAGAGAGAAAAAGCCTAAAGCCTGAAATAACTTGACTTCTTGTGTTTCATAAGTACGTGGGTGTGCACATGCATGAATGTCTGTTAGTGTGTGTGAGGATGTGGGAGGGATATATATAAAGTCTGAAAGCATTGACATGCATCTGGCACCTCGTCATGTGGACGGCGAGGGAGGGAAAGAGGAAAAAAAAAAGAGTGATTGAGTTACACTTCCCCTCCGTGTGCCCCAAACACCAGAAATATGGTTCACATTGTCCAACATTCTCAAAGATCAACTAACAATTCACGGATGGATAAATGCGAATAGTAGTAATTAAATCTGTAATAGTGATAAACACGGCCTTGCAGGAACCGTGGAGCCGGTTATTCCAACAGAGTTAAGTTTCAGCTCCGATAATATCATTTTTTCACCGCTGAATACATTTTGGGGTAATGTGGAAAACATCCTTAATGTTGTAGTGGAATTTAATTTAGGAAATGTTAGGGATGAAGTCAATTTCATGCCATCAATTTAATCAACCTAATTATTTATAATGCATGTGTGTTTTACGTTATTTAAGTGAAATTTGAACTGTTTTTTCTTTTTATTCCAAAAAGACACTAAAGAAATTTCACACTCCTTTTTTTGGCCAAGTCTTAAATTTGGATTTTCTGCACCCTGTTATTGTCCCATCAGACGCAGCAGCAGCAGGAAGAGCCTCTTGATTTTCCCAGCCTGGTCCCAGGCCCCGGCCGCCCCCTCCCTCCACCTCCGCCCCGGTGTAGTCGTGACTTTAACCATGACAAGCTCAACTCATCAAAGAGTGTTTGTCCCATCTGACTCCGCTTTGCCTCTGCGCTGTACGTCCAGCATCTGTCTTCCAGCTCCCTACAGGATACGACCGTGCATTCACACACAGCGAGGCCTGCTGCTGTCTGGCTCGCTGTCACTCAGAGGTAGGGCGACCTCTGCGTTTGAAATGTGTCGTTTGAAGTCTCGGAGATGTGAAGGAGACACTAGAGAAGGCGTTAATGTGCCAGAATACGCCGTTCAATCAAAACAAAACAAAAAATGCTTCTCCGCCTCACTGTCCTGGATTTAACCCAGCCAAAAAATTAACTTCTGATTAAACTTCACGCAGTATTGAACTTTTTTTTTTGATATTCGACCCATCCCGCTCAGTATTAACAAACTTAATCTCATGTTGTAATGAATCCAGCATAAAGCTGTTCATTCAGAGCGGCTGCTGCTCGCCTGGTGCACAGCTGGATCGTCTCTCTCAGCTCTGGTATTATTCATCTACTGTGTTACACTGGCTCCGAGTCATTGCACAGTAGGAGAAGTCACTAACAGTGAAGAACCACAGTATACCACATTGAGCAGGATGTGCAGTTTTATGATTTATGGTAATATTGTATTTCTGCCGCTCAGTTTCAATTATTTGTTTTCAATAAAAATCAAACTCGGCTGACACTCTCTGGCTAATTTTCCTGTCGAGATATCAAGCGCGTAATAAAAGTTTCTGTTCTCGTTCCCACTTGGAATGACAAAGAGTGTGCGAACCGCTAATATGTACACACACGCTTTTAATGCTGTCAGCAAATGAACCGTGCAGAATCTCTCGCTTCCCTTGTCTTTTTCTTTATAACTGTGCGTCTGTCAGCGTCTATACGTCTCTCCTGCTGGTTTACAAAGACACAAACACGCGGAGATCCTCAGAATTAACACCTCGTTGGAAAAGATGACAGGACAAACAGAGCTAATGCTAAAAAATACATCAATAGTCTCATGCAACAGTTTAACCCTTTAAAAACCCAAGCAAATTGGTTTGATTTCTTTCAATATCATGGGGAGAACTACAAAAGACGAGGCCAAAAAATGATCAAGAAATCAGTAAAAAAAAGTTCTAAGAAAATTACGTGAAAAAAAGCAAAGAAATTCAAAAACAAACAGAAAATGTCCTGAGTGCTGAATTTTCTGACATTTTAAAATTATTTTTCTGATAATTAGTGTTAATACCTCGCTGGGAAAGATGACAAACAGAGCTAATGCAAAAAATAGATCAATAGTCTCATGCAACAGTTTAACCCTTTAAAACTTCAGCAAATTGGTTTGATTTCTGCCAATAAAAAGAGAAGTTCACGAGTAACGAGTAAGACATGGCCCAGAAATCAAATTAGTAAAAAGTTTTTTAAACAAATTATCTGAAAATAAGCAAAAATAAACAGTAAATAAATATATATTATAAATATATAATACATATATTATTATGATGATTATAAATATTTTCTGGACATTTTTCTAATATAATTTAATAATAACCAGCCCAGCCCCTGCTTCTTTTTTATACCTAATTTTCATATCATTTTCTTGTCACCTTTTATTAATTTCTTGCAATCTGTGGGACAGTTCTTGCCAACTTGCTTATTGCCTTTTCACTCCAGGTTTTTGAAATTATTCCAACCATTTTCTCTTGTTCCAAAGTGTAAAATAGCTTTGGAAAGTGCTTAAGAAAACTGATGTCGATCCCAGTTTAAAGGGTTAACCAGGATTATAGGTCTATGTGTCATTCACACGCACGCAGTGGCGCCTCCAGAAAATTTCATAATGGTGGCCAGAGGGCGCCACTGAAAACATTGGAGTGGCAAAACCAAAAGCCCAAACTTAATTACCGAATTACAATGTTTGTTTGTAATAACGTCTGGCTAGAAAACCGCCGCGTCACGTGCACAAAATAAAACCGTGCTGAGCAAACGTTGCCTCAATTGGTTAGGGGTTAGCCACCTAAAAAAGGCCAAATTTAACCGTTTAAATGTAAGCTTCAGGATATTTTCTGTACTTGCTGTCAGGCAACTCTTTCCGATGAGGAACTGAAGCCGTTATCTCGAAGCAACCAGACTCCATTGACAAAAATCGTAATTTACTTCACATAACATGGGAGTTGCCTCGCTCAGATAGCGTGTGACCTAAAGCAGTGAAAACATTACAAATATACCGTACACTTCAACTTGTATATATAAACTTTTTTTGTAATATGTACATTTCAATAAATTTTGTGTTACTGCCTCATCTTGAAACTTTGATAAATAATTGACTCTTTGTTTTTATCTTGGTGTTTTTTTTAATGTCTGTTTATTGTTGTTTCATTGGGGAGGTACCTTCAAAAGACAGTTTTGGATTCTGCACATTTTTTTTTACTTTTTAATTTCTTACTGCCTTTTTTTTAACACACATATATGTGAAAATAAATAAAGTAAACTAAAACGAATAATGATCTTTTGGGTGGGTCATTTTAGTGGCCCTCGCCCACAGCAGTACGTCGCTCAGCTTCCGTTCTGGTGAATTTGGTTTATCGGTAACAAAGCAACAAAGACCATAAAATAAGCACAGCAGAAACGTCAGAGAGATCAGAACACCCTGTTTAACTCTATATCTTTACACATTACACTTGTGGCTAAAAAATGACAACAGAGATAAACAAGTTTACTGATTTTACATATCTCTGATGGATAGATATGACAATAAAATGCAAAAAAAACACCATTCTGACTTAAGTTGTGACTCATACTGCAAGCACTACATCGGCCCAATATGCGGATAACGTAAAGCTCAATCAGGATGGCTGCGGCCCCCCTGACTGCCCCTTTGGGAGCAGCACTGCATGCACACGCTTTCACATTTGACAATAAACATATATTTGCCTATTAATGCAAACACATGAGAGCAACACTCTTCTTTCTCCTCCCTTTCACGAGCTCATACTCTCATCATTCAAGAGGAAAAGTACAGCCACTTAAGACTCAGGATAAAGGCTCCATTTCACAGTGGTGCATTTTTCAAGACACTTAATTATAGCTTTCTAGAGGAGGGCTGTGACGAGGCCCAGGCTCTTTCAGCTCTAACGGGATGTTTCCATGTTTGGCAGGCCACCAGCCAGCCGGCCTGCCAGCTAACCAATCAGCGAGCCCACCGGGCTCGGCAGCAGAGCGGCCAAAGATCCAGTCCACTAGCCAATCAACCAGGAGAGCAGAAATACGGCCACAAAACTAGCCTGCTAGTTAGACTCGGGCTGGTAGCCGGCCAACCAGGCAGTCAATTAGTGAACCGTGCTCGCCACTAGAAGAGGATGACGACGGGCAGAAACTTAACTCCTAGTGACCTCACCAACCTCACCGACTCACATCCACGCACTGATCACAGCTAAGCCCTTAATGACTGTTTGTCACCGAGCACCGTGACATCACCGTGAACTGTTAGGACGAGGTCGGCACGTTCTGCGGTGTGCGTGTGCGTGCGTGCGTTCCCGAGAGACCATTATCACTGTGTGTAATCCAAGTTCTGTGTTTGCTGGAGTGGCTACAGAGTTTAATGTATTTATTTCTCAGTGCGAAACGGCGATACAGACAGTCTGATATTTCAGTCTGCTGTTGAAATGGCAGCGAGCAGCATGGAAAGAGATGGAGACATGGAGGGGGCGGCTGCTCACTGCTTGTGGCAGGAGGGTAGAGAGGGAGGGAGGGAGGGAGGGAGGAGGGGTATAAAGACAATTTCCTCTCTGCTCTTATTGCTCTGACTGTCTGCCGCCTACCGCCTTCACGGAGGTCCCTAATTGAGATCACTTGTACTTAAAAATAGGAACAAAAAAGGAACTTCTGTGGGCTGGGAGATGGAGAGGAGAAAATAAAGCGGTAATATGTGACGAAGGCTGCCATTAAAGAGTCCCAATGATAGATCAGAGCGACTGGGGCACACGGAGCTGAGAACTCTTTCTCCGTCTGCCAGCGAACCTTCAGATGTTGACGTGTCACACACCACCTGCTGTCACAGCGCTACAGCCGCGCATGTGGGGGAGTGTGTCTGTAGGGTTTTTGTGTGTGTGTGTGTGTGTGTGTGTGTGTGTGTGTGTGGTTCTTTGATGGGGGAGAGTGACAGTGCCCGGGGCCGAGGCCAGACTTATGCCAAAAACAGGGAGTTCAGTTTTTCCACTTATGTATGTGAGTGTGTACATTAGGTTTTGTCTTTACATTGACTACATTAACGCACACAAATATTCCACCGTTTTCCAGAATAGGGGTCGACTGATATCATTTTTTCAGGGCCGATATTAGTAGTTAATGAGTTAATTAGTAGTAGTTAATGAGACTGATAACAGATATTTGTTAACGATATACATTTATTATAACAATGGAAATATTTCTGTCAAAATTTAGATATTTATTTATAACAAACTGCGACACAAAACGTTGTTTAAAATGCCTTCAGCAAACGTTTAATCAAAACTAAAAATGGTGCCTATTAACCCTTTAGAACCTGGATCGACATCAGTTTTGTTGCGCTTTACCCAAAAAGAGATCAAACATGCAGTGGTGATGATGCTGTCTGTAACACCTAAAATACGCAGAAGCAGAGACCTGAGCCTGCATGAAAACAGCATCACTTTCTGCATGATAGACTGTGAAGCAAACTTATTTCATAATATAGAGGTACGGGGGCGTGGCAGTATGCTGATTGAAAATACTGTTCACATGCCTGTAAGTTAAAAATGACTGATTAGGGCTGCACCCTGAGAGACGCCTCAGTCGACTCAGATAGATTCACGTTGAGCAGTCTGTTTGTTTGTTTTGTCGGTTACCGTGCGGTGGGACGTTTTGGTCCCAAGACTTTGCTGCAGAGTGAGAGCTCCTGACTGTCACGCTACTCTTTGGTACAGGCTGCAGCGTCCTGCAGTGACACAGAGGGAGAGACGTCTGCGCTGTAAGACTCTGAGACAGTGTTATCTTGTCTCTTCTGCTTAGAAGTGATGAATCTGCAGCTCACAGCAACTTAATACAATATACTCTCCGGCTTTTGTTTGATATCAAGTGTTGCTTTGTGATCTGTTGTTAGAGCTTGTTTACTGTATCACATGAATGCCGCTGTCACACTGAATGTCCCACTGAACTGCGTTAAAACTCCAAAACTTTGCATTGAAAAAAAAAAACAACCGCAAACTAATCGCTAAATATTCATATTGAACAGCCAAATCTGATATAATTGACATACAGTGCAAATTCTGATGACTAAAATATGCATGCTGGCAAGAATAAGACGGGTCTGACGGTACTTATTTTGAGTGCAAAGTAAGACAATGAATATTCATACTTGCATCCTCACTTATTCCCGATTCTACTGCTTTATTTCATTATATTTATCTGTTGCTTCTACTAGTTTTAGATTCTTGTGTCCTATTTTACTGCTGCATCAGTGGGACCTCAGTACTGAGTTTCAATCCCTCTCATGTACCTCATGTTTTGGAAGGACGATAAACCTTCTTGAATCTTGAATTTCTTTTTCATCGAAAGTGCAAAAAACGGAATATTTTGTGCATTAACACTCTGCTGCAACAAAATACCTGCACAGTGATCAGGCATATTTGGCCGCCCCGCTCTGTGCAGCCATTGTGTCATTACTTCTGCTATTATTAGTCCTTCGCTTCAATTCAGCCTTTCCACCAATCAAACCCTCCCCGAAGCTGCCTTTCCCAGACTCAGCCCCGGAGCGTCCCCAAAGGCGTGCTGGTTTCCCCTTCAAAGCATCTATCACTCAATCAGGTCTGATCGTGCTATTAATCAAACAACGAGCCCCCTCCTCGGAGACCAGTTTGAAGGATTGGCCTGGAGGAAACGCAGCGTATCCAGGAGTGGTACCGCACCGCGGCTGGGAACAGGAACCCTGTAAAGAGCGTTTTTCTTGGACCGAGACCCTCTGTAGGTGCTAAAGACAATACAGACACTCGGGCTAGGCCAACATTCCACTTTACACTTTTCCCTTCCTCTGTGTATTTCACTGGTCTACTTCCCCTCTGCAAACTAGCCGGCTAGTATCAAAATATTTATAGTACATCTGCAAGACATGCTGTTCTCATGTATCCAGGACCGTTTAGCCCTGTGTTCATTATGCGAGGTAAAACTAATACCAGATTTATAGGGGGAGACTTCTCTCTGTTCTCCCCTGTTCGTGCAGCGCGATCGAGGATGATTTATGTGAGGCGGGGAGGCACAGGCCAGATAGATAGAGTGACTACACGGCGAGAGGCAAACACGCAGCGGCCCAGACTAGCACTCGCAGGGGGGCTATCGGCTGTCACTCGCCCGTTTCCACTGCTCCTGTTTTGGGACTGGAGGACGACAGGACGGCGGCTGGAGGGAGAGGAAGGAGGTGAGGATGTATGTGAAGGGATGCCCAGGTGCACTGGGTCCAAATCGATATAAGGACATGTAAAGAGGAGCCAGACGAAGGGAAAAAAAGTCTGTCATGGATGCTCAATTGCACACAGACATAAACAGAGCCGGGATAAACCCACGCCTTGAAATGTACCATATGCATTTTTTTGTCTCCGAGTGTTTAAATGTGTTAAATATACTATCTGTTTTGCTTGGCCTTCGTTGCAGCCTGGGTATCATGGATATTACTGTGTCGAATAAGTTCTGGCATTGCTTTGCTGCTTCATTCCTGGGGGGCAATCAACGTCAAAACTGTCAGTCCGGCATGTCCAGCACCGAGACAACGGCCAATCAGATAATAAGGAAATGAAAAAACAGTCCTGGGCAGGCACGGCGTGCAGCCACAGCACTGGGCGTGCATCGAGCACTCAACTTCCGAGGGTTTGGATCTCGCTCTCCTTTTCTTTTTTTTTTTCACGATTGCTTCCTGATCGCGGTCCAGCTCGGAGCGGCTCCAAAAACACCGAGCATGAACTCTGCAACCCGGAGCCATACAGAACACACGAGCTCGGGTTCCAGACCATTTCAAAATGGCCCCGGGAAGATGCTGAGAAAATGTTTGAAGGCCTTACATGAAGCGTCTGTTGTGCCGAATGAGTTAACAAATTAATTTGAGAGTGTCACCGCTGATGCAGCAAACTCTTTGCCGAAAAACCTTAGTCTGTAATTACAGTGAGCCTATTAAGCTACTGGTCAGAAGTGACTCACAACAAGGTGGGGGGAGGGAGGGACGGGTGGACGGAGTTCACTTTCATAGCTTCCAGCCTGAGATGTCTTCAGACAAAATCAATTCCAGTCATCTTCGGAAAAGCGGCTTCAATGAAAGAAAACATCAGGAGAGTTTCGGGAAAACAGGATTTCACAGACAATAAATGACTATTGTGTGATTACGCGACCTACGACCCTGTATTTTCCACTCAGAGGTTGCCGGTTATTCCAGGACAGGGCCTTCTCATGTCTGCTCTGCCCCAAGCTGAGACTCGGATGACGCCAGCTTTATAGCGCCTGAATGCAGTCCTGAGCGAGGAGACTCCTCGACTGCTGGCTCCCACGGGGGACATCAATCACGTTGTGAAACGCTGTCCTTCAAACACAATCAATTCTGTGGGTGTTGCATTATAGCGAGAAGTTGACACATAAAAAACCCCTCTTTGGCAACGGCGTTGTTGGGATGTGGTCTCGGGCTGACAATTAAATTGTCCGCTCGGAATATGCTGTCACTCTGGAAGCGCAGGATTTATGGCGAATAATTTTCGCGAGAACTGATCATCTTAAATGTTTTAACTGGGTTTTATGGCGTCATAGATCACTCTGATATGTTCTGTGGTCCTCGGGGGACTGACAGCTGTCCCCAGTAGTTGCATTTTCAGACAAATAAAAAAAAGCCTCCTCTTACTGAGAGAAAAAAGTCCACCACCAAACTTTTAACAACTTTCCTGCAAGGCGCAAATATTCCACGCTTTTAAAAACCACAATCACACAAGCATCTTTCAGCAGCTTCTACCAGCAAAGAAAACCTTAACATCACAATAAAGGTTAAAGCTGTAAACATTAACCCCATGTTTACATTGCAAGGGACTCTTTTTCATTAGTAATTGCCTCACACTGTGAGCCTGATGATCGGGTAATATTAAGATCAGCCCTCAGGGCCTGCTTCCCTCTCAGTCTCTCCTATGTCTATAAAATCTTTTACTCGCGGCTCAAACTGCAGCACAGACCAGCTCCCATTAGATTGTGTGTGTGCTTTCAGAGTGAGCCTCTTTAATGTGCGCAGGTCATGTGCTCCTGTGTGTTGTGGGTATGTGTGTGCGCAGTATGTGTGCAGCAGTAAAGGGGCTGGCTCTGAGACTTTGGTTAACCGGACTGTAATTTGGAGGCCCAGTGAAGACTCCCAGCAGCCTCGCTCTGTTTGTTTACCAGAGAGACCGACTCTGCTGCATCTGCAGGGTCCTGCAGGAAAAGGGCGTGTGTGTGTGTATCTGTCTGGCTTTGTGTGCATAAGTGTGTGTAGGTGTAGTCATGTGTGTAATGCTGTATTCATGTGAAAGTAACATTCTGCAGAGTATGTAGAGATAAATTTGTCTGCGGGCACCGGAAAAATTATTTAGACCAGCGGTTCCCAACTGGTAGGTTGCGGACAAAAAGTGGGTCGCGGGTCCATTTTTAATGGACCACAAGTGACTAGTGACCGTGTCAAGTTTGTGAAAAACACACATTATTTTGAAGTACTGTGAATATGCAGCAAAGAGCTTTTATTTTGAAGTGCAGTAGAGTGAGAAAATATATTTTGAGAACAGTAACTATTTCATTGCCTCGTTCTTGGCATTATGTGGCCTTTTTTAAAAAAAACAAAAAACGAATAGGTCTGTTCTTTATTTATCAGAGGACGGGGTCGCTCTTTTTTTTCTTTTGAGCTTTCCCAAAGCTACATATGTTTCCTTGAGCCTCCTTAAGTGTTGAGTTGAAAAATTCAGGCAATTTCTTTCCCCAACAGAGGTCCAGGTTACGCCCCTGGTTTAACCCTTTAAAATTTGAGCAAACTGGCTTGATTTGATTCAAAAACATGGGAAGAGGGCAACAAGCATACTCAACAGCATACTTAGACATTTTCCATTGTATATTGGTAATATCTAACCCTTAAGCTAATTTTCAGATCATTTTCTTGTCACCTTTTCCTTTATTTTTTTGCAGGATTTTTCTCGTCACGTTGCTCATTATGTTTTTTCCCGTGTTTTTGAAAGAACATTTTCTCAGGTTTCAGAGGTTCAAATGCTGGTAAAAAGGCATCTGAATGCAGAAAACTGATGTTAACTAATTGCACTTTATTCTCACAATATGTTTTATTTCATTCTGCTTTAAGCCCACGTTATTTACATTTTGTTAAATAAAATCGAGTAGATGGTCATTTCTCTTATGTGCGGATCTTGAACTAATGACTAAGGAGAAATCTGGCTGGACCTCTGACTTTGACTGCACATTTCCTTAAATGAACATATTTTCGAATGCACTTCTGAACTAAAGCTCCCAATTAAGCAAAAGAACATCCCTCATTCTTGTCTCTCCACCTTTAAGCTGCAGTAAATCAAAGCCACAACACTCCACCTTTTCTCTCCTGACATGCTAGCTTTGTCATAAATAATAAAACAACTTCACAAAAAAACACCCTCACATTAAAAAGTGTTTGTCAGCAAAAAATGACTGCTATTTTTGTTTGTGCCGAGAGTAATTCTCCCGAGACCAAACTGCGCGCTTTCTGTCCCATTTGGGCTTTTTTTTCTCCCCCCCCCCCCTCCCTCCACCAGTCCTCCTCCCGAGCAGGAATAAAAAGAAAACAATGCGATTCAAAAGGCCGGAGCTCCCAGCCTGTCATTTAGCTGTGACTTTGAATTGTCTTTGCTCTGCGTGAGCTGTTTTCTCTCACACACAGAATTGTTGCAGCATCCTAAAATTCCATCACGGGAGAGGAAGAAAGACAGAGGAGGAGAGGAACTTTCAAAATATCACTCTAATAAAATATTCCTGCTCCTCTGGGATCCTCCTTTGCTCATTCAGCATCAGGAGAAGTGAAGTGGAAAACGCCTGTTATTGGTCTCCGTCCAAAAGAGAGAAAAGAGAGAGAGACCTATTTCCTTTGGGGAAAGACAGAAAATAGAATGAGCGGCGCAACAGTTGACGGAAAAAACTTTTAACTGCGACAACAAAATGAACTACAGACGACTGTAAGAGGGCAGCTGTCTGGGTGAGTGACAGGATTCGACTCCAGACTGAAAGCCCGCTCCGGCGAGGATCAGACGCCGCGTACGTATATAGACTTTGATCACGCAGCGCTGCTTGTCGGAGCGGCATGATTGGATTGAATATGTGTAAACTGGAACAGCTCGGGGATCAACATAAAACACAGCAGCTACAAGTTCTCCAAAGATGCCAGCCTCAGTGGCAGGAGAGAGAGGAGCGCTTTGAAAACAACCTGAAATGTAACGTAGGGGATTTTTGCAGTTTTGTAACATTGCTGCACAAGCAGAAATTTTTCAAAACTTTCCTGTTTTTTCACAGCGAGAGTCACGCAGAACTTCTGAATATTTGCAGCAAAGTTGTAAGACAGTAAACCCAGCCGGCAACACTTTATTTTAACCCCTTGTTTGGCATTTCTAAGCAGAATATCAACACTTTTTAACACACCCTCATGCAGTTAAGTCTTTTCATGTATTTGTCAACAACTTCTCAGTTTGACGTTACAATATACACAACTGTAATCATTAAAAATGTAGATTTAAATGACACATTTGACAGTATTTGTTTCTTGTCTGTATTAAATAACTATCACTCTGATTCAGGGAGCTTTTTGTTTGTTGCGTGGCGAGCTTCGACTCGTTATACTTGCATGTAAGTCCAGTTCTGATTAGATTTATGAATAAATTCGTCTCCGTCACTCTCTATGACCGCTGAGCAAACGCTGTCTGCTGATGAAGACCATGAGATCTGACTGAAAGCTCCAGAAAAAAATGGATTTTTATCATGCTTCATAAAAGGAGTTATAATCGTTCACTAATACGTTAATGAAAAACGTAAAATGTCCAAATATCTGTTTATGATTCCACCGTAGTGAGTTAGAAGCACACCTTTTTTAAGAATTTATATGCTGCTTATTAATACTAAACAGGGGTTGAAATCAACTGTTTTCACGTCAGCTCGAATTTTTTGGTTCTTAATCTCACTTCACTTCATGCTTGTTTCCCTCTTTTCTTTCTTTCTCCTTGTCGACCCCTCCTTCGGTTTCCTTCTTTTCTTTCTTCCCTTGCTTTCTTCCTTTCCTTCTTCCTTCCATCATTTGCTCTTTTCTTGACTACCTTACTTTCCTTCCGTTTCTCTTTCCTTCGTTCGTTCCTGTCTTTTTGTCTTCTTTCCCCTTTTTGTTCATTCGCATCTCTGTCTTTCTTCCTTACTTTCTCTCTTTTTTCCTTTCTTTTGCATCTCACCTTCCTTTCCTCTCCTTCCTTCCTTCAAGTCTCTTTTGTCCTTTCCTTCTCTTCCTCTCCTTCTTTATTTTTCTTTTCTTTCTTTTGCACCTGCCTTTCCTTATTTCTTTTCTTCTCCTTTTCTTTCTTTCTTACCTTCCTTTCAGTCTCTTTCATTCTTTCCTTCTTCATTTTTCATTTCTACCTTCCTTTCCTTTCTTTTCCGCCTCTCTTTTTCCCCTTTCCTCCTTTCTTTCTTTCTTTTCTTCCTTCTTTCTCTCCTATCTTAATTTCCTTTTCTTTTCTCCTTTCATTTCTTTTTCCTTTTATGTTCTTTCTTCCTCCCTTCTCTTTCTTTCAAACCTTTCCCTCTTTCTTTATCTCCACCTCTCCTTCTCCTTCTTTCTCTCTGGAGGCCACTTTTACAAATGAGAGCTACGATTTTTAGCTTCCCTCGTCTCCCTGGAGACTCGTCAATATCAGCTACACACACTCTCCGAGGTTCAAAGACGACATCCCACTACACACACCTACACACACTCTGCTGGCCCCTTTTGTGTCTCTGGGGCAGATTTAATTTCAGTGTCTGTGCACACATTGGATTATGTCTCTATGTGCGCGTGTGTGTGTGTGTGTGTGTGTATGTGTATGTGTGTGTGTCACAGGTGGTTCAGTGCTGCCGGTGACTCTGCTCTGATTATTGCGGTGACCAAAGCATCGCCGCCCCGTCACATTTGTCATCGCCCTGTTCCTGAAAGCGTGGGTGGGAGGGGAAGGATGGCGGGAGGACAGAAGGGGAAGGAGGACGGAAAGGGAAGACGGGAGAAGAGGAGGGCAGATGATGGTAAATGGCCGCCCCCGCGGTGCCATATGGGAGGTGGTCTGAAAGAGTCGGTCTTGAGTTGCAAACTGATCCCTCTCTTTGTATCACATCTCTGTCTCACTTACTCTTTTTCCTCACTTTAATGTTTCTTTCTCCAATTTTCTCACGTTAGCCGTCACTCTGACATGAAAGAATAAACGTGTAACCCCTCCACACACACACACACACACACACACACACACACACACACACACACACACACACACACACACACACACACACACACACAGACCACCATAAAAGGCTGGCGTGGGCGTTGCCGAGTGGGTGGGCACGCTGATTTTCAGGTGTATTTGATCTGTTGTGTTCACACCTCGGCGCTGGCAGGGGGCCCGCTGTGTGGGCAGGTAATTTGAGCAAATTAGGAGATGGGGCCCGTGTGTTATTAATGACACCCCACACCCTCCGCTGCACGTTCACCTATTGTTCCTCCTCTGCACACACCTTTCTTTTCTTCCGCTCCGAGTCCCCACCGGTCCCATCTGCGCCTCCTGCTCTACACCCACCTTCAACAACCTCTCTGGAGGCGCACTGTATGGAATGCACACACACACACACACACACACACACACACACACACACACACACACACACACACACACACACACACACACACGGTGCACATGGGACGGGGGCGGCAGGAGGGGGGATTGGTTCCAGGTGCCAGTTTGAGTGAGAGCATTAATCAAGCAGACAGATCTTGTCACCTTCAGCGCTCTCTCTCTGTCACACCCACACACACACACACACACACACACACACACACACACACACACACACACACACACACTGTACACTACTTCCTGCCACAGAACAAACTCCACTGTCCTAACTCCGCCACATTATTACACCAAACTCCCATTTACAAACATCACATTTCTGTCGTCAAACTGTTTGCTAAGTAGCGCTGGGCGATAAAACAGAACCATAATTATCTCATCATGATTTTCCTCGATTTTATAAATGTTCGATAAATTCTCAATGTATATTTAACCAGCCGTACGCCCGTAGACGGGAGCTGTAGCGCTCTTTAAACATCAGCTACCACCTGCCATTAAGCACAAGAAGAAGAGCGTCCACCTTTCACCGGCCACCGACGAGCGAATAAACTTATTTTTGGTTTGACTGTTTCAACGATGAATAACGTTGCACCGTGACTGAATCCACCACATCATGTTAGAATAACGTTAGAGAAAAACTGCCGTTGAACAACTGTACGACGACACTGAAGTGCAACTCCTCACAGTGGCACAAATAAAAACATCGACCCGACAACTCCCACATATAAACTAAACCTGTAACAGCAGTAAATAAAGAGACGTCAGCATTAGCACTGTAACAATAAACTATGTTTTAACTTCAAAAAGTTACACTTTTAAGTTGACTGAATCGGAGAAAACAGATGATGATTACACTGATTTTCTCTAATTTGGCCAACTGAAAAATGACAGCAGCCCGACACTTTTTTTAAGAGTATTTTTTGGACAGTTGAAGCTTGAAAGAGGGAGCGAGAGGATGACGTGGGAAACGGTTGGCAGCGATACAGCCTTGTTAAAAACTCGATCTACCAGCTGAGCTCTTGAGCGCCCCCTAACTTTCAAAGTCAAAACAAGTTATCTGTTTTTAGAGTGAGTAGCTGTATAGTCGACTCAGAAAATGCTCATGGTAAATTTAAGTTAACATGACTGAATAACTGGTTGTTTAAAATAACGACGTGACAAACTGAGATTAAGGTAACGTGAATTAAATTTCCCTCATTTGTAAACATGATTTCTGCCTCAGTCACTTCAGACAGACTCTCAAAATCCGTCTGTTGTTATAGTTTTGAGTGAGAAACGTCAGTAATTACAGACTGTGGGTGTAAAACCGTCTTTGTCTGTTTACATTGTTGCTAAAACACAAATGTTTCAAAGCGTCTGCACACAGATTCAACATGCTGGTGATCAGGTGTTTTTGGTCGATATATTGTTTTACTTATTGACATTGTTTTGAGCAGAACTGTTTTTAAATCTACCTCAGATTCGTGAAATGTTCTGCTGTTTGGTAAATGTTGCCATATTCTGATGATAAACAGTTCAAACCAAAGTTAACTCTTTGAAACCTGAGCAAATCGGCCCGAGAGTGCACTGAGCAACTTAACAGGACATTACCCAAAATTAGCTAGAAAATACCAAAAAAGTCAGAATAAATGGCCTGAAATTAGCAAAAAACAAAAAGAAAAATTGTGATGATAATAATAAGAATAATATAATCATAATAATTATAAACAGTTTTCTGGAGATTTTTCCTCACCCTCCCTCTGCTTCTCTGTATCTCTTTAAACTAATTTTAAACCACTTTTTCAGTTTTTTTGTTTTTACCTTTTCATAATTCCTTACAGTTTCCCGGCATCTCTCGCCAAGTTGCTGATTGACTTCTTTTCTCCAAGTTTTGAAAAGAAATCAAATAAATTTGCTCAGGTTCGAAGGTTTAAACGTTTGTGTCAAACATCCTGAACGCAGTACGAGAAAACTGATGTCGATCCAGGTGTTATAGGGTTAACGTCTGGTTGCTTTAACTTTTACTCAGGAGCAACAATCAGCCTTTAAACTTAAGAGCAATGACTGTTTTGGTAGATATTAATCGATATCGACCTGGATTTAATTTTTTTTGTGCCATCATTTTGAGCCGTGTCACAGCGCCCTGATGCTGAACGATTATGAGAAAGTGAGCGTAGAATCGGTCTGCAAACATGTTGTGGCGCCGTCTCCCCTCAGACGGCGCCACTGATCCGCAGCCAAGCTATTGATCACAGTCAGCGCTCGCTGCGACTCTTTGATGCTCATCTTGTTTCACCTTTCTCCCCAAAAACAGAGCAGAATCCCCTTCTGTGTTTACAGACGTGTTACCTGACGTGGGATTAAAAAACGCTGCTCCCTTCATGACCTGCCGGTACGTAGGTTTATATATTTGGGCCTGAGTCAGAGGGGATACCGCATTCCTTTAAGATTAAACTAACAAGGGGAAAAACCTGCCCTTTTCTCCGGCGAGGGGGCAGAACAGGTAAGGCCTTGTGTAGGTGCTGCGGCCGCGCTCTCACTCACGTCGTTACAGGCTGAACCCAAACATCCAGGAGCCTCGACACTCCATATTTCCCCCTTATAGAAACACGGAGCGTGGAAGTGAAGCCGCCTCATGTTGAGGACACAATGCTGTTCGGGTTTCTCCTGGTTCTGCTTAAGCGTTCTTCAGACCCAAACAGAGACAAGAGGGGATTTGAAACAGAGAAAGAGGTATATGTGTTATAATACTAGTGTTCTGTTTCATTAGGGCGAACCGCTTCCAAGATTGACCGATTTTCAATGTGTTAGGTAGTTACTTCCTCTCTGAGGGCTTATATCGGATAATTCGCCCAGCGTGATGCAATTTGAAAAGGATGAAGGGCTGCAGGATCTTGTTAAGTGTGAAAATAGCACGGCGCTGCATTAAAAGCCTCAACGCAATGGCATTAAGCTACCTGGTAATTATGGCGCGTTCAAAAAAACGTAGCTCTGTAGCATGCAGAGCGGTCCAAAAAACACACACCAGTTTGGCCAGCAAAGATATTACTGATTTATGAGGAGGGGGAATACAAAAAAAGGCTTTATCGCTGCTGTGAGAAAGTTGCTTTTGAGTCTATTATCAACACGTTAAACAGGCAGAAAGCTACAGTAAGCAGAGTCAATTGGCAGGTTGCCTCATCATAACAGTGTAATTAGCCCTCCAGCTACTGAAGACGGGGATAAAAGACGGGATAATACACAGCGCCCTGTGAGTATTTACACTCAACTCTGCGTTTGTTGTTGCAGTCTCCGTATTACAGCAGTGAATGTGATCTCGCTGCGGTGTGTCAATAACTCCTCGCTGCTTCGTTTGGAAGGAAGCGCAGATATTGTTCACACACAATCTCTTGTTTTCTGGCTGCACTCATTTTTTTCACTGATTTCAGATCTGATGTTTCAGACGTAACAGCTCACAATGTGACCTTTAAAAACTAAGAAAAACACGCCTCAAGTTTAAAATCAACAGTGGGAAAGTCCATTCAAATCACAAGTTCCCTTGACGCTCTCATTTGGACCTTAATAAGTGCCTACAGCCTATTTAGCGCCATAATCAACCCACCATTCACTGTTATATGAGTGCAAACACAGACCAATTAATCTATCTTTGATTAAACATGAACTGCACCCCCCTGATTACCCTCAGGAGTCATGGAGACTGATGTGAACCTCCAGCGCTAATAAGTCCTAATAGCCAGTGCAGCAAACACACACAGCACCATTTTACTCCATCAATACGACCCTGCCGGGGATTAAATAACATGTTTGCCTCAGAGGCACAATTAAGCATCGCTAAATAGAGTTCCTTTGAGCACCGAGTTAAAGGGAAGAGTCTTCTCTGGCTGCACAGTAGCAGCCAGTGAAGCGCTCAGATTTTTCCCCCTGGCTTTTTCAAATTACCTATTGATGAGTGGGCTTCACGTCTCTCCCTGGCTGAGGAGGAGGAGGAGGAGGAGGAGGAGGGAGGATGTCTGGTTCACTTTTAAGATGTCTCCAAGAAGCAGGCCTGTGGTTAGATCTAAGGCAACACTTATGCAACAGAAGCTGCCTTTCTCAAATACATATACGGTTTCCCCTGCAAATTATCTGAGATTTTCTTTTGGGGAAAGTTTTCCGCCCGAAGTCTTCAGATATTTACCCGCTGTTCTTTTGATCGTGTTGATTTGGGTCCGTCTGTGTAAGCACTTTTTCTCCCTCTCTCCCCCTCTCTCTCTACTGGAAGATAATTGCTCCCATGACTTAATTGTCTATATGTAATTAAGTTTGTAATAGAGAAAATAGGCACTTAAATGTTCCCCAGAGAGGCACGGTGGTTGAGTGGGTGCCACACATGTTGAAGATTATTCCGCCCTCCTCATCTGATCTGCCAGTCTGGTGGAGGAGTTATAAAAAAAAATGTATTTGAGGCAATTAAATGAAAATTGCTTGATGTAAATGCCAAGACAAAATTTTAATGAGCCCCCTTTTTTCGCAATTTGGAATATTTGCCCGCTCCCTCAAGTCAACTCGATTTATCGCTGGGAACTCAGAGCTAAATTAAAAATGTCCTTAAATACAAATTTACGGACGGAGTACTGTGGCTTTCTAACTAACAAAACATATTTTGTAACTTGTGTTCTCGTAAAGCTGGCTGACGCCGGACAAAATGATCCATGGGAGCAGGATGAAAATATATAAAAATCAAGAAAAGGCAAGATGTTATGACAAGATGTTACAAAATGGATCCAAACTGTGAGAAAACAATCCTTATAACTCAAAAATCTGAATTTAAAGGGAATTAATATGTAAATTTAACAAAATTTTGCATCAAATTTGATCTTATTTTAGTTTAACAAAAACTCATAATCAAAACTTCCTATTGTCTTTAATCAAAACAAACATTTTTAAGCCTCCAATGCTAAATTTGCCACTTTTAACACACTTCATGTATTTATTTAAGATCATAAATACGACAGAAAGCCCTGGTGGTCTTGCAAAATCACATTACGCTGTCAGGGGGGCTTTTTGTGGTCGCACTGACAGATTTACTACCCAGATGTTCATAAACAGGGACGACATCAGTGAGCCGCAGCACAATCTCAATCAACTGTACTTTATATACAAGAATTGATCTCTGATTATCTCAGCTTCTCTCCACCTGAACATCTGCACACATCTCTCCACTGCAGCGTGCTTCCAATTTCCTGCAGCGCCGCTCCTCTCCTCGCTTCCCGCGCTCCGACCCCAGAGACACAGTGAGAGGTCAGGGGTTAACGTGGTAATAGGTGGTGGTGATTGGTAGAAGACGCTCACTCTCTCCCGGCTTTCAGAGCGTATTAGGGAGCCACCCTTTGCTTCTGTGCGGAGCCCCAGAACAGCTGTGTCTGACCACGGAGCGACTTCTTAAAAACATCTTTTAAACATTTGATTTGGACAGAGGAGCGGAGGCTATGGACCGGAGCGGAGGAGAGGAGGAGGGGGCGGAGGGGAGAGAGAAGGGGGGAAGCTATTAAACTGTCTATTCCTTGTGTCGCACGGGAATGGAAATGTTTGTTTAAATTTGAAAATTCGTCTGGTAAACCCTAAAACATCATTTATTCTGCTGATTGAATTAGATTGTGTAAAGAGGCTGTCACAATAAGAGACAGAAAACCCAAAACAGGCCGCAAAATGCAGCGTGTGAGCTGGCCTTCACAGGTAATTTAAAATCATGACGCTGCTACTGTTCACAAGCCTTGAACTTTTGTGATGTTATTACTTTTAAATCCACTTTGGCATCCAATCCAGATCTTAATTATATGACTGGACGAACATAAAATAGATTAAAGTAGAGAGTAAAATCTATTTAAAAGGTGCAAATCTTTGAAAACATATTTTTATATCCTAAGAAAGTACAAATCAGATTATCATACAAAAATAAACATATCTTCAGAGTAATTTGAGGAGAAGTCAGATTGTTTTAAACTTAAATTAATTAATCCAGCACTTAAATCACAATTCCAAATCACGGAAGTCTTGTCCAGAGCGGATTTATGTCTGTCGATTAAACGCTCCCTGCAGAAATCCACACTGATTAATTAATGACAGCAGCAACATTGAACAATTTCAGGAAGCGATTACAGACCTTTCTTGGCAAACTAATCAATACTTCTTCCCTTTGCACACACAAAACAGACACCAGCGCACACACACCATCCAGTAATCCCCACATCTTGTTTCAATGCTCCACTGTAAACTCTCTTGTGCAGCGTCTGTTTACGTTTGTCAAAAATATCACCCATGCTTTTTGTTTTCGGTTCCGCAGAAAGGCATCGGCTTTGTAAATCTAAGAGTATGTTGCACAAACATGTCATCTTCCTCTCTGAGAAATATTTATAAACATCACGTAGAGTAAATACTGGAATCTCTAAATGCACAGAGGTTTTTTTTTTGTATTTGCGCACCACAAAAAGCCTTGATGATAGTTGGGTCTTTCTTCCACCGCAAAAGCTTGGACCTTGATAGCAGGTCCTCAATGACCTCAGCTGATCCCCCCCTCCACTCTTCTGGATCCTTCAGTCACATCCAAGATCCTTACCCCCTTTACCCCAAACCCCCTTAAAGCCTCCATCCAAACCTCAACACCTGACCCCGAGTCCTCCCCGTGACCTGCGCCCCAAAAACCCAACTCCAGACACAACGGCGAGCGGCGGAGCGGTACTCACCCCAGAAGAAGTTTTGTTGACATGGTGTCACTGTGCTGAAGAGGCTGTTAGATGCCATAGCTGCCTCTGGTTGCAGCAAGCCCCACTTTTGTTCCTCTGTGGTTTCCGTGACCCCTGACACGTCCTAAACCAAGAGCACGCAGCGTGTCATGAGGAAAAAAAAATGGAAAAGCCATCCACAAGACATGCTTTTACGTATCAACTATTTGGATGACCACAAGTAACAACCAGGTCTGGTTTTATGGAGCAAAAAAAAAAAAAAAGAAAAATTGCAGAGGCAAATATCGCCTTTGCGGATAGATCAGATGGTGTCGGACTTGCTTGCTTGGCGAGTGTGGTTGGAACGTACTTACTCGCTTAGCGCCGTCCTTGTGACTGGTGCTGGCCCGCGACGATTAACCATTTACACTCCAGGTCGCCCTCAAACACCAACCCCGAGCCGCACGTCTGTGGTTCTGTGGTTGTTTGGGAGGCGAGCAGAGCCCTCACACAACCCAAAAGGCACCAGCTTTAAAACTCGTCTCTTTCCTGCCCTCCATGTGCCGTCACTGGAGAGCCTGGGTCACATGAACTCTGACGTCATCACGGCACAGCAGTCGAGTGGGACAGCCTACCGTTGTGGCTTTCTTCCCTCTCTCTCTCTCTCTCTCTTCTCTCCTCTCCTCTTGGACTTTTTTCTCTCCTCTCTGGCTCCCCTCCTCTCTCTCTTGCGCGTGGTTCGGCGGCGTTTCCAGGCTCTCTGGGGGATCGGGGTCTGACGCTCCCATGAGTCAGGAGGCTTCAGTGGGGGCAGCTTGTTCAACCGCCCATGCCTCCTCAGCATATGGGGAACAGCGCTCTCTCTGCTTTGCTCTCCCTTCACTCTTTCATCCCCCTCCCTCTTCTCTCTGACTCCGCTGCTCCTTCCCTCAACTCCTTTAACAGGCTGCTGTGCTGCTCCTGTCTGCCTCTGAGCAGGGAGAGCTGAGCCTGGTAAGATTTGAGGGTGTGAGTGAGGAGCGAATGGCTGGCTGGCGGTGTGAGACTGGGTGTGTGTGTGTGTGTGTGTGTGTGTGTTTGTCTGTGTATGCATGTGCAGCAGAGAGAATGAGGAAAGAGAGAGACAGAGAGGCTGGCTGTGTGTGTGTGTGTGTGTGTGTGTGTGTGTGTGTGTGTGTGTGTGTGTGTGTGTGTGTGTGTGTGTGTGTGTGTGTGAGGAGAAAGCGGAGGTGGTGTGAAGCTGCTTATTTACAGAGGAGTGTGTGAGAGCTGCTTCAGTGTCACTTTTGCAGACTGGATTTTGTTTTTCCTCCCGTTACGTTGCCGTGTCACAGACAGTCGTCATGTTGTTGTGTCATTGCTGTAATAACTGTGTGTGTGCATGGACGCGTGCAAGCCTGGACTGACCTTTAAAACTACAAAAAATAACATAAAATGGCACGTTTTATGTGCCATGGGTTTTTAAAATATGCCGCTCTAATATTTGAACGGAGAGGAACAATATTTAGTTTCAGGGTGCAAAGCTGGCATCATTTACCAGCCAAATGTTGGTAAAATATGCAAGTGGCTGGCAACTTTTATGAGCATAACTTTGTGTCATATTTGCAGAATCTGTCAGTACATGAGACAGCTAATCTGTGAAAAAAATCATGGTAATCCTACTCTTTGTAGTGCTGCCCAACTTGTCCAGATTTCTCCTCAATCATTAGGTCCACATGTTAGACAAAATGCCACACTTTCAATTCTATTTCACGAAATGTAAACATGTTGGCTTAGAGCACAAAGAATTAAATCATAATGCATGAATAAACAGACAAGTCACTTAAAAATAAAAGCTCTGTGCCGAAAACTCACTGTACTCTAAAATAAAGTGTGTTTTTTTTACAAAATTGACACATTTTCAAGTCAACTGTGGTCCATGTAGAATGGTCCTGTGATGCACTTTTGGGCCGCGCCCCACCAGTTGGGAACCACTGCACTAGAATATACCACTGCTGCTCGAAAACCAACCAATCAGAGCCCAGGAGTCTCGAATGTTGCGCACTGACTGTACGATGTCAGCCCGTTTTAGAAATGTTCTTGTTTAATTCGAACTCTCACCGTACATGAAAATCACCTGCAGTATAAAGCAAAAGCTCATGATTTATGTGCTCACATTGTGCGATCTGATCATCCAACCAAACCTAACTGTTTAAACTCTGTTTTCAATTATTAAAAGTCAACTTCATTGTCAATTCTGCCACATGTACAGGACACTGACGGGATTAAAATGCCATTTCTCCCAGACCCGCGGTATAAATATGCAATTACACAAACAACAGAATAGAAAAGTATTCAAAAGTAAGAAAGAACCAAATATAAGTAACTTTTTTAAAAAGAGAAAAAGGTCAAGGACGTCTTAGCTGAAAGAAAGACGGAGCAGGGACCCCTGATGACTTATATTGCATAAAATAGAGTTGCATGTTAAACTGGACGGACAGTAACATGTTGGGCCGTCAATGGCATCATGTAGCAAGGTACAGTTCAAAATAATGTTGAGAACAAGATTCAAAAAGAGATTAACAGTCCATTACTGCAAAAACAAGTTAATCTGAGTTCTGATTCCCCTCTTGTGCTCTTTCTCACAAGCACACAAGTTAGCCTGTTAGCAACACCAACATATCAGCTGGGCACTTACCTTGGGGAGTCGATTCATGGCTGTGCTTCTAGTGTGTGAGAGCCTGAAGACGGCAGATCAACATTTCTGAAATTCATTCCAAAATCTGATGGTGGGTTGGGAGCGAGCTGAAACCTCCGGAGCTGAAAAAAGACGCAGACACAGACGTGTCAAAAACTGCAGTTCTCCTAATGACCACTAGAGGCTGGCTCCAAGACAGAGTCAATACCCACAGACCCTCATGTTAAAACGCTCGACTTTACAGCAGAAATAAACATGTTTACAGCCTTATAAAAAACGTTTTTGGTCTGTGTAGCTAGTTTTAACATTCATGACAACTGTACGGGGGGTGAATTTTTATATAACGCACATTTTTTTATTTTATCAAGGTTTGAAGTTACGCATAAAAAAAAGGCGTGGCTCCTCTGAGTGACAGGCAGTTTGCAGATAGCGTCCTTTGCCTCACTCAGATCCACTCCTCACTCCTCCACAGTACCAGACTCATGCCCAAATATGGTCACTTTTGGCTCCAAAAAACAATATGGCAACAGCTGAAATACCAAACTAGAGGCTTCCAAATGTGAGTCTACAAACCAATGGGTGACGTCATGGTAGCTAAGTCCATTATTTCAACAGTCTGTGGTTGAGAGCAGCTGATCCAGCCATGATCAGTCCTCAAAGCCCCCAACACACTACGAAAACAATGCCTGATGAAGTTAAAATTCAGTCTGACTCTTAAATGAGTCGTGCAAGTTGGGTTGGAAACTGGCACAAATCGTGCAGCATGTGCACCTTAACGCAGCTGTCAATCAAGTCAATTACTGCTCATTAACGGTAGTCAAACTGTCAAATTAAGCAACAGCGCTAAAATATGAATCAAGATTTTGTAACTGCATTGCCTTTTTTCTTGTCTAAAATGTTCACAAGCATATTTTAGTATACTGTTTAAAACAAGAAAGTTTGTGCTTGGTTTTCGCTCAACAGTTTCCAAAATGCTAGCAAAAATTCTCATTTTACAGTCAAAATTAAGTTTATTTTAATTTTTCCATATGTACAGGAGGTAGATGGGATTGAAATGCCGTTCCTCCGAGACCCTCTCTATAAACATGCAAACACACAAACAGAGGACTAGAAAAAAAGGATAAAAAAGTGACTAAGTGCTGAATAGAAGTGATAAGATTACAGTTAAAGAAAGGCACACATGAAAAAAAGTACAGGTAAACAGTACACCAAAATGTTTCTGAAAAAGATCTGAGGTGAGAAAAAAGCAGCAACAGAATCGTGATTCATATTTGATCAGCGTTGCCAAGTTTGGCAGTTTAACCACAGTTCACCAGCAATGATTGACAGCAGCGTAAGAGACACCTCGGCTCTGATTGGTTGTTTTCGTTGACGTGGTTGATTCTAACAATGCATGAGAAGCGCAGATGATCTGTCTCGTGTACCACTGTGTGGATATAATGACTATTTAAGCAGATATGACAGAAAGTTACTTTCATAAAAGTTACCTACAGCTTTAATCGACTCTCATAGAAGCGACAGACGGGGGCGGTTCCTGTAAGACGCCGTAAATTATGTCCACCTGTCTCCACTGTGAAAGAGATGCCTTCTCACAGTCTCGCTAACGCTCGGAGGCACACACACCATAACACAGACGCCCTGCAAAACGGCCTGCCAACGTGCAGAGCCGCGCGGGCAGCTCATGACAATCAACAGTGAATCATCACACTCACACACACACAAGTTCCCACACATGCAGCACACACACCCTCGCACGTCACGGCTCGTCTTTGATCAGCGATCGTAGGTGTTTGTTTCAACAGATCAAAAACACAGACGGGGTGTTAGTGCAGCGGCAGAGGAATGTGAGGAATGGCGCTGGGAGTTCAGTCAGGTTCGAAAGTGTTTGAGTGTATCAGTCATCGTGTCAGTGGCCGGTGGGCAAGTGTGACTAAGCAGAAAAGAGAAGAACAGCGCCTCGGGCTCTTTCCTTATGATTTGTTATTGCCAGTGGAAACTACCTTTTAATAAGTCATTTGCATAAATCTATCACTGCTGTTTTTTAATCACCGCCTGTGATTTAAAGGGCTGCTCCAGCCAAAAAAAAAAAGGTTCGAGTTTCGAGATATCTCGCTTTGATGTTTGAACGCAGTTTCATTTGTGACTCACAGCAAACACAGGTTTCAGACACTTCAATTTAATGGTTTTTAAGATTATTTTCAGCCAAATTAAGACTGAACTTTTGATAAATCATCTTATTCTTATTCGAGCATCGCAGGTAAGTGTAAAGGTACGTATGTGCTCCTGTGCAGATGTGATTTATGTCTGAATATGGTTATTAGAGTGAGTCGGGTTAATCTACAGTTTTCTAACAGGCAAGAGCGAATATCAAGTAAAAAGACAGCATTATGTTCAGTGAAAGGCTTAGAAATTTGCAAGATCAGAAATGTGCACTTTCACACTGAAGAGCTTGACTCATTTTGACAGAAAGAAATTAAAAATGATAAATACATTAATAAATAATAAAATATAAAATCAAACAATACATGAAATTGTGGCTTTAAGACCTCACAGATTTAAATTTAAAACAATTTCATGACTTCTTTAAGGCCTGATATTTCTACAATTAAATGTAAGATATTTTGAAAATTATTTCAAGACTTTCTAAGGACCAGCAGCACTGAAAATTTCTGATTTCTTTTTCTTAAATTGACATGCCTTTCTTGAAGCAATGTCCCCATTTTGATGGACCTTTTTGTTTTAAAGAGCTTTTATATACATATTTTTTGCCAAAGAAATAGTCCCAAAAAATCCTGCTCACACTGTGTTTCATGGATTATCCTTTATTTTTAAACGTATTTCTATTTCAAAAAATGTTTACAGCATCGACTAGCAGGGTTTTAGTCATTCTAATGTTAATTTTTAAAATGTTTGAAGGAAGCACTTCGTACATCACAGCCCTGAGATAACACATAAAATCAACGTACATGAATGATGCGATTGATTTTATTGCATTAAATCCAAGTGAGTCCAGTCTTAACTCATGTTTGCACACTGAGGGAATCTGGGGAAAAATGAGCCGAATATATAATAAAAACATCACTGTCTGAGAAATCAAGTAAACACTTTGTTTAAAAGCTGAAACTAAACATGTTTTCTTCTTTTGCAGTCAAGCCCTTATTTATTTCAAATCTTGATGACCTTAATATAGTGTTAGAAAAAAAGTGAATAAAAATGTCAAACTTGAAATACAAATAATCCCACCAGATTCCACGGCACAACAGCATTTCCACAAGTCTTTGCCACCTACCTTATTTTTGTGCAGTGAAACATTTTCCTTGGCTTGCTGCTTTGTAAATATTTGCTGTCTAAAACAAGAACATGCCTCTGGAGTTACAGCACATGTTACAGAATCCTTAGGGATGCCTATTCAGACGCTGCACACACACACACACACACACACACACACACACCACACACACACACACTGGATATCGCCGTACCTATTTCCATCCCCAGATTTAATCGATCTTGTCACCCGTGCAGTTTACCTTGATGCTAAATTTACAATTCAACAACAGTCTCTCTTAATAATTGTTGGAGTATATGTTTTGGATCGGCAGTCCAATAGCAAAAACTGTACACGAGGATTAGTTTGGTACTCGATACTTTAAGAATAATACTTCAGGCCATGTATAAACATTTTTAAAGTTATTGGGAATGGATGCTTTGCTGTCAGAAGCATTAAACTTTTCGGACGGAGTGCAGCACCGCTGCGAGCTGCGCCGAGCCACAGTAAATTACACGCAGTTTGATGGGAATATAATTTGCACATCATGATTGAATCTGAAATACTGAATGAAAAATAAAACATAAACCCAACTCATATGGCAGGAAACACAACTTCTTGGGTGGCACGGCATGTGATAAACAACCTTGATGGTGAAAATGTGAACTGTGATGATGTTGTCGTCTCAGATATCTCTGCATGAAGTCTTTACGAACTGCGAGAGCTGAAACTGAAAAGAGCGGATGATGTTTTCCCCTGACGCAGTAACAAAGTTTAGTTAAAGCCGGCCAAATGTTGTTCTACTTGCCCAACTTTCGGTCGGGTCAGCAGTTCACCCACCTTAGGAAAACCACAACAAACCGTTTCCATAGCTGAAACCTTGACCACAACCTCTGCTCGTGTCTATAAGCAAGTCTGACGGTTTAACTCAACTCACCCGCGATCTAATCCAGAAAACATGCAAATTAAAGGTTTTGATTTTGTTTTCAAAAGTATAATGTTTTGGGGATATTTGGCCTATAAACTGTTTGGTTAAAAAAGGTATTTATTGAATTTATTCTGGCCTGATTGGAGGGATTTTTGCAATTACATCGTTAGAGGAGTTGATGATCTGAAGTTCATGGAGTGTTTCAAAGGATTTAACATATCAAATCAGACCGTGTGTGTACTCTGTTTAAGCGGTGGAGGGAATTTTACACAACCAGCACAGTTGCAGAAGAAAAAGGCGGCATTATACGTGTCTGCAAATCGCAAATAGGTTACATTTCTACTTTTCATATGTACCATATCAACGTTTGTGAAGTATAGGAGCTGACTTTGTCATTGGGAGGTGGAGGGGATGGTGTGACACAGAGGTGAGACGCCTGCCAAGCTGCAGACCAACGTGTGAGACCAATAAATAACAATTACTGAGTCACTGCTGCATCTCCAGCTGATTTTTTAGTCACCAAACATGGGTGTTTTTTAGCAACTCGTCACGGTGTTCCACTCACGATAATACCACAAAAAGTGGCTGTTTTTACTGAACCATCGCTGCATTTTCTGCCTAATTAGTGCTTTTGCCGAGACAGTGCCAAGAAAATGTATTGTCTTATCACAAAGCCATAGCTGCATTTTCTGCAGGGATAATGTGACGAAAAGCAGCTGTTTTTACTGAACCACCGCTGTGTTTTCTGCCACGATAGTGCCACAAAGAGTGTTTTTTTACAGACATCACTTTCACGTGGTAATAGTGTCTTGCAAAGTGGTTGCTTTTTTATTGAACTATTGCTGTGTTTTGTGCTGTGATAATGCCACTATTTTTTTCAGTTATCAAACAGGAGAGATTGAAACTAGATTATACAAAAGTCCACAGAAATGTGAGGAGTTCACATTTACAGACACAACTCGACAGAAACAACGTAATATGCAATATGCACTATAATGTTCATGAAAACACAGGGTTGTGTTATGTGTTAAATACTGACACCACACTTAACCTGGTAGCAGTAGCATGAAGTTGGGAGGATTACTACTGCCTCGCTTCTCTGAAATCAATAAAGGGTAGCCGAGTCTTATTTTAAAAAAAAAAGTAAAATAAATATGACATTTTCTAGTTTAAGGTCCTACATAACATCTCTTATTAAGATAATGTAGGTGGGATGTTGAGCCTGTTTCCAGTTCAACAAAATCAACCTATGTGCTAAAAGTGGGTGTATTTTTTGCCGATCCATCACTGTGTTTTCTGCCAGGGTAGCGCCATGAAACGCCTTTTTTTTTTAAGTTGAGCCATCGCTGCGTGTCCTGATGGGACTGTGCCATCAAAAGCGGTATTTTAAGCCAAAACATGATCTTTTCTTAACCATATCCAAGTGCTTTTTGTGCCTAAACCTGACCACAAATTTACCACGGCGCTGTTGAAGAGACATAAAGTTTAAACGTGTCCACTACATAATAACATGCAAATATAACATATCCGTGGTTTGCAGACATGTACTATTCCAACATTTATTCTGGCGTTTGGGTTGATACAACATACTGCCAGGTTGTCCTCATTTTGCTGTACAGACAATTTTATAATATATGTACTCCTTGCTGTCAAAAAAATGCTTTTATGTGAAGGTAATAATGTTAAAGTCTGGAATATGATGTGGAATATAATATTTCATTCATTACTGCCTCTCCACTGGTGGCCGTATACTACACTTGCTATACTTGTGTGTGTGTGTGTGTGTGTGTGTGTGGAGCTGAAGAGCCTGGCCATACTCTGAGCTCTGGCCAAGGTCTGCCCTGAGGACTGTGGTCGATGGCCCACCCTGCCAGACACTCTCTCTCTCCTACCACTCAGGACCACACACCTTCAAATGGACTCCACTTTGTTATCACAAGCTCTCACAGAAACATAATAGAGGTATCATGTGTTGGAACATGCTTAAAATTACACATGCTATTAACACGGTGTGTCTATGTGTGTGTGTGTGTGTGTGTGTGCGCAATGCAGTGCCGCTGCTTGCCTCGCTTTGTCACAGCAGATGAACTTCGCAGCGGTGTGTTTTCATAGAAAATTATTTCTTGCAACAGAGTATTCCTGGAAAAATATTGGGGGATAATGATACCTAAGATGAGTTAAAATTAACTCAGACGGAGGCTGTGAGGCTGTCTGTATTCGTCTCTCTGCGAAGGCTAAAAATGACGTGACATAATTAGCTCAGAGCAGACATTACACACGTGGAGGTATTACAGTATTAGAAAAGGAAGGGCTTATTAATAGCCCTTTTGGCTCGTGTTGTGTACTCTCTCTGGCGCGGCATCAGAACGGCCCGACGGGGCAAACAGGCAGGTACAGTGATTCACTTTAACAGGCGACATCTGTAAAACGCCAAGGTAGTTTACACTGCGGCCGAGCCCGAATTAACGTGCTTTCATTGGAAACAAACACCACTTGCAATCAGCTTCTGTTGGCCGCTGGTGTGAACGTAAATATCTCCTTACAGCGCTGCTGAGGCGGGACGCTGACCCTGCGCCCATAGAGTGAAGCAAGAGTCATGGTGAGGTTCACTTCAACGCAGTCCAAAACTCATGGAAGTGCAGAAACTTAATCTACGACGCCGTGTCGCCAAGAGGATGTTGATGTTCTGTGTGAATTGTTTGGTAAGGTACGGTATGGTATAATCTTAATGAAAAGTAGATATTTTTCTTCTGGAGTCCAGCAGTGGTATCTACATCTTCCAGTGACTTAAGGCCCTTTCTTGTGGTGTCTGGACAGCTGTTTTTGGAGTCACAGCTTTGAGGGAAAATAAAGTCGGCCTTTAAGTAATAAGGGGAAATGTTTAATATCGAATGGCGCGCGCACAACCTAAACACACATTAAAAATAGCTCTTGGAGTTGTGATTACATAAAATTGCAAAAAAAAAAAGAAAAAAAGGGGTAAAGTCAGATCATTGGTGGAGGCTGCGATGAGGAGGCTGTGGCTGACCACCGAGAGACGGAGCCATTTCTTTTTTTTCTTCCATTCCTCATTTTAATCAAGCGCCCCGTCCAGGATAAACAGTGCCTACCTACACTGCAGTTCAAACAGCGAGGCCCGCTGAGACCCAAGCGATGATTTCTAAATGTTCACTGACAACTTGGTTTAATTTGTGTGCTAAGTAGATGGAGGTGGACTTATATATATCTTTCTTACTTGGCGCACATACCGCTCTCCCGCTATTTCTCCACCTCTGTGAAACATTATGGTTCTTCTCAGTATGAAAAGCAATACTGGTCCTCTGCGAGTCCTGCTGTCTAGTTTATATATGCCATGCTGTGTTAAAGGTGAGGACAGGTCCAGCTGCTGAGGCCTGAACTGAGACTTACAGCAGCTTCTTCAAACTGCATGCACATTTTAAGTAACTTCCAAATTTGAATGCTTGAATTAAATTATAATACAGGTTTACTGTGGATCTTTAAGAAGTCTTAAAAGGCTTTTAATTAAGTAATTTAGAAAGAAGGCCTCAACTGGTATTAAAATAACTTAAATAAATGTTTTAAAAGTTTTAAAAATGCTAAAACATGGGAAGTTGGATTTTCTGAATCGTTTTTTTCAGATCCTGTATCGCAAAATCACAATTGGTAACATCTGTTTTTAAAAAATCAGTCCTTGATCTCTACTGGTGGAACAGGAACCTGAGCTGATGAAACAGCGACACTAGTGGTGGATGGATAAGCTACAGGACTGTAAACAGCCGGCGGCCTGCAGCGACCCATCTACCGTCCATACCCCGGTGAAATTTCAGAAATGTATGAAAGTATAAAAATAAGATACCACCCAAGCCTTGCACAGATGGATTTAACATGAATTGGTACTGACATAATTCAGTCAGTGCCCTTAACTCCCCTTACCCTACTCTTACTCCTGCAGCAGTCGTGTCATGATAAGCAGAGAGAGGAGCGACAGCGGGACAAGGAGGCACTGATCGAGGCAATAAGCTGCATGCACATCTACAATGAAAACTGGGAATTATTTTTATACTCTTAGAATACATAAGGTGCTAGAGTGCATAAAACAACATCAATACAGAGCTTGTTTATCAAAAAAGTGCCAGTGGAGGATTCCCTGCACCCGCTGGCAGAGGTCCTAGCCAAGTCCTAAAATCCTAGAAACATCCTGAATAACTAAAAATGTCCTAGAATCCAATAAATGCCCTAAAATGCTAGACATCCTAAAATCCTAAAAACATCCTAAAATCTGATAAATGTCCTAAAATCCAAGACATGTCCTAAAATCAGAGAAAGGTTCTGATATCCTACAATATCTTCAAATCCTAGAAATGTATAAAACCTACAAAAGTCCTAAAATCCTATGTTTAAAACCTAGAAATATACATACAGTATATAAAATACAAATGTCCTGAAATCCAACAACACCCAAAAATCCTAGCAAAGTCCTCAAAGCCTAGAAACAGCCAAAAAATTCAAAGTATGTCCTAAAATCCTAGAGTCGTCCTGAAATCTTAGAATTGTCCTAAAATCCTAGAAAAGTCCTGCAATCCTTGATATGTCCTGAGACCCTAGAAATGTGCTTAAATCCTAGAAAAGTCCTAAATCATAGAACTGTCCTAAAATCCTTGACACATGTATGGGGCTGCTGTAACTGGCCCCTGGCCTCCCGTTATTTTGCAAAAAAGGCCCCCAAGCAAAGCAAGTTGAGTATCCCTGATCTACGTGTTGCACTGATGCCCAAATCTAGTACTCGGGTATGATACTCATCCCTACTTCACACCAAAGACTTGCTGACCGTGACCGAGGACCTCCAGATGCTCCTGCTTCTACTCGAACTCTGAGACTCTGTTCAGCTCGTGTCCAGTGAGGTTGGTACAGTAACGCTGCGGCCACTGGAAACCCTGTCATTGTGTGGTCAGTTGTCAACAGCTGAGAGATTTTACAATAGCTGCGAGGCCGAGGTCGCCGGAGTTCAAGCGTCTGAACTGCTAAGTCAGCGTTATAATTACATCGCGCTGATGATACAACTCCACTACAAGGTCACATGATGCCCTCGGTCACGAGATGCCGTCACTCCAGGCAAATGTCAATAACAGAAATGACTGTGTGTCAGCGGGTGTGAGGAGGAATAAGTTAACTCTGCGCTGGCCGTGACTCAAATCTCGGGGTCACGACAGCCAATCGCAACCTGAATGAGCTTATACATAAGCTGCCCATTATGTGTCTCAGAAACTCAGTTTACTTGCTGTCGAGAACAAAGTGCGCCTGATGAAGGCAGTCGGCTCGCTGGAGAAACAAGCCATTATGAGGAGGAGTTCGGCACTGTGTCACTGACAATGGGGCAAACAAAAGGCTCTGTTGTCTTCTCCAGTCGGTGGGTTATTTTTTTTTAGTCTGTGGGGCTTTTGTGATGGATAATTGCCCTCCTCACATGATTTCATAATGCTGTGACTCGTCTTTCAGTCCCTGTGTAACACAATAACAAGATGTAAAAAAAAAAAGAAGAGGGGATCTAAATCTGAATTTTTGACATTGTTTAGAAGTGGCCGCTTTTCTTCATTGTGGTGTATAATTTTAGAAAGATGTATGAGCAGGACTTGAACCAGTCATAATAGAGCCTGCAGCACAGGCAGGCCAGCTCCCAGAGTTCACTGGCTGTATTGTCTTAGGATAATCGTTTAAAAGTGCTCGCACAACTGTACCATAGTTTATGGCTTTATATCTTATTGCTGTCTGGATATCAAATTCAAATCAGATGGGAATGCTGCGAGTCAACCCAGATTTATCCTGAACAAAAAAGGAAGTTGCCATAGTATGTAGCATTGTACAGCTATATTACAACTGACATTTATATCTCATTTTTATGGTTAAAACATTAAATAGCAGTGAAATAAGGCTGTTTTGTAGAAGAATTTACAAGCTCATACTAATCACAGTTTGCTTCTTAAGTATGACACTTAAGGCTTAGTTTCTCCTTAACTGAGGAACTTTGTTAAATGTGTTGCACAAAATCTTGAAACATTTTTTCTTAGTCAGGCACTTTTAACACAAAGATCGTGCTGCAGGGCAGCTTCTAAATCTCTTCTCTATGCCTCATTTGCATTTTTACACTGAACCATACTGCAAATTTTGTTGCAGTTTGGCCTTTGGCCTTCACATGACAACGGCTTTTCTGGGTGTGAAAATGCAAACTTTTGAAACCAGGTTCCAGAGTGTATTTTTTTGAAAAGGCAACTCCATCTGTCGCAGTGTAAACTGGCAATTCACAGATCCTGTGAGAACAGTGACGTCATGGCCGAACTACTGTTCTTCTATGTGTCATCACAAAGTTACACCACCAACTACTGGCCTGGCATGCATACTACAGCGTTTTTGGTTGTTTCTGTAGATCTGTGTACACGAAGATCAATCTCACAATGTTATCATATCAACGCAGATTTTTAAAAAAAAAAGTCAAAATAAAAGACTTTTGTGTTTTTAGTAGGGCTATTCTTGTGTAAATGTGGCTTAGACAGCATGCAGGCACTGTTGAAACTAAAGAGGTGTGACGCTGTGACACAACAGTGTCTGCCTCTCCTGTGACATATAACATATGCATCAGCATCGCTTTATAAACAATAACAATCATATAACACGGCAATAACAATCGTTAAATGTCCCTGTTACATGCCTGCTGATCTCGTCAATACCTCTGTTGCATTCTGCATTTGTACCTTACATACAGAACGGCGAGGCGGAATAATGGCATGACATTCCCGCCTTGAACAGGCAGCGTAAAAGGAGTCAAGGAAAGACATCAGGCATTTACACTGCACTGAAAGATATTTTACACCATTAAAATACTACTGGAGACCGTTGGTCTGCTTGCATTGGAAACTTTGTGTCTTGATTCAACTATCACGTCAGATTTCTTTTGACCCAGCACCACATCAGCCAGGCTGTGTAGGTTCTTTAGTTAATAATTTGATGAATATTTGGCAATAAGACATTGTGGTTTTTGTACGTTGATGACACTAAAGGATCAATCAAACTCGACCATTGCCATGAAACCAGCAGCAGATTAGATGTTTCCTGAGGGCGTGGGACTGCATGTCTGTTTAAAATTAACTGCTGAAAGTTAAACAAAATTACTAAAATAATAAATAGTAATAATTCCCCACATGCTAAAGTTAAATAGATGCCTTCATTTTCCCCATTTATCGCTATAAACTCAGCCATGTTTCTGTTAAGATGGAGCAAGAAGTATGTTGTTTTTTTTCCTTACTTCGGTTGCTAAGGTCCTCAGTGCAACAGTTTAATAAACTTCCTTTTGCATAAGACCAAGATAAGGAGAAAAAATGAATTCTTTGGTAACCAATTCAAGGAAACATTAAGGAGAAGACTTAATGAAAACTTATGTTTTGCGCAACCAATTTTATTTCTAGTAAACCTTAACCAAGACCAAGAAAAATCTTGACTTCAGATGTTTTGTGCAAACGGCCCAAAGTTAATGTTCCTTTGTAGCTGACAGCAGTTTACTACAGAGTGTAATAAGAGTCTGAGTTTCTGCTGCACCCCAAGAACTGAGCGACCTGTAAAAACTGTCTGTCTGCACGTGTACTGTGCGTGCGCAGAAGAAACCCCGGGGCATTGTCTATTAGATGCTCGGTAGGTATGCAGTCTTTTTTCTGAGTCAGCACAGATCAATCCGGGACAAGCCAGCAGAGGAATGTATTTACTCCTCAAACATTTAACTTCAAACAAAAAGCACAAATCACATTTTAATGTATGCTGGAATCTGACAAATCCAACAGCATATTGACACGTAGGAATGCATATATCATAGCGTGGCTGGGTAAGCGAGCACTTGTAAACACATTCTTAAAACGAAACCTGCATTCCAGTATGTGCCGTTGCAGATTAAATATGCTTGTAAAAAATTAGAGTCTTACTGTGCCTCTGGGAGTCGTTTTACAGTGCAAGAAACCCAAAAGCCCAGTTAAACAGAGGTGGGTGTTCTATATTATAAAAAGCAGAACGGGAGAAAATCGCAGTTTACATGCATACCTGAAATAAACTTCATGAAATTTTGTGGTTTTTCACATCAGTGCCATAAGAAGTATTCTGATCCTCTATTTAAAAAAAGTAGCAAAGCCATTGTGAAAAAATATTCTATTACAAATAAAAGTGAACTGAAATTTTTGTAAAGTTAAAGACAGAAGTAATGATGGGAATCATCAGTCACCACGATACCATATTATCACGACACTTCTAATATTATTGCAGTTTTAACTGTTTACTATTATGCTGACTATTATTATAAAATGTTGCAATACATTTCGATTTATTACCTTTTTTTCAACTGCAAATTATGTTCTAAAAAGTAACTCTTGTCAACATCTGTTTTATTTCATAAGATAAAGTTTTCAGTCTGTTTATCTCACTTCATTTTTATTGCAGCAAATATATCTAGTGGACAACGTCATTAATTTTATTATTCTAGTAGGCTACCAAAAGTTTAATTTGTATTTGCAATATAAAACAAATACATGATTAAAAACATAATACTTGGTGTTTGTCAAGCAATACATTTTTGCCACCCAAAATACTGATGCTGTACTGTATCAAAAGACAGAAAGATTATCAGTAAAATGTTGTATAAATATCAAAAATTAAACTGTGCAGAAAGTAGGCCTGTTTAGTAGTATATTTTTCTATTTTATAATATTTGTTTACAGATACTGATGCATCGATGTGCAGGTAGCATGTTATTGTTGTAGTCAGTCGAGGTGAATTTATTTGATCTGTTACTGGATATTTTGCATGCAGTTAAACTCACTGGATTTAAATATGTGCAAAGTAACAAGCAATGATGATCAAATAAACAAAGCAGAGAATAAAGTACATATTTACTTCAGAAATGTAGTGAAAAAGAAGTACATGGTAGTATAAAACTAAAGTAAACTACCTAAAATGTACACTTACACTGTTATTTTCTTATTTATTTACTATTTTCAGGCTAAACCTTAAATACATATCAGTGGCAACAATGCACCACAAACAAAAAGTAATCCCACCATGGAATGAAAAAGCTACTTCATTCAGTTACTTACTGTGAAAGTATTTAGTTTATTTTTATGTACTCTACACTGTAAAATCCCAAAAACTGATCTTAAAAAAATCTAGGAAACTATATGCAAAAAGGTAACTATAAATGTTAGTCTTAAGTTATAATTACTTCAGTTGTTTACTAAATTGATTCCTAATTGTTTTCTTAACTCTAATAAATAAACACAAACTGTTCAGTCAAAGTCAGGCTAACTTGGTTTAATTAAGTTGACACTTTAAGATTTCACTTGTCATTTTCAGGTTACAACAACTTAACAAATTTTAGCAAACAAAACAAAATTTTAAGTAAAAGTGATAAATACCATCTTGGACTTTAACTTTCCCTAAACATATTTGCTATTTTGCACACTCCCTTGTTAATATTTTTGCAAATCCTGGACAAAATTGTTCAGCTTTCTAATTTTTAAGAAGCTACACTTTTAAAATATGTTTTCCATATTTTTATGTATTTCTATTCGTTTTATGCATATGTTCTTCACTGTTGCAGTACTTTGCTTTTAATTTTATTTTTTGTTTATTTTGTACGAGGAAAGCACACAATCAAATGTACCGGTAACTGCACCAGAGTTAGTTGGCAGCCAATTTGCATCTGTTGTCCAATTAATGATTTTTATTTCCTCTTTATATGTTTAATATATGCACCAAAGCAAATTCCTTTTAAGTGAAAACCTGCTTTGTAAATAATCGTATTCTGATTGAATGCAATGTTTATTTCATGTAGTACAGTGAGTCCTACCAAACTAAACTACCGTGATGACTACTGACATTTACAAGGGTGTCTCTAATAACTAAAAATTAAGAAATGTACCACATACGGTTTAATATTTGGTACACATCCTCAAGCTGGAAAGTTGGCGCCATTTATGAATGAGAGAGTAATGAACTGTGCCTTTGTGGCAGCGACGCATTTAAAAGCAGCAGGAAAAATCATTCATGAATCCTAAATTAGCAAAAATACTTCACGGTTGACTCCCCCGGCACTTTGCCTTCATGTAGCTGTCATATAATCATGATCAGAATTAGATATTTTTGTGCCTTTTTCATCCAAAAATAAAAGGACTACAGCTGCACTTATACACTAACGTGTCTCCTTTGAACAGTTCACTCACATATTGTTGCCTCTCCAACGTTATTTTACAGACGGTGGTTTCGGGGATGTGTATTTGTGAATTACAATGACTCCTTTTTTTACTCTCAAAACATTCCAGCAGCCTGCGAGATGAAATGCTGGAATCCGAGGCATGATGCTAATTTGAAGACAGAATAAATCTATAAATCTGACTTAGTCTCTCGCCCGGGGACATACAGCCATGATAATTACAGGTTGACTTTACAGACATGCAGACATCTCTCATCTGTATCGCTAATAGTATAACCAGCAGGCTGCTACGTGCTTACTCAACGTCTGGCAGGAGGGGTGAGCAGAGGTAAGCTGTAACAATGATATCATTATAAAGCAGAAATCGGGGTGGCTCGGATTGCATGTTGTTATGACAAAGATTTACTGCAGTTTAAAAAGAATTATCTGTTTGTCGTTACACTGCGTGCAGGATTATCCACTAATTATCGACCGTGAATAATTCTGAAATCACAAATGGAAATAACGGTTGCAGAAGTGCAAAGCCAGATGTTCAGTCTGTGTCACGGCGTTAGCTGGCAGCCTGAATTAAAACATATTTGCGAAATACATCGCTTTGATTGTCCCACGCGAACAAACAAACAGGCATCCCCTTTCCACTGGCAGCGTGACTATCTGGGGAAGATCTAACACAAAGCATAACGGATGATCTGGGAGGACAGTGCTGCATCTGGTTGCAGTTAAATCCTTGTTTTGCTGTGTCCTTCAGACTTGGTGCCATAGGCCCAACTGCTCAAGCAAGTAGAGTTCATATGGACGCAAAACCAACATGTGGTGCCTGGAAGACTCCCCACAGAGGTCAGCTCCAGGACTCACCGGCCCAGGAGACAATGGATCAGGACGGTAGTGGATTGGATCGCTGGTGCAGGCCATGAAACGAACACTGGAGAGACATTAACCCTTTAAAACCTAAGGGAAATTAGTCTAATTTCTTTCAAAAACATGGGAAGAAGGTACTTAGCAACTTAAACCCCTTTTCCACCCAAATTAGCGCATGCCTGTGGGTTTTTCAAACATATTTAATCCCACTAAAAAGAGGCTTATAGACTGCTTTCCCATTGCCAGTAGAGCAGAGCTGTGTACACGGCTCTGCAGCAGACGAATGTGCTTTTCTGTTTGTGTGTGTGTTTTTGGTTTTCTTTTGTGTTTGTTCTATGTCACGGATGGAGAGGAGTGCTGGTAAACAAGAGAAAGCAGCATGACGGAGGTCTGTGAAAACTTTACGGTGCTTACTTCTCTTTACGAATCTCTAGTCTTCGATACTAATTCAGTCTCTCTTTCAAACTCAGCGCAGATTAATTTGGACTGATTTTTCACCTTTTCTGTAAAACAGTTTTTAATACATCATAGCTATTTTAAAAATAATTTTCTAAATCTACAATTTTTGTGCAATTTGTGCTATTTCCTACCAAGCTGCTTATTGCCCCATCAGACCAATTTGTTCAGGGTTCAAAGGATTAACCCTTTGAAACCTGAGCAAATTGGATTTATTTCTTTCAAAAACATTGGAAAAAACTCAATGAGCAATTTCAGAAGAAACTACCCAAAAATGAACAAAAAAAGGTTATTAAAAAGAAAGAAGACAGAAAATTACCTCAAAAAAGTAAAAAAACAAAACAAAAAACAAACAAAAAACAATGAACAAAACCCTAAGAAATTAACAGTAATTCTGTAAAATATTTTAAATATATAATTTATAAAAATAGTTTTTGAACATCTTTCTTCCAAATCTATTAATTTCTTTTAATTTGCAGAACATTTCTTGCTAACTTACCTATCGCCTTTTTACCAAATGTTATCAAAAGAAAGACAAACAAATTTTAAAGGTTTAAATACTTGTGAAGGAGTCTGAATGCAGCTCAAGAAAAGAGATGTCAGTCCAGGTTTCAAAGGTTAAATCGTGTGTTGGTGTGGGGAGCTTTATTGAGCTGGAGACGAGGCAAAATGTAGGTCTGCTCAAATTTAACCTACGTAAAAAAAAAAAAAAAATGTTCCTGTTTCTCATTTTATTTCTCCGTGAGTTTTCTTGGCTCGGCCACCAATCAGAGCAGGTGAGCTTCGCATCCAAACCAATCAAACCTTCCTGTTCTCAAAGACGTGACGAATTTCTGCGCGTAACGCTAACATGCCCTCTCCGCTGCTCGACCTCCAACTCTGCATACGTAGGAGTTCATCAGAGGCAGTTATATTGTTTTTGCATGGTCAGACTTTTCCGGGTATTTTTGCGGCCTCCTGTTTGCACACCTGGCGGAATTGTGAAAGTTTGTCTTGGGTCATGTGTGTTTACCCACCCCGGGCCCCAGAGGTGACCCCATCACGCCACCGACAGGGAGGCCAGCACTTGCGTGTGGCGATTTCCAAAGTGGCCGGGCTTGGAGACGTGCCGACACTGCCTGTGCTGCCTTTCAGCAATCTGGCCCCGCTCTGGCTGCGCTCAGAGGAGAAGGGGGGGGGGGGCTTGTTGGCAGGGCCCTGCAATGTTTTCAGAAGCACAGACTTCTGGCAGCATCGCTCAATATGATGGAGAAAAATGCCTGCTGCTAATGAAAGCCAGCAGTGTCTCTCGAATTGGACTACAAACCGAAAGGCATTATGTAACTGAGATACCGTAAACATTTCAAAATTGTCTCTCAACAAATTATCAGTGTTTATTTTTTCCACATTATATCTGATATTTTTGAAACAGTTTGTAATTGAAGGAACTGCTCTGACTGGAGCCTGCGTTTCTTTTGAAACAGAGGACATTTTGCCTGCAATTATTTTTCTGTTTCATTATCAAACTGTCCTTTTGGCCAGTGGATTTCAGGAGGGCAAGCAACAGGCGTAGTTTTAGGATGCTGAGGTGTTATTTGTACGGACCTAGTTTGTATCTGTAAACAATCAAAATATTGACTTTGTGGCTTTAGGTCCATGTTAGGTGCAGGGGCGTAGCACCAAATTGTGTGTCCTATGCTTAAGCAGTCTCTGTGGGCCCCCGCCCTGCCTCTGTTTTTATTTATTGACGTGTTTATTTGACAAATGCATAAAACATTCATATGTAAAATACAAAGGAGATGCAACGCATTCATCAGGGAAACTCAACTCACTTTGCTTGGGGGCCACTTTTGCAAAATGACATAAAGCCAGGGGCCAGTTGCAGCAGCACCATAACTGTTTCTTGGACTTTATGACATTTCTAGGAATTTTGGACGTTTCTCAGATTATAGGATGTTTCTAAGATTTTAAGAGGTTTCCTGTATTTTAGGACGTTTCTCAGATTTTCGGACATTTCTCTGAATTTTAGGATATATTAGGGGCTTAGCTAGGACCTCTGTTGGGAGGTTCAGCTGATTAAGAGGCGCTCCATCCCGTCTCTGTCCCTCAACACTGGACTGAAATCCAATTAAATAGTAAAACTAGGCAGCGGTTACCAAATATAAATCAAGATTATGTTACTGCACTGCCTATTTCTCGTCTAAAATGTCTTCAGAAATGTAATTAATTGGCCTGTTTTATCTTAATGCTGAGAGTTTGTGAAGAGGAAGAGGGTGTCGTACTGCCTCCTGCAGAAAAACAGAGGCTGATCAACTATAAACTAAGATTCAAACAATTTTTGTCAAATCATTTTTTAAGCACTGGGGAAGGATTTTTTTCAGAAAACAATATTGCAGGGCATGTTTTTTTAATTACAAAATACCAAAGATTACACCATTTATCACCACCAGAAACTGTAAAAACACAGATAATTGTTGGATTTTCAAATTTCTGACAATCCTTGAACACATCATGTGTTGTTATTCAGGTTTGTGAAGCAAAATTCCATGATATCTCTAAAACTTTCAGCTTAAATTTAGTTTTCCATAACTTTTCAGGCCTAGAAATAGCTATTTGCAAATAGTTTTTTTGTGACAGCAGGAACCCTGATTTTAATTTAGTCATGAAAAATACATCACAATTAAAATCAAACTTCTTATCAGTCCCACTGTTCCCTCCACTACGATGCTCCTGGTTAGGTGTTTTATTAAAGATGTGCAATGTGAAAAATCAAGACCTTGCCTTATCAGAGACGTTTACACCCTGTGTCTGCGATAATCAGCGGCTGGTGAATGCTCCTCTTTCACTCGTGTTTTGATAGTGGTGCTTTTGGCCCGAGCTCAGCGCTGCACCTACAGTATGTATTAGCCAAATATTTATCCTGTTCAGAAAGACGTGGCTATATTGAGATGGGAATAGGGTAAGATGATTTAATGGGCACACCAGAGGGCCCTCTTGGGTGCCAAAGTTTTTGCAATTTTGGTGGTCTTCTCTCAGAGATCAGACACCTGAAGGGTCGTTTTGGGAGACCACGAGATGCCGTGATTCAAGACCCACTGAGGGGACATGAAAGTGTGCAGAAGATGGAGGGGCCTGGATGGCAATTACTGCTCATCAAGGCAAATTTCAAAGGGTGACTAAATTGTTGAGAGTCTTGCACATGATAGATTTACAGTTTTTCCCCTTGGTGTCTCCCCTTAAGAGTCGGGGTGGAGAAGCAGCAGTTTTTATGTCTGCGCAGACATCATCACTGCACATTAAACTCTTCCTCACTGGAGGTTTTTTTTAAGTGTATGAAGTTAATCAAAACTTACATTTGAGATGCATTCCAGCGTGTCCGACTCACATATTTGCTTCACTGTTTACTGACTGCTGCTCGAGCAAGTATTTGATCCCACAGGAATAACAGAAACGAGACATTAAAGACAAAATCTGTCTCCGTCTTTATTTGGAATCTAAATCCTCTCTTTGACTTTTTAACTGCGGACCAGCAGAGAAAATGTGATTTTTCGGTATATTTAATAAACCCACTTTCACTCAAAATAGATTAAAGCAACATTTCATCCTTAAAGCCGTTTCCTCTGGAAGATTCCTCGCCGTATTTGAGACCTGAAGAAGTTTCGAACCTACACATCGCACTTCATATATCACCATTAACGTCAACTGTCATGAGCTTAAAAATAACACTTGTCTTGTTGTATTTTTCTCCGTGTCATGAAATCTGATGAAATGCTCTAAAGTGTCTTTGGTGTTGTCCTTTGGATGAGCAGCCGCAGGAACAGATACTTCCAGAGGGCACAGCTAAAGTTACAGCATGAGGGGAATCAATCAATAAACCCGAGCTCTGCTGTTTCACTTTCAAACGCAGTGACACTTAATCACTGTACGAGTCACGGTCTGAAGGCACTTAAAGTCCTCGTAAATTCCTTCACGAGTAACAAGTTATTCATTAAGCAATAATGCAGAGTTAATCTAAAGTATTTCACTGCCTCTTAAAATGATTTTAACACATGCAAACACTGCATCCTATTTTAAATACACGATGAGTAAACAGAAAACGAGTTGTTGAAATATGTTGTCAATAAAATAAAACAGTTTATCTGGAAAAGTACAAGAACAAAGTGTGTTGCTCCAAGACGTATAATGAGTTATATAATTGAACAAAGTAATAATACTTAATTAAAGTATTTAAATGATGATGTCATCGTTTGTATAGTTCATTATAAATATTTTTAGGTATTGGTATCGGGTTAGAAACTCTAGAATTGACAACAATACTCTGCCATGAAGGTTTCTGTGTTTCCCATATTTGACTTTCGTTTAAGTGTTGTATTTAATTTAGCTCGCCTGGCGTACGTTTGAATCTCAGATTTTAGCAAAGTACACAGACATTTTAGGGGACAAAAAGGAAGAAACACATATTTTTAAACAGAGGGAGACTTTAACCCTTTGAAAGCTGAACAAATTGGCTTGATTTCTTTCAAAAACATAAGAAGTCAATTAGCAATGAAAAAAGACCCCAAACACCCACAAAGCCTACGCAGCTGACTGAACCTGCTATACTGGTTCTTTGATATTTTTCCTCCTTTTTTTTTATGTTGCTCATGTTTGTTCGTCTGTTTGCTCGTTTACAAACCCGTCATGTCACCCAGTATATTAAGGTGTGTCCTGCTTTGTGTGCGCTCACCTGTTTTGTCTTGCCTCACTAAATTAAAGAAAGAAAAAAAAGACCCAAAAATTAACAAGAAATTACTACACACACAAGAAATTTAACTGAAAATTTTATATAAAAATAAAACAAAATAATATAAAAAATTAAAGAAATTTTAAAAAGGAATTACATGGAAAAAGTGCTTATAATTCTGTCACATAATTTTAAACATGTGATAATGATCATTATAAATATACTTTTACTACTTTACATACTTAATAAAGTATGTATAATGACTTTTGCACACTGTACATAATATGCTGATTATGTACAGTGTGCAAAACTATAAATGTAAGAAAGAAAAAGAAAATTAGCACTACTATGTGAATATTTAAATTATAATATGGATGATACGCTGAGTGTGTTTTCTAGCTTTTTTAACAACATTCTCAATTATCTGCTACTTTCTTGCAATTCCTGGAACATTTCTCGAGTAACTCATTGACGTTACTTGTGAAAGACGACTGAGAACAACACAAGAAAGGTGTTGCTCCGGTTTTTAAAGGGTTAACAAACATAACCTGGTCCATGGAGATTTTTGATTGACAGCTCAGGCCTGCTGTTGATATTCTAGGATTGCTTGGTTTTTAAGGCCAAAACTTGAAATGCTACTACATCTTTTTTGAAGTATTTACTTCAAAGGAGACACTATTACTACAAGATTTAGGAAGGTGTTGTTTTAAAACCTTTAGTACTTCCACTTTCACCACGTCTCGGTTTGTGTGTTTGGTCACGAAAAGCCTTGACGCAGCATCTTGATAATCCTCTGTGAACACTCCTAAAGGTTTCGTAACACGCAGAAACTTGGGTGGCCGTGATAAATGACATTTGACATTCAGAACTGCTTGCATTCATAACAGTCATTACATCAGTGTTCCCTAATGGTGGTTCTTATTTTAATGGGCAGGATTATATGAAAGGCCGTGACGTTTACACTGAATCTGTTGCACCTAATTAGAGTGGAATGGTGGATGGAAGGTCTCTGCTTATTCGCAGGCACAAACCGCCCGACCAGATTCACAAATATCCTTTCCTCTAAAGCGACCGCAGCGCTGTTAGTGTTGTTTCAGGTACAGCGTCTCCTCATTTCATTAATTTCAGCAGGCTTCAAAATAAATGAGGATATACGGTACATGTTGCGTTATTCAAAGCCAAACTCAACAAGACTTGAGTTTCTCTCCTGTAATTCTGCAAAACACTGCAAGATTTCTGTCAGGTTTCACTCTATCAAAGCTCTAAAAATGGACTTTTGTTGTGAGAGCTAAAAAGCCACAGGGGAGCCATCTGAGGCCCAGTGTGAACTACAAAGTCTCCACGCAGCAGCGGTTATCTGCCCTGACCTTCTCTTGTAACCGGGGCCAGGTTTCCCCAAAGCATCTCTGTAAGCTAATGTGTCGACATGATCTCACTGCAAAATGCTTTTAAGAAACTTCACAGGGCCAAGTGTCCTTCTGCCAAACAAGGCTAAATGGTTTACACAGAAAACACATAAACCAGAACGACTGCTTCGCAAAACACAGTTTCATCAGATAGCTCATTCTCCATGCAACAACAGGCCTTAAGGCACTGATATTTAACTTAGGGCTCATGGGCCGGATCCAGCCCCCATCCCCACCCCCCACCCAAGCATTTTCTAACTCAAAAAAATAATAAAATGATTCACAGTGGGAATTGTTTTTGTACTTTTAGTTTACATAAGGTGCCAGAGTGCATAAAACAGCATCAAAACAGAGCTAGTTTATCAAAAGAATTGCCAGTGGAGGATCCCTTGCATCCCCTGACAGACGTCCTAGCTAAGCCCCTTATGTCCTAAAATCCTAGAAAAGTCCTGACATCTGAGAAACGTCTTAAATCCCAGAAACGTCCTAAAATCTGAGAAACCCTAAATCCTAAAAGCATTCTAAAATCCTGCACGTCCTAAAATCCACAAAATGTCCTTACATCCTAGAAACATCCTTAAATCTGAGAAATGTGCTAAAATACTTGAAACATGCAAAAATGCTAGAAAAGTCTGAGAAACCTTAAAAAACTGCCAAAAACTTAAAGACTTAATGACCTAAAATCGTGGAAACATCCTAAAATGATAGAAATGTCCTAAAATCCTAAAAAAAAAGTATTCTACTCCAAAACATCCTAATAGCCTAGAAAACTTAAAAATACTAAAATACTTATGTGCTAAAATCCTAGAAATGCTCTAAAATCCTAGACATGTGCTAAAATCCTAAAAATGTCCTAAAATCCTAGAAATGCCCTAAAAGTCCTGTAAAAAGATGTGTGGTGCTGCTGCGCCTGGCCCCTGGCCTCATGTCGTTTTAGAAAAGTGGCCCCCATGCAAAACAAGCTGAGTGTCCCTGCCTTCGGGGAACTGGCTGACTGGTCCCACCCACTCACTTTCTCAGCTGGAGAGAGCAGAAAGACAGACTGCCGCAGATGCTCTCTGTGTGTAATATAACTGGATGAATGCGCCTGTATGATATACAAGTGACTCACCCCTTTTCTAACAAACGCCTTCATTTTAATTTCAATTTATTGTCGTGACAGCTGTGAGATAAAATATCACGGCTGCAGATATCAGAAGACACGATGACTAGCCACCTATTGAAGGCATGACTGACTCTCAGGGCCGCTGCCAAGCAGAGGGAGATCCCCTGCTAAACAATATGATATCACTTAATCCCGCTCCTATTCCCCGAGCAGCCGAGCCCATATATGCTTCCCACTCAGCAGTGATGACTGGGCGCTCCGCTGATGAAAGAGAGCAGAGGCCCATTAAACCTTACGACTCATCGGCTCATCTGAGTAATCTGGAACAGGCTCAGAGCTGGGGAGCCGGCGGAGGAGACAGAGAAATGATAGAGGGACAAACAACTGACAGCTAGAGGGTGTTTTTCTCTTTTTATGGTTAATTGGTATGGTTCAATTTTCCAAAAGAAATAATCCAATGTGTTCACATTTGACATATTTGGTCAAAACTATAATTGCCATGAAGAGGAAATAAAAATGCTATTTATGTGGAAAGAGAGAGCGAACATTCAAACCAGCAGAGCAGGACGGTCAGAGCAGCCTTATGTGCACAGCTGCCATTGCAGTTGTGGTAGTGAGCTAGCTTCCATATACTCGTATTTCTACGAGCACGCCGCTGACTAGTGTGTGATACTGGAATGATATTCAATTAAAATAATGCAAAATTAGGGGGCGCCATCATGAAACCCAAAGGTAATAATAAAGAAAATAAACATTACATTTACAGAACAGCTGTACAGCAGACAAAAAGGCTAGGCTAACTAGCTTCCTCACTGCGACTACAAACAGCAGGATGCTGCTAACTTAATGGAGAATGTTGTAGATTGTTTATAGCTAATGTTATGTGGGCTTTTGTGAAAACAGGGAACGTGGCGTTTATGGATGTTTGTAGGCTATACATACAGGACTATAGCGTGCTACAGTCAGTCACACACCACAAAAGTCCAAAGCGTGTCTCTTTCAGATGTCAGTCAGCTGCTATAATGGGAAATGCCCACCCAGAGTCCTAACGCTCAGAAGCTGTTTCCATAAATACGTCCATAAACTGGTTTATTCTCATTGTCAAACTGCTGTTCAGAAGATGCCTGTTTCGATCGGGCCGTTAGATTGGCCCGTGGAGATCGCAGCTCTGTCAAGAACCGCTCACACAAACGTCACACTCAACATCAGCTTCCTCTCTATCCTGAGCAACACCACTGGACCCGAAACAGATGTTTTCAAATGAAAAACGCCGCGTTGCACTGCTACTCTAACTTATTGTACCCCTAAATAATGTAGAAATTACCCCAAAACCAACTCAATGGTTACTTACTGTGTACCTCTGCTTCTACTTCAGAGGAAAACACTGTATAACAGCATTTATCTGACAAACTTGTTGCTGGTTATGTTGCAGATTCATATTTTGCTCACAAAATATATCAATCAAAATATGACACATTGTAATTTATTAAACTATCCAGCATTATATTAAAACTGGAAGCTCCACCTTGAAGACCACGTTGCTTGTTTTTGATTTCTTTTCAAAAACAAACAACGTAACAAAAAACTACCAAAATATGAGCAAGAAATCTGTAAAAACAAAGAAAAACATCTGAGAATCAGCACATACACAAAAAAGTAAAGTAAAAATTTTTAAAAAACAAGAAAATTACCTTAAAACAGGCTAAAAATTGATATGTGTTGTTGTTTTTTCGCGACATAGTAATACCAAAAAAATAACAAGAAATTTGTATAAAAAAGATACAAGATAAACATCTGGGAATGAATGTACACACAAAAAAAGTAAAAAAAAAACAAAAAACAAACAAAACAAAACAAGAGTATGACCTTAAAACATGCTAAAGATTAATATCTTGAGTTTTTTTTGTTCTAATTGATATAGATTTGTTTTATAGATATAGATTAGCGCCTCGGTCCTAACCGCATCACTGTCATGCTCAAATGACGTTAAAGCAAACCCTCTCGTGTCATAACGCTTAAATGTAACACGACTCCAAATCACACCAATTTCAGCAATGAGCGCCATTTGGTCCCCTGTAACACACTCGCGATTCTCAAAATATGTGAACAACACACTCACACGCGTACATTCATGGAGAGATTTCTTGCTTAATAGTTAAGATGAAAGAACATATGTCCAATCGTTGCAGTTCAGGAGAGACCCTCTAAAAGTGGTCTTGAGACCGCTATCAAGACCAAAACTGATCTCAGTTACTATAAAATCTACCTCTTCCTGCTGTCGCTATCAAAAAAAGGCATAAATGTTTTAAAAAATAGCTGCAGTATCTTCACAGCTAATACTTCCAAGAATAATGAGACATCAAATATCAGTTTTACTGAATTAGGTGACGCTCCTCTTTGCCCGTGAATTTTTACGCCTTCACTGCTCACTTGTATCGGCTTTATTAAAAACCCAAATGTGCAGCACAGAGCATCTACTGTGGCTCGTTTAAAAGTTGAAAGACTTGTTTCAGCCTGCAGTTTCTCCAACTTCCGGACTATATAGGTCAGGGAAACCTGCCAAAAGGCTTCCTGCATATTGGGCACACGTGTTATGCCACACATCACCGACTGACATTTGATGTTTTCTACCTCTCCACTTCCACTCCCCTCATCCCTCCCCCGCCTCCCCCGCCTCTCCAGGCTCCTCTCACCTCTCTGTTCTCCTCTCCTGCTTCCACTTTTTTTTCTCTCCTCTCCTCTTCTCTCGTCTGCTCCTCCCTCGGATAGTGATTGTGATGGAGAGGTTAATCCGGCCGGCATATGGTTGCCATCGGCGGCAGATCTCCCCATAATGGTGGATGGACAGTGTAGGCTAATCACGATCTTTGATCCTCCACGAAACCCTCAGCTCGCGTGGCTCTGATTTCCCCGCATCGCTGCCACGCTGAAATGAGGAGGCCCTGCCGCTCTGGAAGTCATTTTGGGCTTATTACTTAAGCCTCAGCGTATCCCCATTGTCTTTGCGAGCATTGGAAATGACTAGAGGCTGTGCTTCTGTGCAGTCGGCGTGCGGGTATTTCCTTTAACTGTGCAGCTCTGCTGGCCAACTTTGTGCCTTCTCGCCCTCTTTCCACGGCGGCCAACTTTTGATGAGAGCTTTAATTTGATGTTGTTAAGGTTGTATGGTTTCAACTTTGCCATTTCTTTGGCTTATAATAGTCGAGGTTTTTTCCCATGCGAACTCGTAGCCTGTTGGGCGACGTCCTAAAATGGCCTCCAGATTTATTGGTGAGTTGGATTTTTTTTTTCACTCTCCGAGAAAAGCCAAAGCGAGAACATTACTCAGCAGCAATTACTACAGCAGTTGACAGGGTCGCTGCTCGCCACGACCTACGCACATCCAAGCGCCGAGGTGTACAGTGATTGACTAATGCAGTACTTTTGAAAATGCACAATTACACCTTGCAGGCTTGGGGTTTTGTGACAGTGTCATCTTGGCGAGGCTGAAACTGCACACCGGCAGAGCTCAGGATTGTCACTGAGGCAATCACCGACACCTCAGCAGTAATTAGAGTAAGACTTATGGAGGGCATCAGTCACATCCCTGTTCCAGTGACTCATGACCCCCTTTAGTGGAACACACAGCCACATACACACACCTCAGTGCCGCCTGCACACACGTGGAACCAGTCAGCGGACACTGAGCTCGGGCTGGTCTTAAGTAAAATGTAGAGGCTTTGAATGGATGATCTGTTCACGGGGAGAAGAAAGGCAGGCTATCACGTTGCCAGATCTGGAACACATTGATGTTGATGCTACTCCCATTGTCAGACGAAACTGTGGATTTTATTTGATATACAACAGATGATTCACAGGATATATACAAATACTCTGACAGGCTACAGGCACATGCAGATCTGTGAGATGTGAATTGGGTTGCATCTGTGCTTTACAGGGACTGCATCCACATGCTCAATTTGATTGCTTCTGTTACTGTTTATTTCAAACTGGCACAGCGAACTAAAGGAGCAATTTTAAGTCAATATTTAGAGCAGTATTGCTCAACTTGCGATCCATGGGGCAAATGTGGCCCCCAATAGGGCGCCTGCTGGCCCCCTGACTATTTCCTAACTCACAATAAAAATAAAGTGATTCACATTAGGAATTGTTTTGTACTTTTAGAGAACTATTAGAGCACATAACAGCATTAAAAAGGCCTTCTTTCCCAAAAAAGACCAGTGAAGGATCCCATGTACCCCCAAAAGAGCTCCTAGCTAAGCCTCTAAAGTCCTAAAATCCTACAACCTAAAACTGGAGAAACTTTCTAATATCCTAGAAATGTCCTCACATTGGAGAAATGTCCCAGAATCAGAAAAATCCTGCAATCCTAAACATATCCTATATTAAAAAAAGTCCTGAAATCCTACAAATGTCCCAAATGCTAAAAACATCAAAAATTCTATAAATGTTCTTAGAGCCAAGAAATATCCTAAAATCCAAGAAATGTCCTAAAACCAAAAACATTTTCTGAAGTCCTAGAAATGCCCTAAAATCCTAGAAACATCCTTAAATCTTAGGAATGTCCTAAAATCAGAGAAATGTCTTAAAATCCTAGAAGATCCTAAAATCCTGGACACATGTATGGAGCTGCTGTGATTGGCCCCTGGCCTCCTGTCATTTTGCAAAAGTGGCCCCCAAGCAAAGCTAAGTGAATATCTCTGATTTAGAGCATACATTGTGCAACAAATAAAATTCCAACAGACATTAAAAAAACAACTCTGTATTGCTTTTGTAAGAGCTGAAGTTTTCCATCAAGATTAAATTAAAACTTTTGACAGCTCCGGTCCAAGTCACTGCTCCTTTTCATCCAGCGGCCTCCCAAAAGGCCAACAAGTACTGGCAGATACTCTCACCCCGGAGAACTTGAAACAGGAGGGATATTTGACGCGGCCGGCGTGTGTCAGCTTTTCTATTTCAGCCCAGCTTTGAGGCACACCTTTGTGCGTTGCTGTGAAGTAAATGGATATTTTCCTCAAGGATACCTCACAGCGGAGTTTGTGTGTTCACCAGGAGCTTTCAGTGCGTGGTTGGAAGACAGACTACGCTGCAGACAGATCTCTGGTTTAGCTCTGCCTTCTCCCCCCTTTGCTCCTGGCCAAAACTATGCAGATGAAAGTTCGGAGAGTAACAAAGTGATTAACAGCGGTGCAGCATGAATGGCTGAGGTTTGCCATATTTCTCCTGCTGGGTGGTAACCTAATGGCCATATTAACATTAATTCAATTTTCTCTCATGCTGTCTCCTCAGAGAGACGCTTCATTATAGCGGGGGGACATTCCTGAATTTTACAACATAAAGAGTGGGAAAAACAGCTCGTGAGGAAAACATTTGCTGCAGCGACACAGCAAAGTTTCCCAGGATATGGGCGGCTGCTCTTTGTCTTTGCTTTTTTTATCAAACAGAAGCTGAGTTTTATTTTAAAGAGCTGTTTGTGCACATTTTCAAAATGAGAAATGCAGACCATATCCTGTTATTGAAGGCCCGAGTGTCTTTATTGCCCTGTGAGGCAGCAGCACATGGCACTGTCCCCTCGCTGCAGATCAGGGGCGCTCTGCGAAGGGGCAGCATGTTTAGTCATACATTAGGGCGAAGGACACTTAAGTGCTACCTGATGTTAGCGGGAGTGCATGTGGACACAGCGGGGTTTTTTAGGCGTGCCTCAGAAAGTATGCACAATAATTTTGCCATTTACTGCGGTCTTGTGATGGTGCACTGCCGCTGTTATATTGGTTTGGAATGTACCATTCTATTTTCGAGCGAGACCACTCAGTGGGTTGTGGGCCACTACGGCCACTGGCCCACTCATGACTTGTACAACAAAGCCCGGTGATTGGGCCTCGACCGCCCGGCGGAGCTGCCTATTTGACGCAGGACATTTTTGAGGTGATTGTGTCAACATTTCTGCACTGCAACATCCTTTATAAAGAAATATGACTGACAGAGCGGACATTGAATTTCACCACAGTGTTTTCCCAAATTCTATCCAACAAATTGCCCTGTTGGGATTTCCAAGGTTTCTACTTCAACCCTTAAAAGGCAACTGGAGATTGATACAAATATGATGAGGGAAATTATCTTTTCTTTTCCTCCTTCTGATTGCAAATTAACCACAATTTGTTATAGATCTTAAGAACGTCACGAGAACAATCCTCGTTCTGTGGCCGCTCTGCCTCATTCATCTGTGTGAATGGAGCTTGTAATTACAGAGCCCAGCAGTTGTGTTTAAACGGCAATACAGTTTTGCAGTTTTTCACATAAACTGTCAGAAGCTTGAATCTGAAACGAAGCAAAATAAGCAATATTTCTGTGGAGAGTCCCTGCCAATAGCCCGAACAAAATAACAACTCCCCATCCAGGCCAACTGCTGTGGCCGCCCTGTTTATTTTTCTGGACAGAGTTCATCGATGGAATTTCAGAATTAACTGACAGACTTAAAAATATTTATTGAAAGGGCACCGTGGCAAAAATGAACATCAGAAAAAAAAAAATCAAAAAGCATCCATCATCGCTGTTCGGGGAGTATATGAGCGTGGTACAGCTGTCATTTCATTTCCACTCGTGCTAAATTAAATAAAGCGTGAGCTGCAAAAAAAAATAAAAAATCTCTGTACTCTGGAGTCTGCAGCCCTCTGCCACAACATTTGACTGACCACTTGTAAAACTGAGAATGAAAAAGTTGCACCGTAATTTGGACTCCACAAAGACATTTTATTAATGAAAATTAAATATATAAGCCCACATTTTACCACCAAAGAAACTCAGAATGTCAACACAATACTTTTAACCCATTACACATGTGGGTGTACAGGTTAATTTTACTCAGTTTGCTGCACACTAACCGGGTCTGGTGGGAGCTTGCTAGCGGTGCCACTTATTGGGCGACTACGGGTAATAACGCTGTCTCGACCCAACAGCATCACTGTGGAAATACTTTTTACTTATACCCTCAAGTCTCCTGGTGAGTAGTAGTTTAGTTGTAGTAGTTTTAGAGACTATGTTATCAGTGTTACGCTGGGAACAAACTGCTGCGTGAGCATCGTTGAACCTGTTGTTTTTTTTTTTCGGCGCCCGTTTTAACAGGTCAGAGCGGCCACGTTGCCTACATGAGTAACGTTGTTCAGGCGTGTTTCAGTTGCTCGTCAGCCGCAGCACATTTAGAGAAACTGTGACGTTGTGAGCAGAAACAGTGAAAATGATGTTTTAATAATTACATTGACTCTATGCCTCCTTTTATTACAGTTTCAGCGTTTGTCTGTCACAGAGACGATGAAATACAAACACATCTGTCTTACTCCACCTCTCCTGCTTCCATTTGAAAATAAAATGTCTTTTTAACAGATGTTAAAATGTTTTTTTTTTTAACATTTTATTGTGAAACATCTGCAGGACCGTGTTATTGAATGCACGAGCTGCACGTCTTTATAACTGAGTGGAATATGTGATTATAAAAATACAGAACTCTTAGCAGAAGCTTTACAGCAACAACACTGCCAGTGTGAACTCCTGAGTGTGAAACACGCTGCAGCTCGGCAAGGTTGCCGAGGTTGCTGCTCATGCACGCAGTGTGTTCCCGTTAGCTTTGTTAGCACAGTTTGCAGCATTAGCAAGGCTAGCAGTGCTAACATAGTGAATGATGGGTTGAACAGCACAAAATGACGCCACTCACCAAGATGGCGTTACCAGCAGTTACCGTAATATCAACAACATTGCTACCTAGCTTTCTACGAGCATGATTAGAAAATCCAACCTCCCCGTCCAACCAGAACGCAGCTGGATGGCATCAGCTGAGAACGCAGCAGAACAGAACCGGTGGCACTGTTATTATACACCTGTGGAGGCCGGGCGGCACCAGGTGCGTCCACGTACAGCACGCAGCGGCGTCACTTAAGAACGCGGCTGGACAGAACTGGTGGCGTGTGCACAAAGTGCTGCAGGACAGTGGCGATGGACGGGTCCCAACAACAACGGACTCTCTGCAGGAGTTTGGAATTCACTTCCCGTGTGAATGTGAGTTTATGTTTTTGGGAGGTGGTTTCTGCACCTTACTGTGTGCCTCTTTTGCCTAAACCTAACCATTCATGACTTTGTTGCCTAATCCCAACCATCGTGACAGTCAGCACTGGTTGGATAGCTAAAATGTCCTAAATGGGCAGAGCGGCGCCATGTGAGGAGCTGGGATAAGAATGTGTCGTTGGCTCTGTGTACAAATTTAAAGGCGGCCCAAAAAAGCAACTTTGTAGCGTCCCTAGATCGCAATTACGGTGTAAAAAAGGGTTAATGGATTGCTGGACTAAAAAGAAAGGCCTCTTATATTTTATGTTATTTTGTGTTATTGTTTTTCCTAAAAATTAACCAGTTAGATACCAGCAATGGCTTAATGAATTATTACTGTTGATATTTCTTGCAGTCGCTGCCCGGAGAAAAACATTTTTCAAGTCTTTGGAGGGTTTTGGGCAATTCTCCTTCACATTCTGCCTTCTTATGTATTGTATATTCTTAATGTTCATATGTTTAATTAATGGCTGTCAGGCTATCAGAAACAAAATTAAGTGAAACCGACATCCCTAAAAGCAACACAAACACTGTTAAATTTTGGGGTTAATAGTTGCCGTGGGGTAACTGTGTGCAGTTGGAGGCCTGCATGAGTATTGATCCATCATGCAGCGTCGGTAATAGTAGCTGCAGTAGTTGTACTAGTGGCATAGTTAAGCCTAAAACCTCAAAAGCATTTCATATGTGAGCTGGCTTTGATTTGGAGCTTGAATGGGGGAATAATGGGAGGCAGACAAGCTGGGGAGCGCAGCCACACAAAGGCACCGTGCCTCTCTGAGGGGTCTGGCTGCCTGGCTGTCTCAGGGCCCTGGGCTGAGGTTGAGACCGAGGCTGAGGATATAAGGTTGGGGTTTCACGCACCACGGAGCTGCACTGGGGTTAGTAATGAAAGGCCTGGATGGATGAGGAGAGTCAGAGGCGTGTCATCCTCTCCTGCAGCCCGACCCTCACCTCGGAGATTAGTTCATCACAGAGGAGTATCAGGAGGGCTTTGGGAGCAGCGGAGGATTGAGTGTGTTGAGGAGCGGGGATGGGACGCGGGCGGGGTGGGGTGACTCGGGGTTGTGTCGACTCTTTTCTTAACAGTGCTCCTAAAAATAGGTCCTTCCACTATTGGAGCATGAAAGCATGAGGGGGTTTTCATTTTAAATCAACTTAAGCAAAGCAAATCTTAAATTTGATGCCAGATCAAAGTTTGGTGAATATATGAAAAAGGGAAACATGGAATTTTCCACTTCTTTTGCAACATTGCTAAAAAAATGTCTGTTGCACCTTTAGCACGCCTGGACAGCCAAACAGGAGCTCTAATAAAGGAATAAAAGAATATCTGCAGCAGTTTGAGAGGGGTGACGCAGCCTAATACAGCCGCAATAAAGTTAGAACGTCAACTACGGCTGATTTATTTGAAGTGGAAGGGAAGTGTTTAATACGAGACACATGGTTTCAATAGATAGCTGAAGTTGCACGCCACGAACTGCAGAAAGATGTAAAACGGACCGTGCAGGAATTGGTCAGTGATAAGTGCATGATATAAGACAGACGCAGAACGATGCCATACAGCAGGGATACGTGACTTGTTTTGCTCAGGGGCCACTTTTGCAAAATGACAGGAGGCCAGGGGCCAGCTGCAGCAGGATTAGGATGTTTCTAGCATATTAAAACATTTCTAGAATTTTAGGACATTTCCAGTAATTCAGTACATTTTTTAGATTTTAGGACGTTTCCAGGATTTTGACCATTTCTAGGACTTTAGGACATCTGTAGTAATTTAATATGTTTCTAGGATTTGAGGAATTTTCTCGGAATTAAGGACATTTTTTGGGTTTGGGACATTTCTAGGATTTGAGGAATTTTCTCGGAATTAAGGACATTTTTTGGGTTTGGGACATTTCTAGGATTTTTGGATTTTTTTGGGCTTTAGGGACAAATCTAGGATTTTAGGACATTTATAGGATTTTACAACAATTCTAGGATTTAAGGATGTTTCTCAGACCTTCTGACACATCAAGGATTCTTGGACATTTCTCTAATTTTTGGGACATTTCTCTAATTTTTGGGACGTTTCTAGAATTTTAGGACGATCGGGGCTAAACTAGGACCTCTGTTAGGGGGTGCAGGAGATCCTCCACCGGTGCTATTTAAAAAAAAAAAAGTATAAACAAGCTCTATTTTGATGCTGTTTTATCCACTCTGGCACCTTTTGCACCAAAACTACAAAAAACCAATTCCCAGTGTAAATCACTTTATCTTTTATAGCCAATTAGATTATGGTTTGGGGGCCTCATTCCAACCTATGGGGGGCCAGATTTGACCCGCAGGCCATAAGTTGAGCATCACTGCTATGCAAGTTCATTCTCAAACTGTTCCTTTTAATTCAGATGTTTTCACAGTACTGTATATTCTGCAAGCATATTTTTACCATTTTGATAAACTCTCAAGAGAAACTTATTTCAGTCCCTCTCCCATATGGAAGCCTGCATCTCTCTTGGTTATATCTACAGAGACAGACAGGTGCAAACAAATACACACCGCAGTGCGCTCCAGGGCCTCTACTGTACACAAGCGTGCACGTCCAAATATACCAAATCCCACACCAAATCTACTTATGCAGTCTTTGTTCAGTGTCTTGCACTAACACTTGGTGCCTCTGCTGCCAGAAAAATAAACACTATCACTCAAGACTGAGACAAGAATCCGAAATAGTGTCTGGCACAGAGGAGCTGGGCAGAAACGCCACTGTGAAAATCCAAACATTTTGGAGACAAATTCAGAATATTATAGCAATAAAACATACACTTTTAGAGGATTGACACATTTACTGAATATATGTGAAGAGTTTGTCTGCAGACGACCAAAACCAGGTCTATTTATTTTCCTTTAAAGTGGTCATTTTGGCACCTGCTTTTGATTTTATTTTAATAAGTATTTTGACAAAAGCTATATTAGTTTTCAATGGTTTGAGTCACATTTTGGTCATTCGATTATTGATGTTCTGGTTTTAGTCAACAAAAACTAAAAAAAAAGACTGTAGTCTGGTTTTCATCAGTTAAACTTTAGTCTCATTTTTGTTAAATTTGTATGTGCATTCTGAGACTAAAGCTGTTGTCATGTTTGATTATTAAATTTACCGCTGTTACAGATATTGTTGTTTGCTGTAATAGAATAAACCTGTTCTATAAATAAAGACATTATTCCCAATCTGAGCCTGTTCACTGTCCTTCCTGCTACATATGCTCTCAACTGCAGAACAAAAGCTCACACACACACACACACACACACACACACACACACACACACACACACACACACACACACACACACACACACGCACGCACGCACGCACGCACAGAGCAGGGCTTTTGCCGAGCTCTGATTACGACTATTTAGTCACTTTTTGCGACCACGGAGCACCAATGCAACTTGCAAATATTATTAATATATGAAGTGGAGGGCTGTTGGTATGATGGCCGCTCACAGTGAATGAATCTTTACGGTTAAAGGCGCCGCAGCATCTGTTTAACTGTCTGCTAACGCTAACATTCAACTGTTAACCAGAAGCTTCAAGTCCACAACAAAAACATCAACACTTCCAGCCTGAGACGAGCCAGGTCCTTCAAAATAAAAGTACCATGGGTCCACTTTGACTCGTTTAATTACAACAATACTTTAAAAAAAAGTATTTAATTTCCTTATTTAACTGTATTTCATTAAATGTTATTATAATAGTAGTATACTCAACCTTATTATATGACAGTAGCTATGTAATTTAACTTTATTGTAACTAAGGTTTATTGAGTAATTTAGTATTTTAGCAGTTAAGATTAGTTTAAAGGACATAAAATATTGAGATATATATTGTGCATCGCGATATAGCCTTAAAATATCCCAATATTATTTAAAAAAAAATATCGCCCATAACTAAGGGGGTGAAACTGCATATATTGCAAAGTAACAGCAGCAGAGCTCTCCAGATTGATCTCCGTCTCTGATGAGCTCTGCAAATGGCGTTTTCTTTGATCTCCATGGTAACGCATAATGAGCAAGAGGGTCAAAGTTTAGTCTTACGAAAAAGTAGTATGCCCTGATATTGTGTATACGGCCTGTAGCAGTACGTACTGTATAAGTGAGAAGAATGAGCATGCGATTTGAAACGCATTCTTAGTCTCAAATATCGTCCTCAGTCAGTTTTCAGCATTTTTAGTTAATCGGTTTTATTGATGAAATTACGACTGTTCTTAATCCTTAACATTTCCAGCAAAAGTTGACAGAGCACACATGGTCTTTTCAGCAACACCCTGTTTTACATTTACACACGTTACACACGTTCACACCTGGTAGCTGCAAAAATATCCAAAGTCATCAAGTGCTGGCCGCAAAGCAGCTCCGCTGGAGTCGACGAGGGTCAAATGCCTTGTTCAGCGCGAGACGGCCTGACAGCTTTTCAGCAACTTTCTGCTCACAAATCAGCTTCTACAACTTTTAGGCTGCAGCTCACAGATTCTCCCTTTGAAACATTAGCAAAGTGGTGGGATTTCTTTGATATGGGAGGAAAAGTCAATGACCAAACTTGGTAAGAAAAGTCACAAAAGTGACCTGAAAATTAGTTATTTAATTATCAAAACTATGAAACAAATGTCCAGAAAACTATTTCTAATCCTTCTAAATATTCATTCATGTTATTTCTTGCTTATTTTCAGTTTTATGTAATCTTTTTTTTTTTTTTTTTAACTAATTTCCTGCTAAATTTTGGGGCATGATTTGGTAAGTTGCTCATTGCCTTCTCCCCATGGTCTTTGAAAAAATCAAACCAACTTCCTCTGGTTTCAAAGGGTTAAATGACCAATCTCCTGCTGCACTGTCTGCATGACAACCAGCTGCTAAATCAAAAGCGTCTTTTTCGGCTGTTTAGCATTATGTGCTGAGGCTTCATTTCACAGACTTTTAATTTTCTTTTTTTTCTGCTTGTTTATGGGCATGTGTGTGATTTTTTGCGAGTTGAGAGAGAAGAATCCAAAAGGGAGGGAGAGACGGAGAGCTGAGAGACAGAGAGAGAGAGAGAGTGGGAGTCCTGAGATGAAACGCTGACATGGAGTTTCCTTATGGTGCAGAAACGGCCCGTGAGTTCGGAGGCGTTGTTGAGACTACAGAGAAACGCTTTCCTCGTTTTTGCTCTGGAGGAACTGACTGATCACTGGCCAGCCTGCTCGCTTTCGAAAGACAGTTGTCTCCGTAGTTTCCTGATCCGGACCAAAGCCCTTTGTGACTAAACAAAAGGAATAAATTACCCAACTGGAGTGAATTATAGATTTTCCCCCTAGAAGTTGCTGGCATTTATTATATTACAAAATGCCTTTATGTTAGGAACAGAAATTAAATGGGGAAGTCGTAAAAGTGCACGCCCAGACTTATGGCAACGACCTCCATTATTCTGTTAAACAGAAACGCTCCTCTGGAAGGGTCAAGCATTTATACTTCTGTATATGTTTATATCATTTTGAAGATGTCGGTTATTAGTTCAACCTGGTGACCCCACAGACGGTTTGCCTTCTGTCAGAAACGACATTTCCTACAGTGTCAAATGGGCTCCAGGCGTAAGCCTTTGAGCTCGGCTGCTACATCTGCTCTACATATTCATCCCAGGGCCTCTTTAATTCCCTGCGCCCACACACACACACAAACAGAAAACACACACAGATACGTGCACACGCACAGGCGGCTCAACACACATATAAACATGCACTGTGATTAAGGAAGTGAAAAGAAACAATTTATTTATTATGTCAAGCTTGAAGAGGAAGAAGAGTCGGTAATCTTCATTTAAAACAAGCAAATAGTTCTTAAAAAGCTGTGACCGGCTGTGTCGAGTTAAAACCACAGTCTTATTTCAAACAGCCCAAACTGTAAATACACATCTCACAGGCAACAGACTCAGTGGGTGCAATGTCCACAAATATAACTGGTGATTGATGAAATGTTTTTTCGTGAATGTACTTCAAAATGTATATATCTATGGGTCTGTACCCGGCTCAGAATTATGTCAGTTCAATCAGATTTGGCTGTTAATATAAATATTAGACTATTTGTTCAGCATGATGTTCAGAATGACAGCAAAGTTCATTTAATATAGTAAACAAGCTAACTACGTTAGCTACGGATACAAAATGTGCAACAAACTTTTTTTGCTGACACTCATATAATTTTCTTATCAAAGAAAAGCCAGACTGTGTCGCATTAAGTTGCTGTGAGCTGTTAGTTTGACACTCCGTTATCTTGGAGTTTGACCGCGCAGAGACTACCTTCCGTACCGGAGAAGAGCATATAAGCGAGGAGCGCTAACTCTGCAGCTACGGAGCCGTTTACACGGCAACAGTTGCTGCATTACACACTAAACTTTTGTGTAATCTTTTGAAAACGCCAGCCCTTCTGTTGCTGTGTAAACTGGCAATGCAAAGATCTTGTGAGAACGGTCACGTCAAAGCTTCACTTTGTCTATGCGTATTACGTTTTAGACAAATAGCCATGCGCAAATACGGGGACAACTGCATACTGTAGCATTTTCAGTTGTTTTGTGGATCCCTGTACGAGGATCATTTTTACGATGTTATAATATAAACACAGATTTCTTTTAAAACGCAAATTAAAGACTTTCCTATTGTAGTAGGGCCATACTCATCTAAGCTTGGCCTAAATCTGGGGACCGAAATATCCCCAGAAGTATGCTGGACAGCAGGGATGTCCAAATGGTTTTTAAAGGGGGCAAGATTAGATAATGACAAAAAAGGTCCAGACCAGCTGCTTCTCCCATTAAAAAGTGATGGCCCTCACTGGTGACTTTTTGTCTTTGCTGCGGCCATGCTTGTTACCCAACAGGAAATCTCTCTTGTTAGATAACCATTTGTTGCTTGTTTACTGTCAGTTCATGAAAACACATTAGTTCTGCCTGCGTAGTACCAACTTGGTGCATGTCTTCTTATTTTTTGCTCGTCCTGCCATTGTGAGATGAAAAGAAAAATGCAAAGTGATCTTGCTTGATTAAGCAATATTGTGCATTAGGCCACATACTGTACATTTTGATGGTAAAGTCGTGGGCCGGACTTTGGACATGTGCAATAGAAATAAACGTGCTAATGTTTTGAACATCCATCAGCATGCTTCTTGGGATGCTATCCCAAGAGAAGTCGCTTGATATCACTCAGTAGAAACGCAGTGATCTCTCCCCTGTGTTTTATTGAATGTTATGTGCAAATCTGTAATAGAAACCGGCCTACTGTGAGTGGATTTAAAATATACATCTTGTCTTGGTTTGGCTTATTTCAAATGAGTATTTATGTAAAAAGTTGTAAAACGTATCTTAATACAGTACGTGTACATGCATGTGTGTACTCAATGAATATGGACAATCTAAAAGTTAAAAACAGTATTTTGTTTATGTCAGCAGCTCTTTAGAATTTAGTTGATTTTAGAGGTTAACGTTCCCTTTGTACTTTTCAAAGGTTATGAAAATTAACGTGGGTCATGTGCAGTGTTTTGTCAGCAGAAGGCTGCGGGCCGTGAGCTGCTGTTTTCTTTGAGATGGAGAGATAGAGTCGCTGTTTGCCAGTGCGTCATGGTTAGTTAACAAGCCTCTGACTACCTGCTCACGAATAAATCAACCGAGTTCCTGCCACATGGCTCTGTTATCTGTTATTTTTAGTGTTTTTATATGAAAAGCTGTAACTCACTCAACAGAGAAAGCCCCCCCCACAACGCTCAGTTTGGGTCAAGGAAAAATCTGCAAACTGCGAGACAAATTGCTCCCGGGGAATAATGAAAAAACCTCTTGAAGTTGAGTAATTGAGTTACATAAAACAGAAATGTACAAAATCAGCATCGCCTTTAAACCAGGTCTCTTCCTCCCTCGTGTGTCTACCGACCTTTTCTCTCTCTTGTCTGCCAATCTAGACTCTGTTACACCCCATGTTCCCACTGAGTCATATTATTTCCATATTTATGTCGGCAGCAGCCCCTGGCTTTGATCTGCAGCCGTGTTCAGAGGCTGATCCTGTTATGGCTTGTTCCTGTAAATACTTTGAAGTGCTCCAGGATTAGAAGATTGTGGACCCAACGAAAAAACAAACAGCTCTTTACATTTACTTACATTTATAAGGCCCCTTAAAACACACGAAAAAATCATTTGGTAACTGTAGATGAAAGTTTACTCTGTAATTGTTGGTAATTGTGGTGCCACTGTTTATGGGCCCTGACAGAGCAAGATTCGGAGTGATTGAATTTGGAGTGTATTTCTGCCACACACAGCATCCAGCCTTTGAAACCTGACAGCAGCTGGGGTTTGCACACTATAACCATCTTTCTGCTGACCGTTTGCTCGACATGGGAAAGGCCTGAAGTGAACAAGGATAACACTGAGCATGCCCGCCTGTCTGAGTTTGATGATGACAACATGGGACACACGGAACACATTCGACATACAAGCAAACAAGACTCGCGGACATGTTTGTGGCGGTGTGAGGGCTGTACTTATGAACAGTTGTGCTGGAGACCGAATGTTTACTCATCTTAGTTCAGCATGTTGTACCCCCTTTCTACTAAAATAAGCGTGTATATGCATGTTTTTCAAACATGGGAAAACCCAGCTAAAAATAGGCGATAGACTCCTTTCTCATTGCCAGTAGACCAAAGCCATGTGTAGACAATGATGACTTTATGTTTTTGTTTTTCTGGTGTGTCATGTACTCTGTCTTGGACGTACTGGAAAACAGGTTTAGTAAATAGTAGAAAGCAGCATTGAGGCCAGTGAAAATGTCATGATGGTTATTTATTTAACCAGTCTGTAACTAATTCAGAATTGTGCCAGTCGAATCAAATTAGGCTGTTACTCTACGATTTGGGTTCACCAAATATAGTAAACGAGATAACTGTGCTAACAATCAATCGCAAATGTGCAACAACACTGACACTAATATCAAACAAAAGCCAGAGACTGTTGTATGACGTTGCTGTGAGCTGTAAATTCACCACTTCTCAGCAGAAAGTCTCTCCTCCTATGTGCTACTACCTGCATGTCTGCAGCTGTTTGTACCAAAGAGTACTGTGAAAGTCAAGAGCGCTCACTCTGCAGCAAAATCTGGATACCAAAACATCCCCAAAAAGCACACTTCACAACAAAATGACTATCAAAACAAACAAACTGCTGACTGCTTGACCTGAAGCAATCTCAGTTGACTGAGGGGTCTCTGATTGAAGCTTTTTGAATATCCTGCCCAACTTATTTTAATATCTGTTACTTCTTCAGTCTCTCTTTCAAACTGGGTGCTGACTAATTGAATTTTAAATGATGTTCAAGCGCTGGTTGGGGAATAATTCATCCCCATTCATGATTCATCCTCTGAAATCAAAATTAAATCCAATGCTCACACAAACATGTTAGTAAAAACAAAAATATCAATCTGCTGTTGAGGGTAGAGGAAGTCAGGAAGTTAATGCCTGACCCAAATTTCATGGCAATTCATCCAATAATTGTTAGGACACTTCTGAGCCAACCAGCAGACTAAGATTGGCCCCCAAAGAGCCACAGCGCTATAAAAACACACATACACATTCTCATGTTTACAAGGGGGGCCGATCCTGAGAAGTGTTTTTTACGATATTCTGGTCAGTGGACTTGAGTGAGCGCAGGTGCTCTCTGATCCTCTGTATCAGCCCTCTGAATCACCCAAAAATAAAAAAAAAAGAAAAACCCAATTACACCCAACTATGCTTTTCCACGCTATCCAGAGAACAAAGACACTCTGATCCTTTTAAGTGACAAAAAGGCGAAAATAAAAACAGAGAGTCAACTAAAAGAGGAATGCGTGGTGGTGGCTGCTCCACATCCCCTTGTACTTGTCAAGAAATGTAAAGAGTTTCTTCTCTTCCCCCTTTTATGAAAGCCTGTTAACTGTCGCACAAGTAGTGACCGCAGCTGTTTCGTGACATTTATTTTCTTGTCGTTTTTTTCCCATCGTTCTCTAATTGGCTTCTGTTTGTGCCCTCCTCTTATGTGGTCTCTCTTCACTCAGCTTAAATGAATGTACACTCAGGCTCGCTTTGAGGAGGGAAAAAAGAAAAAATGACTTGTGTGAGTTTTTTAGTGGTGGCGGCACAAATGTTGTAGGTCACCGAAATTATTATCTTTAATTCTGAGGCTGTGAGTCTCTTGATTTTCGGTTGCTGCGTGTGGGTGACCTCATCCACTTCATTGCACATTTCATCGCATATTTCCTGTCCTTTTGCCACTTGGTCTGTGGTCTATCACCCTTCATCGTGTGGTCTCCCTCTGACCAAATCACCAAGCTGTGTAAATTGCACATTGGGACAGACAAAAGAGCAGGGTATCATTTCGACTACTGTACACTGTGGCACAGTATTAAATGAATGAAGTAGTAAGCTGGACACACAGGCTGCCGGCACAGTTTGCACGTTTGAGCCCCCTCTGAAGCGCCTCCAGTGCTTTGATATTCTAGAGTGTGTCTTTTTACGTCATGACAGCCTGTCAAAATGACTTTTTCTTTGCTGCTCTTTATAATAAACTTTGAGAATTACCTCTCTTATCCTATAAAATTCTTCATCCCGCACTCAACTCAACCCAATCACCAGAATAAATGTTTGCATTGTACGTTTCTGCAAAACACGGAGATGTTATGTTTGCATGCTTCATATGTAGTCGATATGTTGAAATATCATGAACTGGCATTAAGTGAATGCAAACATGGGTGGACATGTCCCTGACTCACATAAAAAAACAACCGCTTTCGTTGCTACAAACAAGCTAGATGTGTACCGAATTCATGTTAAAAAACACCCGCTATTGTCACTATGAATAAAACTGGACGTGTCCCAAACTCACTTAAAAAAAAGACTGCTTTTGTTGCTACAAATACAGCTGGACAGGACGAGTCTGGAACTCGCATTAAAAAAAACACATACTTTCATTGCTTGAAACACAGCTAGACATGTCCTAAATTCATCTTAAAAAACATTGGCTTTTGTAGCTACAAACACAGATAAACGTGTACCAAAATCCTGTTTAAAAACACATGGTTTTGTGGCTACAAACACGGCGGGACACGTCCCAAAATCAAATTTGAAAACAGCGGCTTTTGTCACTACAAATACTGCTGGACATGTCCTGAATTCTCTTTAAAAAACAAATGCTTCGGTCATTATAAATATGGCTGAACATCCAAAAAACACCCACTTTTGTTGCTACAAACACATCTAGACATGTCCTGAACTCGTATTTAAAAACACCTGCTTTTGTTGTTACAAATATTGATGTGTGTTTCCAAAACTAATGTTTAAAAATATACTCTTCTGTTCTTACAACTATGAACAAATTCATATTAAAAACACCTGCTTTTGTCACTATAAATACAGCTGGACATCTCAGGAACATACGATACAAAGCATCTGCTTTTGTCACTACAAGTACGACTGGACGTGTCCCAAACTCAGGTTAAAAACACCCTCTCAAACACTTATCTGCTGTCTGCTGCTGTGCAAATGCAAACCATTGTCATGTAATCTCACAAATATAAATGTAACAGATTCTTGGTTGGCAAAAAATATGTCATTTCATTTTGGTGCCAAGCTGCTCAACTGTATTTCAGCATTAAAAGAAAAATCTTTAAATCGTATTTACACAGTGAGTATTGTAATGAACAGCATCCAAAACAAAAAGTCATGATGTATTCTCAACTTCAAATCAGTTCAATCGTAAAAATCAAGCCACGAAAACACAGTAAAGGCCGAATGCAGACGCACACACTCATATACCACAACAGGCCACAGAGGCTAACCATTTTTATAGTAGCAGTGAATAAGATGTGAATAATCCAGATAAACGGATAACGCATAGCCCAGAGTTTGCACATAGGAAGTGTAACCCTCAGACCTTATTGTGTTATTTGGAAATGTGTGACTTTACATTCCAACTCACTACCCAAGGCTTGTAAAGATAGTATAACGACAAACACAGACAGCAACCGGAATAAAAACAAGCCTCCTTAAAGCACACGCACACACATTACACACACACACACACACACACACACACAAACACACAAATACACAGTTACTGGAAGAGAGACAGAGGATTGCAACGGGAGAAAAAACACAGAGAGAAAAACAAGCGGGCAAACCACTTGGGGAAAAAAACACCCTATATTATCAGGGGTGGAGATCTGCCACAAGCACATTCCTGATTCAATACTCACTCCATCCAAAGCTATTTCAATATTGGTAAATACTGTAGTGAATCCACAGGCTGGGGACTGCACTGCACCCGGCAGACAAAACACCTCCAGGATGAGACATAATACTGCAGATGTGTTGTAAAACAGGAGCCAATAACCAAAAAAATCACATCGATCTATCCATCGATCCATCTACTTAACTACTTAACCACTGAACCACAGAAATGAGATTGACGTCACAGTTTTTGGCTGTCATTTGGCAACTGAAAGAAAATTTTGTGATGTCTCATATTCTTGCCAAGAATACGGTACGGTACATATAAGGTTAAACTACAAAAACTGCTCTACGGTGGCTGCATCGACTGATCCAATTTTATTTCAGGGTTAAAAAGATGTGACAGCTTTCATAGTTGATACTAAGAAAGTAAAAACATCTTCATGGAAGTAAGATTAGGAATCTTTGTTCTATCATTTTTAAAAAATTGTCTGGCATTTATTCTAAAGGTTTTTTTTTAAACGTACCGTCTCTCTCCCCCTTTCATAAATTCTCTCCTGTCAAATAAAGGCAAAGATGAAAAAGAAAAATAAAATAACACAAGTGTTGGTTTATGAAAAATATTCTTTGCAAGGGAAAGAATAATTATTCTAACTATTTGTTATTGTATGATGTCGCTTTTAGTTTCTAGGAGTTGCGGCATATTGCACTTTTTTTTATTGTAAAATTTTCTATTTTATATAATGTCTCTTGATATTTGCAATGTTTATTGTTATGAACCAAATCTCCAACACAAGTCCATTTTCTGTGTTTTTCTATCGGGAGAGCAGTATGGCCAAACCATGCAGAAGTGCTGCCTCGAAAATGCCTCAAAGCGCTGCACAAGATTTAAATGATTTCAGCTTTGTTTGTCACTGACCTTTCAACCAGAGAGATAACAGCCGTACGTGAAGCAGCCAAACGCCAGCAGCAAGCAGCAGAGGAGGCGACCTAAGACAGTGATGAAAAAATAAAATAAATAAAAATAATGATATATTTTATTCATGGAGTGCTTTATAAGGAACTCAAAGACACTTTACAGAAGTCACAAAAAAGATCATAAAAAGAATACATTAAAATAAATGACATGCAAACAACAATTCATTTGACATTAGAAACTGAGAGCAGTTTTGAACAGGTGGGTTTGATAAGTGATTTGAACCTCATCCTCCTCCCCAAACTCTGTAGTACAACCAGTGATGCATGGTAATGATTATTTCAACTGACACCGATAAACCGATAATTTCCAACTTCTTGTGGCTGATAAGATATTGAAAACCACACTTTCTTTTTATGAAAGGGTTTGAGAGGGTATGAAAGGCTGAGATGTGGTGAGTACAGATGAATTTAATTTGTGCATTTTCATTAAAAAATGACATTTCAGACAAAATTTTTTTTAAAGAAAGTTATTTTCAAGAGCAAAATTAATTTCATTTTTTATTTTTGTTTTTTTCCCTTTTCTTCTTATGTCAACTTGAATTGTACAAAAATAATGCCGAAAATAATATTGTGTTTGAGTTCTAGTGGAACTATAGAGAGGAACATTCCCCAAAACGTCAGGAAGCAGCAGCTACAGAACAGTCCCTAAGTAACGGCTCTGTTGTGATCTCTGCAGATTTACATGTTGTTCTGCTTGTTGTTGGAAGGAGACACCGACGGAGGGTGAGAGCGGACACCAGCGGAGACAATGGCGGAGGATGAAAGCGGAGCGGACATTCGGAGACACCTGCGGAGGATGTGGGCGGAGCGGACATTGGGAGACACCAGTGGAGAGTGAGAGGGAACATCGGCGGAGACACCAGCAGACGATGATGACGAAGAGCGCAGCGGACATTCGGAGAAACCCTGCTCCAGTTTGACACGCATCATAATACAGTAATTCAAGAAGGCCTTGAGTAAGTTTCCTCGAATTTGACACAAAAGCCTAGTTGTACTTATAATCAGAACTCATTTTCACAGACATGGACGTAAACCGTAACTTCAACTTGATCCAGAATTCTAGTGTAACGTTGTGCTTAGGGATGCACGATAATTATCAGACCAATAATTATCAGCTTAAGACATCATACCGACTTAACACGTCATACCGATAATTCCAGTAATAAAATTTTTCACCAATAAATAGAACCGATAATAATAAGCAGAACATTGCTTTGATTTGGCCCGTGTTGCCATGGTTTCACTCCGCCAGTCCTACACACATACACACTGTGTTCACGAGAATGAGACAGATGCAAAGTCACAGTGACCTTGACCTGAGTCCATGTGGACGTTTGTGCCAACTTTGAAGAAATTCCCTGAAAGTGTTCTTGAGATGTCCCATCCACGAAAATGGGACAGATGGACAACACGAAAAACATAATGTCTCTAGCAATGCTGCTGCTGGCAAAGAGGGTTTGAATGAGGCCACGTTTAGACAAAAACGGGTTCATGTTCATATGATAACATTGTTAAAACAATCCTTGTGTACACGGATCTGCAAAAACAACCAAAAATACTTTAGTATGCCAGGCCAGTAGTTAGCGGTGTAGCTTTGTAATGACGCACCGTCTGAAACAAAATGCGCATGTGTGATGTGCTGCCGTGACGTGACGTTTGGGCCAGCAATTCGCCGTTGTCTTGTGAACAAAAGGCCAAACATTTTAACATTTCATGCAAGAACTGTTGCCGTGTAAATGGCCCCTAAGTGTGTTTGCAATGAGTTAACAAGGCATTTAAGCTACTTTTAGTTTGGTAAAAGGGAGACACTTAAAAAAAAGAAAAATAAGAAAAATAAATGTAAGAATATCAACATTTTGGGGGTGAGTTTTACGCTGCACACAAACACTGTCATATACCGTACATCCCGGTGAAATTTTAAGAATGATGTACTCCTGTGTTGCATTTTGCCTCTGCATGCTCTGTGCTCTACCTCCGGGTGAGCAAAGAACAAATTTCTCATTGCGTGAAGGCTTTAGTGGTGTTAATGGTTCATGTTTAAAGAAAAAACATTTGAGTTGTAAAAATGTTCTTATCTAACACTCGATCAGAAAGCATAACTGTATTTCCACACTAAACTGATAACCTGCAGAACCTCAGCAAACATGAAAAAATTTAAATAAACTGAAAACAGTGGTCAGGTATGAAGTAGAGAGCCACAAATATTACGCATAACCCATGACGCGTGCGTCTAAGTATTGTGTATTTGCAATTCTTCTGAAGCAACACAAGCAGCAATTTTGTCAGCCTGCAGAATGCAGCTCTGGAAACCTGCCTGGCCAAAATAGAGCTGAATACATTTTTGATTGCTCTGAAAAAAAAGGCATGTGAAATGAAAAGTTAATGAATCAGTAACGATAGAGTCCAACAGCAAGAAGGAGCATCATAAAGCAGTGCGGCGAGGAAATAAGTGGTGTGTGTGTGTGTAGGGGTTAACATGGGGAGGGAAAGCAGGAGACCAGAGATAGAGAGCGAAAAGGCAGAAAAAAAAGAGCAAGAGGCCGAGACGTTGAGGGGATGAAAGGTCACGACCCTGACACGTGTAGCTAGTTGAACCTTCAACTTTTAGCGGAGGTCAGCGCCGGGAGGCTTGGAGGGGAAGCGCTTTATTGTTCTGGGTTACGAGCTCCTCGCCAGTGCTGTTAGGAGCTCCTAAATCACACACACACACACACACACACACACACACACACACACACACACACACACACAGAGTGCGGGTCATTCGGGGCTGCCTGAGCCAGATACTGCCTGGCCTGAGCACATTTTTCCCCTGGTAAAGTCTTTATCCGAGACGCCTCACCCGTCTATTCCGAGAGGCTGCTGAAATGGAAAAGACGAGGTGGGTTTTATTTCGGACCGTTTTATGATACCGACTAATGTATATGAAAAGACATCACCTCATAAACCAATAGAGTTCCCGTGCTCATGCACCTACTTAACGCACCACGCGGGGTGTTTCACATGAAACATGAGAGCTGCGAAATGCATTCAGATAATGATATGAAGTGTAACAGTGAACGCTAGTTTGCACGATTACATAACTAAAGCTGAAACAACTAGACAAATAATCGATCGGCTGATTAACGGAAAATGAATATACAACTGTTTTAGTTATTGATTAACAGTTTCAAGCAAAAGAAATCACAGTTTCTCTGGTTGCAGTCATTTCTTGCATTTCTTTGTCATATATGACAATAAACTTTAATTCTGTGGGGTCTGGACGTGGAAAACAAGCACTTACCGAGTGAAAAACTGCAGATATTCATTAGATGCTAAAGGTGCAATAATTTATCAGTTAACTGACTACTTTTCAACTATTTAATTAATTTGCCAACTAATTTGATAATTGCTTAATTGATTTGAGTACCTTTTTTAAAGAGAAAAAGTCAAAATTCTTTCATTTTAGCCTCTTAAATTTTAGTATTTTCTGTTTGTTTGTACTCCTCTGTTACAGTACACTGAGTATTTTTGGGCCGTGGACAAAACAGGACATTTATGGATGTCATCGTAGGCTTTGGGAAACACTGATCAACATTTCTTTTATCATTTTCTGACAATTAATTGATCCAGGAAATAGTTAGAAGATTGACAACGAAAATAAAAGTAAGTTGCAGCCCGACAGTATATATTAGATCTATTGAAAATATAAATCAATATTTTCAGTATTGAAAAACACATTCATTCAAATGTTCAACTCAAGTACAACTTTGAGGACCTGATATTTTACTTGAGGATTTCTATTTTATGCTTCTTTTTATTTCTAATACACCTCTATTTTATGAGCTACTCTTGTTACTTTTCCGATAATGTTAATCATACAATAAGTTTATAAAATAAAATAAAGTACATTCATGTAATTATCTAACATCTGGAGCTTTGCCACGACGCTACAAGAGTAAAATGTGACAAATGTGTCATCAGTTATATTTAAGACTTTTTAAACATCACTCGGGATGAAATTTAAGATCAATTTGAACAACATGAACACATTTTGGTGTCCGGTATTAGCAGGTTTCCTACTCCCTCATTTGACTTGTATGATTGATGTTTTCTCAACATATTCAGTCCTTCTGCTTTCTGTGCAGCCGACATACAACGAAACATTTGAAGATGAAATGCTGCAGATCTTGGTGCTGGTATCGTAGATACGCGGAGACAAGCGAAGAACAGACCTGTGAAACACCTGGCGTTTGTTGGAAAGTTGTCTGGGCAATTTTGTGTCTCTCAGTCTCCACTGTCTTGATTTCCATCCTGCCAAGTTTCAAAACGTATCACATAAAGCACATTGAGCCTGGTACATACGGCCTTTTTTAGGGTTTCAGCCATGCCGAAAAATCTTGGTTCAATTTTTGCTGAATTTAGGTTACTGTGGCAGCTAGTGTTGTTGGATCCACTATCTGCGTGAGGTTAATGCGGGAAGCATACAGGAAATTATTTTGACAAAAAAAAAGTTTGTTTCCAATGATTTTGAGATTTAGCAATGCAAAGTCAGAAAAAAGTGATTTATGAAATCCTGCTTCCCATGTCTTTGCTTTTTTAAGACTTTTGAAAGATTGATTAAAGACATTTTGACACAAAGTACGATTGAATTCCACGTCTTTTACGAAAGTGCCAGTTTTACTAAATGAGCAGTTATTTTTGATTCTTTATGTATAATTTGCTGATAATACTTTACTGTATTTTCGTGTAAACAGGATTTCATCCTTAAAATAGAGTATTTTTACTCAGTAAAGGATCTGAAAACTTCCTCCATCACTATTTATTTGACATAGAAATCTTTGAATTGTTTTACTTTAATGACGAACAGCAAAACACGTAAAATTGATCATAACTGATTATATTCAGTTTATATTAAAATGTACTCTTTTAGTACTTCAAAATGACGTGCTTAGACATGAGTCCAACAAACCTCACGAGGCATGTGCTGTTCTAGCAATGTGTGTCTAATACGAACCTTTAAAACCAGATTCAAATCTAATTTGACCATAATCTGAGGCCGATCGGTGGGTGCTCCTCATTGATTTATTGTAAACTCTGGTAAGTGTCAGTGTGAGAGGTAGCAGAGAGGAGTGTGATGATGATAACCTCAAATGAATTCTCCTCTCTCCACCCTCCTCCACAGTTTATTAGTTTAGGCCAGAGGCCACTTGTAGCCTTGCAGAGTGGACGGTAATTGTGTGCGTGCTCCTTAAGCACCGACCGCAGCAATAATAGACTGAATTATACAATAAATTCCCTCCAGATGTGCTCCCTCCACTCCCACCCACCCACTCCAATTTGACAGTTCGCACACCCACAATCTGTGCGAGGAGGCCTCTGTCCGCACACACACACACACACACACACACACACACACACACACACACAAGTACGTGCACTCACTCACCCATACACGGGTGTACAAATGTACATACACACACACGGTGGCTTAGTTGCAGTGTTTGCATTGTCAGATTGTTTCCATACTGGTGTTAGCTTGCTGCGTTTCCTCACTGCTGGTGTAATTACAGGTCGTATTAGCTGATAGTGTTTTGCTAACCTCCTAATAGATGTCCTCTTGCCTCGGAAACCTCACAGAGAGTCCATTCAATAACAAGCAGCCTCTCTAACACCCAACACGATTACAGGCTGATGTTTGGAAGTGTCCTACAAAAAGACGCGCAGCTAAATGATGTGGATTTTTCTATAAATTTTTGATTTGCATTATAAATGCTGGGAGAAAACGCAGTGAAAGAATAACAACACCCTGCATGGGAATCTGCCCGTCTATTTCTGTCATATGGAGGAGGCAGCAGAGGAGGAGGATAAGGACAAGAGGAAGAAAGGCGAGGAAAAGAGCGGTCAGACTAATTATTATGTACACTGCTGCTGAAATGTGAGGCCTTTTTCCGGGGGGTGTATTTCTTCCAAAAATGTTTTCATTCCAGATTTTTGTGTACTTCAGCCTACCGTCATAGAAACATATTTTCTTACGGCTAAATATTGCCCAGCGCTCAGCCGGCGTTGTGCTGATGCAGGCGGATGGTGAGAGAGTGGACCACCAGTTAGATTGGCTGGCTACACTTTCTCTGCAGACTCTGTTGGTGTGCTGCTGTCAGCCTGCACAGTGCCACCCAGTGTTCACACACGGGGCTTCATTCCAGTGAAAAGAGACGGATAAAATGTGACAAATATGCATTATTGTAGCAGTCAGTGGTGGAAGATGAATTCAGATAATTTACTTTGAGTAAAAGTAGCAATATTTCACCATAAATATACTCCAATGTGAGTAAAAATCTTGCATTCATAAAGTTTTTTCAGCAAAAATAAATGATCAAGAGTATTATTTATGTAGTCCTTGTGATTTATATTTTATTATTACTGGATTATTAGACCAGATGCATAAATAGTAAAAAGAATGCTGTTGTCAGCTGAGGAAATTTGAGTTGTTTTATATTCTCCCCAGTAATTTAATCTAGAGCATTTCATGTTCTATAAACTGATCATGTTTAGTATGTTTTTTTAATACTTTTTTATGAAGTAACAAGCGAATAAAGGGTTTAAATGCAGTGGAGTAAAAAGTGTTAAGTGTTGGGTTAAACACATGCTGATAATTTTGCCCTTAGAAAGAGAAATAAAGATATGAAAAGGAGAAACAGGGTCTGTTTCAAAGGGTTTAGGGGCAATTTACTGCTGTTGGGAAATGTTAGACTTATCAGATGATGATGAGGATGTTAATTTAATTAAATTCTAGTGAAGATAATTGACAGACTTTGAATATGTTTTTAGGGTATATGTCAGTACAAAATGCAGCTTTGTGTCTGAAAAGTTGTGTCTTTGTCTTTCGTGTTTATTTGTGCCTCAGTGAACTTTGCTTGATGAGGCACGAATTTGTTTTTTCAAATAAATATATTGTTTTAAAAAATACACATATCTCTCTGAAATGTTTTGGAGAAGAAGAATAAAGTAGAAGAAAATGGACCTACTCAAATAACAGAACAGGCATACCACACTTGTAGAAAAGCACAGTACTAAATTAAATATATAATGTTACTTTTAACAATACAGAAAATATCTTATATAGTTGTCATATTAAAAGTGTTTGCAGTATTTTTTCTGTTTTGCAAAGTAAAGAGTAGCAGGAGAGACTGGAAAAAGAGACAGATATGCAACAGAAGTTCCTGAATTGAAAATGACAAATAATTAGATATGAAATTATAACAAACAACTGAAGGCAGCAAAATAAAATTTATGATTTAAATTAACCAAAAGTGCCATCCTATCAGAAAAAAAGACAAAATTGGCCATCACTCCCACATTAATTTAGGAGTTTAAATCCCACAAAACAAAAAATAAATCCAAGTTTGTTTTCTAAAGCGATTTATGATATTACATTATGACTTTTTGAGCTGCCATATAACTGGAAGAAAAAGACTCTTCTCCAGTAGGATCAATGTGACACGAGACTAGACTTGGTCTTTTCCTGGTTTCAAAGGCTGTTTCACAGTAAAGTGATGTAATTTTCTGAATTTAGCTGTTCTTTTATTTGCCTTTAGCCACTCAAACATTATATCCACATCACTGATGATTATTTATCAAAAATAGTGCTGCGCAAATATTTTGTGAAAGCACAAATGGCCAAACCTACAATGTCAAGGTATTTAGAAAACTTGATGTTTAATTTTCTCCATATAATCTAGCCTTCTCTGTAATTGTTAAAAATACAAATTAGGCCTCAGTAGAAATATACACCTCAGCTTTCAAATTCTTGTTGTTGATGACAGTGATATTATCTATGAATGAAACACATAATTCAGTTCAGGGAAGGCTGCAATTAAAATTTGTATTTCCAGATAAAGAGATGGCATGTAACACATGTTTAAGACTCAAACATCCATCAACAGGGGAGTCATAGTGGATGAAAAAGTGGGACTGATTACCCTGGGCCCCAGTGGGAGGTGGGCCCTTAAAAAACCATTTAGCAGCAGCTTTAGGTAAAGGTGTGAATGCAGCCGAGGCAACAAGCTATAGTTTGTCTTTCTAACTAATTAGAAAGAAAAATTAGAAATCAAAATTAAATAAATTTGTTGAACAGAACTTTGTATGAAAAAATAAGTGGAAGCTCTCTGAGGCTACTCTAAACCCTTAAAGGCACAAAATGGTCTGACAACAGTAACCGACTCAGAAATATGACAGTCGAATCAAACTTGGCTGTACAATACAGATAATCGACAATTTGTCGTCGACACTAGATATCAAACAAAAGCCAGACACTGTGTCGTATTAAGTTGCTGTGAGCTGTAAATTCACCACCAACAGCTCCCTGCACCAAAGAGAACTGTGAAAATCAAGAGCGCTCACTCCACAGCAAAATCTGGGGACCAAAACATTCCCAGAAGTACAGTACACTAACAGCAAACTAACTAGCAAAAGAACAAAACAACAGCTGCTCAGCTTCAAGTAATCTCAGGTGACTGACGGCTCTTCAAATGATTTCAGAATGACTTCAGATGATTTGAACCTCCAACTTTCAAGCAGTAGCTCTACAAAATGGTTCAGCCCGCCTCTGCACTAGGATCGTCTTTAAATGCACTAAAGTGAGTGACTGCTGCTGGAGCACCAACATAAACTGTCATATACCTCCCCAAAGGAAGGGAAAGTGCGGTTCCAAAAAAATAGAGGGAAAGAAATGAGAAAGATAAAAACTGACTTATCAATTTCTTTTTTAAAAATGTGTAAGAGAGATGTGGATTAAGAGAGCATTGGCGGGGGCCTACAAAGACTATGCACAGGGCCTAGAATACTATGCTACGCCCCTGTCCATCACTATAAGGGGCCATGTCCACTTAAGAATTTTTTTTGTTTTTTGTTCAGCTGAAACCCATCATGCCCGACAGGAAACGCACCTCGTACTTTGGAGGCACAGCATTTTTTTGACTGAAGCTTTGGTTGCGTTCGGTTGACATGATACATGGGAGCAGCCACGTGTGAGGGATTTCTGGAAGGTTATAGTCCACGATTTCACAGAGAAGGTGAAGATGATTCGCTCAGCTTTTGAAGATTTGTGACACTTATTGTAGCGCCTGCTGCCATAGCATCATGTGACCTAGAAAAGCCAAAAAAGTGTTTACATTGCAGTTTTGCCACATACAGCTTTTTCGTATCACCTGAAATACCGACTCATGCTATCGTAAAAACCTTTTTTGCAATAAATAGAACTTTTTTGAAACTGAGACGTTTCCATGTTGCATGTTTTATATTTGCAATTTCAATTTGCACATTTCAGGGTTAATGGAAACCTGCCTAGTGACAAGCGGGTTCACCCAAATTTCAACATTTTTCAACTCTGGGTGCAGCAGCACTCAGCGAAAAAAACCAAAGCCTAGCGCCTTGTCACACTGCTGGCATTTGTATCGCGGCGTAAATACGCAGCACTTCATTTGCAAAGTACTAAAAAAAATATGCTGGCCTCAGAAAAAAAATCCTTTGGTGGACACAGCCCCTCAAGCTGCTACTACTCCTACCAGCAATAATAACTACAATAATAATACCTTAAACGTCAAAGACCAACATGACCATGTTTCACATATCTTAGCTGACAGTGTTCGCTCTGTTCCACTGTCACATGGTGATATTGTGTTTGCCAGGTGAGAGGCTGGCCGGACTAATCAGCAAAGGCAGAGTAATTTGCCCGCAGACATGTTCCAGAGCTCAACTCCCTGGTGCTTTGCTCAACCTGCTCTCCCAGGTGGCTTCAATGCTTCAATGCCCCTTTTACCTGCTCCAAACTACGCGGCCAGAAAAAAAGGAATAATTAAAAAAAAAACACGTCATAACAGGAAACAGGAACAGGAAAGAGACTTGGCGGACTCTGCAGAGGCCAGGTGCAGAGTTTGGCTAAACCCCCCCTCCCCCTTTGCCTGTGCAGGCAGCAGGGTGGCTGCTGGTAGCAGAGGCCTTTTCATCGCCAAGCTTCTTTATCAAACCCCTGGGTCTAGTTTGTTCTCCTGTTGCTGCTGCTTGGTGGGTTGCCGTTATAAATTAGACTGCAGGAGATGTGGGGAGCTCCCTGGCGGATCCCTGCCTGACGACTGCTCGCACACAAGGTCAAGTTGAAATATCAGCTACACCGTTCATTTTTTTAATTACAAAAAGCGAGCTCGTAAAAGCGGCCTCATGAGCCGGGGTGGTACGGTTTTCTCTTTTGGTGTTTTCCTCCACGTCTTGCCTCCCGTGCTGTTCGCTGTGTGTCTTTCCACAGTCGCTCAAGGATCTTTAATCACCATGTTGAGGGGGAAAGATGGTTTATGTAGCAGCTATTTCAATTTATTTGACCCATCAGAGGAGGCACGCTCACTAATGACTCCTTGTGAGATAGATCCGCTTCATCCTTTCCGAGCTCACGCTTGGAAATTTACTGCTCGAGTTCACTGTCTGAACAGCGGAGGGAACAAATTAATTTACAGTGGTGCTGACCAGTTTAGAACATGATGACGTTTGGGGGAAAGAATTACTTTTAGCGTGCCCCTAAAAGCCACACTGTAAAACAGTGTGAAAGACATGAAATCAGATACTAAAATTACTAATTCTAATATTGCCCTGACTTTTTTTTTCACAAATCCGAAGATGCATTCATTGGGAATATGAACTCTAAAACATATGCACAATTAATTATTTGCATCCGCAGTAAAAGAGTGTTGTTTTTGTTTATTTTTGTTTGAGTGGTTGTCGGCTGAGTTCGTCATCCGGAGCCCTTGTGGCCTCCTGGGTGGCCGTGGCTCATGCCAAAGATGCCCCTGCCGTGTTTAATCTTTGACATTTATTTGTTTGCTTTGTGAATGAATATGCAAGCTGGAAACATCTATTAGTTCTAGTGTATCCTCATTACAGGGGGCCGTTCATCCTGCTAGACTGTGGTTGGTCAGGCGGCCGCTCCTCCAGACCAACGTCCAGACGCCGCCTGGCAACCTTCAGCCATTCAGTTCTCACTCTCGGCGTCCAGATATTATCTGGCAACTGTCGGCGCAACGGGGCTCAGCTCGAAGCCACACTGGCATCACAGCAGCAAACGGAGCCTCGAATTAGTCCAGGTTTATATCAACATTTTAAAAACTTTCAATGAACCCCCTACACAGGGAGGGGGTTGTGATGCTTTTAAATATTGACTTTTTTATTTGCACATTTGTTGTTGTCTCTCATAACACTTCCAGCAGCCGCGTGCTTGTTTGTGTGCTTTATTCGGCGCTCCTCTGCAACATCCACCAGGCCTCTAAGAGCTGGCCTCACCTCATCTGGCAGCCATTACCTGCACACATGCTCCTGTCTGAAGGTTGATCTGCCGGGTTAAACAAATCCAGGCAGCGCGGCCCGCCAGGAATCAGCTCCATACATCAGCTGTGGAACAGCCAACATGACAGGGTTAGAGCTGGCTACCGTTAGCCGCGCGCTATCACTGATCTCCCAACGCCAAATATGCTCGAAAACGACAAACTCACTTTGGTTCAGGTGCTGGATGTCGCGATCAAATATACTGAGATATGTGGCGTCTGCTGAGAGGTTTGAAGGAGGGAAAAGGCTCCTGAGTCTCCCTCTGGAAAGATGTGACACGAATCATTTCTTATGTATGAAGTTCCAAACTAAACAGTAACAGGCATATAGTCTCGGTATTGAATGTGGAATTCGGTAATTATCTGCAGCAATATGCTTCATCCAGCATTTTGGTGTGAGGCGAGGCATAAATGCATAACTGTCTCTCAGCGGGGATGGCACGGAATTGACAATTCGACCAAGTTTTGTGGAGCCTGATTCAATTCCGTGCCCAATCAAAAGCGCTCGAGATTCCATTTATGTTTATTACATTTCCTGTTTCTCACTTCATCACGTCGGAATTGAAACTGACAGGGTAATTATCATTTCATCCTAAATTGATCCCAATCCATGTGGGCTGGCTCCAAACACAGAGACACGAGAGGGGGAAAAAGAGAGATGGAGGAGGAGGAGAGAAAAAAAAGCATTTTGGGAGCATTTGGCGATGGTTCAGTCATCTGTAAGACGTATCGCTTGAAGGGTGGGGAGAGATGGAGGGAGAGAAGCAGGGAGGGAGGAAAAGGAAGGGGAGACGTTTGGAGATTGCGTTGCGGGTGTTCCCTTGATGTCCCCCTGACAGGAACCAGATTGGGAGCCGCGCGGCGTCGGCGCTTTGGCTTTTTATTCGTCTGGCTCCGCCGGGTTTTTCCTGGCCTGAGCAGGCCCGGTTCTGAGACGCTGTGGCCCACTCGTGGAGCCAGCCTGTAGTTTAAGTGAGAATAACAAATGCTAGAAAAAATAATAGGCCTACAAAAAGAAAAAGAGAGGAGCTGCACAATCCTACTATTGTTCATAGTAGCTCGGCAGAAAGCGCAGGCGAGCCACGTCTTTGGGACATTTTACTGGCTGCAGTAAAGAGTGTGTGGTCCCTGTTTTGGAGAGGTCTGCCAGACTGACAGATACGCTCTACAGTAGTATTGGATGGTTCCGTATCATGTATTTTGAGTTGTGTAACTTGGCACGGCTCGGATGAGAGCTGTCATTCATCACGCTTTTGCCGGGCTGAACGTAGTGGTCCGAGTTGCTTATGATGGCATAGTGTGCAATATGTTGAATAAGTCATCGTAAAGGCGCTTGTGGATAGTGGCAGACGGCGAGATTTCACCTCCACCTCAAAGAACTCACACATTAAATGACAAAATCCTGCAATTTGACAGGCATGTTTTAACTTAAAGCACTCGTATATTAAGAGAAGAAATATTTATACATGTCAGAGAAATAAAGTTATTTACAGAGAATAAACTCTGAATCAAAGGTTGTATTGAATAATGTGTAGCTTAGCTGTAGGGGCTTTGCTACATGACACTGAGCATGTCTGTGCGGTTTTATTTCAGAGAACATGTAAGCCAAAAATTTGAGTCTATACAAGAGATGCACTAACTTATTGGCTGAACATCGGTATCGGCTAATATTCACCTGGTTGACTGCCATTAGCCCATCGGTAACAGCGCTGCAACAAAATGAGATTTCTAACAAACGACAGTCTTAAGAGAAAAAAAAGGTCATGGAGAACTACTTTAGAGACCCCCAAAAACCTCCGGATTTAGAGAGAGGACACAAAGTGATAAAAAGGGATATGCAGGCATTTAAAGATACAAAAATAATAACCAACAAACAAAAAAAAATAGTATATCACTGCAACCTTAATGGGCAAATGACATTCACCAATCACATTGGTCAATGTTTTTCTGTTGCATCATATCGATTCGGCACAGACTAAAACACAAAGCCAGACAATGACGACTTCGTTTTTTCCAGAAGACGATGGAAAACGTGTTCAGGACAAACAGAGATCTCCACTGGTAAACTCACTATCAACTTTCCAGGAGCAGACCCACAAGAACAGCACTGCTTTTAAGCCAATTTTGGTAGTTGCCAAACAGAAATAAAAACTGCTGCTATGGGCCCAGAAAGTCTTTTTCCCCATAGACTTGTATTGTGAAAGAGACGTCTGTAAATCAGTGGATATATATTTTAAGGAGCATCATAACCCCCACAAAATGACTCATTTTACTATCTTAACTTTCAGTCCATTCAGTCCAAAATCATTTTGAAATTCTAGAAAAGCTGCAACACTGAATAATTTTCAGTTTTCAATTCCTGTTAGCTGAGTGCTAAAACGGAAGTAGTCGACTTGGCTGGCAGAAGTTTCTAGTGCACCTTCTCTAAGAGTCCACTGATGCAAAGTAGTGCCAGTCATCCGGGTAATTTTACACACGGCACTTGAATGTTATTGGCTTCATGCACCACTGAGAAACTTTTATGGGAATGAACACGGTCCTGCCTCCAACGCTGTATCCAGTTCTCTTTATGCATCCATGATGAGAGGACGCACCATTGTTTCCCTAATAAGCCAGATTGTGAACAACAAATCCATTTTGACGTTCACAAGAGGAGAGCTTTTTAACATTAGCTGTAAGCAGCCGGAACTAACAGCTAACAGAGGTTTAACTGGGTTACATTATGATACAGCCAAGCTGTATTCAGTAAAAATGAGCGTTTGGCAGAGGTAAATTATAACTTTATGATGACATGTTCATGTCATATTGCAAAATTTGGTTAATGGTGACAAATATACCCTGTATTGATGTGGTGCTGCAATGACTGGAAAAATGAGCTCATCAAGTTGAAACAACAATTCTGAAAGTCATCAAAAATTGTAATACTCAAGTGGTCTTATATGCTAAAACAATGTGGACAAAATTACATGTTTGGTTGATGGTCATAACATTTTTATTAAAGGATGTGAGGGAAACTCTGGGATCATCCGAGGTGCATCAAACATTGGTGTGACTCAATTTGTGTTCAATGACTGTAAAACAATTTCAATTAATTTCAAGATGTTAGTGTTTTCCTGGCACAAAAGTGGGAGTAAATACCTAAAACAAACAAAAAAAAATGGTTTGAGCCCAGAATTTTACAAACAGTGCGTCCCTAGTCTGTCCCTAGACAAAGTGGAAAAAAATGTGAAGCGCTGTGTTGCATGTAAGATTACTCTCCCTTCTCCAGCCTTTTCGTGTTTAATATTATTCGGCGTTAATTCCCTGGACTTGTAGCACGCACACGCAGTCATGTCCCTGGCTTCTACTGTGTGGGGTACAGAAACACAGTTCGGTCTGTGCTTAATCAGTTCTGTTTTTAAGTGTTCTCTGCTCGGTTTTCCAGCTCAGCCCCGTGAAAGAAAAACGTCTGGTCGTGGGTGGCTTCGCTGGGTCACTGAGCCCACAGAGTGGAGCATTTCATAAGAAAGAGCCCACTTAATTCTGAACCATACGTCGCATTAGCTGATTTACATGTGGACAGCTATCATTTTGTGAGGAGTTTGACATTGATAAATGAGGTGTTTTACCTAATAGGTAATAAAAACAAATTACAGGTCTTAAGAGAAAGGATGTTCTTCATTTGGCTCTGTTTTCTGTCTCTTCGAGGGCAAGGGCCAGATTGTTTCCATATGATTGTAGCCTTCATTTGTTAAGACTACAGACAGAGATTAATAACGGCATTTTCTGATGACTGATCCATACTTCTCCTTGGAGTTATTTAGAGAAAAAATGGTAGGAACAACTGGACATTCGGAATAAATGACAGTTTTATCTGCACACTAAAAATTTTCCAAGTTACTAAAAGTACACAGTATTTTAATCTGCCAAGAAGCATTATTTCTCTCCCTGTGATTCTCTGTCTTTAAATAGCCTTTTACTCTGTTTGCACAATTAAATTTTATTAATTACAGGAAAGTAAAATCTACCACCGCTATAAAAACCTGAAATGAACACACTGCTGATATTTATATCCTCCCAGCAGTATGCTGAGACCAATAAACATTTCTCTGATTAGCAGGGCACAGATATGGTGAAAAAGGCCATGATGTTTTCACTATGAGACTGTTAATTATGGAGGGTTTAAATGCCTCAGTGCAGTGATTATGTGGCTGCTGCTCTTGTCCACGATCCGTCAAATACCCTGAATTCAAATAAGTGAAACCATAAACAATCTACTTATGGTCAGCAGGGATTCGTGGCGTATTCGCGGAGGGCGAAACGCTGACATACAATGTGGGATGACAAATGACAGTCCTGAGACGAGAACAAATCAGTGCTCTGACCAGAGAGTTTTTTTCCAAAGAGAAAATATTAGCCCAAACAGCACTTAGTAGGTGAGGGTGTGTTATTCTTAACCGGTTTGAATCACTACTGGACTCTGCGGGTCCCACAGAGCTCGTATATAAGCTCTCTCAAGTTTCTTCAGCTAGGCGTGAAAAGGCTTCCCTTCTGGTGTAATGCAAGCCTGAAAGAGGACAAGTCTGCCTCTATTCCCCGTCTCAGCAGAGTCAACCCGAAAGGATGAGGCGGACATAGTCAAACAGGCTATAATTTTCCACTGAGAGATCCCTGCATTGTGAGGTGTGATTCCTCGCCATGCGTCTGCAGGTGCCAATAAATTATCACGATGCACAGTGGGACATGTACTAAAATAAAATCAAAATAGATTAAAATCTGTTATTGAAAAACTCCACCCATGTACAGACGGGGGGCCAAAATGAATGCCTGAAAAGCTCCAAATGTGGGTAGATTTTGTGTTTGGCGACTAAATCTCAAAGGGCTGTCCGCTACAGTGGTGGGTCACATAATTAAAATATACATATGTATGTTGAGAGTTTTTACGGTGCTTTTGAGTCATTTGCTGTCATGCTGTCTGTCTGTGTCGAAGACAAGTTTGACATAGACTATATATATAAAGATGGACAACATGACAGTTCCCCTAAAGTGTAGCTTTTCAATCTCTTTCGCCCCCTGGTGTCTGAGTGCAGTATAGGTCATAAAGCCCACCCCTCCATGTTAGAGAAACGGACATAGGCTAAACTTAAAACTCAAAGTACAGGCCAAATAAATTTTTACAAAAGATGTTTTCTGTCACTGAAGCTGGTTCTCATCACCCTGACTTTTGTTCAAGTGTTTATTTTTTTATGATAAGTTAGGTTTTAATGAGTTATTAAATTTTACAAATAGGGGATTTTCCCACCATAATTGACAGCTGTGACAGCCAATCCATGTGCTCGCATTCAATAAAGCTGCTTGTGATTGTCAGACAGGTGTTTTGGTGGGAACTCTCTCACCACAGATACGGCTACTGCGCAGACAGTACAAAAACAAAACATTACTTTTGTTTTTAAACCAAACTGCCTTTTTGATGTGACGATATTGTAGGAATGACTATTTGTACTTTGAAAAAGTATCAACGCAATTCCATTTTTGATCAATAATCATTAGTAATATGACAACGTGTGTAAAGGCAAAAATTAAAACAAGAAGAGTGGCCTGATAAGTTGAGAAAAGTAGATCACATTACTGTAATGCAACCTTTAAAATCAGCAAAAAAACCCCCCATTTATTCCATATTACCATATAACAATATCCAGTGTCTATGACGATATACAGTCTCATATTGCGATACAATATGATAGATTTATATTGCCCAGCCCAAGTGCTCCCTAACATTACTTTGGACGATAGAAAATATGCTTGACCGGTCGACTTTTTTCATGTACTTGGTCGATGAGTGAAAAAGCCATTTTCAGACGCTGTGTAGTGGTATGACATGTAATGACTACATTATATGTTTGCAGGACTGTAAAATGGAAAATCCACATGTGCATGTTCAGTTCAAGAGGCCGGAGACATCGCTTTTTAACCTTGAAATTAGAGTTATGTTTTGTCACAGTCCGGCAATCATCATATAGAGAAACAAAGACGATACTTTCCCAGTGAATTGAATTTTGCCGTTCCGTCTTGCTTGTAAATGATGCAGGCGTACGTAATGACTGCGCAGTCAGACCGAGGTAATTTCAAGTGCCACATCCAATCAGCACTATCACCACAAAGCATCACAGCTTGGAGCGCAGTCACTCTCTCTGCAGGGCCCTCAGCTGAGGTGATCCTCAACCGCTGAAACACAGTAAAAGTTACCGATACGCAGCGAAGAGAAAGAGTGAGGAAAGAGAAGGGGGCAAGAGGGATTGGTGGGTGGAGGGGGTGAAAGAGTCTTGGATCCTGTGGTAAGTGCCAGAGGGACACATTTTGTTGGAACACGGGGTGTGCTGAGTGATGGGAGAACGGCTACAGCAGTGTTTAGAAACACCAGTCGGCCAGTCTATTGCCTAGGAGCCTGGGTGTCTGCGCTGAGCTCTCCCCCCCACCGCTCTAAGTAGGATGGTACATGCAGCCTCACTGCATACCGCTCTGCGCGCCGCTAAAATTAGCCCCCCTGGAACCAGATGGAATTCTAAACAGAATAAACTTTTCTTGACTTGATTATATTGAGCCTTTCCAAGCTCCGACATTAAAAAGAAAGAGAGAAGGCAAAGAACGAGGGGGAACCTTAGAAGCTAATTGCCGTGGGTCTGGCGTGCACATTGGGCATTGTGTTGAATCGAGACGCTGCAGTAATGCCGGAGCCTTTCCCCGGGCCGTGTCTCCCAAAGGGGGAACTGTCACATCTTCCATGCGTTTGCGGTGGGCTCGCAGCTCCACGCGGACTGCATGTGAAGCCGCTAATTAAAAGCAAGCGATCCGTAACTGTCTGGCTCACCAGGCCGTGCTCATCCATGTGGCCCCCATTGGCTCTTGGAGACCCCCGGCCCCTGACGAACACTGTTGGGCCTCTGCGTGGGAGTGATTTTGAGGAAAAAAAATACGATTCCCTTATAAAGCAACAATGGCAGCGTTAGTGTATTTCAATAGAAGGAAAGATGGATCAAAGTCAGGCTACAAAAACACTGTAACAGATGACTGAAATTAAAGACAATAAATTAGAGACACTAAATTTTCATCACATTATCATGGAAAAAAAGTGACATTATGAGTGAGAGTATTAGTCAATTTGAAATGTATTTCAGACCAGATTTTTTTTTTTTTTTTTAAAGGTGTAATCCTAAATATTCCAGGCCTGGCTGATTTAGTGACACCCGTGGTTAAGTGCGGTTTAATACAACAGCAAACACTTGTTGAGCAGCTACTTTGTCAGAAATACAAAAGAAGAGCAGCTGCTGTGCCTGTTTACAGTGCAGCAAAACAAACACAATCACATTGTTTTAATAAAAATGTCTGTCAATAATAATAACAACTTGGATTTGATTTTACGCTGCACACAGTGGAATACAACAGAAGGGAACAGCAAAGTTTCTTGCTGAGGAGCTTAAGCTGTCGCCCGCAACTCTAAGGCAGGGCCTGAATACTATTTTCTGGGTTCTGCAGCTTTGGCATTTATCAACAGCGAATAATCGGAGCTTCAGTTGGCGTGCACAGAGAGGGGGGGGGATTAATTTAATAAAGGCCACTAAAGTTGCAGTTAAATTTCAGTGATTTCTGACTGATCCCATGTGAATTGTTGCAATCAAGGCACTCAGTAGGTGTTGGGTTCAATGACCTTTCTATGCACTTTTTGTGACATTACACAGCTTGTGACAATTATTATTATAATGGACAAATTATTAAAGAGCGACAATCTAATCATAATAGCCTGACAAAGCCCTGTGAAACAGAAGCAGATCATACTAACTCCTACAAAGATTTAACACATATTTATTTATTCTCACAAACATGGAAATGACATTTGTCCTCCAAAACACCAAAATGCCTACCCAATTATCGAATATTCGAATGGCCTAATATTCAGGTCCAGCCTTTCTCTCAGGCTACATCCACGCTGATATATTCTCATTTTGAAACACATCATTGATATCGCATTTACCTTTGTTTCCACATTACTGCAGCATTTTGTCCTTCTGTGTTTTCATCCCTCTTGAGTTACTACTCCTCTTTTATTGCGATGGCTTCCTCAGTTAATGGATAAAGTGCATCAGATTTGCTTTGCAACGACTCCCAATTTGTTTTCTGCTACCTTTACTGCCTTTTGCCCCGGCAACACTTCCGACCTCTACCTGTAAATGACCACTACCTCATCAATATCTGTATGCATTAACTTTGCTGCTGACAATTGCTATCAATATGCTACAATAAAAGCCTGGAATTAACAAATGAAAAGATTCTGTCCACAAAAAATGCTAACATGCTTTAAATATAAAAATGAAACAAGAAATGCTGACTTGAAAATATTTTTTTTTTATGTTTGTGAGATATATTACAGATATTAATATTGAAAATGTAGTAAAAGGTGTATTGTTGCTGGTATGATGTCAATATGATTATAAACAGATAATTTTCACTGTCTATTTTCACACACCATGCGGAAAAACAAGGCAAGACTCTAAATCTCTAGGTGAGCTGCAGCCAAGCCATGCCTGAGCTGAGCCGCTCTTGTGGGCAGTGTGGTTGATGTAAGCCGTACACCTGGGTGCCATAAAAACCCCGAGACGTTCCACAACGCATGTAACTGTCAATAACACGAGTATAAAGGTCCAAGCCAAAAAATCTTGTCTGCCTTTGTACCATCTCTGTAGTATTTTTTGTATTTAGGCAACCAACTGCAGAGTAGACAAACTGCTGCCTGCTGAAATCAGCACACCTAAAAGATTATTTCTTAAACGGTGCCTAAATGCTCGTGTATACATGGATATTTTCATTTTAAAACACTGTATTGAGTGAAAACACATTAGTGTGAATGTGGCCTTGATATAACAGCTCACTGTGGCTGCTTGTTCTATTAATTCTACAAAAAAAACTGAAATTATCTGACAAACATAAGTGAAGACAATTACCACTGTCCTATTTTATAGATGTGTTTTAGAAAACACTAACAAACATAACTAACCTCACTGACTTTACATTTCTTGTTCCTGCTTCATAAAACAACCTCAGGAATTGTGGACTCTGCCACTAACAATCAAAACTACTATTTAAAATGGGAATTACAGAATGTAAATACATTGAATGGCCATTGCTTAAAACATATAAAGGGTTTGATTTCATGGAAATCATACTGACTATAACTGAATGTGTCTTTCGATACTCCAACTGAAAGTGCTGTTTACATATATATAGTTTTTGCACAATTCCTTTTCAGTTTTGTTGCAGATACTGTAAGCTGTGAACTCCTGGGATCTTAAAAAAGAAATTGTGAGGCAGACAATAGCAGTAAAGTAAGCGATGTGTAAACAGAGGAAGCTCGAGAGCACTTAGAATACAATACAAATTCCTTTAATGAAACAGCCCATGGTTGGTAGACAAGACGGAATGGGACTTTGACTCGCTCCAAACAGCGACTTTGATTACCGAGATTTGTTTGTTTCCACAAAATGACAGCTAAAACCCCAAGTCCTTCTCTAAACCAAAGTCTCACTACACTGCAAACTCGGCCCAGTGGTTGGCCACCTACAGAACAGCAGAAAAAAAAACAAAGACGAGGGAAAAACCCCTTTGTATCAAAGGCTATCTTCTGGTGACTCCCTGGCTCGTGTTTATCGAACGCTGATTTTAATGCTCCATTTTTATCATGGCGATTAGCGTTGTTTAGTAATCAGTCAAACCGAGACTTCCCCTTGTCCGCGTGAGTGTAAACACTTGTCTTCTCAAAACGGCTTCATTTGGATAAGGAAAGGACAGAAACGTCTCTGTGAATGTGATGGTATATTTTTCTCTATTGTTTGAAAAAGCAGAAGCACATGATGCAACACTGGTGTTTACGGGAGAAAAAGCAGTAATTGCAGTATCAGTCATATGTGAGCCATGACACATATGACCACCATGAATCGGCCTTTTCTCTCTCTGAAATCCGTCTCATCCCATCGCAGTTTTTCCACCTCTCTCTGGCTTAGCTCTCCGCCACAAATTTTATATGATCTCCCTTTTTTCAATAACCTCAGTTTGCTTTGATTACTTTAATCACCTTTGAATCTAACCAATTTTCAGAGTTTTGCGGTAGCGCTGCTCGGGCCTGCTTGGTGGCGTGTGTGCGATTGAGGTGAGACTGCACTGCTGCAGTAGCTCACTTGAGCCGAAGAGTTTCCTCGACAGTAGGAAGGAAAACCTTTGGGAGAGAGAGAGAGGAGGGGGCGGTGGATGGAGGTAATGTGAAAGGGAGCGACCCAGACGGTGACTTGGCTGGGGTCAGGTGTAAACATATGCACAGCTGGCAAGCAGATGTGCTCAGACGAGAGCCAGTGACCATGTCTTTGGTTCCTTCCTCTCCGCTCACCTGATGTTCAGCTAATTCAGCAAGAAAAAAAAAAAAATCATGCACATGTAAAATTGTGTGCAGACTGAAAATACACACAAGGGGTCTTGCGATGCAGACAGTAAGAAAAAATCAGAAGGGGGGCGCGCAGAGAAATCAAAATCTCTGGTTACTCCACAAGTGGCCTCTGCTCCTCTGTTACTTAGCTAGTCAAGCGAGTGTGTGGTCGATGAGAGAGAAAGTATAACATTTCCCATTTTCTACTTTACTGGAGTGGTCTGGGAGACTCATCGGATGGGATTTTAAAAAGATCTTTCAGTGCACTGACATCCACCAACACGCCATGATTACATTCCTTTCACCCATTGCTTTCTTTTTTTTCCCCCTGACTTTATTCAGCGTGTGCCAGGCCGAAAGAGAACGGACAATTTTGTGCATTTTTGTGGATTTTCTGAGACCCCTAATCAAACGTTCAAACAAATGATCTCATGATGTAATGGACTGGAGAGATGCAAGCAACAACAAAACAAAACTCTCCTCCGCTGCGAGAGCAATAACCAAAAGTTTACACCCCGGCAAACAGTTTAAATATTTACCAACCTTAGTAAAACAGTCGGGGATTATCCTGTATTGTTATAACACTGAGAAAAGACTCTCATACTTTCCATATTTTCTGCTGATTCCATGAAGCTGAAAACAAGGAGAGGGATCAGATTAAAATCTCTTTGTACATAAACTACCCATTGACTCACTGTCTTCCTGTCGGAAGGAGCAATTAGCTCTCCGAGACAAAGATCGCAGACATGTTAAATGGCTGAAAATAAATAAATGTGGGTATTGCCGTTAGACTTTAGGCCCTGTTTCAATTAGAGCAGAGGCCGTGGTCTGTGTCTCTCACTGAGCTGCTGGCTCCTTCCAGCTCTGCTTCTATGGGGACTTTTTAATTGCTATGTTTTAGCTGAGAGGGAAACAGAGAGGGGAAATGTACTGTATTCATCTTGGCCTCCCACTATGCTTCACTCATGAAGGCCTGCGGTGATTTGTCTCTTTAACGTGGAACGCCGTACAGTCAAGTACAGTGCGGCTCAGACAATGCATTCATTCTTCCCATCATGAATGGAGATTTTTCTTCCACAGTTTTTTTTTTTTTTTTGCTCTGCAGCGGATTGATTTATGTGACATAATTTATTATGACCGGCTACCCGAGCTGCTTCAATTTCAGGAGGTAAAATGATCTGGAGATTTGCTAAAATCACAACACCTTCAATATAAAAGCTTTTGACAAAGTCTGCACTTGATATTCATCATTAGATTAGCGGTTGGCATCTGTTAAGCCTTATATAACTGATAAAAGTAGTCTGTGGCTCTTATTTTAAGGATTGCATTCCTTTTCAAACATTCCACACAATCTGCTGAAGTTGGTTATACTGTCGATGGAGCGTAAGATTTCAAACTCCTCCGTCTCTTTTTGCTTTTTCCATATCCAGCCGGTGGCAGCCATGTCAACTATCAAAAAGCAGAGTCTGCTTACAGAGATGACTGATGAGCGACGGTAGCCAGATCTGTGTGTGTGTGTGTGTGTGTGTGTGTGTGTGTGTGTGTGTGTGTGTGTGTGTGCTCTTTCCTAGCATCCAGACATGTGGGTCATAAGAGAGAGACCAGATACACACCTCCTGATGTCTCTGCTGTCAGATCAACACTTTTTGTCAGCACATCTCTCTCTGTGCTGCTCTCACACTCTCTATTCATTGTCCTCAGGCATCCCATCAATCACTCTTCTTCTCAGCTCCGCGACCCCAAATCTGTGTTTGCACCGCGCCGGGACGAGAATGTTTAAAGGTCCCTTTGTCCCTTTGAGAGCGGGATGAATTTCCTCTCAGATGCGATAATATGATGACGGTTACGCTATTTTCGGGGACGCCGCAGTCTCTTATTTGTGTCTCTCAACACTCATAATAAGCAGCGTGTGCCTTCTGTGGCGACGCTGATACCTTTCACCCTTCCCTCTCTCTCTGTGCGTTGCGTGATTACACGCAGACACATGGTTTGAGTTTGAACCCCTGCTGCCGCCGCGCGCTAATATCAGACATGCTTTGAATTTATCTCACATCTTAATGGACGACAGGGTAGACAGGCAGTTTGCAAACTGCAGAACCATTCCTCTCGCCCTCTGTTTATGACCATATTTATTTGACTGGATTCAAGGAATGAAGCAAATTGGCCCCCGCGAGAAAGAGACAGAGAAAGTGAGAGGGGTGAGAGCTCCACGATGAATGGCCGCGCGTTTAACTGTTAAGTCTGCGGTCGGGAGAGCTGTCAAATGCTTGTCTGTCTGATAATAAACCTCATTACAGAGTGATCTGAACAATCAAACCATCCCATTTCCTCTTGGACAACTTGGGCCTCTCCCTCAGGTACTGCAGTGTCTTCCTGCCTCTGATAATATTCGAGCAAAGCAGGAATGTCAACAGTTAACTGTTAACCGCCGAGAATATTTTAACCAGTCACATTTGTTTCTACAGGGTAATTTGCTTCTCTTCTGTTTTCTGCACCAGTCGGGTCTGGAAGGAGCTAGCTAGCAAGCAGCACTGTCCCTAACCAACATTTGTAGGTGGGGCCCATGTGGGTAGTAAACAGGCTGAAGAATGGGCCCTATATGGGAATGACCACTGGTTCCATCATGGCCGAATGCGAATTGTCCACATAGCTCAGCTATAAGATTCCCATTTTGGGCCCATTCCTAGGTAACCCTATCATAATCCATGTGGGGCCCACTTGAGTAAACCCACCCATGTGGGGCAATCAGCAGGGGGCCATTACGACGCCCATCAACAACCACATTTAAAGCCCATTTTTCAGCCCATTTACTACCCACAGGCACCCCACATTCAAATGTTGGCTGGTTTCTTTGGTGGTTACCGTTAGTAACGCCATCCAGTCCTAACAGTGTTGCTGTGGTAACATTGTGCTCAACCTTCAGTCACCGCCCAGGAGGCCCAGTGAGTAAGCGACTTACTTTAGAACTGTAAAACCCCTTTAGCATTGTTGGCTTTGCTATTAATGTTAGCTCTGTTAGCGGTGTGAGCACAGCTTGTGGTGCTAACACAGTTAACAATGCTAAAAGGCTTTTGCGGTAAAAATGATGTCCCTGAAGTTACCAATAAAGTCAGTTCCCACTAAAGTTAACTAAAATAAACCTACCTAACGATTAAGTTACCACAGTTAGTGGTGTTAATACAGCTAGTGCTGCTAACATACAGCAGTTAACAATGTTAAAGGTTTTTGGGGTCAAAATGAAGCCATTTACTCACTGGGGTGACCACGAAAACCACAAACGTATGTTTTTCTATACTGTCATAAATACAGGTGCTCCTCTTTCTATTAAACTCATTGTATCGAGTGCACAGCATGTACCACCAGAGCTCAGACTCTGGTCTCTACGGGTGGAACAGGAAGCTAAACTGAAAGACATAATGACACCTAGTGATGGAGGGAGAAGTTACAGGACTGTAAATAGCTGGCAGCAAGGACAGCGAGAAACCCTGGGAAATAACTAAAATAATAATAATAATAATAATAAATATGTTTTTTCACATCTAACTCTGTGAATTAAGGATTGATTTTGACCAAACTGGAGCTGGCGATGGTTGGAACAGTGGACTTACTAACTAGATTACTACCAAGAGTAATCAAGACCAAAAAGAGTTTCATTTGTTCCTGTCACTTTTGAATTAAATGTTTAATTATGAGCAAGTCAATTAGCCACATCAATCTTCCGTGAACAAGAGAAAGTGGATTTCAAAAGGTGTACAGTTGTTTTTCTCTGTTTAATAAGGAAAATATACCCCAGTGAAATTTCAGATAGGTATGAAAGTCTCAAATTTAACATACTGTCAAGCCTAGTTTCTACATGTTAACGAAGCTGACCAGCTATCTGTCAGCAACGCCAACAGAAAAAAAAAGTCAAAACATTTACATCACAAAACATTAAAATTTCAACACCTTTAAATGAAATGCAGTCTGAAAATGTATTAAGTCAATGTAGCGCCAGACTAAAGCAAAGGCCGCTAGTATTTCATGTCTTTTAAGTAACTGGTTAATCACCAGTTAATGAGTGTTGACCTTTTAAAAGCAAAATACTGAAACTGACATCCCTGGATCAAAGCGCTTTTTCTCAAGCGTCCAGGTTAATAAATAGGTGTAATGATTTTCATCGGCCCCAGGCTTCTAGTAAAGAACATCCTCACACATCCTCTTGACCCCAAAGGCCACGGGAACACATTCAGATACTTGCGGTCATTTGTATTTTTATGTCAGGCCGCTGCAGTAGTTGCAGTATCACATTTCACTACAGTGGCCCACTCACTTACTGAAAGATAAACTCCTTTTTGTTGACCTAAAGTGCTTTGCTTACGCTTCATCAGTCGGTCGCTCGGTCAAGCAGCAGTTTTGGGCGGGGAGGCGAAGGCGAGCGGCTCAGCACAAGTGGCAGCAGGAACAAAGACTGGCTTATGGCGTGTGGCCATCAGACAGGCTACATCAACACTGTTCGTCAGGACCCAAGAATAGTGCGGAGGGCTGAGTCAGCCTCGCAGCAGCTACCCACAGCGAGGGGAAGAGAGGGAGAAATGTGTGCGAGATGGCCAGATGCAAAGGGAACGGAGAGGAAAGAGGGGGAGAGAGAAAACAACCCAAGATTCTTGTTAAAACGAGATTGTTAAGGATTCCTGCTGTGGGATTTACTTTTTTTTTTTGACGTTCACCGTTTGACTCCATGACTCCACTCTTGACCCCGGAGCACACAAACACAAATGGGGAGCTTGGCCTCCATAACGGCCCTGTTTACTGGAAATGCTGCTCACCAGGGACAATAAAGACTTATGATGCATACTCGGCTCCTGCCGACCTTTTGCTGTTGTGGCTTAATCTAACTTCCATACCCGCACATGTATACTGTACACACGAACAGAAAGAGAAGGAGGTGGTAAACAACATACACATGTCCCTTATAACTGGATAGAAAAAGTGACTCATTTGAAAACAAACCATGGATAAAGATGCCAAATTTTTCTGTCCTTAACGAGGGAAAGAATGAAAATTTGTCTTTGAGGGTTCAATAAAAACCCACATTAAACATTCAGGGGGATAGTATTAGGTGTGTGCATATGGAAAGAGGTACACCTATTAAAATAAAACCATGCAAACACATAATTTATGGAGCTACTGTTTATAGCAACAGGACCCGGCATTGTCATCGACCTAACACTTGGGGTGTTGTGCGGTGGAGGGACGAACTGTTTATTTTGTTTATCGCTTCCCTCTATCGACTGCATGCGGAGTGTGTGCACGCGTGTGTGTGCACGTGCATTTTCATTTGGAAGCGATCTCCTGTGTTTTTCCTGTTGCAGAGCACAGAAGCGTGTGGTGTGGAAGCTCAAAGCGCTCGCCCACATCAAGAGAAACCATCCGGCCTTACAGCCACAAGCCCTCCCTCCCCTCCCCCCCCTCTCAGGCGTAATAACAGAGCCATCAAATAGCCATATTTATAATCTCCGAATGGGCCAATTTTAAAGTGGTCAACTCCAGAGGTATAGGAATTGTTGAGAGCAATTTGCGGTTTTCATTCTTAAAGAGGCACCATCCCAGTGGCAAATGAAATAAAGTCAGTATCTTTTTTTTTTCCCCCCCATTTGTCAATATGGAAGCTGGCTTCAATTACATCTCTGGCTTCATTCTGATATCACTTCAAAATGATTTATTTAAATTGGGTTGGGCAAAAATCGCTTTATTATAATTCTGCTCCGTGTTTATGTAACACACAAATTATAGCATATATCATTTCCCAAAATGCAATGATGAGATTGCGCCAGCTAGATACAGCATGCTGTGCACAATATTAATCAACAAATTAACTCCCGGCTCATCTAATACTTCAGCCTAGTCAGTGGCTCTACGCATTCAAACGATATGTTTTCGGACTGAAGTAATTTTTTCATACTACTGCAAACCTAACTTTTTGTTAGGAACATTAGGAATGATTGTTAGTTCTTAAAGTGCTGTTTTGAGGGACATTTTGGCTCTGACTTCCTCCTTGCCAAAGGAGATTTGGCTCACAGAATCAGTGAAACCATTTAAAATCACTTCTGAAAACACATCTTTATAGACTTGTTTTTGTGTAATGTTGATGTCTTGATACTCATTTTCATTATTTTGCAATTGCTTTCATTCTTTTTACTGTATATACTTTTATGGTATGTTTTTTTTAACATTTATCATCTCTTTTAGTCATTTTAATGTTTCCTCTTAATCTGTCTACTTCTTTACATACTTTAGTGTGGTATCTCTTGTTAAGCATTACCCTAATTGTCGTCTTGCCTGAGTTTAGCGTTATGCTCCAGCTAATTAGGAATAAAGGGAAGCAACATAAAAAACAGTTGTTTAAGGTAAATCAGAGTTATTTACTTAACCAGATCTTGTGGTGTGGACACACGAAAAGGGGGGATTCTTATGACAATGTTCTTAGATCTATGAAAAAGTTTATTCTGTCCAAAAAGATCTTATGTAATGTGACATACGCCAATAACATGGTTTAAAAAACTCAATTTGACTTTGGGTTTTACATGGGACACAAACAGTGGTCTTCTGGGTGAAAGTCCAGTATGTGTTTGACCAATCCACCATCTCTCCCTGCCACTGTACTCAGACTTTCTCACCGTTTCTACGGTATTATTTCTGCAGACAGGACTATATTTGAGTTAGTTAAGTGTTTGGTGTTTCATAAAGATGCCGTATAGTGCCTTGTGTGTCTATAACATAAACTGAGGGCTACTGAACTGGCTGCCGTATTTGCCACACCGGAAATAAGGACAGGTTGTATTAATATAAGTGCAGTTAGTGTATGTCTCCAGTATTTACTGTTTGCAGTATTTATTATTAATCTAAAGGGTTTTACTAATCAGTTCATTATAAAAACATATTCACACACCATGAAATGCACTATGTTTATCGGCGCTACATCACCAGTTTTCAGAGGTGGAAAAGAGAAGTTAAATGCACGCAAAAAAGCATCTGGTTTAGCAACACATTGTGAGCAGAACCAGCAGCAGATCAGCATACATGAATACATTTCATCTGGTCATTACTGTGCAGTTATGGAGCCAAGCGCTCCTGCCAGTTTCCAGCCTCCTGTCACTTGCCGGTATCTGACACTGATGAAAAATGCAGCGTGTTTCGATCACCACAACATTAGCATTCTGTTTTCTCTATATGTTGAGATCAGATGACTCCTAAGTGTTGATCCAGTATGATAAATGTAGTGCTGTATAACACGTAAATCACTGATTCAATGTTTTTGTAGTCTGCATTAACCTTTAGAACTTTTGATAGTCGATGTGTGACAAAGGTCAGTCATTTAAGACTTCTTAAAGTGATTTGCCTAATAAGAAATAAAGATTATTTTTATCATAGTCAAAAGTTATAAGTGTAGCTGTATATAGTTTGGGGCAGGCCTGGATTAACCAGCTTGAATGAAAAATGAGTTGTGGAGCTCCAATTCAGCTCCCAAAGACAGTGCGTGATCGGTGGTGATGATGCAAAAACGTATTCAGGGATTTTAACAGTTTAATGAATATCAAATATGTGCTAACTAGATTTTACAAAGGGTGAGAGTCAAGATCAGGTTAAAATGTGTGGGCCATTGTGATGCCCTTACCAATTCAGTTTATACAGCACGTCGTCTGTGAATTTTAGCAAACTAATCACAAGAAGTCAAATTGCCACGGACTAATTATCTCACAGTGAACATGAGGCCTTTGATAACCCTGAGATCTGGAGTCCTGGGACAGTTTTCCTCTTTGCCTGGTTGATAGTAAACGTCAGTAATGAAAATATAAGCTCTTTAATAATCAACAAGTTCAATGTGCAGAGCTCTCTTTACAATTTAAGTCACAGTATACTGCATTTCTTTCACTTAAAATACTCCTTATTAAGAAGTTCCAATGACAGCTTTTTCAGCTCAGTTTGTTTAAATAAATGACAAGTTTGGCTTTAAGGGGACCTGTAATGCTTTCCCTTATTTTCTGTCATATATTAGTTTGGGGAAAAACTGATTCAGCATTCAGAATCACAATTTAATGATTCTTTTAATTGATTTTTAATGCCCAGATCAGTCTAATTCAAATGAGGAGATGGAAAGAATTTGCCACTTGTATGTTGGCTATCTAAAACTAATGTGACGTCATACGAAAAACAAAGACAAGCAAGAAAGCTGTCAATGGCAGCGATGGACCTTCAGCTGCTCTAAGAGCAACTCAAATTCAGCCAACAGGGTGTAAACTCCCTGCAGGAGCAGCAAACCTTCAATGATATTTACTAATTCCATGACTTTTCCAAGTCTGGATAAAGAGATTGTGAAATCTAATGACTTTTCCAGGTTTTCCATGACTGCGGGAAACCTGCTTTATGAGCCACCTGGAGGCCACACAAATGTACGGTGCACCAAACACTGCCTGATATGAGAAACCCAAACAACTTTCAAAAAAACGGTTGCTGAAATATTTTCCATTGTTTTGACCTAAAGACCATCTTTGCTTAAACCCATCTTATGCAAATATACATATACATGAATATTGTTTTGGAAAATAACAAAGTATTTTAGAAACACAGACATCTGCAGATTTCAAACTGCACTAAAATCCACATCTAAAAACTCCACGAGAAAGCAGCAGTTGCTTTTGACCTAATGGCAAATTATTCAATGATTTTCCCCTTGACTTGAAAATGACGGAACTACTGAATATTGTTACCATCTAACTCGCATTGTTTACTGATGCTGTATCCAGACAGACCCCTGTGCATTTTGACTGCGTGATATGCAATGCCAGACCCATAGCTATTAACTCCAGCCTCCTTTCATCTTTCTATCCTTTCTTTTTGCTCTCTGCCCCTGAAGGGTTGTGCTCACGCATGCCACCCTCATAATCAGCCATTCTGATATTCAAATGAGTACAGAAAAACATCATTCGCACATGTGCAGTCGACGACCAGAATACATCAAGGGACAGCTGGCATGAAAATGGCCTCTCATTTTTTTTTGTAAAAGTGGAGATTAAAATGGATAGAAGTGAGGCATAAGGAAGAAATATTGGGAAAAAGAGGCCAAGCGCGGGGAGCTGTGGAGCTGTTAAAACACGGCCAAATTACACCGCTGTCTGAGCAGGAAGGAAACCGGGCTTTATACACTCCTCAATAACTTCCTGTTAAACATCCGCAAATCACAAACTCACAAAAGGATTAAAAAAAGAGTATAGCAGAGACCTAGTGTCATCTAAACACTGGTTGTGTATTTATGTGACTCCACTTGTAGGAAGCTGACCACCACCAGGTTCCTCTCAGTGTGTGTGTGCATGTGTGTGTGTGCGTGTGTGTGTGCGCGCTGGATGGGATGTGTGTATCACATAGAGGAGGATGTTATCAACATGGCAGTGATGAGAGATGAATGGCGTCCCACGGGGCCGCCTTAAGCCCCTGCACATGTGCACTGCACTACCACCCACTAAAAATATGACTCCTGGATACTTTTCCGACTTCTGGCTCTGTCCATAAATCAGCGGCCGGACAGCGGGGCTCGGACTTGGCAGAGTATCAGACGGGCCTCCAGTGACTTGGCCTGTCCATCATCCTGCCGCTGCTGCCTCGAGCTGCTTAATTAATGTGGCAATTGAATGCTGCATATCATAATGAACACACAGCCCCCTCTATCTGAGCCTTCCTGGGCTTGTTATTCTTGGTCCCCGTTAAGGATACGTCCCTGTGTATGTTCGGATATTTATAGGTAATGGATCTATTAAAATGCATGAGAACGGATTAAAAAACAAATAAATGCAAAGGTGCTCAAACGAGCGTGGAATGTTTGGAAAAGGGATTTTCGGTTTGATGTGTTTTCACAGCGTAGCTGTCGAATTTATCACTTTCACTTTTGTTGGTGTTACTCCGTCGCCTCATTTCATCATTAAGAACTCACAGGCTGTTTCTGCCGTGGAGATTTTTCATTTTCATGAGGATTCTTGCTTGCTGGAGTGTAAAATATGCTCAGGAAGCTCACTTAAAAGATCTAAGTAACCTGTCCAACGGCCCTTTTCAAAGAGCGGGAATAAAAGGTCGACTTGAAGCAACCAAGTGACGACAGACAGTATGGCTGTGCGATATGATTAAATATATCGTCTGACGCTAAAAAAAAGTCTATCGTTTCATGATATGCTATATTGTTTATTTGGTTTACGTCATCTTTTATCACTTTGCATCACTACCACGTGGCCGAGGGGGCATCTACACAATGCATGGCACCAAAAAAACAAACAAACAAACAAACATAGATGAGCTGGAAAATGCGGACACCGACTGGCCTACTCAAAACAAGGAGAAGCTCGTACTCAAAAGAGGCGCTGCATCTGTTGTTTGGACGTGGTTTGGGTATGAGAGTCAGACACAGAACTGGAGGTGGGCAATAAATCGAATATACATGATGCAACACGCCTTGTTTCACGTGTGATGTATAAAATGACTTTATCACGAACATCAACTATAAATTGTCTTGTTTTTTTAACCACTGGCACGAGACTCACTTCAGCGTTTAATTTTTCCCTCTCTCTCCTGCAGCTCTCTGCCTCCTGCAGACACACCCACACAAAGCAGGGCTTTTGCAGAGCTCCAATACTGACTTTTTAGTTGCATTTTGGGACTATGGAGCAGCAGTATGACATGTGAATACTATTAATATATGAAGTGGAGAGCTGTTAGTTTGTTTCCAGTTCGCAGTGGATGAATCCTCATACCGTGATCTCCAAATCACAGCGCTACACTACATGGAGCTCTTTTTCCACCACTGACCATGCAGGATGTCTAGCCTTCATGGAGGGTTGTAACTCCTGCAGCTCATTGCTCAGCTTCAGGCGGCGGTGTTTCTCTTAGCAATGGGGGGAACTGTATCAATGTGACAGGCGCAGGTAGAGGTTAATGCCTCTCCATTTGTAACTCTTTGCTGAGCGTAATGCCACCTCCCTTGGTTATAAAGACTTCATAAATCACGTGCGCAGATCCTCCGCGATTTTAAAACTAGAGACAGGCTGATTTACGGCTACAAGTTCCAGCAGACTTCTCATCCTTTATCCTCCTTTTAGCCCCCCCTCCTCCTCTCTGTGCTGAAGCAACTATTCCCTCTACTCTCTTTTTCACTCTGTCCTCTCCAGGTGTCTGGACTCTGACTTAGCACCACAGCTAGCCAACCAACACACGCACACACAGGAAAAGGATCCACTTCCAGGGAGGGCTAATAGGATGTGACATCATTTATGGCTGACTGGGGGTAATGTGTGACATGTCAACTCTCCACGGTGGGATGTTTTTCACTGAAATTTTTCAAACCTGCCACGGAGCAGAGTTTAAAATAAAGCTGAATTACACAGCAGTGCAGGTTCAAATAGCAGCACAATTTAAGGCCGGAGCGTGTGCGCCCTGTTTATCTCTGCAGGGCGTGCTCAAAAAAGGCGTAAAAGTTGGGCTGTAATTCTCAGGTCTACATGCACCGATGCACCTACATTGGTACAGCTGCAAAGTCTCTTATGCCACACGTCCACGTCCTTGTGCGATAATACATTTATAACTGAAAACGTAGCGGCATAAACAGAGAAAAGACGAGACAGAGAGGCACGACAGCAGCACTGTAAAAGTCCAGCCTCCCTCGACTGCTGTAGCACAGTGAAGTTAGTATTAAGTTGGATATTCAACAGACTTTCACCCTGGAATAGGGAGGTCAATGGTTAACCATAAACTGTTAAACCACCAAAAACATTTTTGACCAGTTACACATGTCGGTCTATGGGTTAATTCTGCTACCCCTCAGTTTACTGTACTGCACCTGACCCAACCACTATTACTACTACTACAACCACCACTGCTACTACTACTACAACTACTATTACTACTTCTACCACCAGTACCACCACTACTTCTACTACAACCACAACAACTATTACTATTACTACTACCACAACTACTAATACTACTACAACAACTACTGTTACTACTATTACAACAACTACTACTACTACTACTTTTTGGTGCAAGTACAATAAAATTGGTGCATGTACATTTAAAAGCAACATGCAGCAGTACATGTAGAGTCACTGACGGTGGCAGATCTCTATCCTTCGTTGCAAATCATGTGTTTTGATCAGGTCGACCCCGGCCTGGGCTGAGGAAGTGGTCTTGTATATACATTTGGACTTCTTTCCTGTGAGTTATGACCCAGGGCTTTTGATGGCGAGTTCTCTGCGTGCACATGATGCTCTTTCCAGATCAGTAGAAATAAATCAACATGCTGTATGTCGAGTCTCACACTTAAGGAGTATTCAGGGGGCTTTAATCTGTAAATTTGAGCTACCTGCTGAGATTATGTACCTCTCCAATACTAATATACCTCTTGTACTTTCATAGATTTCTACACCAGTAACCAGTCAGACACTAAGTATGCTTTTTTGTCCCGGGCCATATGCTTTTTCTCAAGCTTCACTGTTCTTGTTGTACTGGGAAGACCTTCAATGAGTCGACTTTGAACCCCAATCCAATTTCTCTGCGCAACTCAAAACCATAAAGAGCAATTTTTAAAGAGTCTTTGTTTCGGTCATTGAAGAAAGGAAACAGTCTTTCTTGGATATGTTTGTACTCAAAATAGTGGACCCTTTGTTTTAAAAGACTTTCATTTGTTATGGCTTCACGTCTCTATTTCTGCTGTGCAGTCGGGTAAAAATGAAGTCTCGGTTAGGCTTCGACTGTGCGTGCAACTGTGCGTCTCTTTGCAAATCATTGAGGAAGCTTAGTCTTTTAGTATTCTTGAGTTCTGGAGGAGAGAAGGGGGCAACCCCAATAATGTTGTTTGACAGCTGGGAGCAGGGGCAGCAAGGCGATGGTGTCCCACAATGCAATTGTAAAAACAAACAGCGTGCGAGTGTGTGAAAAGGGGCGGGAGGCGCTGTTCACCACATACTGGAGCAACGTATGTACACACACTCGCATATACATACTGCACAAACTCCTAACAGGCCTCGCGTGTGTTAGACTTTAATCCAGTCCACTTCGCACACGTGTATTATGACAAGCGCAACCTCCATGTGTCCAGATTACTCTCACTTTCTCTCTGTTGTTCTTTCAGTGCCGGCTGAGGGCTTCTAATCCTGTTAAGAGCTGTCAGGACTAATACAACGACAGGTCAAACCACCACTGCTAACCTCGCCACCGCCACCCCGAGATCAGGGGTGTTGACACAAGAGAAAAGAGCCACTGTGTTTGCCTCTTTAGTGGTTACTGTCAAACCATCGTGAACCATTCCTGACAATACAGAGAGAAGCACCAACACGCCCATTTGTTCTGTATCAAGACAGCTTTAACTTAACTTTTGAATCAGAGCTTTTTACTTAATACTTAAACATTATATATGAGATCTGAAAATAAAAGAATATACATCAGGATTTCCCACAGATTCATTAATTTATGATGGCATTTATCATTAGGAGTAGGGGTCAACCGATTTTGGTTTTTCAGGGCCGATACTGATATGGATTATTAGTAGTTAATGAGACAGATAACTGATATGCATTTACAATAAAGAATAAAAATCTTTTTCTCAATATTTAGAAGAATTTGGAATATAACAAACTCCAACACAAAACTCTGTTTAAATGCCTTTGGCAAATGTTTAATCAAATTTTAAACTTTCAACATAACATACAGAAAGTTCCCAACAACTTTTTTTATAAACTAAAGTAAAAAATTCAAATAAAAATGAATAAATAAAAATAGCTCCCTAAGGCTTTACAAAGTAAAAGTTTCTTGAATGCTGACACTTTCTTTGCACTTTTTAATTCATTAATTTTATCGGCAATCATTAAAATAAAACGCTAATACGGATAATTGGCAAAATGTCAAATTTCAGTCCTGATAATCAGCCAGGCAGACAATTGATCAGCCTCTAATTAGGAGATATTTATGTACACTATTATTTTTTTCAGATGCATTTTTTTTAAATGTTTGAAATAGAGTATATTCAATTAAAAAAAGTACTTCTGTGTTTTTGCATTTTCATGCATTTTTGATCATTGCCTTTAAAGCTCTGTGGGCTCAAACTGACGAGTCTCTGCTGCGCAGTTTATTAAAAATAAAGACTGTTTTCAACTTTGATTTTGCACTTGCCTCTCTTGTGCTCGGTTTAGTGGTCAAGCTTCACCGCAGTGTGCAGCAGTGGCCCTGTTTGGCCAAACTTAACAAACCTCATTATTAGACAAGGGAATCTCTTTATGACAGGCACTCCTCACTAATGGCTCACTCTTCAGAGCGGCTGGACACGTAATGCTTTCACCAGCAGTGAACCAGTGCTGCCCAGCCTTGTGAGCTGTTGAACAGACACGAACCCACGATGCCAGCGTGTACATGCTCTGCCATCATTGGATCTGCAGGACACAGTATGTTGACCCGCGGGACGGGGGTTCACACCGACGCACACGCTACGACAAACAAATATACGCTGTGGTTTCTCCTGCGGCCGCTCAGCTCATTCAGGCTCTGACCACCATCAACAGCCCCCCTGCCCCGCCGGCTCCCCGTCCCTGGAGATCACACCGCGTCGCTGGGTACTCACATCCTCGGCTGTGAGCAGTAAAGCCAGCAGCTGGGGGGGGATGCGTGAAGGGCAGAGGAGAAATCTGAGAGGAGGATTTATTAAGGAGGAAAGAAAAAAGGTGGATGTGACGAGGCAAGCGAAAGAGGAAAGGGTGGAGGGGGCTACCTATCACATACTTTATCATATACAAAAGTTCCAAGTGTGGCTGTCATCCTGGAGACGGAGGAAGGAGAGCTGGAGAGTAAACGTCTGTGTGCTGATGGAGATGAGGCGATGGTGACATCGGCTACACTGTGGCTATTGTATGAAAGCTTTGGAGGAGTTTGCCTATCTTGAGGGTGATCTCTCAATGTAAATTAAATATATTCAACATGACTTTTTATATTTACAATAAAGACATACAGCACTGTCCAAAAGTCTTATGCCACCCCAAACTTTGTTAATTTAGCAAGGTTGTAATGATCATACATATTTATTTCTCAGTAGTCTCTTTACTAAAATACAACCTAAACATTCAGGAAATATATTACATGCAGTATTAAAAAATCAAATACTTCAGAATAAAACAACTTCAGCTGGCTGAAGATGCAAGTATTTAGTGTGACCTCCACTTCCACTTAGCATGTCTTGACCTCTCTCGGGCAGAAAATAAGAGATTTACAATACTAACCCTCTTGTGTATTTGTACCAGGATGCAGTCAAAATATGTCCAAAGATTAATATTGACTGTTTGATAACACTTTTCTTATAGTTGTACAATTCCGTGTTTCACAATAAATATTAATATCAGTCTGAAGAGGGCATTTTGTTCCAGCTTTTGCAGTGTGTTAATGCATTTTACATTCTCTGCATTCTTCGTTGGTATCTTAAAGAGATTGAGAAATAAATAATAAAAAATAGATGTTGCCCATTATTTTGAGATTTTACAATGCAACATAAGAAAAAAAGATTAATCAAATCCTACATCCCATGTCTGAGCATTTTAACTCATTGACACATCCCAGAATCTAATAATCCACCCCTAAAAAAAATCAAATCAGCAAAAAAAAAAAAAAAAAAAAAAAGGCATTTAAAGGGTTAAAAAATCTAAAAATGAATGAGTATGCAGTATTTATGTTGAGGACAGACGTTGGTCAAAAGATAGAAACCAGAAAAACTGGAGAATAATAGTATTGCTTAATATTTTTTAAAGGCAGTTTTAGAGAGAGGAGGCAGAGCTGAACTAACATTTTAGGGGACCAGAGGGTTAAGACCTTTGAAAGGTTAATTTGAGTCAATTCAATACATATTAAGGCCTTATTTTTAGAGTGACGAATTTATTGCCTTTCACGACTTTTAAGGGATCTGTGGAAACCCTGATTATTCTGGCAAAAAACGTCCTTGATTCAGCTTTGTGCTCTTTTGTTCTGGGCCCATCAAGGAAAAGAAAAAGCTGTGTCATCACGGGGGGGAGGTGGTGGAAGGGAGGAGGGTGGTGAAGTGGCTGGTTCCCAGGCTTGCCCTCTGGGCCTGTTAATGCCTTCTTTCCCTGGACACACGTCAGCACATTTAGGGTGTGAGAGGGAAAGGAGGAGGCAGAGAAGGGACCCAGAAAGGGAGACAGTGAGCAAGAACATAGATGGAAAGATAGCAATAATTGCAGCCTGTCAGGAGATCAGAGACACAGAAACTCGCTCAGCGGCAACAAGTCCGACTTCCCCAGCATCCTCTCCTCAGTTTAGGCCTTGCCAGCCCCCACATAAACACGGTGAACCTGTGGAAAGTTTCACTCCTCTCGGGAGGGTCCCCTTCTCTCCTCGCTCGTTTTATATCCGTCTATCTGGCCCTCGACTTTCTTGTCTTGTTTTAGGAAAATTCCGCTGGTGGTAATGGTGTGCGCCCCTGCAGCCCTAACGTCTTCCATGTGACCATCGCAGAGGCAAAGCTCCAGTTTGTGTTTGTTTTAGGCAAACAGATCAGTTGCCACTTCATCCATCTAGTTTACCTCTCCAGTCCTGGAAGTTGACGTCCCACCAGACGCTCGCGTGGGCGCGTGGGCTCCAGGAGAACCGAAAAATCCCCAAACCCACGCCAAGCCGTCACCTCCCTCCACTGAGCTGCGCTTTATTTTCATGTGACAAAGTCTTTGATATGAGGCCTGAGGCCAAAAGGGAATGGGAGATGGAGACAGGGGGAGACATTTGCATAGGCTTGTTAAAAGTCACCAATTAGGAAAAAGGCCTCACACATAGTGGCTCGGGCTTTGCCAGGGGCTCGGTTCAAATCAGGACAACATCGCCATCTGCAGGTGAGCTGCAGGACTGAAACCAATACCAAAATGCCACATCTCAGAGCTACCAAACAACACAAAAACGAGGAGTAATAACATATTTTTTTGACATCAGCAGGTTCCAGTTTAGCCCTGACACCACAGTTTAAAGAAAAATCGACTTAAATATCGTGCTTCAAGGCCTCCTCAGCTGCAGGTGGCGCGCTGATTCCACTCCCCCGTTCATGACTGCGGTAAGAGCTGGATGACGGCCTTGTTTGTTTAGCCAACAGTGTTGACGCCCACCCACAGGTGCCAAAGGTATAGTGAGTGCCGTGCCAGCTGTTTGCAAGCCACAGCAGCCCCTGCACTGCTTGGCTTCACCCTGCTTGACTGCCTGATCTCACAGGAAGGGAGGAAGTGGTTGAGTTACCCAGCAGCAAATTTGAGGTTTATAAAGAGAGAAAGCCGTAAAAAAAAAAAAAAATCCAAGTGCAGTTTCCTTTAACTCAGCAGCTCGCCACGGTGAGGTACTCTGTCTTAATCTGTAATTCTTTCATTGTCATTAGTCAATGTTGGGATTGACCTCAACTCAGAGTCAGAAGTGGCTGCACTTTTGCCATCACAGCCCCTCGACTTTGGAACGACCTGCCTGAGGACATAAAACTGACAGAATCAGTGACATCTTTCAAATCACCTCTTAAAACACACTTTTACAGACTTGCTGTTATGTGATGTCACCTTTATTTATTTACTTATTCATTCATTCATTTTATCATTCATTCAAATCTCTCTTCTTCTGTTTATTCATTTTGCTGCTCTTACTCTGTTTATGCATTCCTTGTCCTTCTTATATCCTGTTCTTATCTTTTCATGTTTTAAATTTATTTACTTTCATCTGTCTCTTATTCATCTTTTTATCTTATTTTTTATAATATATTTATCATCTTTTATTGCATTTATTCTTATATTTTATAAAATTTTATTTAGTTCTTTAACTGCCTTTAGAAGTCTGCCTGTTTTATCACTTTTATTCCTTTTATTTGCTTTATTCTTATTGACCTTTTGTGTTTGCTTTTTGTTCTTGCCTTTTTGTTTGACTTTTACAGACCTTTCTGTGGTTGGCATGTTTGTTAATGTTTATTTTTTCATCCCCTGAGTTCCTGCCTTTGCTTCATCTGTTAAAGCACTTTATAAACATCTGTTTTTAAGGCTGCTGTATAAATAAAGTTATTATTATTATTAAGGAGAAGAAACGTAAAACTACAGATTCTAGCGTTATATTCAGTAAACAGAGAGAAGGGCAGGAGTTCCAGTTTCATGGAAGCTTGATTGCCTTGTAAAGTTGGATTCATTACTCTATTAATCTGTTGTTACCTGTGTCACACCAGGGAGCCACCCACAGCGACCGCAGGCAGGCAACACATGCTCACTGTGAGACCAATAATCGAAAAAATGTTGCTCATGACATCAGTCATCGCTCTGGCAAGCCGGCAAACAGCGCACACATCGTCTGGCTGCAGGGGGAAATACCTTTGCATTTCTCATGATAGCATAAAGCTGCATTTTATCTGAGATGTGAAATCAGTTAGGCATGTCTAGCATTTGGATTTCATGAGAGCTTACCTTAGCATGGTCCTGTCACTGCCAAGATGTAATGGGAAGAGGGGTTAAGGTACAGAGGAGAGAGAGAGAGAGGGAGAGAGGGAGCTGGCAGCGTTGCCTGGCTTGTTATTGCCAGTACAACGAAGCTCAGTTCACACTCAGCTGTGGCATATTTGGAAAACTTCAAGCAAAGCGGCAAGAAGAAGAAGAAGGGGGGAAAAAAAGCTTTTAAATCAGTTCCACTCTCCAGTAAATTACAACCCTGCATTTTTAATTTCCTCTCTCCATACAATGTTATTCATTGGCATCCAAGCCAAACATGGGCCCCTGCAGCCAGCGTAGCTCTGCAGGACAAACTGTCCTCTCATGCCGTCGCTACCTGTCAGGAGCGCAGGGGCGTGACTGAAATTTTAAAAAAATGCATTCCTTGATGTGGAGCTGAGAGGTGTGTGAGGTGGATGAAAACACGGGAAAAAAAGAACAAATAGAGATGAAACCGCTGAGTGTAGATTTAATCTAAAAAATGTTAACATGCCCAGAAATTTGGACTACAAAATCTAAATCTGATCGCTGATAGCAGCCACTGGCAATTATCTTAATATGTTTGTCCAAGTGAATACTGCGGTCAGGAGGTGTCTGCAGTTTTTAAGAAGATCCAGACGTGCAGCTTAATGAGACTCAAATGCAACAAAAGTCCTGTGACGTATTTTAGGTGCACGCTCCTGCCGTGTCGAATGTTGAATTCGTGGACTTTGCATACCAATATTTCATGGCAATAATATCGCAATTACACGCCAAGACGAGAATGTGCATACCCAAACATGCTTAGTCCATGCCTCAGGAAACTGTCTAAGCTCCACTAACCACTAGAAAGAGACACATTTGGCTGCTGAAATAACATTAAGAGCCTGTTACTATAATAGCAAAGCCTCATTTGTTAGCATTACATATCTAAATACCATCTGAAAACCATGGCTCATTCTGATTAAGCAGGCTCTTGTAACAGTGTAACATTTCAAACTGTTTTTACGCCCGCTGTGGTGTGTAGGCCACGTTACTTTATATCTTCTGTTTGCAACCTTCCATCAGGAGTTAAAGGGATGATTTTCAACGAGCATTGTATCAAAGTGATGTGGGAAGTATCTGTAGATGAGCTGTGTTAAACCTCCCTCCACCTTAACAGAGCCAGATCGCCCTTCTCCCCAACAACAGCCAAACTCAGCCAGGTAACACAAAAATATGCAAAACACATCGTGCACGGTGAAGTGGAGCTACAGTTATAGCTCTATTAGACAATTTAATTGGAAACTGTGCTTGTCCCAGTATACAAGCACTGGGGGAGAGTCACTTTATTGACGGAAGTGTGTCCAACCGCTTCCGTAGGTGGTGATATGCCTCCTCTCAGCTAGTCGCTATTGGACCTTCTTCAGCCTGACCCATTTCGTCACAGACCCAACAAGTTAGCAAGCAGCAAACTGGTTGCATGGAGAACGGTTAAAAACATGGACAACTTTTCAGCGCTGTACATTTTGTACATATTCTGTGCTTTACTTGGTACCTGTTTTGTTTTCTTCCCTTCATCTTCTTTGGTTTTTTCTGGGCTTTCCTCTATGAATTCGTGCTGTTTGACTTTCGGATCAAAGCCTGGCACAGTTACTATGGAGCATGTGCAGGTCGCCGAGGCCAGATCAGGTCTGGTTGAAGTAAATAGTAAATACGACGCAGTAAATCAACCCCTGACCACATTATCTCGATGTGTTATTCTGACTTTCGAGGAATTCAACTTGGTGCCGTAGCATCAATATATCAGTATATCAATATATTTACTTTTTTGGAGTTGCATTGTGCAGAAACAATAAAATCTAGAAAGTATTTTTGCATCACACTATTGTCCTTAAAAAACTTCAATTAATGATTAAGGTAAAACATTCTAACTTTGATAAAATATGGGGACGTTTTCTACCATTTCTAAAAAGGGAGAAGGCTCCTGATGACAGTAAAATTTTGTGCATCTCAATTTGCTATCTGTCTTTCTTTTGGGCCATCAACAGTCATATAGGGGGCCTTTTTCATTCCCTAATTATCTGTTTTGTACCTTAAAAAGTACTCTATGTAATGTCCTTTCTTTGCAGTTTATATTAAGATGATACCTTATTATGAATGTTCTGAATTATACCTTACTTGTTTTCTGCTTTTTTTTTGTATTTTTTTGTTTTGTTTTTTTTTAAATCCAATGAACATACTTGCTAAAAAAAGAAGGTATTTTGCCGTCACAGTACATCTGCTTTTGTCATCAGGTCTGAGTACTGTAGGACTGTTTGACAGAGATGTCGAACAGGTTTCAAACATGAAAGAGGATATGAGATCTCATTTAGAGCGCCAGACTGCCAAGACTTGCCAAGGTTCTGCGAACTCAGCTGTTTCTGTGCCACACAAGGCGATAGGATAAGGCACCTGGCTTTTGCTTAGACAGGCCTCGCATGTCTATGTAATCCGGAGAGACAGCGAGGGCAGGGCTCGAACTTCTCCTTAGATTTAGCCCAGAACACAACAACATAATCATGTCATTACCCCTGGGCCATTCTGCCACATTGTTGTTGCGGGTGGGAGACACTGGATTTGATTTCAGCAGACTTAGCTGACCTCCGCTTCACGGCCCACCAGAACAGGGGGAACTACAGCAGGCCGTCCTCCACGCTGGCACTCGGCCTAGCCAAACATTTTAACTTTCATAGACAAAAACAAAACCGTTTCGCCTTTCTTTCCCTCCATTTCTCCCAGTTCTAAAATATTTTTTTTATAAAGCATTGAGAGGACGTGTTTCTACTAACTTTTGCAATTTTGTGCTGCTGTTGCAAAGTTCGGCCAAAAATTCCTCCGCTGCACCCCCTCCGTCTTTCTGCTCCAGTGTTGATTATTTTGCTTTTTGTCTTTTCTTTCCTCCTAAATGTGTTATTCATCCTGTTCCGTGTGTCTCCAGGCACACTTCAGAACTGGATATAAAATAAACAGACGCGTTTTCACCCCTGTCGCTAGGCCTTGACTGCGTATACCTGTAACAATAAACAGCCGGGGCTCTGGGCTTGTTTATACTCATCTCTAGCCGTTTGAGGACAGAAACACAACAGGAACTAGACTGTGTGTATGGATTTGCTAGGCAGACGCCCACTACGAAGCGTTGGGTTGGTGGACGCTACTAGACCATGATAGAGCGGAGGCTGCTGGCAGGTAGTGTGCTCTCTGTCTGGCAGAGTCGAGGTTTACCTTGGAGTGACACCAACCATCTGCATGCTATAAGGACTAAATTGCCAGCTTGATGTCCAGCAAGCGAGACAAAACCGTTCCACATACATGAAAGTGTGTGTGTGTTTGTGTGACTTTGTGTATATAAGTGTATGTAAGAGAACCAGACAGAGACAGAAATCCTAAGGCAGAGCGCTGCTGTACAGTGGCCATCTGATTCCATAAAGCTCATTTGTAAACGTCATTTTTCATTTTACAGCCTTGTTTTTTTTCCCAAGTTGCTCACATCGATACCTTTACACCAACAATGGATGAAATTACTAATTTCAGGGTGAAAAAAATCACTCATGTTGATGAATCGCAGGGAATAATTGCTGACTTTGCAGTTCTCCACTGAGACTTTGAGATTCTTCCAGCTCACTGTTTTAATTTTAAATAGAAACGGCATGACAGCAAAAATAAAAGGCAATAGGAAAATATAAAGTAATATCCTGATATGTGAAAAATCTAAAACAAACACAATAAAACTCATAAGATCAACTATTTATATAAATGGATTATAAAAAACTAAAATATTAAAACCACTAAGAACCACCAAAACGTACATCTTAAGACTCATCATCATTCATCACGTGTCAATTTGATTGGAAGGGTTTGACAGAAAAGTGACTTTCTAAACCACATCGACTTTATAAGGCAGCTATGTGTTCACGTTGTGTTTAGAGGATGTTGTGATGCTCCTAAGTTTAAAAAAGTCACGTTTGGAAGGTTTAAGGCAGATAAAGTACAAGAAACTTTCTTATTTGCATTATCTGCACATATATTTAAAAAAAAAAAAATCTCTGCTGCCAAAGACAGTGATAACCTGTCAATGCTACATGTTTGTACTTTTACTGTAACTGGCACCTAAAGGTACTAATATCAGCAAACCACTTGCAGACAAATTCAAATGTAAAATAAGTTCATGAGAGTTTTGTTATAGTTGAGGCTCCTGTGATCTTCATCGTTTGGTTTCAGGTGGTCATAAATCTCAGTCCGAGCTGACATAAGTCAGTCACAGTCTCTGTCAGTCACATGTTTAGTATCATCCTCAGTTTTTAGTCTTGGGTCATGCAAACCATGAAGTTTCATGATATGACCATCAACAACCAATAACTGCGCTCTCTGCAGCGCCAAACAGGAAGCAGCAAACTGAGTAGACAGAGAATATGGAGGGGACTCAGGGGACGCACAACAGAACAAGTCTATTATCTTGAACCGTTGAAAAGGAGGAGAAACTGGTGGAGTTGTGGAATGAACAAGAGTCAATATTTAATTTGAGATGCATCTGATCCACTAGCAGGCACTTATTTTAGTGAGAAATCTTAATTTGACTGTGGATGATTTGCATCTGATTCCCACAAACTCCTCCCACTAATATAGCACAGCGGATCAAATGGAGGCTGGAAGTTGAGGCAACAAAATCCAAAACCTTAAATTTCCATGCAAACGCAGTTTAGATTACAGATTATACTGACACCGAATTGGCAAGTATACTGTGACATATGATGCCTTTTATCTTGTGTTTCTGGAAAAATTAGTTTTTGCAGACACATAATAAATTGTTAATGTGTCCTGTTTCTTAAAGGAAGTTTAGCATATTTTCCACCAAGTACAGGATGGGAAATAATCTCAAAGGGAATCTAGTTGTTGTCTTCTCAAATAGTGACTGCAAGATTTTATAGTGTGTGACTAAAAAGTCACAATGTTTTTGGATGTGAGAAGGTGTTGGACTTGGTAGTTTTAAAAACTTTTAAAGACTTTGTAACTCATCCAAGAGGAAACGTCATTTTTGACAAAGCGTGATGAAGACATGATTGATCCTTTCAGAAAAGTTACAAAAAATCTCAAAGACTAAAATGGTAAATCTGGTTGCTATTGAATCAGTACTTTCAGATATCCTGTAACCTGGACATCTTTATCTTCTTACACAAAAGCGCCTGTAGCCACATCGTAGCTAGATTTGCACCTTATCAATATTGTAACTAATATCCCTTTTCCACCAAAATTAATGCTACACACTGGTCTGTCAAAAAACGGGTAAACCTGTTAAAAAATAAGCTATAGACTGCTCACATTGCCAGTAGAGCAGAGCTGTGAAATCTTCTCCTTTTCAGTAACACGTATCTAGGAAAGATATTTACACTAAAAACCTTCAGCCCATCAAGATCTCTGCTCTTTATGAATGAATGAAAGTCTCCTATTTCATAATGACACAGGACAAATCACAGGGGTGCTATACCGCAGTAAAAATCAAAACCAGCGGGAGTCTCTGCATTGACTATAAATCAAGCTTTATGTCACTGACCTCTTTCACACAATGTGTGCTGCACTGGGCTCAGGGACATGCTGTGTGGAGTCCAGGTCGCCTCCTTTGTTCTGTTTCATCGTCTTTTCTGCTGATCCTCTCTGTGTGAATAAAAAAGATATGAACGCAAGACATCATTCAATAAAAAAGTTCACTTCGGACAGATTCGTGACAAAGAAACACTGATGGAAGTGCAGCTACGAATCAAACAAAGGAAGGTTACAGTAAGGTAACCTTGAGAATTGGCAGTTCGTGCTATAAAGTGTCTAACTGTAGCAAATTCACTAAATCTAGTTGGGATTATGGGTTGGCCCACACACAACCATCATGGTTTAGTCAGGTATGCAGAGAAAGTTTCATAAATAATCTCTCCCAGCGTCTCGAGACACAACACGCCGGACAGACGCCTTTAATTCAGCTGACAAGAAAATTAAAAGCCTTCGTTACCCTTAAGTCATCTAGGGGAAACAAACTTTAACAACTCAGACAATCACAGTATAAATGTCGCTGGGCCAATCCCAGGCCAGCTCTGGGGTTCTGATTAGTTTTCCAGAAGGATGTGGGACTCACAAGTGTGGCAGCTGCTTAAAATAAAGTGACAATATTTAATGGGGTTTCAAACCTCAGCGAGTCACAGCATCCTGCCAAGCCCCTCGCCATGGCATGCGCCCAAACCCTGGTTTTATCGAACAGGACACAGAGGAGTGAGCTTGTTCTCTCAGCTCAGTGCCATTAGGACGCCTGGATGCACTCAACCATTTTCAAGAGTTGCGTTTCCCAGCAGCAGGAGCTTTTTATGCGTGCCATACGTGCACATACGCTGACATACGTTTTTGAGGTAAATGCTCCCCTGACGATCAACGGCATCAAAAAATCCTGCAGAGTCGAGTTAATCTAATGGGGTTACAACAATTTGTGAGGTCTGGGCAAAGCTTTTTTCACAGGAGTGTGGTGTGCATTATCGTTTCTTTTTTTCATTTTTGGGGCTTTTTTTTGCCTATATTTATTTTGCCATTTATTTCCACAAACCCAAATCATCAACTAACACACTTTCATAGAGACAATTTCATACCCAGAAATTGCTACTTTTTACTTTATTTTAATACTTTAAAAATTAGCAAAGAAAAGTAAAAAGCAATGCTGTTTATTAATGATCCTTTTTGGGGGCTTTTGTGCCTTCATTTCATTTTTGCCATGTGTATAACAGTATGATTTTATATTATATGAATTTTTCTTATCATATTAAGAATTATACTGGTACTAGTCCATACTCGAGGATATGTGCGCCACAGCTACATGCAGACTTCATGAGATGTGTGCTCTAAAACCTTGTACAGACCACATATATATATATATATTGGTGCAGATTTTGCCAAAAACGTAAATGAAGTGGCTAAAAAACATCTGCTTTGTAACAACATAGATTTTTAACCGCTGTGAAAGAATGACAAAATAGCGCTTTATTTCTGTCATTCAACTGCAGCTCCACCTTTGACCACAGTGTGGGTTGCAATGGCAGAGTGGCGCTGTCTGTGTTTTTACTAGTGTCTGCACAGGCAGAAGAAGACACAAGTCAACGTTATTTATAAATTACATTTATACAAAATGGGCACGGGCAGTGGGTGAATGTGACAATGGGCTTCGTCAGTCTCCACCTGTGGCAATTCTCATTGCCCACGTGCAATTTCCGATTGACTGGGCAGAAAAATGGATGCAGACAGACAGAGTTCTCTTCATTTTACTATAGGATTATGATGAACGATATGATATGGCACAACCCTAATTAGGGATCGACAGATTATCAGCCTGGCTAATTATTGGGACTGATTATTGGATTATGTGGCATTTTGCAAATTATCTGTATCGGTGCATTATTTTAATGATAGCAGATAAAATTAGTTAATTAAAAGGGGTAAAGAAAGTGTTAGCACTGGAGGAACTTTTTCTTTGTAAAACCTCAGGGAGCTGTTTTTATTCATTATTAAACATTTGCCAAAGACATTTCAACAAAGTTCCAAATATCGGTTATCAGTCTTATTTCCTACTAATAATCAGTATCGGTATCAGCGCTGAAAAATCAATATCAGTCGACCCCTAATTTGTTGTATTTACACTTGTACTTGAAGCTGTCCTCTGGTGATGCGATCGCCCAGGACGACTGTTACTACCGGGTGTAAACGGCGCCTCTGTTGCAGTGAGTTCAGCCTCCGCTCTGATCAAGGGCAGCTGAAAGAGGTGTTGAGTCACACACACTCAGACACATAGAGGGGAGCTCGGAGACTAACAGGAAATGCAATTACTGTCTGTCTGGGCGCAGCATTCCTCACAGTATGGCCAATTTCACAGCATTTCAGTGAGTCAACAGGTCATAAGTAATCATAATGAGCACCTTAATGTTTTCACACGGCGCAGAGCACCCCTTTGTGGTTTTATCCCTTGACCATTTGATCCTTCTAATCATCTACAAGCTATTTAAACTGTACACGGGAGCTGCGGGCTCGTACAGGTCCCTGGAGGAGGCCCGCCTCTGTGTTTGTGGAATACTGTCATTTAAACACTGTGTCAACAGGGATCGGGTTGCTCACATGGTTTCTCTTTTGCTCAAAGGCTGGCGGCGGCGTACGGTGGAAGTGGACATTGCGCTGACAGTGCGCTGTCAGGGCCTCAGGTTGTGAGGGGATATTTTACGCTGCAGGTCATTATGGCACCACACATTTCAAGCTGTGCCTGACAGGTTATGCTTCGGCCTTTGTTGGGGACTGTGCTGCATATAACATAAATAACAGCTTTAAAGTGAATGGCTGCCGGGCAGATACAGTACCTCTACAGTGTCGTCTGTCCCATCACTCGATCACACAGACATCCAGAGTGAGTGAAATAAGATCTGGCATCAATGGCTTACACAAGACAACTGCAATAAAGCTTCTCTTAAAGTTACAGAATAACTTAAAATCATTTTTAAGATTTAAACATCTTACAAAAAGACTACAGTTAGCCAGCTGGCTAACACTGGCACATTTACACAAGTGGGAAATAATGTGTGTTGTCCTTAAATAAAATAAATGAAATGAAGTGAAGTGAAACTTTCTAATCTGTCCCATGAACAATATGCTAACACACACACAAATATCAACACCTGGAAAAAGATTTCTTCCCTAAATGTTCAATGAATATTAGCAAATATTAGCATGCTAAGACTAAAATAAAATGCTGAACATTATAAATATTACGTCTGTATAACTGAAGCATGTGATTGTTGTCATTCTGACCATGTTAGGTTCCCAAAATGCGCATCTGTCAGTTTGTTAGTGTCATTGATTTAAGCTGTTGTTTTGTCACATCTACAAAATCATCTAAAATATTATCAACCTTTTTGGATTTTTGCAATCTATCTTGCTTTCTCACAGATAAAAATAGAAAAAAAATGTTATAGCTGCATGCAAACAGATAAAGCAGAGGGAGACACATAACTGCATTGAGGTACACACATGTACACACTGACACCACACAGGCAGTGGCTGTGAGTCCAGGTTGTCTGTGCATACCTCTGTCAGTGCCAAAATGATTAAACAAATACCCCCTTTGTGCGCAGCAGCCTTGATTAAGCGGAGTTGTATGTACCCTCTGAAAAAGAAATACAGGAAAGTGCCTTTGGTGGTGCCAAAATTCACTTGCCCTGTTAAAACATCGCTGCTGTCAAAGTTGTTTTTACTCTCTCACATGGAAACTAAATTTATCATGCCTCTCCGGAGCATTCAGGTTTAAAAAAAAAAAAAAAAGAAAAAAGCAGAATGAGTGTGATTATTTATGTGGAAAATAAACACTGAAACTTTATCTGCATTAGTGGTCACAGAATGCTGACACCAATAAATTTTAAGCAAGAAATGATCTGCAGCGCCTCCGTCGGATTGGAAACAGGATTGTTTCTGTTTACTTAATCGATCATGGGATCTTTAACGTGATACCAGGCATTAGTGATAAGGATTTGAGAAATTACAAACAAAGTAAGAGAGGAAATTTCTCTTCAGTCATTGTCACTTTGAACATATAGTATTTGTTATTATCCACATAATGTAAAATATGCAGAAATGAACATCTGCTGTCTCACAGTTATAATCATCTCAGTTTAAGATTGATCTGTTTTTTAACAGCTCTGCTTGTAATTTTCTCCAACATTTATTATTAAATCAGATTGATATGTTTGAATGAAAGAGAAAACTGAAGGAATGTACCATTTTTTGCCAAAAATCAAATCTATAACTGCCTATAATTTATATAAATCAGCAATATCACTGAGTAAATTTGTGCATGATCATGAAGTGTGGGCAGACGGACTAAATGAGACGAGCAATCCTGCTCTCTAGTGGTGATATTCTGCATTGCAATATAATGACTTTTCCTATCATATTATTTGTCTTTCAAAAAAGAACATTTTAAAATGCCACCTTGGGTTTTGGGAAACTGAAATGGAGACTTTTCATTGTTTGTGTACATCCGGCCCAAATCATTAACCAGAGTTAGAAAAGTGTTAGAAACTTTAAATATGTTTTACTGGCATGAATGACAGCTGACCAAAATTGTCAAAGTGTCAAGGATAACAATTCACAAATGACGCAAAAGGGAAAAAAAAAGATTCACTGAATAAACAAAAATAGGTAAATATACAAAAGAACAAGACAATGGTAGAAAACAATAATGACGCGTTTTGGGAAGTGCCTGTTTGTGTTTCTTGGTCTTTCACTGTCCCCTCTGGTTTAGGATGTTGATACGTAATGGACAGTAAGATATGCCCCGTCTCCTTCTCCTTGGAGTATTTATAATTTTGAGTGGTTATTAAGCTGTTTGAGATCTGAAAACTGTGTTTAAAAAAACACGCACATCCAGACGACAAAAAGATGCTGGACAAGAGACAATACAAAAGAAGAAAAAACACATCAGACTAAGCTCCCATCAAAAAAATATTCAAAAACTTTTTTTCCTTTTCTTGTTTTTAAAGGCGCCTTTTAAATTAAATTTAGTATTATTACTACTACTACTATTATTAAAAAATCTTATTTACTTGCCTAAATGAAAAAAGAAAAAATAACTTCTGTCCTCCTGCAAATACATAATGAATGGTCAAATTTTACCAGCCAATCATAGCTGACCATTGTTTTTTTTGGCTGGTGAGAGAAAAAAATCTAGCAACCACTTGCTAATTTCCATCCCTGGATTAACCAGTTGATTGGTAATGAAAAAGTAGAAAAGTTAAGTGCTGTCTTAGTCGATTTTGTGTGACAAAGTTTAATAATTTCTGTCAATTTAGTGTCTAAAGCTGAAACCTGGTTGAAGCTCGCAGGTCACAGAGGCCTACATTTTTCTGAATTGCTAAAAAAGCAACATTTCTGCTTTAAATGCTTTTAAACAAACTTTTAAAATAGCCTATGATGCTACTTCCACACTTTAAAGTTTCTAGAGAACAAGAGCTGATGTTCTGATTTGACGCTTATTGACTCTCACTTGATCTCGCAACTGTGACGTGCAGACATCCGTACACGCAGCATCTCCTCGCTCCGTATCTCTGACACACTCAGACGACGCCTTTCTCTGGCTCAGCTAGCGTCTCTGTTTGAGATGACACGTCACTGAATTATGAATGACCCTCCTTTAGCATTCTTTTGATTCTGTATTCTTATAGAGACTTTATACATTATGCCGAGGCCTCCTGAGGAACTTGCATTATTGAAGCGAGGTTTAAAAACGTGTTGTCTGCTGCTCGAGAAATTTTAGCAGAGAAAACTGGGCACCATTACTCACAACAAGGCACTCTGACAAATGAAACGCTGTCTTAAATGTATCATTCATGAGGTTCTCTGCTCTACCTGTCTTCTCCTCTGCTGTTCTTTTATACTTTCCCTCCTTTTGAAGAGTGTCTTTTTTAATAAGCATAAGTGTCCATGGCAGCCAGGCAGAGAGCAGAGCGTCACAGAGTCAGACGCTCTGCAGCAGCTCTAGAGGGCCTCATACTCAAAGAGAGGAGCTCAGCAACAGTAAAACAGTTTGATTTTGGTTCCAAAATAAAACCAGGCTTTCTACATCTTCAGGCTTTCGATTATTTTTTGGGGCTTTTCATGCCTTTAATTTGATATGACAGAGTAAATGTGAAAGGGGGAGAAAGAGAGGGGGTGATGTGCAGCAAAGGGCCGAGGCCAGAATCGAACCTGCGGCTGACACAGCCTGTGTACATGGGACAGCCACTCTATCCACTGATCCACCAGGCGTACCAGACTTAAGAGTTTTTAAAACTTTTTAAAGCCACTTGGAGAAAAATTTAGCAATTTTTAATGATTGAAGACGTTTTAATATAATTTAAGACCTTATTATATATATATGACTTCAATACCTTTAAAAACTTTTCAAGGATCTACAGGAAAACAGGCAGATCAAGAATCTCACCTCACATATTGGTCCAATTTCAGACCGTTGAGTAGCCCAAGGTGTCCGTCCTGCCAGGAAAACAAAATCTGTGTCATCAATCAAGGCACTACATCCAAGCTACCAACCTGATTTTCAGGTCATTTACAGAAGAATTTCCACAGTATCAGGTCACTGACACTGCTGGTATCCATGCCGTGGAAGTATGTGAATGTAATCATGGATTATAATAACTGTATGAAGTTGCATGATTAATCCACAGTAATGATTTAGATATTTTGGAGATTCCTGAGACCCTTCCAAACTGCCAGTTCAAGGGGGGCGTATCACACTGTTATGCTGCCTCGCCGTTCTGTATAAAGGTAAGATTCAGAATGGGAGGACAGTTGTTTCGTCTTAAAGCCACCACAGGATGCAGCCACAGCGCCGAAATAGTGTTTGTACACACGGGACAGCTGGCAGGACGGGTGTGACGTTGTGATGATGTATATGTACGATCAGAGTGGTGAATTTTTCCTGTTTGCGCTACTTTTAAAGAAAATGTCTCCTTTCTTTCTTCTTTGTTCTTTCAAGCTGCTTTTACGCAGAGATCAACCTTTATACCGCCCCTGCACTTTTACACAGAACCAAACGATGGCAGCAGTGTTTTGCTCCAGTGTGTGAGTACACACTGCACTACGGCGCCCTGCGATCAAAGGCGGCATGACGGGGACACGAGCGTCTGCCTCCAGCGTGACATACAATATACCCGTTAGCAGCACTTCTATACGATAAAAAAGGCATCTCAATCATTTACGTTCTCTTTCCAAGTTTATAGACATTTACAGCTGCTGTTCTCCCTCTTTGTATTAGACACCGTGATAACAGCTGCTTTTTAAAATTGCCCGTGGTGGTTCGCACACATAAACAGGTCATCAAAACGTCACGCTCGTGCCGCCCATGCTCACGTCTTTCCGGCTTCATGTTTAACACAGACCTCGTTACAGCGCTGTTACTACTGCCGGTCCAGGCTCAGAGGCCAGACCACTCTGTCCCCCCTTTCATGATCTGACGTTATACAGAACGGCGAGACAGCATAACAGTGTGATATTCCTGCCTTCAACAGGCAGTGTGGCTATACTGATATAATAGCAGAACTTTTCACATCAGCAGCAGCCTTTTTGGTTGTCTATGAAAATGCGTAAACAGAGCTCGTCTGTCAGTCATAGAATCAGCTGTGATCAGTTTGACCAGGGCCAGAGCGGAGAGAGCGCCGCACAGAGTACTTTCAAACCTGACAAAGTGAACGCGGCTCCCACACTAGGAGCTACAGGCTACAACAAGGCTACAAACATGACGCCGATGACGTTTTTCAAAACAACTTGGCACATAGTGGCATCAGGACACTTAGATTACTTAAGACAATCAGTTTGAAGACATATTGTGGGTTTTTTTGGGGTTTTTTTTGTTTTGGTTTTTTTTTTTACATTTGAATCCTGGTCACCATTTGCTTCAATTGTTTGAGAGATGAGTGCATTTTCCCCATGAAACTACAATGGTGTTTTGTAGACGACAAAACTTCACCCGATTTTCCATTAGGATGAAGGTGAGAAGATAATGACTTAGTTTTCCTTTTTTGGGTGAACTATCCCTTTAATCAGTTGTCATCATTTATAAACTTGATGCCTTGCTTCTTTCCCTCAATGTGGAACCCAGCACTAGATGGCCATGTCACTGTGGGAACTCAATACCCATCTCTACACCTGCGTCTATATACAATACCTGATCACACTGCTATGTATATCAAGCTTACTTTAAATGAGTTCTGCTAATCTTTTTTTTTTTATCAAAGTTTAAATTTAATAAGTTTAAATCTGAACAGAACAAACCGATGACATCCACGACAGCACAGTTCAGAGAGATTTGATATCACCCTTTCCTTTCATTATTGAGATCAATGATGAGCTATTTATAGACCCGCTGGTCTTTGGAATTGGCCCTTAGGATTATCTCACTCTGACAATATATACAGAAGAGGTATGCAGTAATGAGCACTCGGTGCCTCACTACTCACTGCCTTTTCACGCCTGTTCTCTCTTCTGACATTAAGGGTGCGAAACAACCTGATCCCTCATTTGACTGTACATTTTTAAAACACCTCTGGTCAGAACCAACTTCTGAATACAGTCTGCTTGACATCTCATCCAATATCACTTCATATATTAATGTTGCCCTTTCTTTCAGCAGAAGAACTCTACGCCAACTCATTAACAGCTTTCTATCATCAAATTAAAAATGTACCATCCATCCATCAATCCATCCATCCACTTTAATCTGCTTATGCGGGGCCGTGTTGCAGAAGTAGCAAGTGAGATATATAATGACATATATAATCCCTCCAGCTTGTTCTGGGTCTCCCCAAGGCCTCCTACCGGTCGATGTGCTCGGAAGACGAGAGGCGCCCAGGAGGATCCTGATCGGATGCTCAAACCACCTCAACAGGCCCCTTTCAACATGAAGGAGCAGCAGTTCTACTCCGAGCTCCCTCTGGATGTCTGAGCTGTTCACCCCTAACTCTAAAGCTGAGCCCAGACACCCAAACTCATCTCGGTCGCTTGTGTCCACAATCTCATTCTTTAGGTCCCCACCCAAAGCTCATGACCATAGTTGAGGGTTGGGACGTAGATGGTATGGGGTGTAACTATGCACTGATTTGGATCACTTTATCAATTCAATGATCAACAGTGTAATGTGATCGATGAAGTTAAAAAACTTTTTCTTTTCTTCTTTGTCACAGAATATGTTAAATTATTTTATTTTATTTTGATTGCAGGCCCCTAAATCTAATAATTATATCATGGCAGACTTTGCGATATCAGCAAATATTCTGCAAACATTTTTGTGAAAAGAATCAATATAATATTGTGAAACTGGTGGTTTACACGCCTATTAGATGGACCTGTAAACCCCGAATTAATCTCACACTCTATTTTATCCTAGAAACTTGATACCTGAACTCCTTCGCTTGGAACGGCATCCGTCTGCCAATCCAGAGAGAGCAATCCGCCGCTTACCGACAAAGCACGTCGGTAAGCGGCGGCAAGCTCATGTCTTTTTTAAGAAGTGCAAACTAATGCTGTGTGTTGAAAAAACAGGTCTAAACTCAGGTTCTCAGTTTCGTCTACCATGGCTACAGCGGTCACTAGGTTATCAATACAATTGTATTAGAGCGTATGGATGTCATGAGTTGGGTGGTAAATAGGCAGCATTCATATCCCCCCATGAGTACATGTGTCCTTGGTAATTATCTGTTACATCTGATTATAGATGATTCTATAAATAAGCATACAATTAAATAAAAGGATGAGAACGGAGAGCTCAGATAACAAGATAAACATAGCAAAGGTCATTTGATGCTGTTATTGTCAACTGATACTGTCCATTATAGTTATAATTAATATAACACTTACTGGAATATCTCAGGAACGCTCTGAAGGAGAATGTATGATCAGACGGAAAATATGACCTCCAAGACATATGAGATTGTTTTGAATGCCGCATAAATAGGCTGTTTTAACCAAGCAGAACTGCTCTTATGTATCTACTGACAACTGATTTATTCCATAGCATTCATTTAACAAATAAAATAATAATAAAAATCTACCACCATGTACTGATTTTAAATTTCTGGAGCTGGATCCTTGATTAGGAGTGCTATTAGAACTTGTATACCTTTCGACACTCTCTGAGCGCAGAGCATACTTTGGGCACAGATGGAGCAGCAGAACACAGTACAAGCTAAACTTAACTGTCAATTGTGCCAATTCTAAAAGTTTGCATTCAATCGTGTCTGCAACAGCTGCTCCTCTCATCCATTGATCTGATCAGCTCTGACCAGATCTATCCATCAATTATCCCCCCTGTGACTCAACCTCCTCAAACTGCTGCTAGGAGGGGAAGAACTCATGAAAAAGGCTTTTATGGTGCAAGTGTCCTGGGGGTTTAGATGTGAAGTACTGCAAATCAAATAAATATCTGAAGGTAGCAAACTAATGAGGTGAGAGATTGTCAAGTGTGATATTATTACCATGTGTGGCCTTCACAACGTCTAAAAAGCTGTTTGATGTTCAACATCTTTTATCTCTGGGACTTTGAATAGCATTTCTATTCTAAATTAATCCACTAATAGCATTGAAAGTTACTATGCAGCTGGAAGTAACAATACAAGCATCCATGTTAAGTGATCAAATCCTCTTGAGACATTCGCTCTCCATATGGCTCAGTGTGTAAATGATCACATGTATCCAGATGGGACCCTCATTTAGTTATGAAAAATACGGAGACAGTTTTCTAGTGAATGTGATATGCCACCTCTGACATCATTCAGATACTTCCGAACTGATAATTGCAGCACATGTAGATATTATTAGATATTATATAGTTGAGGGCAGTACTGATGCTGACAGTGGAGGCTTCAAACTCCAAGAATCTTTCCATCAAGAGTCTGTGGCTAGTTGCTTGTATGGTGGGTTTATAACAGGGCTGACGGCATTAATAAGCTAATTGTGATGCAATTAAGGTCTGTAATTAATGAGTTCTTTTTTTTTTTTTTTTTATCACGTTAATCGCCGGCCAATATTTCCATGTTTGAGAGGCTAAGTTTTGAGGCTACAGTAATAACACTAGTATTTTATAAGACTAGATGACCTGAGAAATCCAGTGTCATCTTAGCATCTCAGTAAAGCTTGGCATAAACCATACAGTTTTTTTGAAATGCTATTGTTAATTCCAACTCATACTGTACAAGTAAATGGACTGCGATGTGACATGCACTTATGGCCTGAGAGTGTGTGAAAAGTGGCAACCTTGTCAAGTTACTATATTCATCATTTTTGCACCAGATGATATTAGACAACATCCCATGTAAACAGTTGACCGAAAATCTGATTGAAATCAATCAGAATGCCTCACGCAGCATGAAAAAAAAACAAAGTCTGGGGGTAAGAGAAAGAGAGAAAGAAAAGGAACACACTTTAAATTCAAATTTCTGGTTAAAACATTGGACTCAATTAACCAGGGAGCTCTGTCATTACCTTCTCTTTCCTCATTTGTCGACTTTTTGTTTCCTGCTCTTTGGGCCTCCCCTGCCCCCCCACACTCGTACATTCATACGCACTCACATAACAACAACAACCCTACGCAACTGACTGACCTTCCTATTACACACGCCACATACCACAAGGCCTTGATTTTTTTTCTTCTTCTTTCCTTCCCTTTCCTATGTTGCCTGTAAGCTCTGCCCTGTCTGCTCTCTCTTGTCCTGTGTTGCTTCACTAAATAAAAATCAGACTGAGCAAAAGCGTGCATGTAAACACAGCAGAAGTCATTAAAAAAAAATACTTAAAAAAAACTTTCATTTTTTAAGTATTCATTGGACACATTCAGTCCTCCAAACCAAGGACTTCAATAAAAGCTCAACCACACATAAAAGTTAAGCGCTGTAAATAGGCCACAAGCAAGGAACGTAATTGCCATGGCAATGGAGGGTTTTGTAAATGTATGCATGCATGCCTTTTCAAGAACGTGGTTAAGATGTGGGAATATCAAAGGAAACGCTGCTTCGGGTGATACTTCAGTTTTGATGTTGATGAGATGCTGTGTCCTGAGGGTTATTCAGTAACACGTTATACTACAGATATAGAGCACATACTTAAGTGATGCTTAACTGTAAGTAATGCGTCGCTCATGATTCACGATGCCTGATTTAATGCAGGATATTTCATGAATTATGTAGCTCCTCATTAATAGATTATGAAGTCGGTATGACTTAATGTGGTTGGTTAACCTTGTAAGTCATAAGTTAATTAATGTTAATTCACATTTACCTCAGTCATTAACCCCACTTGCACAAAAGTGCTAATTTTCAGATTTCATTTTTCTCACAGAAATTAGGGCTGGGTATTGTCAAGAACCACACAATTCAAATGAAGAACCCAGATAATTCATTAGAATACCTTCTGATATGTGTTCAATAAAGCATGCATTATCAGTTTTTAAAACTCAAATACATTTAAAGAACAGAAAAGTGCACATTTTTGTCTGAGTCAAACTTAACAAAACATTGGTTAATTATGGTTAACTAAAACTCTGATGCAATTATTTATTCTGGCATAAGGGATACATGTTTTTACATATAAACGTACATTTTGTGAGCGTTACTTTAAGGATAAATGTTTTCAACTTTACAGTAAAGGTCACAACTAGCACTAATAAATGGCTTACTGTGGTAAACCAATGCTTTTTCAGCACTGTGATGCAGTTAAATATTCTGGCATAAGGGATACATGTTTTCAATTTTACAATGAGGGTCACAAATTGCATTAATAAATAATTATTTATGTTAAAGTAATGCTTTTTCAGCACTCTGATGCATTTCTTAAGCGTTACTTCTGGGAAATATGTTTCCAGCTTTATAATAAATAAATAATAAAGAGCGTTAATACATGGTAATATTTATAGGGATAAGCAATGCTTAATCAGCACTCTGATACATTTATTGAAACTTAAAAGATGCAAGCAATGCTTATATATAACATACACAATAATTTATGGGTTAGGCTATAAGTTATATATTTACATGAAGATGAAGGAATATGACAACCTCTACATGACAACTATGGAGTGTGTCTGCTTATCTTGACCTTTACTAAAAATGAATCCTAAATTGGAGGGTGGAGGGAAATCATTATCCTTTAATCTATCTGAATAAATGACATATTTTCCTTCAGTCTGTGTCTTCCTCTTTTTTTGTCATGACTTTAAAGCCAGGTTGTGACAAACATGCTGGCTGCTTTTAAAACTCATGAAAAAAAGAACTTGGACATATTGAAACTATGTATATAATCTTCAGAAATTCTTCTAAAATGCGCATGTAACTTGCACACTGTGTGTAGAGGTCACTGAAAAATGACTCTGTGAGAATGCTATGTTCCATGTCTTAAACTATTCTGCTAATGCATAGATCAGTATGTCACTACGTAGACCTGCAGTTTATAATAATATGGAACAACGTGCTAATGGCACATCGCAGCTTCTCAGCAGTTACGGTGCATCCTCAACTATGAACAGCATTTTTATAGCTCACAGAGACAGTATGTGAACTCTGATGTTTTCACTGCCCTTTTCACACATAAAGAGGTGCAAAGATCTCAGGGAAGAGACGAGGAGAAGGTGCGAGGTGGTAAAGATGCTGCACGCTATAATAACCAGGGTCAAGAGTTCAATTATTTCTGTGGTCAGTACAACTGACTTTCAAAATAAATCAAAACATGAAGGGAGCAACTGTTTGTATACAACTCCCTGTCATGGACAACATTTAAAAACTTGACTTGACTTTCTAAGGTCCCAAAATATTTTTTTTTTCATGCCCCACTTGCTCAGAGTTCCTCAAACATATAAGCTTAACATTCTGTTCATACATAATTTCAGCAATTTTATTGAAAATCCAATAATAATTTCTGTTTTTACAGTTTCCAGCTATGATAAATGGCGCGATTTTGGTGATTTTCAAAGAAAAAATGCCTTCCAGAAAATTTAAGAAATAAAACAATAAATACAAAAAATAAAATCACCCCAAATTTGTAAGTTTTGATAAAAATCACCCAAAAAGGGCCAAAAATGTAAAAAAGAAGAAAAAACAATCAATACAACTTTTGAAAGAAAACTTCCAGAGGCAGTTTTTATGATAGTGGGGTTAAAAAAAATCACCAAAATCATAATATTTTAGTTTTGTATAAAGATCGCCAAAAATAACAAAAGAAGAAGATAAAAAAATTGCCCAAAATTGTTAAAGAAATCACGCCTAATGGTTTGCAAGGCAAGTTTCCTTTAATAATTGTCTGTTAAAAAAACTAAAATACAGCCATTTAAAGTTGAATTCCTTTCCACAAAAGCCAACACATTTTCTTTTTTTTTTTTTCCAGAACTTTCAATTATTTTTACTAGTTCCATGACTTTTCCAGTCCTGGAAATTGTGAGTGTGAAATTCCATGACTTTTCAAGGTTTTCCATGACCGTGGAAGCCCTAGATTTACATACAGCTATGTTTTAGAAATAAAGCACAGTTTAGAGCCAAGATTCCCAAAGAGAGGAGTTAAAACCTGCAACTACCTGCAATACACCCGTCTGCAACGCTCTGAAAACCTGCCAGTTCTCACCAATGCAACGAGACCAAACAGTGTATCATCTCCACAGCAGCAATTCTATGAACCTACATCCAGCAACAATTAATCCATCAGTGAGTATGTGTGTGTGACATGCGCACAATCAGCAAGCAGCAACAACTGTCCAACACAAACTGCAAGGACAGAGACCGAAAGATGTGCCAACAACCGCGGGCGAGCAACAAGGCAACAGCATGACCAGCTCATTTATCACAGTGCCGCTCAAGCGTTTGTTAATTGGGCTTAACTGACTTGGCCAGCAGGCTTTGCTACAAGCCGAATGGCTGTTGAAACAAATGATGGGTTTCACCTTCTAAAACCAGCCGCTGGTGACTTGTCCAGCTGGGTCATAGCTGACGCCATCGGCTGACCTGAGTCGTGCTGAGACCAGTCAGTTCACAGCGCTGCAACTTTTCTCTACAATGTTCTTTAACAGGGTTTAGAAAAAAGACTGCTTTCATCTATAAAAAAACACACTGTAATCCACATCAATCCAATGAACTAAGATTCACCTGTACATAACAATACACACACACACACACACACAGACACACACACACACACACACACACACACACACACACACACTCATGGGCAGACAATGACCTGGCTTTGACTATAAATCCTCCCCGTAAGATATTAATCCCATTTTTATTTTATCTTCAATTCAATCTTCAACTAAAAGTAACAAAGACAAAAAAGCATCTGTCCCTTCGTCATTTCTCATAATTAACAGCCAAAACATTTCCGTTGTGAGTACAGCCTAATTTAGGATTAAGTAACTTGGTACTTGATCACTTAATGAGTGTAGAAGATAAAAAGCTGCCTACTGATTAATCACCTTTGCCACAATCAGTCAGAGCTGACATCATACAGCGTAAATACGTTTGGCTTTTAGTGATCCAGCCTAGGTGTGTGTGTGTGTGTATAAATGGAGGGTTTTGTGAGGAGCAAGCATAATGTGGCATCAAGTGATTGCAATCAAAATCTGTATTTATGCTGTGTTTGTGTGTGTGTGTGTGTGTGTGTAAGTGGAGTGTTTCCATGAGGGCCGAGCAAAATGTGGCATGAAATGATTGTTAGCAATTAAAATCTACATGAGTGTGTATGCGTGCGTGTGTGTGTGTGTGTGTGTTCAGTTGCAATAGTGCGTGTCGGTGAGGGTGGAGGGGGTCTGTAGATCATGTGTGCCGATGTGCACCGTGGAGTGAAATGTGGCAGGTTAATGTCCGTACAGTAGATTTGGTGTCAGATGCTGCATCGTGCAGGAAGACAACGATGGACAGGAAACAAAACACTCAGTCTTTCAAAAATTCAGCAGAGGTACAAATGGAACTAGACCTGAGAACCTGGTGAAGGATTTTTTTTTCATGTCATTGTTTTAAGCAGCAAGTGGACAAACATGGATGATAAATACATGTCCAAACTGTCACCTACTGTTGATTTTTGGGCAGGGATGTACCTGCTAGTAATTGGTGAGTACATTGCACCTATTTCATTGCCATGTCCTGTTAACTTGGCTGTTAACATTTTGAGCTTGCATAGATACATTTTCTGGAAAAGTTCCTGGCTGCAGGCATGACTGCCATTTAAATTTTTGGTGGTCTTTTTGGCTGGAGGTCAAGACATGGACAGGATGCATGATTTCAGTGTCAAACTCCCTGTCTCAGTCTTATGAGCTACCAATTTGTGTAAACAACGTCGTTAGTTTGATTTGTTTCACTTCTTGTTCCGATAACTTTAAAACTGATAAGAAACCTTGTTGAAGTGATGGGGCTTGAGTGTGTTTACACAACATCTTAAACAAGGTTTTCCACTTGGCACAATCTCTCCAACAAGCACACAACATTACTGATTCTTCACACCAAACAGGAACACACTGCACAACATTTCAGAGGATATTTCACTTATGTGAGCCCTTTTCACGGCCTGAGAATCAGAGCTTCGCATTTGTTTGACTGAAGTCTTCCTGCCAACTTGAGTTCAGTTCTTTAAGCTGCATTCATTCATATAATGCTCTTATGCAGCCCTGTGACCGCTCTGAGGTATTTTATCGAAATGAAATAACAGTTAAAACTGGAGCGAGAGTATCATTTATATATGTATCAATATGTATCATTTGGTAACTGTTTAGATGTTTAATTTGTGGTTGGTTTTGGTTAATTTTTGTTCAGTTTTAACGGAATATTTTAAAGCAAACTGAATTTACGTTATGCTGACATATACAACAATAACACTTATTTTATGTTCTTGAAATTAACAAAATATTTGTCATATTTTGCTATAACATCAAGAATAGAGAAAATTCCCTGAAATATTTTGATATTATTTTAGGGCCATATCGCCTACACCTGTATACATATGCCCAAATAATGCTTTTAAATGCAGATATCACCTGGCATATCCCACGTCTTAATCAGAAAATGCTACATTTGGAAAAGAAAAGAAAACATAGTTTGGATTACATAAACAGAATATGGTGTTCACGTGACCTGCGTCAAATTCAGAATAATCAGAGTAAAAGTGGAACATTAGTGTGCACATAAATGTAGTCACTGATTGGAGGTAACAACTATTCGAGTGTTGCTGGCACATCTCCGTGCATGTGTGTGTGTAAATGTGTACCTCCAAGGAAAGCTCCAACACTTCACTTCCTCTCATGCTGGTGCAGCTTTGTAATCCCCGGGTGACTCATAAATTCACACGCCTGCACTTAGTCATCGATCTGTGTTGCCATTTGCCTCAGTGTTTTCATAAAGTGAACCACAATCCAGTGATCCCGAGTCCGGGCAGAGCATCAGTCCACGGGCCATTGTGGGGAGACCTGGGATAAAAAAAAAAGGATCAGCTGTTTCTGAAGAGTAAAACCATACTGCATGTTCATACAGCAGCTGAATTTACCCCAAATATAAAACTGAATACGTGGTAATCTATCATAGGTGGATCTTGAACTAATGACTCAGGAGAAATCTGGTCCCTGTGACCGGACCAGTTTGTACCCACCGATGTGCAGTATAAGTACCTTGGTGTAGCTCAGCCTGTCCATATCATCCATGGCCCACAAGCAGTGGCTTTATGACCCCAAGGGGGTCCTGCCCCACAGTTTGAAAACCACTGGGTTAAGGCAAGATATCCTTACAACTAATTATTGATATCTCTAATTTAAGTTGGGAAAAAATGACCTGGAAAAGAGGTCCGAAACCTTCGCATGCCTCTTATTATCATGATGATTTTGATCTATGTATGGCTTTACATCTGACATGTCTTATGCATTGACATGCAGAGTAAATCACAGCTATTGTAGGGACAGAGCAGGGTTGCAAATTGAAAGTACTTTCCTTCATTGATTATTGGTAAAAAATAACGATCGATAAATAGTAATTTTTAAAAAAAAAAAAACGCTTATTTCACACAACAAATGTGATTTTTTTCATCAATCAAAGCTCATCGCAACATACTGAATATAATCTGACAGAATTGCAAAGCCTATCAATAAATAGATTAAATTTCATATTTTGGGTTAAATTCTCCATCATTGATTAACTGTTATCATCCCGAGAACTAAGATTAATGTGTTCCTGAAACTTTGAAATGGAATCATAGACACACTGCCAATAAAGACTATACTTCAATATTATGAAAATTAAAAGCCAAAAACAGCAAATAAACATTTCAATATTGATCTCTTAACACTGTAAACCTCCATGATAGTGTGCATGGCTCCTCTGAGATACCAGGAAGCTAAACACACACAACATGTCCAATATCTGAAATAAACAAACGCAACAGCTCACAAAATTTTAGTCTTAATCGGCTTCAGTCAAAATATACAGTAACATTATTATTTCACTCACTAACTCACTGTTAATATCGACAAACTGAAACAACCGCTAACAAGCTAACTTACCGTTAAATCGTATTTTACCGTTAATGTTGTAACGTCCCAGGGCTAACGTTAGCTAGTTATAGTTCGGATGTTAGCTAATGTCGGTCGCTTTCCCTCATTACTTCACAAAATAAAAACATGCTAAAAGACAAATGTTGTCATCAGCAAGTGCAGAAACTGACCTTTTTTACTTGTACACATAAAACACTAAAAAAAGGGGGTTTAAGCATGAAAAACGGAGCGTTTCCTCAGCTCCTGTTTGGGCTAATTTACACAAGCTGTCTTTGTAAATGCAGCTCAACGGCTGTTCGCTCCCCCTACTGGGTATGGAAGATCATTTTAGCCCAAAATAAATAACAAATGAATCACTGAAAAAATAAATACTAAATGAAAAAAAAAAAAAAGACTATAAAGTAAATGAATTAATAAATAAAACATAAAAAAATGGATCAATAAAATATATATATACACACACACACACACACACACATATATATTTACACATACACATATATAAATGAATAACGAATATGACCATAAAGTAAATGAATGAATAAATAAAACATCAATAAAAAATGTATATATATATATATATACACACATATATACATACACACACACACACACACATATAAACATACATACACACACACACACACACATATATAGTCAGTTTTCTCAATCCTCCTCCTTTATTATATAATTATATTATTATCAAAGCAAAAACTCCCCTATAAAATAGAAGGGTTGTCATACATGTACCAGTGTACACATATACACCCTGTACCTTGTGAGAGTATTATCTTTATGGCTCTTTAAAATGAATACATCATGCATCAATAAATCCATAAATCAAAAAAGTAAATGTAAATGTGCAAAAATAAATGTATAATAAAATTACTATATATATATAGAGAGAGAGAGTGAGACTACTATGGCATTTCATAACTACAGACATTTGGTTCGCTGCTGGCAGTAAAACGTATATAATGTAAATATCAGGCCACTGACATTTCCCACAATATATTTAGTCTGACCTGAAACTGAAAAAACAGAATTTTCTGTCATATAAATAACAATATCCAGCAAAAAATCTGATTCATTGACTCTACAAAAGCTGCCCAGGCCAAGAGAAAAAGCAAGCGGCTAGTAAAGACATGAAACAGTGAGACGTTTAATGTTTTTTATTTTATCTAAGGCTGGGGAAATACAACTCTAAATGGTTGTATTTTGTATTCTTTTTTTTATTTTATTTTTTATTTATTCTGTATGTTTCACTGACTTTAGTTGACTTTGTTTTTGTCTCTGTTAGGCGTCTTTGAGCATTGTGAAAAGCACTCAATTTACAATTTATTATTATTATCATTATTATTATTATTAATAGGTCTGAAAAGCAAATAAAAAATAAATTAAAAAAAACACGCCAAAACTACACAATTCATCATAAAAAAGATAAAGAAAAAGAAATTACTGCTGGCTTCTCAAATTTTTGACAGTCATCGTGTGCAACAAACCACTTGTTATTATTATCATTATTTGAGTGCTACCAGAAAAGGTCAATTTAACTCTTCATAAACAACATTATTATTATTACATTAGAATTATTTATTATTCCATCCCCATCCCATGTCAATACCATGCTACTTCTTGTGTGAAGAGTGTGTGTGTGTGTGTGTGTGTGAGTGTGTGTGTGTGTGTGTAATTTAAATAAGTGCGGTGTTAACAGTGTCCTCCCCGCTGCACTAGAGTAAAAGAGTGTAACTGTTGACCCTGAGCTGGAGCTGCCGCGTGTCAGAGATGTTCATTCCTAATGAACTGGCTCTGATTCTTCCTGCGTGTCGTTTCCCACACGACCGCAGCATTATTGTTCCCCGCCTGAAGACTCTGAAGAGTTTTCGCACACACTGGTGACTCTGAGATCCTCACCGCATGATTCGTCACATCGTCTTGACATAATACGCCATATAAGGGATTGATTATTTGCAAAGTGCGACACGTGCAAACACACAAGACGCACAATCAGTCACACACTGGACACTTAGCCTGCGTCCTGAGTGATGCAAATGTCAGGAGCCGTCAAGTAAGAGGCTTGGAATTAAAATGCAACACCGCAACTCAACAATCCATTTTTCAATTATGGTGCATCTGGTTTCCATTATTATTATCACATATTCATATATTTAACTTTTCCTCCATTATGTTTTTCAAATTAAATATCTCAAAATTAATAAATATTTAAATATTCAGAGTAAATAAAGGTTAATTGCAATTTGATTTGTCTTTAAAATTAAATCAATGTTTAATTTCATATGCTCTAGAAGCATATTGCCTCAGTTTACCAGCTAACTCCTCTTAATGAAGGTGAGACCTCATTACTGTAACATAATAATTGATAATCTGATCATTTTTATGTTTTATTTTTCATTTGTTTTTTTGTTTTGTACAAAAGCCCACAGGCATCAGCAAACAAATTTTCAAATGTGTGCACAAACTTTTTAAATTAATTTACATAGAAGGGACTTTAATGTCCATTACTGTAATTATTAATGAAATGATTTAACTAAAGAGACACTCTCAACCAGCTTTCTATATGAACAGTGTGTAGATGAACTGTGGTAACTTCTCTCCATCGAACCTATGCCTCGACATTCTTCTTCCAGATGACGTATTTCACGTTATCCAGCAGAGTTTCGCTGACTTAGGAGAAAAACTAGGCAGTTCAAATCTAGGCTGATCAAAAATAAATCAGGATTATGTTAAAGCAATGCCTATTTCTTGCTTCAAATGTTGTAAGACACCTATTTTAGTGCCCTGTTTAGCTGTATTAAAGTGCTCGGGGAATTAAGTTTTTCTGTAGGCGAATGCGGAAAAAAAGCCTATGGGATTTTTTTTCATCGGATTTTGAATCATTACAGAAAATAAGTTCTGTGGCAAACAAACATTTATGATGCTTCAGCGGGATAATCCTCACAAATGAACACCACCTTTTGGATTTTCGAAGCCTAAATGCAATTGCCAGAAGTAAAAAAGCTAATGTTAGGTTGTGAACGAACTACACTACAGTCGCGGCGCCGTCTCTACGATGCTGTAAAACTATATCCAGCATGGCTCGATGTAATGACGTCCTGTAGTCTCATTTAGCAACTTGTTGGCAGCCGCCTTTATTCAAAACAGCTAAAGGTTTCAAAGTTCACGGGAGAGGTATTTACTGACGTATTTAATGTCATAGAATAAAATGTGAAAGTCTTTTCAGCTAACCACAGATCTTATTTCAGACATCTAACCATAAACCTATTAAAATGATAAATAAATAAAAACACTGACTTTGAGACAAAGAAACCAGAGGTGCTGAAATGCTAAATCATTTCCAGGTTTTAGGACTCATTTCTGGTGTTTGCTATAGTAAGAGTTTGTGAACAGGAAGTGGGCGCCACACTGCTTCCTCCACGAGCCCCCAGGAAGATAAGATACGATAATCCTTAATTAGTCCCATGACAGGTAAATTTGCAATGTTGCAGCAGTAAAGGGATATCAAAGCAAAATACAAGATAAATACAGCAAAGAGATCATTAGTAAAAAAAAACAAGACGCAGAACCAGAACTAGAAATAGCGACTGAGCAAAAAAATAGAAATAGAAAAAGAGCAAAAAGGATAGTATAAATAGTAAAAAAAACAAGAAACAAAACTCTAAGTAGAGGACTGATTGGGCGAATGAGATGATGTACAGGAGGAGAGAGTCGAGCCGGGACTGGAGGTGATAAATGTGGCTCAGTGTCTCTTTTCACAAGCTGAAAGCAATAATTACATTTAACATTTCAGCAAAATTCAGCGTGCGTGGAAAATTCTGTGGAACGGAACAACAGGTTCATATGAACAGCACTCAACTCTGTCACTCAAAATCTCATTTAGTCTTCTGACTTATCTGTGCGGATGAGCGCTTTGGCGATCAAATCTCAGTGTGACGCGTTCATAATTGATTTGAGTGTCAGAGTGTTGCTTTGGCTCATGTGACGCTGATGCGAACAGAAATAAAAGAAAGGGCTGCACAGTCTGGAAATAAACAGCAAAAATATGGAGTTTAATTACAAAAAGAGCTGCAGAAACATCTGTAACACCTCTTTTTTTGTTTTCGAATTTCATCACAGCAACACGTTTTTGAGCTTGAACATTCAGTTTTATCCCTTTTGAACTTGATCCAGTCAAACGAAACATATATAACAATTTAGTATAAAAAATGATTTTGTACAGAGTAAATCTGTCTCCCAAATTTAACTGATCTCTTGTTATTCTGTTGTTGTTTTTTTACCCCCTTGTAAGGTTGTCTTGAGTGTTTTGAAAGGCTCCTACAAATACAATTTTATTTAAGAAATTATTATTATTATAAAAATTATTATATTATTATTATTGTTACCATCATCATCATTTTGACTTTTCCTTTTTTTTCTTTCTTTTTTTCTAATAATTTTGATTTTTTTTGCCATGAGTACTTTTACTTTTAATGTCATAGGTACATTTTCCTGATTACACTTACTTACTTTTGCTTATGTACCAATGCAATGTTCAATGCAGAACTTGTACTTGTAACAGAGTATTTTCACAGGGTGGTATCAGTACTTTTACTTAAGTAAAGGATGTGAATATTTCTTCCGTTCGATTCAAACCTGATGCCCTTTGCTGCGCGTCAACCCCATTCTCTTAAGAAGAAGATTTTTTAAACCGAATTCACAGCAGTATGTAGAGCAAGAATGAAAGTTTCACGTGTTAACCGATTTTTTATTTTTTAATTTAATTTAGTTTTCCCTCTCTCCTTAACAAATCCTGGTAAACTTCTGATACTTCTGATTTAGAACAATCAGTGTGTTCTTGTACAGCTAACTGTATTACTCTATTACATGAATGATGCCTGTGTTTAAAGCACTTTGAGTGGCTGATAAGAAAAGAAAAGTGCTATATAAAGATTACATAAATACTTAAATACTCCCATATATCTGCTGCAGTGACTGACTGTCAGCCCAAGGGATTTTTATGTGCAGTGCAGTATGTGCCATTATTTTCTCAGTAAACTTCTGTGAGAGTTTTCTTGTGGATTCAGATCAGCTACGACAACAAAAGCTTATACGAATCTAGTCAGCATGCTCAAATCACTGACAATTATTCCTCCTATTTTCCAACAGTTACAGTCAAAGTCTGCTGCCAAAAGCACTTATTTTTACAGACATAATCACAAAAATCAGCTAACAACATGCATGTCTCGTCTTGACAGAAAGTGAATGAATACGGTATGAAGGTTGCTCTGGGAGAGAAAAATCCATTAAGACTGCTTGGGGACAAGCAGTTGATGTGCTTTTTCATAGATTAAAAGGATGTTTGAAAAATGAATACATGCACAATATTGCATGCTGTGTCAATGAAATTCCCTTAAGCTTATGTAACAGAGAGATATTATGTAAAGCCGGTTGAACCCAGAACCCATCGACCAATCTCTCAAATGGAGTAAACGTTATTACATAATTATCCCAGTAATCTCATAATCAATAGTCAGTTCTATTTTCAGTATCACTGTAATCTGTCACCTGTTTATAATTGTTGATAAGATTCACTATAATCGGGTGAAAATCAATAATTTAGATTACACATTACTACTAATAGATTACAGATGTTAAGAACCAAAGTTTTTGTATCAGTAAATTCAAAATAGTCTTTTTTCTTTCTTTTATTTTTCATTAGGATGACATTGTGGAGAGAGCACTTTAATCACATGCACTCCACATCAGCTCTGGTTCATACACAAGGAAACTACCGTGTAATGAGGCGAGAACATTTTCCAACAACATCAGTTTTCAATAGTCAGGATGTTGTTTATGCTGCACCGGAGGTCTCGCTTATGGTCAAATATGCATGAAAAATGTGGTAACTATACGAAAATTCATCGTTTCTGTGACTGTTTCAGCTTTAATTTGAGCATTAGCTTTCCTAGCAGGCAGTTTGATTGTTTGGGATCTGTCTTTTTTTTTAAATGACGCAGTTACAAAGCTATAAGGTGAGCTCTAACTTAAAGAAATCAGTTCACATTGTAGGAAATACACTCATTCACTTTCTTGCCGAGAGTTAAATTAGAAGTTTGATACCACATCTAGACACCATGAGCCTATACTATAGAGGCACCTCGTCAAATACCAACGCTTGGTCAGTGGCCCTACATGTCAAGCTATGATGCTCTAGGTTCCCCCTTTAACATCCGTTTTGGACACTCGGAGACAGCGTGTAAATTTACTCTTGTTACATGCATTGTGTCTTTTCACAGGAAATGTACAGTTTCTGCTCCTTACATGCAGACACAACACAGAAAAAACATTAATAAAACAGTTAAAGCAGCATAAAACTGTCTGTTGAGAACATAAAGACAATAGACTAAGCATGTGATAATGGGAAATTTAACTGCATGCTCTAATGAATCCGGATCTTCGTTAAACGGCGAGAGAAGCATCAGAATCTCATGTCAAGTTATTTTTAAACAACAGGTGAGTCACCATGGATGTCAACAGCTTTTACCAGCTTGTAAAATTTTCTCTTACCTTCGAAAAGATTTTATTTGTTATTTTATTTTGCTTTTTCATATAGGCTTTTTTACTATACTTTATTGATCCTTTGTGTCGTTTTGAGATGAGATTCTTTAGTAAGCCTAAAGGGGTTTTCTGTATCTCACCTGCACAATCTGCTTCGATGTTGTCATTGTTCTGTTGTTTTGTTTTTACTGTGAAATAAATAGATAGATAGATAGATAGATAGATAGATAGATAGATAGATAGATAGATAGATAATAGTAAATATGACAAATTACTCGTGAATCCCAGAAATCAACGGGTATTAACATAAAAAGAAAAAATCCTGGATACGAGCAAAAATAAAATAAGATTTGATGGTATATGGCATCTTGCTTGAGGCCCAACGTCTCCCATGTGAGCGATGTGTAGACATTTGAAACCTCTTCTAACTCGAGCTCCACCTGGACACTGTCCCCACAGAACGTCCTTACTTTACCCAGAGTGGTTGTTTTGTCACTGACACGACCTTTTGACCTCCAGTGATGGATGAGATCAAGCAAATCTCACAAAGGGATGAGTCGATTTTTAAAGGAAAGCTGAAAATATTCATACTTCATCTTTGTAGTCTGGTATTTAAGCAGAGTCTTGCTATCCATATTCTATGTTTTTTTACTTCTTTTATTTTTCAAGATCCATTTTTGCATATTTTATATATTGTTCTTGTTTTTGTTTCGTCAGTCAAACTGTATGCACTTTTACCTGCTTTCCATTTGTTTGAGATGTCGCTTTCCTTGTTTTGATTTTCTCTCCTGCAGCTCTCCTGTCCATCTTTGGGAATGCGGCGGTCCTGGTCAGCGCAGCTCGCCGTCTCACCCTGCTCAAAGCTCCCGAGCTGCTGACGGTCAACTTGGCGGTAACGGACATCGGCATGGCCCTCAGCATGTACCCTCTGTCCATCGCCTCAGCTTTTAACCACGCCTGGATTGGAGGCGATACATCTTGCCTCTACTACGGCCTGATGGGAATGATCTTCAGCGTCACCAGCATCATGACTCTGGCCGTGATGGGGATGGTCAGGTACCTGGTGACAGGAAGTCCACCCAAGACAGGTAGCGTAATCTCAGCTGCGATTTAATAGCAGACAGCTATTCCAATCCAAGACACTTTTCGTCAATTCTCGCAAAAATATCTTCATGGCCTAATCACCAGAATAATGCAAAACATGGATATGTTACATTTGGACGAATCATTCTTCTTCTTTTTCTTACATAATTATCTCTGCCCTCATCTGCCTGCACTTTTTTTCTTATCAGTGTTGGGAGAGTCGGCACTGATTGATAGTTTCATGGGGAATCGCACTTGTCAAACCCCTTGAAGGTTTTCTGGGTTTCCACTAAATATCTCAGTTTCTATAAGATTGTTGCTTTAATATGTGCTAAATAAATCAAATCAAAAAACAACAAATATTTGGTTATGGTTCGAAAAATATCATTTTTGGCTTAAAATATCAGGTATTGTCGCCACAAACACTGCTAATAATGTGCTGACTTACCTACCGACACAACAGCTACCGCCAGAAATGTGGCGATGTGTTTGACTCACCTCAAAAATACTTCGGATTCAGACTCTTACTTCAGCTGAAACACACAGATAATTGTCCATGATACTAAGCTGCTGCCCTGCACATAACATGTAGAGCTAACTAACGAAGCAGCAAGCCAGTCTGCAGCCAGCAGCTGTCACTTCAAGCAGCTGAGGAACTATTTGTGTCAGCGGACCCAAAAAAATTATGAGATGAACAAACAAATCATTACCCGTTGCCGCGTTTAACTGTAAATGTGGCCTCGCCCTGCGACTGAATCACAGCTGTGATGATATACAGTACAGCACGACACAAAATCCTGTGACCATACACAGCCCCGGCCCCGAAATAAAAAAACGTGGCCTGGACCGAGCCACATGACACTGTTACAGCGCATCAGCCACAGGGGGCATTCTCGTTCTTGCAGAAGACGGGGGAAAGGTCATGGATGAATGGAGAGGAAAGAGTCGGAGCTGACAGGAGCACTGATGAGAGGGGGGTATTTGTTTCTGTGGTTAGTTCATTAAAAACTGCTCTGATCTCCTTTAAAGGCGAGTCAGCAGTTCAGGAGGAAGACTGTTGATATTTGAACACCAGCCGGCATAAAGAAACCAATGTTTGAGGTCATTCTTATCAAAGGCCGCAGGGATTAAGCTCCTCAAGCAGAGCTGGACATCAAATGGTGAAGAAAGTCTCTTATCTTTTTGAACCAGAAACTCTTTCCTATAAACCTTTCAGGTGGTCATCAATCACAAACCTCAGCGGTGTATTGACAAGGATCATTGATGGAAGTGAACCCTTTAAATGTAACAGAGTCAAATGTAATTTAGCTATCAGTACCTGATTGTTCTTTACACCTGTGATTTATTGATGTGTTATAGTTTGACTACCTCTGTGTTGAATCTTTGTTCAGCTGAACAAGCCTTGTTTTTGGGAGGTGCAGTTGGTTTTAATGGGATCCCAAGTAAGCAGCATGCACATCATAGTCTGCTGCATAACAGATACAGCTGATGCCTTTAAGGACATTTGCACCGATGTTCATTTGTTCAAGTCATGTTAAACAGTATATTTGGAATTTCTGTAAGGACTTTACCTGCAGGAAATTACTGATCTATCAAATCAAGTATTTGTGTCTCTTTCTGCATCCTAAGAAAGCCCTGTATAGACTGAATAACAGGGATATTTGCTTTGCTTGGAGGTCACTTTTGCAGAATGACATGAGGCCAGTCACAGCGGCCCCATATGTGTCTCTTGGATTTGAGTTCATTTCTCGGATTTTAAGATGTTTCCAGAATTGTAGGACAATTCTTAGATTTTAAAACATTTCTAAGATTTTAGCATGTGTCTAGGATTTTAGGATGTTTCTAGGACTTAAAGATTTTCTCAAATTTGAGGATAATTCTAGGATACAAGACATTTGTTGACAGAGACATTTTTCCTCGTATTGCATAAACACTGGAATGATTTCAATAACTTTAAAGTGAGCATTGTGCAGCCGTGTTTTCCAGGTAAATACAAGTATCAGATCAGGACTCTGATCGGACTTTTATCTGGATTGGGGGCCAAAAAAACTTGATGAGGACATCCCAAATAATCAGAACAATAATCATCCTCTTACCCGCTGGACGGCAGGGGCCCTTCAGTGTGGAGTTTGCATGTTTTTGTGGATTTTCTTCAGGTCCACTGGCGTCCTCCCGTAGTCCAATGAAAGGTTGTTTCAAGGTGACCTCTCCAGAGTGACCTCTGCCTCTTGCAAAATGTCAGCTGGGACTGACTCCAGCCCCACGTAACCCTGTACCAGGAAAATCAGTTATTATTTGCATTTGACGTACACAACAAAAAAAATCCTGGCATTTAATTAATTCCAGAAGAAATCAACCAATACTGACATAGTTGGTTTTGCAACTTAACACCTGTCAGTGCTGATAAGAAACGCCAACACCATCGGCTGCCACAGCTTCCTCCTCCCATCCTCCCCTTTATGTGCTTAGCTTTTCTCGCTTTAAGATCTAATGATTATGTTTGTGTGCAGATTAGCTCTCAGAGAATCCAAACTATCGCTCCAATTCTTCACTCAAAGAGCAGAAGTTTCCTATCCAATCTAACATCTATAGAAATTATGTAACATTTCATCTCTTCATACATTCCTGAAATGTCACCAGAGTAAACATTTAATGCTGGTGTAAGTATGCAGCGTTGACCCCACCCCCGTCAGCTAGCGTGCTACTTTTAGCTTTTCAACACCGAAAAAAGCAATGAGCATCTTGACAAGACATGGCCCTGAAATTTGCGAGAACTTATTAGAAATGACTCTTTATATATATATATATATATATACACACACAGCAGAGGGCATTGAAGGCATTTAAAAAACAGTTTGAGGGATGAGAATTTTAGAAAATTATTAAAACTGAGAAAACTGTATTTCTGCAGTATGTGACAATGACGCCATCTCATGTGGTTTTCTTATCCATAATTTTTACGGTTTAGTTACACAAAGATGCAACATACTGACACAATTTGAAATGTGTTTGTGCTCAGGTATCAAGTTCCAGAGGAGAACCATCAGTATCATGATCAGTGTGATCTGGATGTACGGCAGCCTGTGGGCCTCGTTTCCTCTGCTGGGCTGGGGCAGCTACGGCCCGGAGCCGTTTGGGCTCGCCTGCTCGATACACTGGAGCGGATATGGGGAGTCCATGAACCACTCCACCTTCATCATGACTCTGTTTGTACTCTGCACCTTCCTCCCCTGTCTGGTCATCCTCTTCACCTATTTTGGTATTGCGTGGAAGCTGCACAGAGCCTACCAAGCCATCCAGAACAATAACTTCCAATACGGCAATGTGGAGAAGAAAATCACTCTTGTAAGTATAAGACCAGTGGCGGCTGGTTTTTAAAATATTTTAGGTATAGGTTTGTGCCATATCACTCAAATTCAGTAGCCATCCCTGTGCAGTTTAAAGGAGGTGTATGTAGTTTTTCAGGGGATATACTGGCAGGAATGAAAAGTGATATAATAAGACTCTTTAGTGTGTAATCACCTGAAAATAAGAATAATGCCGTTCTCCGTACCTTAAAAATGAGTCGTTTGTATCCACACAGAAAGGAAGCAGGTAGCTTGTGGAGATAGCTATGCTGCACCGCCATCGTTAAAAGTGCTTTATTCAGTGTTTTTAGTGGTTAAAATCCCTGGATCTGTTTGTTTTGGAGAAGAAGCAACCTTTGTGCGTAATCTGGCTTTCAGTGAAACCTCCTTAACGCCTGGATGCCTATTTATCTTAGAAAAAGGTGACTTTTAAACTGAAACAGCTTTATTCAGTTTTTGATCAGTTTAAATCACCAGGTCTGTTTGTTTTTGAAAGCTTCTGGTGTTTATGATAACTAGCAGTTTTCTCTTATTAGCAACCTTTAACTTAATGACGTAAACTGCAATAGTCCACCTTCCACCTTCTCTCTCCCTCCCTCCCCCGCCCCTCCCTCTGTCACACAGTATGTTCACATGATGCTAGAAAAAGTCTCATTTTTGTGTTAGTGTGACTAAAAGAGGACTTTTAAAATATATGTAAACATGTTAGTCCAACTGAAATCAGACTAACAAGAATTTCGCGAAGAATGACTAACACAACCAGTTAATGCAATTGTAATTTTACTTTCTCCGTCATGTGCACGCCTAAGTTGGACCGTAACTGGACCAGGCGTTCTTCACGTGCACCTGGTCGCCACACTGCCCTCCCTCTGTGTTTACGGATAGGGGTGTGTTTGTTGTTTATGAGGGGGAGAAGGGTGCTGCAAAACAGGTCAGGCACTTAACATAATTAAGTTCTGACAAGGGACTTGTGTTTTTAATTTTGGCTTAGGTGAGGGACATACAACTTTGTAAGGTAGTATTTCATATTTATTTTAAATAAAAAACCCACACCCCAGCCACCTCCTCCGATAAATAAAGTACAGTCCCACAACCTCGACACATAAGTTTATCCACGTGCTGCTGTGGATGAGGCCGCAGCAAAACATATTTTAGCCACCTAAAAAAATCAATATCTGTTTAAGTTTATGTTAATGAAGTCTCGTGTTTTTGATATATCGGCTTTAAATCCCAGTCGATAAGGGCTGTCTCAGGGCAAGGTAAAGCAGTGAAAATCTTGGAAATATATCATATACTTAAACTGATAATGATTTCTTTAGGTGGCTTCAAACTCATCAATGAATCCTCAGCGCCTTTTGATTATATGCACCTGACGAGGATGTTTTCTTCCCCCAAGATATTGTAAATAAACAGTTATGATAGTTATTCAGTCTTTATTATAGACTGTATAAATAATACAGGGTAATTTCAGCTCGCTGAAGGAGTGCTTATCTCCACCATCCGCAGCAGAGTCGGGCATACTTCGTCAATAAATCGATTCTCCTATGATTGCAGCCCGGCTTATCCGCATGTAAACATATTGACTATCACACACACACACACACACTGCGGTGCTAAGTGCCAGTCAACTGTGTAAAGTGGACACATTCAAAGGTTTGGACCCAGTCAAATATCCTCATGCAAGAATGGGGACAAATTCATGGCTCATATTTAACACATCATTGTATTTAATTTTACAATTATTTTATTTTATCATTAAAAAATAAAATAATAAAAATAATAAGTACTTGGTTCAGCCCCCCAAGAGTCTGCGAGAAAAATCTTGACCCTTGGACAAATATAGTCAATGACCCCTGGTGTTTAGTATCGATCTTTTTTCAATAAGACGATCAATGCTGTATTGACTCTGTCCCTTTAGCGTTCTTCCACTGATTGAAACATTCTCACGAGACAAGAAATCGTACAACATTATGCTTGAAATGCAGATAGTGACTAATAGGCCTTAGCACTTCACTGTCATTAAAGAGTGTGTGTGTGTGTGTGTGTGTGTGTGTGTGTTAGTTGCAGACCTTTATTCGTTTACACACACTCAAAGCACCAATTAATACTGCATATATTTTATTTTATTTCTTTAACTTTATTGTTGTTTTATTGGTGCCTTGTTTTTTAATCTGTTGCTTGTCTGAAAAGCACTTTGTAATCTTGTTTCAAAAAGTGCAACTTAAATAAAGTTTATAATATCATTATTAGTATTATTATTGTTCATGCAAAGGACAAGAATACATTTTTTTCTTCATATTTTGGCCTATATTAGGTAACATGACAGAAAAAGTAGACAATTTTAAATATATAATTATAAGAATAATAAAGATATTTTTTAGAAGTTTCTTTTATATATAATATTTAATAATCACACCCCAGCTAATTTTCAGGTTGTTTTCTTGTCACCTTTAAGTCATTTATTGGCAATTTGTGTAACATTTCTTGCCAGGTTGCTCACTACCTTTATCCCCTTGTTTTTCAAAAGAAATCAAACTAATTTTCTGAGATTTTACAGGTTTAAATGCTTTTGAAAGCTGTCTGAATACAGAACAAGTAAAACAATAAAATCCAGGTGTTATTGGGTTAAGTGCAAATAAATAATAAGATTTAATACAATTTAAAACTTCAAAATACTAATAAAAAAAACAATAGTCACAATACAAATGTGACTAATATGCCTTGGCTTGCGTGCACACAATCAATTTATAAAAACAAATGAAATCAGTGATATCTAGTTTTGAACCCTTCAATATGTTGCCAACCACATTATAAATGAGAATTATCAATTGCGGCGTATAAATTCACATTTTATATCTCTCAAATGAAAAACCTCATACAGAAGCTGAGAGACGTTTCTCGGCAGCAGCCTGGTTCATTTTATACTTTTTTTATGTGCCGTCAAGTGGAGGCATTTGTGCTCCATTATGCTCTTTTGAGTATTTGTATTCAAAGCTGTGTTCGTACAGACATCACACTAAGGCGGAAACACTCGTCAATAACTACAGCGATGTTCTGGCTATATCTGGACAAAGAATGGCATTTGACAGGCGTACGGATCTGTTTGAATAGCGTGGACATAAAAGTGATATCCAAGTAAACAGGATGTGTTGATTTCGTGAGATCATAGCAGGTAATCACCTCGCCGTCTGGTTCCTCTTCTCACTTGAAGCAGCTTTTGGAGCACAACCAAGACAAATAAAGATCAGATTAAGCTTTGTACGCGAACGCCCTCGAGAGAGGATGCTCAAAGGATGAAGCCGGCATTATGTTATATTTTTCTTACAGCTCAGCTCAGCTCAGCTGGACGCCACTGAGGCTGACGAGTAAATAACCCCAAGTCTGCTTTGTGTGGAGTTTTGAAGAGGAATGATAGACGGGAGGAGAGCGTCTGTGTCTGAGGGCTGTTTAGTGTCTGTATTAAAACAGAGCATATTTATATATACTGCTGTATGATTACAGGTAATAATACAAAATTTTAGCAGTGTGAAATGCACCACAATCACTCGACTGGACAACCAACAAAACCACCATGTTCCCATAGAGAATACATCCGTCACTACGTTCTCACTGCAAGCCTGTTTTTCACGTTATTGTATAAAATCTGAGGAAACTGTCTTTTTTTCCAGAAACGTGAAGAAAGCAATCAGCAACTTAAGAAATGAACCCCAAAAACTGCAAGAAATTCATAAAAAGTACAAGAAAAGTGCCTGAAAATAAACACAAAACACAAGGAAATTACATGAAAAAAGTGATTAAATAGTAATAATTCTTTAACAGAATTTGTACATAATATATAATTATTAAGATATTTAATTTTCATAGTAAGATGTCGTAGGATGACGTAGAAGTCGCACTGAATTCCAATACAGGTCACATGGCTGTTCAGGCAGAGATCAGATTTCAAAACATCAGATCTGTATCTGATTCAGAGCAAAATACGAAAGTCACCCAAATCTGATTTGAAAAAAATCAACTCTGTGTGATTTGTGCTAGATAAGATAATATCTAGATAATTAAAAAAAAAAAAAAACAACTCCCATTTATTGCAAAATAAAAGTTTTCCCGCTCCCATGAGGTGATATTTCAGGTGATATGGAAAATCCCTACTTCGCAAAATTGCAATGGAAACACTTTTTTGGTTTTTATGGGTCACATGATGCTATGGCTCCCTCATGATGCAGCAGGAGCTACAAGAGCTGTTATTGCATCACGTAACTCTGAGAAAGTTGAGCAGATCATCTGGAAGTTTTGAATCCACAATTCCTCTGTGAAATCGTGGACTATCAGCTCCCAGAAATCCCTCATACGTGACCGCTCCCATGTATAAGGGGCTCGCCTTTCCTTTATCGATCTCATAACACGCCTATGTCGCCTTTGATTGGAAATAATGACGGCTCGCGCGGCGGCTGCAATAGAAATAAAGCTGCTGATGTGTTGAACATCCATCGTCATGCTTCTTTGGATGTAATTGCCAGAGGAGAAGTCCTATAACATCATTCAGTTGAAACGATTTCTCACAATTTGTGTTTAGATTTTGCACAAATCTGTTATGGAAACCCGTCATTAAACAATCATATGTGCGTCACAGGGAGGAAAAATCAGATTTGGTCCACAGTGTAAACAGAGTCCACATGAAGCTGCTACATTTGTGTCGGACGCTGAACTCAGCAACCTTCCTCTGATGTGAAGCCACGTCAGCCACCTGCTGCAGGTACACTGAGCTGATTAACCTTCACCGCTGGATTTTCCAGAAGTGGAATCACACATGATACAGAATCTTTTACACCAACTAATCCTATAAGAAGAGAAGCAGCAATAATGCGCCACGCTGCCTACCTCTACCTGTGCATGACTGTGAACTCACTGAACTTCTGCTCACACAGACGCCGTTCACGCCGCGGCGCCTCTGCCCGCCAGCCCTGTCGTTATACTCGAGGGTGGCACAGGAATGGATTTCCAGTGCTGTGTTAAGTTTGTATAAAAATTTAGCCAAAAATGTATTTACCCTTTGAAACCTGAGCAAATTGGCTTGATTTCTTTCAAAAACGAGTTAGCAGGGTTCCTACGCCTAAAGGCAAGTTAGACTTAAGACTTAATTATTGCCACTCAAAACCAAACAAACCAAAAATATGAACCGTGAGCAGTTGCTGCTTGAAAATTAAGACTAGCAAAGCGCTATATAAGTCCATTTACCATTTACCATGACACAGTCAGCTCCAGATGTGATATGTAATGTAATGCTTGGTAGCAGATTAACTCAGTGTTGGTCTTTTGGGACTTTTGTACATAACAGAAATACAGAAGCTCAAGAGAGTTTTCATTAATTAATTTGCCCCTTATGAATACAGAGTGGGTGTAAGGTCCAGGCACTGACATCAATTACCATCAGCGGACTAGAACTAAAAAACACTTCATCGCAGATCAAAGAATGAAGGCGATAAAGAGTGATCCCTCTTAGGAGAATGGCACAAATCCTTCTCTTATCACTTCCTTGATATGTGAAACCACTTTCGTGTGAGGTGATGGCGGACTGTTGATTACCGCATGTGATCCGTAAGCCCCCGGTGTATGCATTATCTTTAAATTATACATCTACAAGTGTGCGATTGCTGAAGTGTGTGCGCATATTCATGAGTCTGTCAAAGTGCGAGTACTGACTTGAATTTGAAAGTTGGCATGTTTACAATTACAGTTCAGTGGAGTACTGTTATAAGCTATAACACGCTGTAATTACACCATTAAACTGGACTACTGTTCCAGTATACAAGCACAGGGGGAGAATCCATTTATCGACACAAGTATGTCCAACTGGAGATATGCCGCCTTTCAGCTAGTTGTATTTACCTATATTATTTATACAGTCTATGATATAAATCGCATTACAATCACAACTGTTTATTTGCAATAACTTTGGGGAAGAAAAACGCTGCGTCACGTACATATAATCAAACAACGCTGTGAAAATTCTGCCTTGCTTGATCAGTTTTAAGCCACCTTAAAAAATCAGTATCAGTTCAAGTGTTGCCTACACTATATTTAAAATATTTCCACCGCTTAACCTTGCCATAAGAACGCCTTTGCCAACAGGGATTTGAGGCCATTATATCAAAAACACCGAAAATCATTTTAGTCCACTGAACGGTGGAGCGGCTGCTCTACCGCTGCCTCCATCAGCTGTTATGGAAGCTAAAGAGGAGCAGATATTTAAATATAGTGTAAACTGATGATTTTTTGTGTGTTTTTGCAGCAGATTAGAAAATAAAGCCAAAGGTCATAATTCTTTTGTAAATGTACCTGTGGTTGGACTCCATGCTGCAGGCGATGTGACTCTGCAGGAAACCGAAGGAGGGGGACTGACAAAGATCAGAAGGAAAAGTGTCTGGCTGATCCGCCGTTGAGCTTGACAGAGCGTGCAGGGTCGCCGACTGGTCATCGCTTTTACACATCTGGGCCTCTGTGAACACAACAGATTTGTTTGTGCAGCAGCCAATGCCCCGCGGATACGGCTGTTGAGCACATGTGCCTGAGTGTGTTTATACCTGTGGCTTTCACTTTAACTGTGTTTTCTCACAGAAATGCATTTTTGTTTATCATATAGGTGCCAGTTAATTATGAATCAGTCAGGCAGAGCTGGATTCAACACGTTCCATCGATCACTGATGTGCATTCCTTAGTAATGCTTAATTTTCCATATTTTCACTTGCAGGAAAGCAGGTGTATGTCAGTGTATTGCTCCTTCTCCCCAGTCACTCAAGGTAGTTTTAATCTATTAGGTGGTCCATAAATGTACCGTTTCGCTCAGCGGGACTAACTGGGCTGCTAAGCAAACAGCATCTCCCTGCTGTGGCGCTCATATTTAAATTAGAATACATACATTCATTTGGCACAATGTATGTGCCTCTCTGCAAAATTAACGTAATTCAAAAAAAAAAATGTGCTAGCCACACGGGTACAGGGAAATCACAAGCATCTTCAGAGAATTGGTGGTAATGACGGCAGCGTATTCTCATACAACCGTTCAAATGATATCTAACGAATTAGCACCGTCACAAATGATGTACTTGATGTTAAGTTACTTTGGTTAAACTTTAAAACTTGAGAAAAATTGGCTTGATATCTTTCAAAAACGCACCCCACCCCACCCAAAAAAAAAGTATAAGAGAAATTACTTGAAAATTAGCACAAAAAGTCAGAAAAGTAAAAAAAAAAAAAACACAAACAAAAAAACAACCCAAACAGACAAGGATATCACTGAAAAACATGCTAAAAAACATTTGTGACATCATTTTCAATATCTTATTATGATAATCATGAATATAGTTTGCCAGAAATGTGGCTTATTTAAGAAAAATTTAAAAATTCTTAATCTACTTATTTCTTGGATGTAGACAGACGGACGGAGTTTTCTTTAATTTATAGTAGGACGTTTATTTATACATTTACTATACTGAAAGAGCTCAGACGGTTTGTTAAAGTATCAAAATTGGCATTTAAACATATGAAACAAAACTCATTCTAAGCACTCTAATTTTTTACATAATAGATTGACTGATTAGTTTAAGTGTGATGCACTTAATTGTGCCCAGCCCACATCGGCTTTTAAGGCACCCAAGGATGCTTTACATAGAAGAGGGAACTAAACTTAACAACATACAGAAACGAAGATTTCAGGCCAAAAAGTCCTAGACACAAATGTGGTAACTCCACCTTTCAGCTCTTAAATATTTTCTAATCTTTCTCCATTTACAACATTTTCTAACATACATAATGAGCTCAGAAAGAAAACTCTGACTTTACGCAGACTTTAACATTCCTTGACAAGAAGATGAAAACACTAATGATATTGAAATTCTTTACGAACTGCACCGGAGAATGGAAAGTGGAAACCGCTAATTGGTGAGGGGCGCTAATAAACACGCTCCTCTGCTGCTCATCGGGGATCATTTCCCATTTTAATTCCTTACATAATATGACAGACAGTCGAATCCCTCAAGGAAAAATAGATGGGTTGCGGCTAATTTTCACCCGACCTTATCAGGATTTCAATTGCCTACCAGATGGATGGCATGCTATTTGTGTTGGCCTCACGTCGCCATGGTAACACAATGATTTCTAATCATACTGCTCACCATAACTGGTGCTGAAAGGCTGAGCTGTTACTGCTCATTAACATATCACTTCAGACTTAATTCACTTCAGACGTTAAAGCACTGTTCGTTTATCTACGCCATCAGTTTAATGAACCCAAACATAAAATCCTTTGCAGCAGTGCTCGATGTGACACAGCAGCTTTATGCTCGACATCCTGCTATGAAAATCATGTGCGCAGGTGTTTTTGTTATTGGTGGACAGAGCAAACACTCAGTTTCCTCCTGTTTCCAGTCTATGTGCTCAGCAGCTTCATATTTCATGTACAGGGATAAAACAAATAAAGGAGATAAGAAATAAGTGGTACTGATCTTCTTATCTAATCTTCAGCATGAGAGCAAAGCAACATAATTCCTAGAATTTTATTATCATAGCATCAAATATTTCACAATGTGCAATTGTAGATACTGTAATATATGTACATATTTTTTTAAATGTTGAATATTTGCATCCTATTGTTGATAATGTTCTTTTTGCTTTATTTATCATGGTCAGTTTGCTGCTGTAATAATGCAAATTTACCCGTTGTGGGACTAATTAATTAATCTCTTATTGCACCTCGAAAAAAATGTAAGCCATATGCATGAACACAGCCAAAACAATCAAAAAATGAAGAATGAAAAGCTCGTAAAATCTGCCAAATTAGGGCGCCCAGTAGCTCAGTTGGTGGAGCTGGCGCCCCATGTATACAGCTATGTTCTTGCTGCAGCGGCCGTGGGTTTGATTCTGCTGCATGTCATAACCGTCTCTCCCGCTTTCACGCTTGAGCTGTCCTGTCCAATAAAAAGGCTAAAAGCCTAAAAGCCCCTGCGGAAGTACAACATGAACAACAAAGCCTGCGTGTCTTGCTCCTGTATGGGAGAGGACGAGGGGTCTTTTGCATATCTGAGCCCAGGGGTCCACTGTCTCATAATCCGCTCATGCTCACACCCATCTGTTTTATTCTCTTTATTCCTGCCTGCACCTCTCATGCTCTTTGATCTGCTTCTCTTATTCCAGATGGCTGTGATGATCAGCTCAGGTTTCCTGATTGCTTGGACCCCCTACGTGGCCGTCAGCTTCTGGAGCATGTTCCACTCGCAGGAGCAGGCCCGCATGACACCATTTGTCACCTTGTTGCCGTGCCTCTTCGCCAAGAGTTCCACTGTGTACAACCCATTTATATATTTCATGTTCCAGCGCACATCTCGGCACGAGCTCCTCCGCCTTGAGAGACTGATATTTTGTTGTTCTCATCAGACCAATTCGACGGCTGAAGGAGAGAAGCTCAAAGGCAAAACGGTCAAAGTTACTAATGAAACATGCGGGGTCTAACAGGAGCTGCTGACAGAGAGTCAGAGTCAGATGATGCCTTTAAGCTAAAACACGTGATGAAGTCTACAGTTTTGTTTTACTGATGTTTTCAGTTGACATTAGCTCTTTGAAACTTGTATCAACATCAGTCAGACTTTACAAGCTTAATGACCCTTTGAAAACTCAGCAGATTGGTTTGGTTTCTGCTGAAAATAAAAGGGAAAAAAGGCAATGAGTAACAGGGCAAAGAAATGGGTCGCATTCATAAACACGTCGTCAAAACATCGCAGTCACGCCGCCCATGGTCACGTCTTTCTGGCTTTACACAGACCTCATTTCTGCACTGTTACCTCCTCTGTTCCTGACTCAGAGTCGAGACCACTCTGTCCCCCGTTTCCGCAATCAGACGTTATGTACAGATCGAGGCGAGGTGGTATAACGGCGTGATATTCGCACCTTGAATAGGCAGTGTAAATGTCGCTTTTGTGTCTGTGTAGGGGAGCAGGGAGGGGCTGTGGATTGAGAGGCTGTACGATTCAATGTCTGGGTGTGTTTTTTCATACTCCACAAGGGAGACACTCCAGGCAAAAATGCAGGTTTTAGTTACTATTAGTTACTTTGCCATTATTGTTTGTGAGTGTGACCTTCCCTCTGCCTCCCATTGATGTTTGTGTTTATTCTTTGATGAACTTTAGTTAAAGTTTTACAATTCCCACGGCATCCTCAGTTTGCCTGCCCCATCGTTTATCCCCAGCATGCTGAATTCACGTTCAACTCGAAGCTCCAGAAGACGGCAGTCAGCTTTCAATTACAGTGTGCGTTACAAAAACACAAACACATACATCAGTGATTTCTGGGTCTGACAACTTGAGCTATAATGTTGTATTTGTCCACGATATCATTATGCGAACCATACAGCAGTCAAAGACCTCCTGTTGCTTTCACATTACACAATTTTCCACAATTTATATCATGCTGGCATTGGAGCAGATAAACAACGCAGCACAGATGGAGGGGAGGGGGGCACACATTAAGTATTTTTTTCATGTGTATTTGGCCCCAAGGGAGTGTAATACCCACAGCTTTACTCATATAAAATAACGATCTGGATTTTCTATCAGATAACACTAATTGGAGTTGGAGAAAAAAAGAACAAGATACAGCACTGGTATGTTTAAAAAAACAAACAGTAGAACATCGACTTGGAAGGAGAAGGAACAGTCAGTATTACACAAAGAATCAAACAGCATTTATAGGGCTCAGATAAAGGATGATTGGCTGCCATCTACCGTGCGTCATGTACCAGCGAGGAGGAACGCAAACAAATGCATCAACAAAGACACCGCACAACCAATTACAACATTCACAATGCTGCATTACAGAGTGAGCCAAATGGCCTGAACACACATCTATTAAACATGGAACTGCACTTTTTCTGACAATGTGTATGTGTACATATATCTATATACTGTAATTAAGAAAAAAGTAATGTTCTTTTCATTCTCTATTCAACAGCTCGTGTTTCTAAACTCAGCATTTATTGATTTTTATTGGTCGGATTTGAATAGCTGTATTGTCCCTCTTAGTGTTAGAAGCCTCTGCAGCCCGTTTGTTTTTATGTTTCGGCTCAGTACATTTGCATTTATTTACCTGATCTAAAGAAGTTCAGTTTTCTGATTGAAGCTACTGACTCAAACAAATAGGGAAACGATGGACACAAACAAATACTTTACAGGTCTAGTGAGCAGGATTTAGTTGCAAAAAAGTAAAAATTGCAAAAGTAATTCACCTTCTCCTTCACCTTCACCTTCTAAAAGTGAAAAGAAACATTATGCAATTCAAAAACATCCTCGTCATGGCAGGTTTGTTGTTTAGGAGCCAAGAAAGTGCCGTGTCAAGTCTGTATTTGTTTGGATGACCATTTCCAGAGCAAGGTGCAAAGCAGCGATACCAGAGGGCAAAGAATCAGCCCCCTCCAAGCAGGCATGTTTTGAATGAGCAGTGCATTAGTCCTAACGATTACTGACATCAATTACTGATTTCTTGATGGATATATATGAACATAATTACTCCCACCTCTCTCTCACACACACACACACACACACACACACACACACACACACACACACACACACACACACATATACAGTAGTAACCTAAAGGTTACACTCTAGATCAAATCTATGTGAAACACACGGTACGTGGTAGTGGTTTACCATGTCCCATTATCAGAGCTGTAATTGGGGCCAAAAGGTCGGGTTCACACTGGTTTTTTTCCATTAGACGGTGGGGGGAGGGCTCAGGCAGTACAGCTTTTAGCCCAAATTTTGCTGAAGAATGTAACGTCCTAAAATCCCTGAAACGTCCTAGAATCCCAGAAACATCCTAAAATCCTAGAAATGCCCAAAACTTTGAAAAACATCCTAAAATCCAGAAATGTCCTAAAATCCTAGAAATGTCCAGAAATCCTAGAAATTTCCTAAAATCCTAGAAACGTCCAGAAATCCTAGAAATGTCCTAAAATCCTAGAAATGTCCAGAAATCCTAGAAATTTCCTAGAATCCAACAAAGGTCCTAAAATCCAGAAAAGTCCTAAAATCCAAGAAATGTCCTAGAATCCCAGAAACATCCTTAAATCTTAGAAAGGTCCTACAATAGTAGAAATGTCCTCAAATCCTAGAAACGTAATAAAATCCAATAAATGTTCTAAAATCCTAGAAATGTGCAAAAATCGTAGAAACGTCCAAAAATCATAACAATGTCCTTCAATCCAAGAAATATGTTAAAATCCAGAAATATCATAGAAACGTCCAAAAATCCTATAAAAATCCTAAAGTCCAAGAAATATGTTAAAATCCAGAAATATCATAGAAACATCCAAAAATCCTATAAATGTCCTAAAATCCTAGAAACATCCTAAAAATCCTAATATATGGTCTATTTGCATGGCTAAATACCACATGAAGTAATCTAAACAGCACCTTTAGTGCACAAAACCCCCTGAAGGTTCTTTAAACAGAACTAATGATTACGCTTGCTGTTGATGTTGTCTAACCACATGATAAATAACCGAACACTCCTCAGAGAAACAAGACAAGTCAAGTCACGAGCAGCTTCTTTCAAAGGAAAATCCGCATGTTACACGCAACGTGTTACTTTCACCGCGTCGCCTGATGCCCTGGCTGCTTCTGCTGGTTATATGACGTCTGAGAGATTTTGTGGAGAAAACTTGCTGCAGTTACTTTCAAAACAAGAGCTCAGGGCACAAACAGAACGTCTGTTTCTAGCTGTGGGCAAATGTGAGCTGTGGGCAGGGATGTTAATGGATTTCTATAATGTATGTATAATTTCTCTACGGCCTTGAAAATGATGAAAGAATAGGAATAAAAAGAATCAGACATTCACAAGTGCTGTCTAATGCGGTCCAAAATAAAACCTTGTTTTGTTTTTGTTCATTATCGACACAGCGTGACGATAATCAGAATCGTAATTACTCTCCACATGGAGGAGCTTCTTTCATTCTCGGCTGGCCGGGGCTCTCGAGGAGGAGACTCCAGCTCTCGAGTGCTGACGCTGTCGTAACAGAACATAACACAAGCGTGGGAAGTAAAGCGGGATTGAAGCTCTGGGCTCAAAGAAAATTGCCTCTGCGTGATTTTGACGATGATGAGCTGTTATCACATATTTTATGTGATAAAAAAACAACAGTGCATGCTGGGTATTACACCAGTTAATATGACAGACAGAAAAATCACATATTTACTGAGGATTCAGAAAAGATGATTACGGCTTCCATGGACTGGTTTAAGGAATAACGGTCCCCATTATTACGGGCAATGCCAGAAATTTAGAGACCTTGTTTTTCTTTTTCTTCTGCTTGTTTTCCATTTGTTTAATTTCTGTTTTATTAGTGTTCTTAACCTTGGTTTCTGTTGATTATTACTTCTGATTTGTCATCCTTATACTTTTTGTGCTCTTTTATTGTGAACAGCAAGGAGGGAGAAAAATGCCAAATTACCCGAATGCATAGAGGGAAGAGGGGTTGCCAATAAATGGATACTTCATAATGTTGAAAATGGACATGAAAAGAATAAAAATGCGATAAGTATGTGAATCTGTTGTGAACATCTCGGTCGTATGTTGTATGTGTTATTTCTGTTGAATAAATAAAAGTAAAAAAATAAATAAATAACCCATTTGCAATTGTCACTTTGTATGATGTCAGAAATAAACATCCTATTAATCATGTCACTTTACTATTTTGGTGTCATAATCAGGTTTTTGTTTTGCCTGATATAATATGTCACTTGTGGGGCGCAGTGAGTCATATATATGATAATGAGCTTCACACAGTTGTTATAAAGAATCAGCACAAAAATAGAAATCATGCCTCCACCTCACATAAAAGCACATTTTATGCCTCCTCTGGTGTAATACCAACACTTTCATCTGTGTTACATAACGTCACTCTGTTCAGTGCTGCTATATTAGAAGTCTCACACTAATACGTCACACCCCAGATGAGACTTAAACTTAACTTTGTTTTTCTTTTAAATTTTATATAATGCTGGAAAGTTTAATAAATAATAAATAATCATATGACTTTGTAAAATTCCCAAATTGAAGTTGATTGTATAAAAGCTTTTGTAAAGAGAAACCAAAAAAAAAATGCAGCGGCAGCATAACAGTGGGACTTTGTCGCGGCCCTATGGCGCGATCTCTGTGTGAAAGCGGTTACGGCTGCCTGTACAATCCATGACGCTTATTTTGTGAGTTTTGTTTCACTCTTCTCAGACAGAAGTGGCACATACAGTAATGTGCGTGGTGCGTTTTGACCATAACCTGAAGCTCCGGATGCTTTTAGTTGACACTTTGAGCCAGAAAAGGTCAAACTGTTGTCAGAATAGATTTTTGTCTACATTATTCAAAGTAAAATTAACACATTAACACAGTTTTGACACCTCGCCCTCAGGCTATATCAGCCTTTTGTCAGACAAACAACACTCCACCAACAGCTACTAACCTTTTGCAAATTACTTTGCGATTACGTCAACAAGCCGTTTAAACTCACACTCGGTCCCTATGCAGCAGAAACATTTGACATCTGCGCCCTTATTCACAAACGTCATTTCTGACAGACTGCCCGGACAGTGAGGGTCACTGAGTCCCCACAGTAGATTTCCTATTGCAGGTGTTGGCAGTGACGCAGAGACTCAAATGAGAAAAGACAGCTAGCTGAGAAAAATTCAATAAATCTTTCAGTCTCTTTTCTTTTTTTTATTATTTCACTTTAAGCCTTTGAAACATGAGCAGATGATTTCTGCTTGATTTCTTTCAAAAACATGAGAAGAAGGACAAAACTTAGCAAGGAATTAGTGAAGTACAAGAAAATTACCTGAAAAAAATATATATATAACAAAAAAAGAAAGAAAGAAAAAGAAATGCACATAAAAAACAAGCACACAAAAAAGAAAAAAGTACTTAAAAATATACATTTGTTTGTGGACCCAGCAGATTCTGAGCCTGTGTAAATTATGTACTTAATCCGTTTGTTTTATTATTTTAAATCTTTTAAACATGTCCTATATTTAGAAGTTATTGAAACCATGGTACTCCATTTTGTGTAGATTACCAGTTTTAACATGAGAGGAGCAAATGATTCTATATATATATATATGTTTGTTTTGAAATAGTCTTTTATTTTTCATTCTGTTATGTCACAACTACATGTTATGTGTTATATGGAAAATCTGAATAAAAACATTGTGGGGGAAAAAAAAAATTGTAACACATTTTCAAATTATGTAATTATGATAATTATAATATAGTTCTTTTTTTTTTATTTTTCCCTCACCCCTTTTTTTAAAAAAAGTTTTTTTAATCTACTAATTTCTTGCAATTCGTGAAACATTTCCTACCACTTTGCTCATCGCCTTTCATTTTCATGTTTTTAAAAGAAATCTTTTCTCAGGTCAAAAAGGGTTTAAATGCTTGCGAAAGAGATCTGAAAGGTTGCTCCAGGTTTCAAAGAGTTATCTAATCACTGTTTCAGTCATAAAGCTGCAGATTCAAAATAAAATATCTTTGTAAAATCATGAGTGTTAAAACTGCAGCTGATGTTGACACAAAGCTAACTGAAGTCCGCCTGGATGTAATAAAATTAGATTTTAATTTACAGTGACCGACAGCTGGAAACGAATGTGATCTGAGGTGCAACTAAAGGGGGGAAATAGAGGGGCAATTTCTGCATAAAGCTGCTAAAGCCCATCACAGTGCAGCGACCCCGAAGGAATCTGAGCACACCTGACTGGACAGACCTCTTGTGACGTATGTTGTCAAGGCACATGAAATGTCGGGATGCAGAAAATAGTTTCTTGCCTTCCAGAGAACAGAGAACATCTTGTCTTGGTACAACTTAAAAGTTCACTCAGGAAGACTGTGTTTGCATGTTTGGGCCTGTAATTTATTTTTACATACCATCTTCTGGTGTTGCTCTCTCATTCGTTCCTTCTGTCATTGTTGGGGACAGTAAATAGAGACGTTAGAGGGGTATTGAATTAAGGCGGATAAAGGAAAAGCCTGGCTTATTTTGATAAGTCTCACTACTTTAAGTGAGAGATCTGTTCCACAAATGTGGCTTATCTGAGTCACGGCTCAGTAACCATGGTAACTTGTCGTACTAAACTCGTCTGCTCCATGGCAGGATAACCGTCGAGCTTAGTTTAGCCGCGTGTCAAAAAATCCAAAAAGATAGCTGCGTACAGCAGCCTTCCTTCTCTTTATCACGTGTCTGTAGACGTTTTCCTCACAATGTGAGCGAGCATGAATTTATGTATTTTATTTATTTTTTTAAAACACTTTTACTGTCTAAATCCTTTGAAACCTGAGCAAATGAGCTTGCTTTCTTTCAGAAACATCAGAGGGCAGCGAGCAGCTTAATAAGAAATGGCTGTAAAATTAGCAAGAAATTAATAAGGAAAACATACAAGAAAAAATTACTGGAAATATAAAATCAATAAAGTTTTCTGGACATTTTTCTCTCATTATTTTTATTCTACGTCACCTTGTGCTTTTTTTTTGCAGTTTGTGGGATATTTCTTACCAAGTTGCTTATTGTTTTGGGGTTGTTTTTTTTTTAAAGAAATCTAACAATTTTCACAGGTTTCAGAGGTTAAATTGCTTGTGAAAGGCTTCTACATGCAGCACGAAAAAAAACACTGATGATGGTCCAGGTGTCAAAGGGTTAAAAGCCAGTAGATTAGTTAGTTTGCCACCAAGGAGGGATTTTTCTCCCCACTAAACTACCAAAAACATGACCTGTCCTTCAGTGGCTTAATAGACTCAAATAATGCCAAAAATGCCATAAAACCAAACAATCCCTGAAGGTTACGCAAATATAACTACATTTTAAAATCTTAAACTAATAAGTCGATAGAAAGTTCATTCAGACACTTTTTTAAAGCAGCCAGTTTTCTAGATTTTTTTTTTTTTTACAGTAAAATGAACTTGTCAAGTTTTACAGTGTAGCAGCAGCATAAGCCCAAAGTATGTTGAAAGAATTAACTCTTTAATCAAAGGCTGCCTTTCATGTTCTCCTCTCATGTTATGTGTTAAATATGTAGGTGATGAAATGGTGACTCGCTCATTTAGAGCCTCCTCTCTTTCCCTCACTTAAATAACTGCTGCCTGCAGTCCCACAGCAGCCGGAGGAGACGCTGGATGGTAGCCCTTCCCTCAGACGTTATGTCCTCGGAAACACACCTTACACAAGCTACAGGCTTCAGCGCAGCAGAGGACACCAGCTGAGGACACAGCAGTGCGCGGCGCGGACCTCCTGTTGTGTCTCAGCTCCTCACTTGAGGACAGATGGATCTGATGCCGGGACGCATCAACAGCGGCACTTTCTGATCTCCAATCACTTTAAATCTGTTTTTTTTTTTTATTCGTTTCTGTACTGATCACAGTTCTAATGGATATCTACACCTCCACGTTATCGCCGGCGGTGGACATCGGCACAGGTTGCTACCTGCTGGTTGTAGGTAAGTTAGAAGCCGCGCTTGTGAGTGAGTGATATAAGATGCGCTCAGAGGCTTTGTATCACGGCTCGTTATATTAGTTACATGTGAGTGAAATGAACAGTTTTATAGATTAGACTAGAAAACAGAAACAAAAAAAGCGCTAGTTTCCATTTTACGCACATTAAACTACAAGAGGGCTGACATAAACTTTACGCGTAAAAGATGGTAAACTCAGAGAAGTCGCTCGTTTTTATCGCGTTTTCCCCCCTGGCCTTCCTGATCAGTACCTATGTCACACAACTTTTCTTTTTTTTTGCTATCTTTCTCATTTATTCCCTTTTCATAACCACAATTTTCCTCTTTTTTGTGCTATTTTATTCTGGCGCTCCACTTGCATAAACAGTCACTCACTTGTCTCCTGCTGCATTTAAAGGCGAATCCCGCTGCAGGAGCGGACTGAGCCATTTTTCCAGTTCTCTAACAGAGGTCTGCTGCTGTCTGCTGCTGGGCAGCCACCTCACCTTGGTGTGAAGCCACCTACATCCCCCCACCTGCTAATGACAGACCCTGCGCATATTCATCAACTAAATCACATGTATGAAACATACAAACAAAACCAAACAAAAAAAACCCATCTTATTCTGGCGACTGGGTTGGCAGTTTTCTTGCCAATATGTTAACGTGTATATATCTGTGAATATATGGCCTATGAATGTCTTTGTCATCAGACATTTGAATTCTCATATCCTCAGAAATGACAAAAACAAATACGTCTGCCTGTAGAAGTGCAGCTTTAAACCCTATAGAATACATATCCTGTTATACTACATAATTTGGCCTTATGCAGTATGTATATATAGTGCTGTAATTTAGTTAATACGTGTGGTTAAAGATACAATAAGACCCTTCATGTGGACTACAAAGAAGGGAAATTGGTGAACCATTAGTCCAATTATTCACTCACTGCACACTCACAGCTGGGTGCTTTAACACTGTGAATTACTTTACCTGTAAAACTTTATGTGCATATGTAACGTTTATTTTAATTTCATATATCCGACAGTAAAACCATTTCTGAAAATGTAGGACAATACGTCCCCTGGAGCTCACAAATGCTCACATTCTCCTGACAGGTGTGCTCTCATCTACTAAGATCTAGCAGCGGTAGCAATCAGCGAGGATTAGAGACAGATTTGCGGTGACATATACCCTCTTTCTGTATCACACTGTGCGTGTCTTCATTATAAGGCAGTAAATCTACACAATAACCAGAGGCAGACTGATAGATTTGCAGAGTGTAATGAAAGATGGATGATAGTGGCTTTGGAGAAACACATTGAGTGTAAATTTGCCGAAAAAACACAAATAGCTGACCCTGATCGAGTATCCACAGGGAAACACACACACGCACACACACACACACACACACACACACACACACACACACACACACACACACACAAAATCCATCATAAGATCATAAGATATACTTTGAAGTGATTTGTTTGGAGGAGCTGGTGCAGAAACTCTCACATCTGCAGCTCATTTCTTTGTTGTTCACTGTTATGTGGCGGAGTCTGTCTGTGTGCATTTTTGAAATAAATCATCTGCAATTATAAAAGTCAACAGACTTAAAACTACAAACACAAGCATTACTTTATGACATATGTTAACCCTTTGATAAATGAGGAAATTGTTTTTGATTTTTTTCAAAAAACATATGGAGAAGACAAAGAGCAAATTAACAAGACATGGCCCAAAATTAAGTAAAACATTTTTTGAAAAGATACAAGAAAATTACCCGAAAACAAAAGAAAAATTACCTAAAAGTGCTGAATATATATACATATATATATAAAACATTTTATTTCATAGATTTTGACATATTTTTTTCTGTAACATAATTTTAAACAGAAAATTAATCTAATTATAAATATAGGTTTTCAGACATTTTTCCCTATTTTTGAATAATTTTCTGATAATCCTCCCCTCTATTAAACTAATTTAACTAATTTTTGGCAATTTATGTAATTTTCTTGGCACCCCCTAAAAACATTGTCTTTAAATGCAAATTTCCGGCAGAAAGCACAGTGATGTCCTGGTAAAACAACTGTTTTTTTGTTTTTGTGGATAATTTCTCAGCAGGAAACACAGCTCTTGGTACAATCTCAGGAGGGAGTGCAGTGCTGTCTATGTAAAAAAACAACAGCTTTTCTAGGCACGCTCGTGGCAGAAAATGCAGCGATTACACTATAAATAACAAACACTTTTTGTGGCGCTATGCCTGATGGAAAAACAGCGAAGATTCACATTCAGCGGCTAAAGAGCCGTTGGAAACACAGCTGTTGCAGAAAAGTACAATGCCAACATTTCCTTCAGGTAACTGGACTGTAGTAAAATAGTGTAAAATTTGTAAAACTTTTAAATAGTTTACACCTATTTGAACCTTAAGTTCTAAATAAACTTCTCATATCAATGTCAATAAAACAGTTCAGCTTCATGGATCAAGGAGAACAAGCAAGAGTTGTCTTTTTGCTTTTTGATACTATTTTTTCAACTATATTACAACTATAACTATATATAACTATATTATGCCATACTATATTATATTGCTAAATAATACATAATAAAATATACATTTAGGACGGCAAACAAATGACGGATGCTCCCCTGCTCTCCCAAAAAAGTCACACTACCACCCCTTCAGCTAAAAGAAAACTAGCAAGACCCTTTTCTTTTTCTGAACTCTAACCCCTAATAATTTGCATACAGTCCCTTAGGTCTGATATTACACACTGTGTCTGCATCCGTGACTTGTGCAGGCAATGATGGGACCCTGTGTGGAAGCGTGAGTCACAGTAAGACAGTACAGCCAGCTACTGCAGACTGAACAGATGAATGAATAAAGAAATAAATGAATGAGTTTGATGGAAAGCCAGCCTGCTCGTGTTATTAACGCGTCCACACGGACTGATTCTGAATGACGTCGAGGTCCCACGGGGATCAGACACAAAAGCAGATGTGACACTGTGGAGAATAATTGCCCGTCAGAGTCTTTCCATCATGTGATCATTGCTTGAACATATAAATAATCTCTCCACATTCACTGCTGCTCAGTAAGTTAACACTAACACACAAACATGGACCATTCACAATGTCGCATATCTGGATCACACAAGTCATTAATCTTTCGGGCTCAAAATTCATACAATTTTTTAGATCTTGTAGAATTTCAAATGGCACAAATAATGTTTGTTTTTTTTTTTTAATAATTAAATTTACTACTTTAAATTCAATTTAATAATTCATTTTATTTTGATTTAATTAATTTTAATTATTTTTTTTTATATCAATCTGTAGAGTGAAGTTATGGAACAGTTTTAATGTGAAGCCCAAACAATGTCCAAACATAAACTAGTTTAAAATAACATAGAAAAACACGATTTTCACAATGATAATATGAATTTGTTGAAACTTGATTTTGGATATTTGGGTACATGCATATGTGTTTAATTAGGACATTCGAATATCTAAACCAAGTCATCAAGCGCTAGACAATTTCTTTTGCTTTAGGTTTTTCATCGTCTTTAAATATTACTTTTTTTCTCTCTTCTGTTCACTAATTTGTACAATAATTTCTCTACCTTCTTATTTACATGTTCGAAAAAAAATCCCAAGTCAAATCAAATCAAAACATTGATATATTTCTATGGATTCATTTTAATTTATGAGAAAAGATTGCTTTCAGCAGAGGAGTCAGGTTAAGAAAATCCTGTAAATCCCTCATCCTTCACTCGCCACCCTTCCCCCTCTGCTCCCTGCACTCAACCCATCTCCCAAGTCATCCCTCCTCACTCAATATTTTACCATTTGACCATTATTGAACCATGTAAGCTTTAGGATACAGAAAGCATCCTCATTTGACCTTCTCGTCTATCCATCTTCAGATTTTACAACACAAAATTAACATTTTATCACAGCTTCACAAAGCATTCGCTCCGTCTTTAAACCCAAACACTGTACATTACTCACACTACGACGATCTGTGGTTTGGTGAAAAGGGACCAATCAAGCTCATTTTTAGGTTAGTGCTTGTATTTGGGGTTTCTACAAGAACATGTTTACATGCTTTAAAGTTTAGAAAACGCTGTTTTTCTCACACTCTCTGCCTGAATATCTGTATTCTTCCTCTGTCTCAAACACGCAGCTTTAGCACCTATCTCCCGTCCTGATGAAGCCCAGGCTGCTCTGATTGGTCAGCGTTTCCGTAATAGAGTACCTCAGGGATGACATTTTTCTTTTGGCCAACCTGAAAGATAACGTTATATTTTCCAGCTGATTTCACTGCAGAAAATCAGCTCTGTGGTAAAAACACGTTTATGATACGCACACTTTTCGTTCAGTAAGATAACCTACACAAATGAACACCAGTTTCAGGATTTTTGAAGCCTAAATGCAACTGCCAGAGGTAAAATGCTAACGTTAGGCTATAAATGATCTACACTATGGTCGCGTCGCCATCGCTGCAAGGCTGCAAAGCCCTGTTCGACGCTGTTTGGCGTGATGACGTTCTGTTGTCTCTTTTTGCCAAAGACACATAAAAGCTTTAAAGTTTGCAGCAGGGGTATTTACTCACGTATTTATGTTGTAGAACAAAACGTAAAAGTTAACCTTGTGTTAACCACAGAACTTATTTCAGGCTTCTTAGAAAAAGAAAAGAAAATTTTAAAAAACCATTGACTTTGAGAAGAGGGAACCAGAGGTGCGAAATGCTAATTTGTTTCCAGGTTTTGGGACTCATTATTGGGCTTCTCTATTGCACTCTTGACTTTCTTACCAGATCTGGCGACTTTTAAGCCCCTTTAAGCATTCCCTCCAGGATGCTGCAATCGGAGCAATTAATGCAAATTGAGCCACTCCCCAAGATTTCTGCGAGACCTCGTAATTTTGTCCAATCACAGCAACTTTACCAAAAATTTGACCATTTAAAAAGGGTGAAATCTCAATTCCAGGGTTCAACACCAATTTCTGCCAATGGATTTTCAAAACTTCTCCATTACATTTCTATTTTAATATTTTACCTCATCCATGACTTTATATAAGTAGCTAAAAATATCCTGTATAGATGAAGCCACACATTGTTTAACACACACTTCTCAGGTATTTGCCTAAAAATAAAATGTTAGTTCCTGCCAACTTAACTCGTTCGTTAGATATTCCTGCCGCCCACTCGCTGCATATGCTAACAGACCACCAAAAAGTGTGTTTCTTTCGCTCCAAAAGGGGGTGTGGCCTGGGCAGTGACGCCATGCTGGTCTGGTCTATGTGTTTCACATGATGCTAGTGACATTTCAATGGCCCCACTGCGCCGCACTAGATTTTAAATCAGTAATACATGGAACGTATTTTGCTTAAAGTTAGCCATGTTTGGGGGATTTTTATGAACATATTTTAAACAACAGCTACAACAATGTACAATCAAAACTTCCAATTCCAAACCATTACCAGGCCTGGAAAACAGTTTTTCTAATTTCAAAACTTTTCCAGGAATTTCATGACCATGGGAACCCTGCATGTCACGGTGAAGCTGTACACAGCATATTGATTCACTCAGCGCCTCATCCCGAGACTACTGCTGTCCCTGTGACAGTCACGCACACAGTGACAGGGATAACTGTTAGCATCACATGGCTAACGTTACCCGATGATTATTAATCAGTTTTACGGCATAATTGAGCCATTTCAGTGGGAAATGTTGGGACCGTTTAACAGCGCAGTGTCTATTGCAACTATTTTTTCACAATTTAATTTGCTCCCGTAATTTCATTGCTATAAAAAGTCTTAATATACTCACACAATAATTCCACTTTTTCTAACATCATGTAAATATACTGAGTGTGCGTCTGCCTTCCTGTCTGTCCAGGAGGAGCACACAATTTCAAACTAGATTGTTTGTAAATTAAAACTAGTAAGAAATTAGATTTCCTGGTATTAATTAGGTTTGGTGTTTAGGAAACAAATAGCAGCATTAATTTTTTGAGTCACTAATTGTGAATTAATTAAATTTCACCTAATGACTGCATACAACATGGGCTTTTTTTTTAATTCTGCACCGCTGTAGGCTCCTCAGTGAGCTGTCTAAGACCCAAGTGTCTCCATCACTTGAAGTGTCTCCATTGATTGTTTTTTATTCTGTCCAGTGAGTGGTTAGAGCTATGGGCTTGGCCGCACTGGCATGAAATTGATTATCAGTGACCTGGAAGTTGATGGGATCACTGGGTTTTTGTCCTTCTGTAGACTCACAGCTGACAGGTCAAAGGTAGTTTACGGAAGGCAGGTAGGAGGTTAAAAACTAAATGAGTTAAACTGAATTCAAACTTTAGTTGTACCTGCTAATTATTATATCACATATAATTATGCAGCTTTCAAGTAAGCGGTGTAAATGTGGCGCTAATGACGTTAAAAGTCTGTTTAATTGTCAGTTGGCCTACAAGCTCTCCGGGGTGAATCTAGAATTACCGTCCTCTTTCACACTTTCACCTGAAAGATAAATGACCCTGTCAGCAAGAGTCGGGAACAAAACGGCACTGTAGAGTTCAAGGTGCTCGGAAATTATTAATCACCTCACAAAACCAACTGTTTCACCTTGGATCAAGGCAACAGAGAGTGAGCGCGACAGGCCGGCTCTTATTAGGGGTGAAACGCCTCCAGCTACGGCAGGTGAAGATTCAGTGTTCTGACACTTGTGTTTCATGTACTCCACCATTTGATATCCATGAATATATTGTTAGAGCTCAGGTTAGGCGAGAGGGATTTTTAAATGGGAACTACACCCATGTTATTCTTACAGTCCAAAAATACAGGTAAAATTGAAGAACTATCTCCCAAATCCAAAAAGATGAGTGCTAAAATTCAAATTGGAGCTGCTCCACAGACAATAAATTGGAAAATATGTTATAGATAACAGAGAACAAAGTATGACAGCAAGCAGTTGGCTTGTTTATTTTTAGATCCCACTGAGCCCTTTTCAAACTTTAAAACTTTATGTGGGAAAAAAAGAAAAGTTTGAATATTCATAGTGAACAGCCAAATCTGATTTGACTGGTATAATTCCAGTTGGGTGCAGCCCTGTGAATCTGTGCAGGAAAACTGAACTCTGAAAACTGACTTATGAGTTTATGAGGTGTCAGAAAAGTATTGGCAGTTATGAACTCATGCAGTACATCAAACCCCAGTTGGCTTATTGCTCTGGGTGAGATAAGTGGAAAATATATACAGTGTTGGAAGTCAAGTCCAATATGAAAAATGTCGTGCGGCCTTGACTGTGCCGGTGTGACCAGCAGAGAAAGATAATGCGGCAGCAGATGTTCAGTGACATCAGGTGGAGGTGTGAGTCCCCAGGGATGTGCTCCATTACTGATAGCCGTGTGGGCTGAGATGATGAAAGTACCTATAAAATTTTAAAGACGTAAGAGGGGCACTCAGTTCCCTCTGTGCTGTCTTCATCTTCTGAGTCACACACCAGGGCCGGCGCTCTCTTTTCTAAACACAACCATAACCTTCCAGTGTGGGGTAGTTTGGACAGACGTACTCCCTCATAGCAGTAGAGATGGGGATCCTATAAATGTTTCAAAATAAAATTCACTGTATCAGCAACTGATGGAATTCTGTCCACAGAGACACAGTCAGGTAACTTTTGTTTTGAAAGGGAAGCAAGGAAGTTGAGGTAAAACAAACATATTTGTAATTCCTAATCTCTGTGACAGAGAGAGACTTTAAACTGCAGTATAAAGTGGTATAGAGTCAACAAACGAGAGCGTCACGTGTAAAAAAACGGCGAGCAACCATTTCTGTAGATGTGCTGCAGCTGAGACGCAGCTCAGACGCACCTGACAGGCGCTGCTCAGGGGGGCAGTGTGCACGCTCTTATTTGATAACATGAGCAGCGAAAAAAAAACAACACAATCAGCGCTGCTCACGCTCTCATGACGTGCGCTGTGTGAAACAGTGCGACGCATCGACGCACATTACGTGAATCGACATATTTATGTAATCGATTATGTCGATTACGTCGATAATGTTGACACAACGCCCCAGCCCTAAATGTAACATCAAGAAAAATCGAATTTAGTGTTTAGTGTGAAATTCGCTCTCCCCAACAATATAAATGTATAGTAGAGATGGAATTACCTGTTTTTAACATCCTGTCATGAGCTCTAATCACCTTAATACAAATACCTTAATTCAAAGTAATTATTTACATTAAAATACAATAATTTATTCCCTACTCACTAAAAACAGGACTGAAAGTGACAGTAAGACCAGTTCTGTTAAAAACGATTGTTGCCCCATCTTTCTACCAAATAACAGAAAAGTATCAGCAGTTGTATCGATGAGGACTTGGATCGTTGAGGAGTCTCGATAATGGTATCAGTGTCAATAAAAATGATCCCCATCCCGACATAACAGTAGCGTCAGCCTTTTACCAGACTCCTGATCGACTGCACCACTGAAAGGTTTTTATTACTGTCTGTTTCGTAGTTCGTGGGCTGAGCCATGGGCCTCTGTTTTGCAGGCTGATAGTAGTTGCAGTTGAGGGTCTTTCGCCAAACCTCAAACATCTGTTCTGGGGCTTCTGCGCGATAAAAAAACGGAGAGGTCGCTCTCTCTCTCTTGACTCTCAGTCAACCTCCATCCTGTGTTTGTTTGACACTTTCACTCCCCCTCACATACATCACACACACGACTGATCTCTCCCTGTTTTACTTCATCACTTTGTTTGGCCAGTCTGTCAGGATCACATGCTTGGACGCATCACGTCGAGGAGCGTCCAAAACAAACAGAGGCCTGAGGGGGAAGGGGGCGTGGGGGATAACTTATGTCCTAAACATGCTGTGTCACTCGCCCCTGGCATGTCAGCAGCCTGTCTCTCAGGGGGAATGATGTTAAAAATGTCCTGGGAAAAACAGAGGAAACCCCCTCTAACTCACTCGATTTAAGCGAGTAGAAGTGTAACGGATCCTGGCTCTGTGTTATTTTGAGTTTGGGAATTTGTCAAAAAAAATAAAAGCAGAGGTACGCCTAAATTGGGAATTTTGAGAATTGACCTGAGCATCATTATTTACTAAATTTACTTATTTTGTAATGTCTCTGTTTCCTCTTCCTGTCCGTTGCAGCTGTTCTCTCCATCGTGGGAAACATGCTCGTACTTATCATGGCAGTCAAAAGGTCGTCAAGTATGAAACCCCCGGAGCTGCTGAGCGTGAACCTGGCGGTGACAGATTTGGGAGCAGCTGTCACCATGTACCCCCTGGCCGTGGCCTCTGCCTGGAGCCACCGCTGGATCGGGGGGGATGTTACGTGTGTCTTTTACGGCCTGGTCGGGTTCCTCTTCGGCGTCGCCAGCATCATGAACCTGACCATCCTGGCCATAGTGCGCTTCATTGTGTCCCTCAATCTGCAGTCACCCCGTGAGTAATTCAGGGCTCGAAAACTGATTAAATACGACCTGTTTTTTTTAAAGTTTTATCATTTATGGATCATATTCATGATGCCAGTTTAATGCAGCGACTTCTTCCCTCTGTGAACCTTATGTTCTGTGCTCCAAGACCAACAGACAATGCGACAATTAGAAAATTAGTCAAGGGGTGATTTTTTTTGTGAGGATGATTGAAGCAGGAGTTGTGAAACCTTTTGGTGCTTAAAGTTTAATCTGCTGCGCCAAACCTGATGCCTGCCGGTATCATGTAAAAACCATCAAGTAAAAACAGCAAATTTTTCAAAAGTTTAAACAGCTGCACTTCAACAAGGAAAAATAACAAATATACCTAACATGCAAGACCACAATTGGCTGCTTCTACTTATCGATTAAAACGATAATATTTCTTTTAATTTCTTATTTATTAATCAGACTAATTCTTTGTTATTTACCGCTGTGTTACTGTTTGAGCAGCATTTCAAGGGCCTGTGGTGGTAATGATGCGCAGGTCAGGGATTTTTAAAACCCGCCACAACCTGCCCCGCCAAACGTAAACAATCAGTGACCCAAAACCGACCCATAAACGAAACCAGAGCTGCAAGTTTCTAGTAATGACCACTGTTAAAAGCTTGCTGTTGGCGCTGCTGCATGTCATTTCCAGTAATTATCAAAATATATAACGAGTTTTCTGCTCATAAAGTACGAGGGTATAAAGACAACTGACAAGTTGATCTTACTTTAAATATTCTTGGAAACTGATTTCCATGAAAAAGTAAGGTAAATAAAACTAATAATCTCAAGTTAGGTTTACTTTATATCAGGTAAAAATGTATTTCCCTCTGAGAATATGGAGGCCTGACACCGTGTTGTAACAAGCAAGCGTCTGTCCATCCGCACTGAATCCGTTACATATGAACTCCAGTAACGTCACGTAAACAAACCACTCCACCAAACAGCTTTGCACTCATGGAAACAAAGTGTTAGCCGTATGTGTCACATTTGGAGAAGGTGTTGCAACATAAAACTGACAACAAAAATTACCTCGTTCTTTTTAAGTGTTAGCAACTTCAGTCTGATAAACTTGATCATGTCAAAGCGGATTTTGTTCTTTCTTGTTAACATGTTTGAGAAATATACAAATATAAGTTTGCAACCAGCAGAACACAGATATAAACTTAGTAAGACTGACTTATTTAAATTCAAATTTATTTTTAAGATAAAAGTTCACAAAATTAAGCAAATGTAACTAAATTGTAAGTAAACGTCACAATTAGTTATGAAATGAACATAAATTAGTTACAGTTGCTTGCCTTTTTTAAGATAGTCAGTTTACATGAGCGCACAGCTGACTGGAAGAGTGGTTTGTTTACCTGACGTTACAGAAGTGCACATGTACTGGGTTCAGTGTGGACAGAGAGGCGCTCGCTTGCTCTTAGGACACGTTGTTAGGCCTACATGTTCTCAGAGGGAAATATTTTTACCGGACCATATGACAGGAGAAATGAAAACATGTCAGACTGATTGTAGGATCAGATTGATAACAGGAAGCCTGAGCGCAGCAGCAGTGACCATAAAGCTGCTTGTTAGAGAAAAGGTGGACTCAGACTGCTGCTCTGTCACCTAATGACACGCCATCTGCGATTCTGGGCGACTTAGTTTAGCCTCGTCCAAAGATGTTTTTGTCTTGTATAATTCTGTTAAAAGAAGTATTTCACTGCTGTAAACATAATAGTAGCTGTATTAGCTGCAGAGAGATGAAAACACTTTTGAAATTGGTGCTGCGTGACAAGAGAAAACTGAGAAAAAAGGGCTTAGTCATTTACTTTCGCTCAAGAAGTAGAAAACCTACAACGACCCTAATACACTGCGGTGCACCTGACCAACAAACTCTGGCGGTAATTTAATGCCGCCAGAGTGACATGTCCGAAAGCCAGCTTACACTCCAACACACCATGGTCAAATGAAACTGTCAGTGAACTATGAGGGCAAAAAACAAACCACAAAAAAAGAGCAAAATAATCGTTCTTTAATCGTTATCAAAGAAAATGGTAAAATGTTCAATTTATCACAATATTGATTTTAGGTATGAGGTTCGGATCTTTGCTGGGGTATAGGTCCTCCAGTATATTTGTCATGTTCAATGTGTGACAGAAAATAAATATTTAAACCAAAATTAATCTTATGATATCCTCATATCTCACTTCGGAGTAAAAGGGAACCTTTAAGCTTTACAGAAATAGTGATTTGATGTATGTGCTGATGCTGCGACCCTGCCTTTGGTTGTGCTCGTGCTGTGGCTGTACTGATTCTGTGCCCCCCGCTCGCCCTGATCATGGTCTGGTCCTGGTTGCGCCGATGCTGTGATCTTGCCTTTGGACAACTCCCTTTCACATATGCATGAGACTGTTATCATCTCTATCAACATCATCATAGAGAGCAATTACTAATTTCACACCTACCATTATTGTAATTTGACATGCATCTGTTTCTATTGTTCTGTGCCCCCCCCCCTCTCCCCCTCTCTCTTTCTCTTTCCTTTTTTGCTATGATTGTATTTCACTTGCTATTTACGGCATCTATTGCTCGTCTGTCCGTCCTGGAAGAGGGATCCCTCACTATCCTCTACCGCTCTTCCTGAGGTTTCTTCCTCTTTTTTTTTCCCCGTTACAGGGGTTCTTTTTGGGGAGTTTTTCCTTGGGTGATGTGAGGGTCTAAGGGCAGAGGGATGTCGTACACTGTAAAGCCCTCTGAGGCAAACCTTGTTTTGTGATAATGGGCTATATAAATAAAACTGACTTGACTTGACTTGACTATATCGTGATATATATTGATATCGACTGATATGAAAAAAAATATTGTGAAGACTTTTTTCCCATATCGCCCAGCCCTACCTTTAAAGTAGTAGCTTGACATTTTAGTAAATGCACTTACTCACTTTACTGCTGAGAGCTGATTGATGAACACACAGCTATGGCAGGCAGCAGGTTAACTTAGTTTCTAACATAAATTTTGGCTGGTTATGGTTTTGCATTACCTGCTACATGAGTTTGGTTGTAATTTTTCCATCTAACAAGCAACATCACATTGTTAGGATGCCTCAGGTGGTCACAATTTGTTGTAAACTTACAATTCAGATATTTTTCCAGCCAGGCTCTCTCATTAACTTCATCCCCTGATACTGGATCATGTATCACAACACACTTTACTGACAGCTAACCTTTTTCACACTGACACACATGATGGCAGCTCTGTGGCTGACATAAACAGACTGTTTTGACAGTGCATGCTGGAGACATGGTAGCTAACCGTGTGGAAAGATTAGGCACTTGACTCCACGCCTACAAAGACCTGGTGCCAGGTGGGTTTAGTCAAGTTGAACAGTCTCATCATAAAGGGGAAAAAGGCCCACACATTTGCAAATGTCTTGAGATGCAAAGAAATTAGATCTAGCCAAAAGGTCTGAAAAAAGTCAATTTTTCAGATAAAAACCTGTCATCAGCACAATTTCCAGACCGCGACTCTTTCCAAAACAGCTTTGAACTGTCAGGTGGAAGGTAGGAGGAGGTGTCTGAACAAATATACAACACAAAAGTACGCAGTAAACCTACGCATACGCATGCAATCTGTTTATGCAGACATGTGCATATGAATGTGGGTGTACTGTTAGTGAGTAATACTACAAATGTACACAAACATACAAAAAACGCCAGATGGGCTGGCTTACACAAACATCCCAAATTTGGCTGACATTATGAGACACGTCTGATGTACACTGCTGTAGGTATGATTAGTATACAAGAACTAAAACACAGAGAGCATAAGACCAAGTCCACATCAGCTTCAGTCTCAAGGGAGGAGACAGAGATCCCAAATTACAAAACCCAGGAAGACCATGTGGATATTTTGTCCTCATATAATAAATATTGGCTTCAAGATACTAATATTAAAATAAAAACAATTGAAAATAAAAAATAAAGTGAGGCATTTATTGGAAAAGCATCTCGTGTCCTCCTTTTGTGCCATCTGACAGATCACTAAAGCATGTAGAGGATTTTGTTAGAGACTGCTGAAGATCAGAATTTAAATGGACTTTTTTATATTAAATTTAGAGGATCTTACTGAGAAGTTGTTTCATATTTGTCTTTTTAACAGTAATCTGCTCCTTATAACCTTACACAATCTAATCACCAGAATAATTGTCAGCAGTGTATGTTTCTGCAAATCACAGATATGTAATGCGTGTGTTATTATGAAGCGTATTTGTTGAAACTTTGCATTTCAAAAACGCTCTGGTCAACATGTGCTTATGTTTAGGCACAAAAAGCATTTAGTTATGGTTAGGTAAATATCATGTTTTGACTTAAAATACCTGACTTTGTCTCACAATCACAGCTGGCAATGTCCAGATATCTGCTAAAAACAAAAGGTTTTGAAGAAAAAAAACAACAAAACAATTAGGTGGCTCTATCTCAGCTGGAAATGTAGCCGACGTCTCACTAAAAAACAACCGTTTATGGTGGCACAATCATTGGACGTGACAAAGATGTCTCGACGTAAAACGCCCAGTTTTGGTTGCACAATAGCTGCTGGAAATGTTGCCAAAAAAAAGCCAGTTTTGGTGACACAGTTGCCACTAAAAAGCTGCCAATGTCTGTCTAGAAATCAACCACTTTTGGTGGCACAATAGCTGGTGGAAATGACACCAGTGTCCCCCTAAAAAACAACCCGTTTTTGTGGCAAAATTGCTGCATAAATTCCTCTGATGTCTGGTTGAAAATTCACTCCTGGACATGACAAAGACGTTTCGACATAAAACAACCAGTTTTGGTGGTCTTCTTTGAAATGACCCTGATGTCTCTTAAAAAAAAGGTTTTGGTGGCACAATTGCTGCTGGAACTGCAGCAGATATCTCGCCCAAAAAACAAAAGACACGACGTTGATGTCTCATCATAAAACAAACAGTTTTGGAGGAACTATGGCAGCTCAAATTCCGCTAATGTCTCAATGTTTATAGATTAGTTTTTGGCGTTGCCTTTTTTGTATAGGACAGCTTAAGTATAAAAGGGAGAGAGAGAGAGGGTGACATGCAGCAAAGGGCTGCATGTGGGAATCAAACCTGCAGCCGCTGCAGAGAGGACACTGTCTCTGTACATGGGCCGCCCGCTCTACCAGGTGAGCTAATGGGCGGACCTGCCTATAATGCACAGTGTGCTTAAACAACCGAAGAAACAAGAAAACAACCAACCTTTCTTTTTCTCTGTCCAGATGAGAAGATCGGCTGGAGGAAGGTGAAGATGCTGTGCATGTGGACCTGGCTGTACGCGCTCATCTGGGCTCTGTGCCCCATCCTGGGCTGGGGACGGTACGGCCCGGAGCCCTTTGGACTGTCCTGCTCTCTCGCCTGGGGACAAATGAAACATGAGGGATTTTCATTTGTTATCTCCATGTTCTCTTTCAACCTCCTCATGCCTACTGTCATCATCATTTTCTGTTACTTTGGCATCGCCATCAAGCTCTATTTCACCTACAAGACGTCTATGAACAGCAACCGAGTCCCCAATATCATCAAGCTCCATCGGAGGCTGTTAGTGGTGAGTCGCTCTTTGTAAGGAGACAGCTCTGTCATTACACATCATCTGTCCTTCAGGGTATTCAATACTGAACTGAATGCTTCTTGATAACATGGATAATAGTCTGTTAGCATAATTAACTGGGCATTGTGAAAAGCATTTTGCTCAATATTGCAAATGCAAACTTCCCGCTTATGTAACAAAGTAGTGCACCAGTAATCCTTCGGTATTGTTGTTACTGAACAAGCAGCCTTGTTTGGAAATCACTTGAGCAGAGGAAAGCCGCGCTTAGCTTTAGACCAGGAAAAGCCAGCAGCGTGATGTTCAGTTTCATTAAATACAAAAACCTCGGGCCAGCTGCGTAAACATTCAGTCGCTCTACAGAAGCATCCGGACAAAAATAATAATAGACAGTAATAGATAACAGTAATAGTTAATAGAGGATAATAAAATCTTAACTTACTTAAGGATGCTTCGAGGATTTCAGGATATTTCTGGGATCTTAGGACGTTTTTAGGATTGGGTAAGATTTTAGGACATTTCTCTGATTTTAGGACGCTTCAAGGATTTTAAGACGTTTCCAGAATTTTAGGACATTCCTAGGATTTACAGACATTTCCAAGATTTTTGGACATTTATAGGATTTTAAGACATTTCTAGGATTTTAGGACATTTATAGGATATTACACATTTCTAGGATTGTAAGAGATTTTTAGGTTTTTAGGACATTTCTCTGATTTTATTACGTTTCTATGATTTTAGGATGCCTGAATGATCTTAGGACGTTTTTAGGATTTTAGGACATTTCTAGGATTGTGTGTGATTTCTAGGGGTTTAGGACATTCCTAGGATTTACGGACATTTCCAAGATTTTTGGACATTTATAGGATTTTAAGACGTTTCTAGGATTTCAACACATTTTTAGGATTGTAAGAGGTTTTTAGGATTTTAGGACATTTCTCTGATTTTATTACGTTTCTATGATTTTAGGAGGCTTGAAGGATTTTAGGACATTTTCGGGATTTTAGTACATTCCTAGGATTGTGAGATGTTTTTAGGATTTTAGGACTTTTGTAGGATTTTAAGACATTTCAAGGATTTTAGGACATTTCAAGGATTTTAGGATATTCCCAGGGTTTTAGGACGTTTATAGGATTCTAGGACATTTCTAGGATTTTAGGACATTTCAAGGATTTTAGGACATTTCCAGGGTTTTAGGACGTTTATAGGATTCTAGGACATTTCTAGGATTTATTGATGTTTCTATGATTTCATACATCTGTAGTGTATATTGCCAGGTACATATTGGCATTGTTTTTTCCGAGATCTTACTGACCTCGTCCTCCAATTCTATTGCAGATCGCCGTGCTCATCAGTGTAGGCTTCATAGCCTGCTGGGCGCCTTACGGCATGGTAAGCCTATGGTCTATTTTCCGTGACAGTAGCACCATCCCACCTGAAGTCACCCTCCTCCCGTGCATGTTTGCAAAGAGCTCCACCGTATACAATCCTTTGATCTACTACATCTTCAGCCAGAGCTTCAAAAGGGAGGTAAAGCAGATGCACTGTTTCTGCACCGGCCCTAACCTATGCCACATCTCCAACAGCGTCCACGACAACAGCATTTTTATGGTCAGCGCTGAAGTCAAGTCCAAAGTGGAAGCACGGTCTACTGTGCAAGAGATCGCGGACTGAAAGACTGATTCTGGGTTGAAAGACTTTTTTCAGACATGCTTGAGAAGAAAACTTGAGAAGATAACACATGCTTGTGTTATCTGTTGAACAATTAGTGGTCTCATAATGTGTTATCTCACAAACGGATATCAGGATAGTAAACTCTTTCTCCAGTACAAGTGGTGTGTGCAATTCTAAACTAAAAGCAGGGTACTACTGGCCTGTGTTGTGTGTGCACATAATGAATGAGAAGGCATGTTTGCACATTATGTTAAATGCTGTGAAAGTTCAGCAAATTTAGCTTAAGATAAGAGTTAAAGCTGTGCTTACAGGTGGCTAAAACCCCTGAACCATTGTAGCCCAGAAATAGTGATAGCAACAAGCGGCAGCCACACAGAATTAGAGAAAATCATGCATTTTAACACATTACAAACCAAAGGTTGTACAGCAGAGTATGACAAAAAATTATTTTGTGCAAAGAAAAAGAAGAGTTGTTTACTTTAATGCTTCAGGTTCCATCTGTGATACACTTTTTTTGTTAAAAAAAGAACAAAAAATACATTTTTGGTAGTTTTGAGACACCAAATCAGTATTTCCCAGGTGAAAAAAAGTCAGGAATTCCAATTAGCCATTACTGTGCTAAATGTTAATGTTTAATTGTTTATGTTTAATTAAGCTTGAAGGTCATATTTCATAAATCTGCCTCTAAAAATGTTTACAAAGTAACAGATTGTCCATGTTTACCCTGTCTAATGGATTTCAGTTGGCTTCTTAAATCTTTTTTCTTTAGCAGCCGTATACCGCTATGTTCAGGAGAGGGAATGTGACCTGCTATTTTATTTTAAGGATAAGACTGTCATTATAATTTTATCTTTTTTATTACCAACAAATTTCAAATACAATGAAAAAAATGAATTTATTCTACTGACAAGTGTTGTCATGTAAAGCCGTTAGACTTGTTTCCACTGTAATGAAGGAGTACTTCAGCCGCAGCTTTGCTGTTTTTCAAAGAGTGTGACATTTTGGGAAATATGCTAACTGATAAGAATATCAGCACGACTCATTTTTTGTGTACGATACATATGAAGCTACCGCCAGGGGCCTGTTAGATTAGCCAAAAAAAGATCTGTAAAAAATCCTGCAGAGTATTTACACTTTAGTTTCTATACGAGTTTAACAAATACAATAACACAAGAGTGTTAACAAGCAACCTTTGAAGGTGCTGATAGGCTGATTTTTTTTTCTGGCTGGCCATCTGTGAACCAAATATCTCGAAATCGCCTTGAGGGGCGCCGGTGGCTCAGGGGATCGAGCAGGCGCCCCATGTACAGCGGCTGAGTCCTCGCTGTGGATTGCGGCTCCAGCCATCTCTCTCCCCCTTTTACACTTACTGTTCTCTCCAATAAAGGCCAAAAAAAGCCCAAAAATATGTTTAAAAGAAAAAAGACTGCCTTGAGAGAATTTTCTCAAATTTAGCACAAACATCCACTTGGACTCAACAATGAACTTATTACAATTTTGGGGTCAAAGGTCACTGTGACCTCACATCCGTCTTATTCTTGTGAACTGGTGCCTCATGAAGGCCTTAAGGCTACTTCTTTAAATTTGGCACAAACAGCCCATTAAGCAAAAAATGAAATGATTAGATTTTGGTGGTCAAAGACCAAGGTCAGTGTGACTGCGTCTGTCTCGTTCTTGTGAACTCAAAATCTCAAGAATGCCTGGATGTATTTATCTATTTTATTTTTTTTTAAGTATCAAATTGGACTCAAAGATGATCTGATGAGATTTTGGTTTTTATACATCAGTCATTCTGACCTTGCATCCGTCCCATTCTCATGAACGCAACATTTCAAGAATACCTTGAGGGAATTTCTAAGAAATTTGGCACAAACATCCACTTGGACTTGGACTGATTAGATTTTGGTGCTTGAAGGTCAAAGTTCGAGGTCACCAACACCTCACAAAGCATGTTTTTGGTCATAACATAAATCAGTACCCCAATTATTAAAAACATTTCACACAAATGTCTAATGGGATGAAATGATTAAATTACATGTCCAAAAGGTCAAAAACACTTTTCTGGCATTACTCAAGATCGTATTTAAGATCAGACGGGAAACATTTGGTCCGATGCAGAATTGATGACGTTAATCTGACTGTATGGATCTTCTGTGCTGCGGGGTGAGATGTGTGTCAAGCATCCATGTTTTCACAGACATGGATGTAAACTGTAACTGCAATTTGAAGAGTTTGCAGAGGCAAACGACCACGAGGTGGTAGTTCCAGTTTGACCTTTGGATGAATCCAGGCTGGCTGTTTCTCTCTGCTTTCAGTCTTTGTGCTAAGCTAACTGGCTGCTGGTGGTTCATATTTATCATTAATTGATATTAAATTCTATCATCTAACCAGACAGAAGTCTGATTTCCAAAATGCCTTACTTTGTCTTTAAAAGATTTTGAAACTAAATAGAGCTGAGCTACGCACTTAATTTGTGACTTTGGTGAAAAAAAAAAGCGGTTGACAAAACACTCCATTTCGCCAGTTCCCTTGTTCTGGAGCTTTCGACTGGATCACACAGTCCTCGTTAGCAGATCAGTTCGCTCAGTGACTACAGACCTTCAAACTTTTAAGTGGATGAACAAATTCTTAAGGCGCTCAGAAACTCAAACTGTCAATAGGGACCAAACAATGCAGTTGGAGGCGTCGGGACAAATGACGACATGGACCTTGAGTTGTGATATTTTGTCAATAAAAATGTTATTCTAAGGGCCAAAGAAATGTCTCAGACTGTACAGTCGGTGCTTGTTAGTAGGATGATGTATTTTTCCGTGTTTGGCCTTTCACTGGATTTGTTAATAATAAAAAAAACTGAGCTTTGGCCTTTTAAATCCTTTATTTGCAACTTTGTGAACTCTCAAACCATGAAAATAAAAGCTCTTTTAGAAATAAGTGTGTAGCTGATTTTCATGTCATCAGGGTAACAACCGCTCTTTATATTTCACTGGAATTTCCCCTGATGGTTTTTTGCCTTCAGCCGCTGCTGCAGAACAAACAGCACAGCACTGTATAGAAATCAGCCTATAAAAGCATTGCTGTGAGGATAATCAGTTCATTTTACGATACATCGCTTAACAGGGAACTGTTCTCATCCTGTTTTACTCAGGAATTTTTTATTATTTTTTCCCCAATATGTTTAGCAGCAATTTTCTTTTCATGCTTGACTGAGTGGCAAATACTGTCAGATTTTTCTGTCTTGTGTGTAGCTTTTTTGTAATCTTGTAAGTACTGTTGACAGTGCTAAATTATCTATAAAAGATGTGAATGTAGAGCTGTGAACCTTGAGCATATTTGTGTTCATAACCCGTTAAACATGTTTGAGAATAAACACTGACTGAATCAAATAAAGTGGTGGAGAATGAATTCACTATGGGGAGTGTCACGCAATCACACTTCCAACCTCGCTTACGGAAAAATAATCCCGAAAAAAATTAAAAAACAGCGATTCTCATCCTGAATTCGAGTCAGGCACAAGCCCCTTTTACACCACCGTCGATCTGTATAAGAGGAGGAATGGGAGGCAGAGCCGCTCGCCCTTACACCTCCAGCGGAGACAGTCAATATGTTTACATGCAGCGACGCTGAGCTACAGTCGAGGCTCCATTACGCCATTTAATTGGACTTCTGTCTGTGATGTCGCATTTTACAAGCACAGGCTGAGAATCGATTTATTGATGGAAGTTTGTTTCGGGTTAGGGTTTACTACCTAACTAACCCTAACCCTCAACACAGTGGCTGACTGCGTGTCCAGAGGCGTGCTGGAGGTTTCATGTACTCCGTCTCATCATAGACATGAAAAACAATCACATGCTGCCTCCCTAAAATGGCACTCGGTCACGAACACTTTGCAAACCCCCGTTATAATACATCAGGGTTTGCAGGAGGCTGAGATGCGGCCTCAGGTCTGAGTGTGTGTGTGTGTGCCGCTCTGTGTGTTGTGGAAAGAAATCCCCCAATGGGGACAATTAAGTCTAAAAAAAAAAATAGGGTCTCGCTATCTAATTAGTAACAACACACCAGCGGCTGTGAGAGGCTGTGACACACAGCAGAGCGCACAGATTTACAGTGATTTACGCCAGAGGCGGCGGGCTAACACGCTCACAGATATAAAGCTGAACATCACATTAGCAATGTGACTAAAGGCTGGATTTACGTGACATGGTTCATAGACAGAAAGCTCCAATCTTTAAATCAGTGAATTTTAAGATCCTTTCGGTGTTTTTTTAAATCGCTAAACGGCCTTGCAACATGTTATCTGTCAGGCATGGTCGAGATAAATGTGCCCGTTCGGTCCCAACGATCCTCAGACTCGAACCTCTCGACGGTTTCAGAGGTCAGAAATAAAAGACATGCAGAGGCGACCTTCGGTGACGAAGGCCCTAAACTCTGGATCAGTCCGCCTGAAGGTCTCACAGGGCTCTACATCTGCGAAACCTTTCAACGAAATCTCAAGACACATCGTTTTACCATTTCTTTCTCCTGATATGTGTTTTAAACTGACGGTTGTTTTATGTCGTCTCCTCAGTTTCAACTGATTTATTTATTTATTCATTTATTTTTTTTATTTTAATATATTTTTATCATCCATTTTCATCTTTATTTCCATCACAAGTGTTATATATTCTTTTATGTTCATCACTTTATGTTGCATTTTATGCATGAATTGGCTATTTAAATAAAGTTATTATTATTACTATTATTTTTTACGTTTACCATGTTCACCATCTTGTGAATTATCTCTGAATATAAAGTACAGCTGAAGCTGATGGTACTGAAATTAGCCTCATAAAGAAGCAGGTCGTACCACTGCATCACCAAAGTCACGGTAACGTCTCCAAGTCGCCGCCATCTTTGTTTGGGGCAGAAGGTTGTGTGTACTCTGTAATCAGCATGCTGCAAAATCTTGAACGTGCTGCAGTTTTTTATTCTTTCTGCTCAACTTCACAACCTTGAATTACATTTTGATTTAAGAATATCGAGGCCAATAAGCATTTGATTATTTTCAAGCTCTTTCTGGTGATGGAAAGGATAACACGGGAGAGAACTCGCCCTCGTCAGCCTTGAATCCACATTAGGCTGTCTTATGATAACACCACCTTCACGCTAGCTTGAAAAAATGATTAAATTATGAATACAAGTAAAATACTTGATCTGGCCACGTCTGGGTCGATCAGTCGTACAGCAGCTCTCTGGCATGTTGATATCACAAAGAAAATGATCTTAATTTCTTCTTTTTTGAGCATTTCTCTGCTATAAACAGTACCGGAAGTGATCTGAGCCCCCAAAGTCGACTGAGAATTTTTTAAAAATAAAAATATGCATGCACAGTATATTTGTGGACTAGGAGGGAGCTGAGAAACACGTTTCGAGGCTGTCACTTCAGTCAGGGCTGTTGTCGCTGACTTCAATTTCAAAATGAAGAAAACCTGAGGGATGTTGGATTATTAAAAAGCGGGCTTACCTGACGGATAACGCCCGCTTCTCATCTCTGCTCGAGTCTTCATTCGCTGCTCGTAGCATCACAACAGAATTTCCAGTCGAGTTGCAATGTGGGTAACGTAGGCACTAGGTTTTAACAAAAAAAGAATGTATGTTATAAAAAAGACAACACTGATGGCTGAACAATGTCACGGGCGAGCGACGCTACGTCAGTGGAATATGAGGAATGATTATAATATATTCAGTATGTTTCCTTTAACGTGGAATCACCTGAAAAGAAGAATCGTTTTGGTTTTGTTACCTTAAAATTAGCTGTTTAAATAACTACGTATGGAGCAGGTGCTTTTTTTAATGTGACATCTGTGTCACCTGGTCCGTTTGTATACACACCAGTCTCACCAGCATAACCAGCTACACACACCAGTCACACCAGTCTCACCAGCATAACCAGCTACACACACCAGTCTCACCAGTCTCACCAGCATAACCAGCTACACACACCAGTCACACCAGTCTCACCAGCATAACCAGCTACACACACCAGTCTCACCAGTCTCACCAGCATAACCAGCTACACACACCAGTCTCACCAGTCTCACCAGCATAACCAGCTACACACACCAGTCTCACCAGTCTCACCAGCATAACCAGCTACACACACCAGTCTCACCAGCATAACCAGCTACACACACCAGTCTCACCAGTCTCACCAGCATAACCAGCTACACACACCAGTCTCACCAGTCTCACCAGCATAACCAGCTACACACACCAGTCACACCAGTCTCACCAGCATAACCAGCTACACACACCAGTCTCACCAGTCTCACCAGTATAACCAGCTACACACACCAGTCTCACCAGTCTCACCAGCATAACCAGCTACACACACCAGTCTCACCAGCATAACCAGCTACACACACCAGTCTCACCAGTCTCACCAGCATAACCAGCTACACACACCAGTCACACCAGTCTCACCAGCATAACCAGCTACACACACCAGTCTCACCAGTCTCACCAGTATAACCAGCTACACACACCAGTCTCACCAGCATAACCAGCTACACACACCAGTCTCACCAGTCTCACCAGCATAACCAGCTACACACACCAGTCTCACCAGCATAACCAGCTACACACACCAGTCTCACCAGCATAACCAGCTACACACACCAGTCTCACCAGTCTCACCAGCATAACCAGCTACACACACCAGTCACACCAGTCTCACCAGCATAACCAGCTACACACACCAGTCTCACCAGTCTCACCAGCATAACCAGCTACACACACCAGTCACACCAGTCTCACCAGCATAACCAGCTACACACACCAGTCACACCAGTCTCACCAGCATAACCAGCTACACACACCAGTCTCACCAGCATAACCAGCTACACACACCAGTCACACCAGTCTCACCAGCATAACCAGCTACACACACCAGTCACACCAGTCTCACCAGCATAACCAGCTACACACACCAGTCTCACCAGTCTCACCAGTATAACCAGCTACACACACCAGTCTCACCAGTCTCACCAGCATAACCAGCTACACACACCAGTCTCACCAGTCTCACCAGTATAACCAGCTACACACACCAGTCTCACCAGCATAACCAGCTACACACACCAGTCTCACCAGTCTCACCAGCATAACCAGCTACACACACCAGTCTCACCAGCATAACCAACATGACCAGCTACACACACCAGTCACACCAGCATAACCAGCATAACTAGTTAAACTATCCACCAGAATAAACTTGTTTTCAGTTTTACAGGAACTGTAACGGATAAACCAGCTGGAGGGACCATTACAGGCGCGTGTGACCCGCAAAACCATCAAAAATTACGCGAAAACATCCCTCGAGCTGGTCAGGCAGGTAAACTTTGACTCGGTTCCTGACTTGTGCACCGTGTCCAACACTGGCTGAAAAACTCTCATGGCAACAAAAATTCACATTCACGATTCACATAACAATCTCGGTTCTCATTTTTAACGATTCAGAATTGATTCAAAAATCCTAAACATCGATTATAGACTATATTTACTAAATAGAGTTTTTTATCATTTAGAAAAGCCTTAATAATTCTGAGACCGTTTGTCGGATCGTCCCCGGTGAAAGCTGCCGGTTGTGCCGTTCAGAGGATGACTCCGGCGCATCGTAGCTCTTTCAGAGGCCTCGGTATCCAGCCCTGGAATTCGGTGTTCAATAAATCCATAATGACAGATCGATATTGGGTGTCTTCGGTCCATATTTTATCCATATTTCGATGATAAAAGTACATTAGCGTCGATGCTAAACGCCATATTGGTTTCCCATGGTTCCTTTAGAGAGGTCAGAGGTTTGTTTCGGTCTTTTCCACCAATCGGAAGACGATCCGATGCTTTGTATCCGGCTACGTATGCCATACGTCATATGGAGCAAACTGCGCTGTGATTGGTCAAATCCTCCCGTATCTATCGCTGTGTTATTGGTAGCGCCTCATGCATTAGAATAAACGCTGGTATCCCCTATAATAATAATAATAATAATAATAATAATAATAATAATAATAATAATAATAATAATAATAATAATAATAATAATAATAATAATAATGTCTGAAAAAGTGGAAAAGCTGTGTCCATTTTTTAAACTATAATAATTACAATGTTTATTTTTTCACTTTCTGATTCCCCACACTTGGGAGAAGGTTTTCTACAGCAAAAAAGCTAAAAAAGCTTGTACATAAGAAAACCTCCATAATTTCATCCACACTTTGCTTTCATAACACAATATGCCACTGTCGAAACAGACTGGAGTAGATGCTGAAATTACACCTGCTATGTTTTGAATTGGAAATCATTTTGAATTGAGAATCGATTCTGAATCGAATCATGAACCCAAGAATCAAAATCGAATTGAATCGTGAGATACTGAAAGATTCACACCCCTAATAATAACGATGGTAGTGTGTGTAACTTCTCTTCTCTTCAACTAACCTCAAACTTTCACCGGCTCTTCTCTCTGCTGTCCAAAGTACTGCTGCATTTTCGAGCAAAGTCTGCCGACCGCAGCTACAAAGAGTATAAAATCGATCAAGAGAGAAATCCGCCTGGCTTTATGAAACTCACATTAAACTGTAAAATTAAGCAGTGCAGATCAAATATAAACCAACATTATGTTACTGTGTTGCCCATTTCTACCCTAAATGTCTTCAGAAGCATATTTTTCGTGCACTGTTTGGCTGCAAAACAACCATTTGTGAACAAGATAGTGGCGCCATATTTTTTCCTGTATTGTAAGGCTAAAAATACTGAGGTAAAAACTGTGAAGCCTAGCAACACTTATCAAATAAAAACCAATATCTGTTACGGTGCTGCCCATTTCTCGCCTAAAATGTCTTCACAAACATACCTTAGCTTACCTGTTGACTGTATTGCTGGTAAATCTTGCTTTTTGCACGTCGGCTGACATGTTACCTTTGTTGAAAGCTGTCTGATTGACCAAATGGAGCATTTACCGCATTGATTCTCAACATACAGCCCACGGACCAAATCTGGCCCTACATAGGATGCTAAGTGGCCCCCCAATAATTTTATAATTCCCAATAAAAACAAAGTGATTCACACTGGGAATGTTTTTTGTACTTTATAGTCTGCAGCAGTTGCCAGAGTGCATAAAGCAGCATCAAGATAGAGTTTTATTAATAAAAAAAATAAAAAAGTCCCAGTGGAAGATCTCCTGCACCCCCCAAAAAAGGTCCTAAGTAAGCTCCTAATGTCAAAATGTCCTAAAATAGACACGTCTCAACATCCTAAAAATGTCCTAAAATCAAAGAATCGTCCTTAAATCCCAGAAATGTCACAATAAATAATAAAGCAAGAAATGTCCGAAAATCTGATAAGTGTCCCAAAATCCTATTAATTTCTTAAAATCTCATAAATGTACTAAAGTCCTAGAAATGTCCTTAAATCCTAGAAATGTCCTAAAACCCTAGAATTTAACGAAAATCATAGAAATGCCCCGTAGCAAAGCAAGTTGAGTGTCCCTGGTTTACTGGTTTGGAGTGGCACAATGCATTCTGGTAGTTGTAGGTTTTCTACCTCTTCAGCAAAAGTAAATGCCACAGCTCTCTTATGTTTTTTTCTGATCATGTAGCAGCAATTCAAAAGTTTTTGCATTGTTCTGCGGAATAGACAGCCTAATTTTCTGAAAATGTCCTCATTCCAGCGATAAAATACTTAAAATTCAAGTATAAGTATGCTTACATGGAATAAAATTAGTAAACTGGAGGTGCTGCGCTAGAAAAGTACCACAATGTCATCTGACGTCTGCACTTATAAAGTGATTTCAAGCCAGTAATAACCAGCTGGGACCAGTAATTACTGTGCCCATAATTACTGCAATTTTCACTCTCTAACAAGTACATATGCTCCACCTCCAAGGAGCCAATTACTGCAATTTAGTCGGTGTCAAAACAGTGTCAAAATAAATCATCCTCTCCTCACCAATTCTTACACATTAGTTTTGAAATACTACAAGTAAAGAAGGCTTAAAAAACCCAAATGAGATCACCCACTTCATTTCCAAAGTTTACAAACTTTATTGAGATCGCTCAGTCTGATTCACAGTCACAAGTAGAAAAATACTATATCCAACTGTTCCATAAGCTGTTCTGTGGTTTTATCTCTGACACAAGTAATTGGAATTAAACACGATGAAGAAGAGGCAATAGATCAAGACAACAGAAGGCCACTTTCATGATGATAATATCCATGAACAAAAAACCTGGGGGTCATAGGAGCTTTGATTTAATGTGAATTACTTGATCCGTCTCACTGTGCTGGCAATTATAACACCCTGCTAAGTAACTGCAAAAAACACACACATCTTACATTTAAAACATTATAAGTAACTTTATAGCGCTGTGATGTAATGTTTTATCGTGGATGAAAAACAGCCAATGTGTCCATCACATTTGTTTGCTTTGGACATTTATTTGATTAAATTTGGTGTATAATTTGCTTGTTAAAGGTGGGTAAAAGTCTTAGGGCCCTTTTCACACCGACCTTGTTCTCGTAAAGATCTCCGGTTCTGTTTCTTGTTAAAACTCGATAGTGTCGAGCGAGAGGCAGAGCTCCCATTCATAGTCTGAAATTTCTAGAATATTAACAGGATATTCATAATCATGTAACCACTGCAATTCACACACAGGCATGCTGCAAAAGGTGAAGTAATTAATTAAATCACCATTTAAGCGAAATATGTGTGATGGGATTTCTTTAGATTTTGAGTGAATGAACAAAACTAAAAACTGTTTGTGATGTTCTTCTTTTGTGCATTTACAGGACTGAAAATAGCAACCTGTGAGGACAGTGTTAGAAACTAAAATCAAATCTGATTTTCAGAAAATGCAGCACAACCACGACACCCCAACAGGTTTTTAATCATTTCGACTGCTGTATATATGTTCGAGGTCTCATGGCGGCGAGTTATTTTTCCTTTTTTACAATCTTATACCACAAGCTGACTCTGTACACGCGTGTGAGCTCCCACTTGTGACTCTGCTGTTGCCACAAAATGAATAAACAGTTCTCGAAGTTGTTGTTTGAGTTCACATGGCCTGCCGGATGTTCTCCAGGCTCTTCTCAATGTTGTCAATAACCTCCACCGCAGCTTGAGGGATCCGGGTTCCTGGGCCAAAGATGGCGCACACGCCGCTCTGGTACAAGAACTCGTAGTCCTGCAGACGCACAGAGACAGAAGACAGTTTATACGAAGACCGCTTAATGAGAAATTCAGCTCTCATCCTGCCGAGAAGGAAGGATGTGTATAATCCCTGGATAATTATATGAATTATGCTTTTTGGAGCGAGATGGCACTGCATGGAATCAAGGAAATCTGACAGTGAGGTGATGATAATTACATGATCATCCTCATCATGTCGGATTGGTTCTTTGTCCACATGACAGCAGGGTAACATTTAATTTGTTCATTTGTGTGCCTTCAAAGTAAAGCTGAGTAGTGGCTAAATCTAGGTGTCCACACTGCAGACTTTGGTCGTACACACTGTGATGTTTTCACCAAAATAATACCGTGAGGGGGGAAGACCGCAAAGCCGCTGATGGCCAGGCGTCAGATGTGTCACTCGTTGCTGTGGAGCTGATTCTTATGCATATTTCTGCATCATGATGTGTTTTACTATTATTTCTGGCCTTTATGATTGAAGTATTCAAGTTTTAATTCAACTGTTTTACACATCTGTCTGAACTTTTTCTTTTTTAGACTGTAACTGGAAAAACTACATCTTTATTTCAATGAATTTAGGTAATTAAATCAGTGAAGCTGGGTAAAGTCTGAAGCCCGAGAGAGTATGTACAGAGAGTCAGCGTGAGGCGCGTTTTGGACTTGATGAATTATGGATTTAACTACACTTGCTGCGAGCAAGCAGGCAAAACGTATATTAATTAATTTCATTCCAGGTGGAATGAATAAAAGCAAGGTAGAAGCTGCAGGTACAACACCAACCATAAAAGTGAATTAAAGCCATTAAAACTTAAAACAAAATCTCATTAAATAATTATTCAGACAAAGAATAAACCAATACAAAAAGCAAAGATGTGAGTCAGAACCTATAAAAAAAAAAATTAAAATTCAGTTAAATAATAAAACTAAAAGGGGACCATTAAAAATAGAAAAATACGTATGAATTAGAATAAATAAAAGAAATAAAAAGAATAAAATAAGATAAATACACCTATAAAAAATTATAAGATACAAGTAAAACCAACAAAATACAATAAAATAATAGATAAACCAATAAAACAGTAGAGGTAAAAGCATAAAATTAAAATAAATAAATTAGAATAAAATAAAATGATAGTTAACACTTTAAACCTTGGCAAATGGGATTAATTTCCTTTTTCAAATACATAGAAAGGCTGTTAGCAACTTTAAAAAAAGACCTAATAATTAACAAGAAATTAGCAAAAAGTACAAGAAAATTACCCAAAAAACTGAAACTAACAAAATAAAAAAGGCAAAATAAAAATAAAAAGGGGGAAATTACCTGAAAAAAATGCTTAAAAATTATTCTGTAAAATAATTTAAATATCTTTTTATGATAATTATAAATTTAGCTCTCTCTTAGCTTTTTTCCCTAATTTTCTAAATCTGCTAAATTCTTGTAATTCGGTGGATATTTCTCGTCAAGTTGCTCATTGTCGTTTTCCCATGTCTTCAGAAGACTTAAAACAAATTTGCAAAGAGTTCAAAGGTTTAAATACTTGTGAAAGGTGATTAAACACAGCACATGAAAGTGAGTTAATCCAGGTTTTAAAGGATTAAAATAGTTGAACCAGACTACTGCTGCCACTAAGGCTGCGTTTCGTTGCTCTCTTTGGGATTTGCTAGACTTCAAACCTTGCTGTAATTTGCTGTCTCTTTTTTTGTCCTCTCTCGTGGTCGTCCCTTTGAGCTTCATTAGTGTCCTCAGTCTTTCCATTTGGTGGCCTCCTCTTCTCTTGTCTCCAAGCTTTATTCTTTTTACGCTGTACGAGAGACGGCGTCTGAGTGGCGACTAAGTGCTGATGTTTTGTGATGGATCAGTTGTGTTTGAACAGCTGCTTCGCCTTAAATGCTTAATCGGCACAGTTCCTGCGTCAGCAGCACGTGACGGCCACCTCGCTGAACTGCTGCGGCTCGCATGAGTGCGGTGTTCACGCTGCTGCAGAGCTGCCTGTTGCTATAGCTGCTGTATTTCCACGATTTAAGGACATACATTTATGGAGCCATGCTAGCCGCTGCATTGTCAACAACACGGTCATGAAAATATTTCAAAATAGTACCAAGCCACAGCTACAGGTGCTCAGTGTGCTGGCATTGTTAACACGAACATCAGCTAAAATGTTTAATGTGATCATCAAAGTGACGCCAGCAACTCACGCCGCCTTTCTGAGGCTCATTAAAAGATGAAGTCCTCCCTGTCGGCTTTAATTATTGAAAGAAAATGCCTCAAACGTACTGGAAACTTTGATGCTTTTACCGACTTTGAAAAGCATCACGTCGAGCTTAAAACATTAGCTCGCCAGACAAAGTTAAAAATACATGACTAACTGCGCCCACACCTGCTCACAAGTCTCCATCACCGGCGTCAAAGAACAACAGGACGACAGGAAATGAGTCAAAGATTACCTGCGGCGGGATGACGCCTCCACAGATGACCAGGATGTCCGGCCTGTTGAGCTTCCGTAGTTCCTTGAGGAGCTCCGGGACCAGGGTCTTGTGTCCCGCGGCAAGCGTGCTGACCCCGACGCAGTGTACGTCTGCATCGACCGCCTGCTGGGCGACCTCGAGGGGCGTCTGTTCACCCGAGAGTCAGACGTGCAAAAACGAAGAAAACACAACTGTTGAGTGATGTGTTCAAAACATAATATAAAAACTGCAATATCGACACTACAAAGTACAGATGAAGTGATTCGATTTTGGTGGTCAAAGGTCAAGGTCACTGCGATCTTGCAGCTGGCTCAATCTCGTGTACGCAATAACTGAAGATGGCCTTGAAGAAGTCTCCACAAATTTGGCAAATTTTGGCCATATAAAAATATTTTTAGTTTGTTTACTTTGTTATTTTTGTTGAAAAAACAAATGTTGTACCAAGTGGAATTTTGATAACAGCCATATAAAAATATTTTCAGTTTGTTTACTTAATTATTATTGTTTAAAAAACAAACAAACAAATGATGTGGAAGTGTGAAAAGAGCTACATAAAAATATTTTAGCTTGTTTATTTTGTTGTTTCATTAAACAAATATGATGCACTGAGTGGATATGTGGTAAGTTTAAGATTTTTTTTTTTTTTTTACTTTGTTTTACTTTTGTACTTTGTTTTTGTTACTTTGTTTTATTTTGTTGAAAAACAAATGTTGCACTAAGTGGAATTGTGATAAGCGGCACGGAAAAAATATTTGTACAAATAAAAATAAAAATCCTTGGGATGCTTGGATGCAGACATTTGTTCATGTATTTCATTGCAGAGCTATTTAACTATCAAGCATATACACTGGAATGATTTTAATAACTCCAAAGTACTTCAAGTAGCGTCGGCGTAGTTGCATAAAAAAAAAAAAGCTTCTCAACTTCAAATGTCTCTGTCAGCTGAGGGGTCTCTGATTATTTGAATCTTCGACTTTTCGGGGGCAGCACTACATCCTTCCCTTCCTTTAACACTAGGATTTTTATTCAAATATATATTTTTTTAATTTTTGGGAGCAAATTACCTCACAATAATGAATTGCCTCGATCCTGGCAGCACACCCTCTTGTGTACTATTGCTTAAGTACTACTGCTGTACTCTGAGATACTGTGTACATCCTGAACAGATCGGGGGATTCATCAGGATTTTACACATCAGCACGATCCGTCACACGTTATCATTACAGGCGGAGAAATCTGAGCTTATCTGGCTGAACTTTAACACATCACAAGATTCAGAAGTTCAAAGTTATTTGAATTTGTGAACTCTCTTATCAAACAATGAAACAAAAAAATGACTGTGAATCTGCATCTGCAGCATGTAATGACCGTAAAGAGCAATGACGCTCTGCCCTTCAGCATGTACTTGAATTATTTGATAATCTGCACCAAAGTCACGGCGTTCGGGGTCACGGCGTTCGGGGTCACGGGTCGGGGTCACGGCGGTGAGCTCGGATGTGTCTGGTTAGCGCAGTCACTCCACCAGTTGGCTTGTGGACCTTTTTTTTCCTCTCAGGTCAGACTACACTGAAATGTTCGGTATTACATCATAAAAGGTGTTGTGTTTTGATAGCTATTTTCGGGACCCACTCAATGCCAGATAATTTCCTGTGGGGAAAAAAAAACCCTTTTCACATTTGAGTACATGAATGACAATGAACATTTTGTATTATAAAAATCTATTTGGTTTACCGGCAGAAATGGGAAATGCATGGCATTTTCTGGCTGGTTTTCCTCGCAGTTTTGCGTTATTTACTTCTGCATGTGAGATTCGAGAGACTGGATTCCTATCATGACAGGTGTAAGAGGAGGAATTTGGGAAAGTATTTTTTTTTTTTTTTAAAATAGATATTACCAGTTATTTGGAGATTTTACTATGCAAAATAAAAAATAAAAAATACAATCCTACTTCTCAATTCCACATTTGTAAGGATTTTGAAAGATTAATTTAAGATAACAACTAAGACCTATTTTTATATTTACATTTACATATTTTACTAATTGGTTACTATACTGTATTTATATTTTTACATTTATATTTATACTTATACATACTTGCGCCTATTATTTCTACTTGCTATAATTCTGTATGCCGGCATAAAAGCGACTGTAACGAACTACATTTTCCCCCCGGGAATCAATGAAGTATTTCTAATTCTAATTTGGATGTAATTATATTTTAACACACAGAATGGAAGCAATCAAGTGCTTACAAACGCAAATATTTCAATTTATCATAGCAGGAGAAGCGCAGGTGCAACTAATAAGATTCATGATGCCTTTGTTCCATGAGAGTGTGCCTATAAGCTCTGCAGTGAGTGTGCGTCACGCTTAACTGTCACGCTTTCTATATGATGTGCTGACTGTTTTATGTCTGCAGAAAATGTGTGAGGTAAAAAATTGAGTTAGGCAGCACATGTGTAACTTCATTGTGTCAGACGCTGACCTGAAACAGTGGTCCGATGTCCACATCAAAGCCCAGATCAGCGAACCCTGTGGCGATGACTTTGGCGCCCCTGTCGTGACCATCCTGGCCCATCTTTGCAACCAGCAGTCGAGGGTTCCTGCCCTCGTGCTTCTTAAAATCTGCAACTCTGCGATATGGTAAAAAATGGTATGAAAACAGAACGTAACTTAAGCAGTTGGGCAATGAGTCTGTGCATTATGAAAATAAATATTAAGGTTTATTTTGTACCTGTTGTTGGCCGTGGCGATCTCTTCATGCTCCCCGAACTCGCTGCGGTAAGCACCGCTCACCATCCTGGTGCTGGCCTTGTGTTCTCCAAACACTTTCTTCATGGCGTCAGTTATTTCACCGACAGAACATCTATAAAATAAAAAAAATAAATAGAAAACTGGAAATACTGCCACGCACTCGAACAAGGAGAATGACTGAACGATTTCTTTTAAAATTTCAAACCAAAAATTAAAACATATATTAAACAAACAAAAAAAAAAAAACAAAAGTAGAGAGCCCAAAAAGGAGTTGGTAGTTGTAAGTAAAACATATATATTCCTACCCCTTTCTCGCTTTTTTTTTTTTTTTTTAAAAAACTCCTATATCGCTGCCATCAGGCACAAATCTCAAATCTCCACATTTCACTATTTTCTTCTTTTTCCCATAAATTAAATTTATTGTCCCCCCTCTATGTCTATCATTGGATTTTACCATTTCTCAACCAATAATGTATTTTTAAAAAATCTTTTAACTTAACCTCCTATTTCCATTGGATCCTTCTGAAAACAGCTTTGTTTCTAATTCCTGACAAGTAGCAATGTTGGAGATAAGATGTTTGCACCTGACAACAGCGATATTATGTTTACAAATTTCACAATTATATAAATGTACAACTATTTCAAGTTTATTCACAATCCAAATATCCAAATGTCTCCACTTCTGTTCCTGATTGCAGGCTTTTAATTGTGAGCAAATAAAATAAATAAAAAAATTAATAGAGGAATGTTTCATGTATGTTTTTTAAAGTGTCATTTTGTGTTGACAGTCATGTTTAATTCATGTTTTTAAATGTCTTTCTTTGTGTCAACAGTCATGTTTAATATATGATTTTAAATGTCTTTCTTTGTGTTGACAGTCATGTTTAATTCATGTTTTTATATTTCCTTCTTTGTTTCAACAGTCATGTTTAATGTATGTTTTTAAATATGTTGTTCTGTGCAATCAGTCATGTTTAATGCATATGTGTTGCTCTGCGTCAACAGTTGTATTTAATTTATGTTTTTAAATGTGTTACTTTGCGTGGACTGAAATATGTAATGTATGCTTTTAAGAGTAGACCTCAGGAAGATTAGTGTGCTTTAGGGCACAGCTAAGAGATCCGGAAATAGAAACAATAAACACTGTGTCACACTGTTATTATGTAATTATATACAAGAGCTCTATGTAAAGTTTGCATTACATCAAGCTAAGAGTTTCACATTATATCTAAAAAGTCCGCTCTGCATGTAAGGTTTCAGGTTTCTTAGTCAGCATTAACATATTTCTATAAGCTTTGTGTCTAATGTAGCTTTTGTGATGAACATTTGAATCTCGGATTTTGTGCACAGACAACCGCTCCTTTCCACAGAGGTGTGTGAAAACACATCTCTAGTGACCAACTTTGAACAGTTACAGGTCAGTATAGTCAAAGTCAGATATTTTAGGGCACAAAAACATAAGAAAAACACATTTTTGAGTGAAGAGCATCTTAAAAGATCCAGTGTGTGGGATTTAGAGGCTTCCTGTGGTCAATTCAAAGAATGGAAACTTCTCGCTCGTGATTAGCATTTAGAAGAACGACGGTGGCCGATGTGAAAATGTAAATGGCTCTATTCTAAGATTTAAGGACATTTCTCGTTTTTGTAGACATTTCTATAATTTCAGGACATTTCTTGGATTTTACATCACTTTTAGGACCTCTGTTGGGGGTTGGAGGGATACTCCAATGGTACAGTTTTTTGATAAACAAGCTCTATTTTGATGGTGTATTATTCACTCTGGCACCTTATGTATACTAAAAGCACAAAAACTGTTGCCAGTGTGAATCGCTTTGTCTTTATTATGAATTAGAAAATTGTTGAGGGGCCACCCGGCACCCTATCAGGAGGCCAGTTTCTGCCCGCAGGCCTTATATTGAGCAGAAAAGGTCATCTTGTCGTAATGTAACCTTTTCACAGAACATCTTGGTGAAGAAATGGCAGGAAACATGATGAAAACTGCAGTTAGTATCTGAAGCTGCAGTCATGCAGACGTTAAAATAAGAGATTTTCGTGACAGTGGGAGGTCTGACCTTGCTCGTGCCGCCTCCACAGCCAGGGCTAAAAGGTTCCCCTCCCCTGTCCGGGCGCACTCCTCAATGGCTGCCAGGCACTTGATCGCTGCCTCAGGGTCACGGCTCTCCCTCGCCTACCACACAGAGAGGAGACAACATGCCATAAACATGCTATTTTGATGCTTTACCTGCACGACATTTATGCCCACTGTAAGAAATTGAGATGGTGTACAGACGATTTTTTAACTCATCATTTCAGGAAAAGCACTGGTGTTACTGATAACAGTAATGATTCCTCTGCTCAGACGACACAGCTGCATTACAATCATCAGAACAGACTTCACAGATGTTCAGATGCTCACTAATCTCAAACATGCACTCACTGCAGGATTTGGAAATAATGGCACATAGTAAACCCTGCAGGATAGTATTAGGATTTTTGTGCCCGAACGCACAACCTCACTTCATCTCAGATGTAAACAAAACAAAGACAGATCATGTTTTAGAGTATTTATAAAGACAGTGGTTCCTACAGCTTACAGCAAGTGGAGATTAAGTCTTTTTTAATGCCACTCACTGATTTCACTGTAACCAAAATTGGGGGAAAAAATGGGAAAAAAGACCTGACACCAATTAGGGATCATTTTTGCCCAAATATTTACATTAATAAACAACATGACTTTTGCAGGAATTGCAGAAAATTTGCAGATTTAGAAAATTTTAAAAAGCAAAGGAATATGTTGAGAAAACTACATTTATAATTATCAGAATTATAAATACATATAGGTCGATGAATATTTCTGATTGTGCTGCAAAATGACTGTTTTAGCCACTTTTTTCAGGTCATTTTCTTGTTTTTTTGTTTTTTAGCTTATTTTTCAGATCATTTTTCTGGTACTTTTTACTAACTTGTTGCAAAAGTTTGGCCTATCAAATGACTTTTCTGGTCCTTGAAAACATAATTGTGAAATTCCATGACCTTTCCAGGTCTTCATAACCATGGGAACAACCTTGTTACCCAGTTTAGTAACAAGTAGATGTTGATCTGAGTGAAACTGGCTTCGATTAGTTTGACTCATCAGTGCCTGCGGCAGTCTCCCATAAACCCTGAACCTTGAGACATTACCTGACGTCTCCTGCATAATAATATGGACATTATAAAAACACAGCGTGTCCGTGACAACGATTCAGGCTTGGAAGATGATGGATAGCGTTTGAACTGCCTTCACAAACAAACAATGTGCTCATCACTGACAGATAAAAGATCCTATGTTGTAACACAATAAATAACGTGAAGTCTGCAAACATTATCAGTTAATCTGAAAATAATCTGAAGAGGCATAGCTAACGTCCACATCTGCATGCAGTCGTGAAAACGTGTGCGTCAAAGAGAAGTGGAAGAAAGAGGCGAATATAGTGCTGTCAGAGGACGAGTGGGAGGAGATTAATGAGCAACAGTGGAAAACAACTTGCTCGTTACCCTGGAGAGAACATGGATGGAAAAACGTTATTGATGATTACCATTGATATGGTTGATTACCATAAAATGTCTAAAGACAAAAAAATTAAAATAAATAAATAAATAAAAATAGTAATTTAATATTTAATTTTAATTTAATAAGTTACACTGAAATAATTCCTTAAATCTCTCTTTTGACAGAAGTGCTAAAGTTATGTATGCAGAGATAATATTTTATCTTTGTTTATCTCGGGTTCTCTCTCTTTTTTTAAATAAACTATAATTATTATCTATTTTTACATTAGCAATTTTTTATTTCAGTTAATGTGTGAAAAATCCCATGTGGGATGGGTCATGAAAATGGCCGGACACATAAACAAAATATTAATTAATTCATTTAATATTCATTCAGTATTCGTATAATTTTCTGTGTCTTTAATTCATGTGTTTTATTTTATTTTATTTTATTTTTTTGAAATGAAATGAAAATGAGTGGATAGATATGGATACAGAAACATATGTAAATATGTGTGTGTGAGTATATGTAAGAGGACAAATAGGGAGAGAAGCATGAATATACTCATGGAGTGTCCGTCCTTTTTAGTTCTTATTTTTGTTAACTTTTAGGATAATTTGTTATGATTTTCATTATTATATTGTTTTTTTTCGTGTTGTCCTTGAGGTCAATCTGAACCCAAATGAAATCTTTTGCCATCAAAATATGCTTTAAATAACAGTCAAAACAGGGCAGGTCAGAAAGACCCCAGAGGACAAAAGGGGTATGACATTACGAGGGTTTTAAAGGACAGAAAAATGTGTATGACACGATTAAGTGTTTGATGGATATTATGTCCTTGTCTCAATAAAAACAGAATTTTTAAAAAAAAGAAAAGAAGGCGTGCATCACGTGAAGAAAAACTATCCGTCACATGGAGCTGCAAACTGTCATCTGGTCTGAATTCTGCTCCGCAGATAAAGCAATAATGTCCTGCAGACCTAAACACCGCAGTCTTCCTCCCTCTTAGATCACAAAAACAACAACAGCTTGTCATCTGCTTTTGTTCGTGGTTCAAAGTTCCTTTCCTACTTCAAGCATTCGCCCGCAGGAAAGGCAGCGTTCGGTTCTGGCTAAGCACCGAGGCATTTCTTTCCATCTGTTCTCCTCGTGTACTGACATTACAGGGCCCAGTGACCCTCCGACAGAAGCCCCAGATACTTGACTGGCTCCTGACAGCCGGAGCAGGAACGTTCTCCTGTTCGTTCACAAACATTATACAGGAGAGCTGCCTGCAGGCTCACTGCACGTTATAACCACATGCATTCATCATACAGACAGAGAAATGGCTAAATGTGAGACAATAGTTCTGCTGGTCGGACAAACTAACAGACAAACACACAGAAACCACAAGGTTCCTAAATGAGAGAAGTGCATATCCTAAATCTAAGGATCATCTTAACGAGTCATTTCCCTGACATACAAACAGAGGAAAACATTTAAACTCACATTCTTAAAATGAACTTTAATAAAACTGAAAAAAAAACCTCTTGAGATTCTTGTAAAGGTATATAATAAACTGAATTTTACTCAATTTGCTTTGCTTGAGGGCCACTTTTGCAAAATGACAGGATTTTATAGTCTCTAGGATTTTAGGGCATTTCTCAGATTTTAGAATGTTTCTAGGTTTGTAGGGCATTTCTGGATTTTAGGACATTTATGGGATTTAAGGACATTTCTAAAATTTTAAGATATTAGTAGGATTTTATGACACTTCTAGGATTTGGGGGCATTTTGGGGATTTTTAGAGCATTTCCATGATTTTAGGAGGTCTCTCAAATTTTAGGAAGTTTCTTGGATTTTAGGACAGTTTTAGAATTTTAGGAAGTTTCTTGGATTTTAGGACATTTCCTGGATTTTAAGGGCTTAGCTAGGACTGTCCATCAGGGGTTGGATGTTAGGATATTTCCAGGATTTTAGGATATTTCCAGGATGTTAGGACGTTTCTAGGACTTCAGCTCGTTTCTAGGATTTTAAGACATTTCTAGGATTTTAGGGTATTAGGGGCTTAGCTAGGACTGTCTGTCAGGGGGTGCAGAGGGTCCTCCTCTTGCACTTTTTTGATACACCAGCTCTATTTTGATGCTGTTTTATGCACTCTGGCACCTTATGTATGCTAGAAGTACAAAAACAGTTCCCACTGCGACTCATTTTATTATTATTGTGAATAAGAAAATGGTTGGGGGGCCACCTGGCACCCTTCTGGGGACCCTTATTTGGCCAAGGGGCTGTATGATGAGTATCATTGACATACTGTGAACACATATAAGAATATATATGTTTTCCTTTCTTCATCTCCAAGTATGACAGATTTTGCTTTAATAATTGTATCATTTATTTACGCATGAAAACTGTGAATCGCAATATCAACATAAGAATTCTCTGGGAAGATGGTAAACAACACTGGACAAAATGTTGATTTTGTTTTGAAAAATGAATGCAGACTGTAACATCTAATTTCAACTGCCTGAGGACCTTTGTTGCATGCGTCACTATCTCCCCATGTTTTCTGTCAACAAAGTAACAAAATACCAAAACAAACAAACCAAGAAAGCTCATGCATGTGAGTGTGTGTGTGTGTGTGTACTATTTAACAGTGCTTGAGTCATCGCAACACATTAGTTCAAGGTTTCCAGCATGGATAGTCAAGTTGTGTAACGGTGACACTGTTTTGAAGTCTTTACACGCGGTGGTGGTATTCCCTGAATAAAAAGCACAGGTGGAACAAATGACGTGTTAATCTTTAAATACCACTAATTCTTCTATTAAACTGTCAAAGGAACACTGACCTTCTTCAGCTTTTCAATCTGTTTCTGACGCACAACAGTGTTATCTATGGCCAGCACCTCCACAGTCTCCTCTTTCTCCAGACGGTACTTGTTCACCCCGACAATGACCTCTGATCCTGGAGGAGAACGGAGAGAAAAGTATACGTGTTCGTGAATCAGCAGGAAAGAAATAATCCCTCAATAATCACTCATGACCATTACAAGTGTGTGGCAGCGTATTCGTCCGCAAAGAATCTGCTCTTATTTTCCTCTTATTTTGCAGCATTTGGGACGATTCTGGGCACACCGTGCAGGTGAGATTAGGACTAATAAACTGTATAATAACTTAGAGATTGGGTGCCACACCATTAGCAGCACACATCCATGAGGATATATATATATAAACTATATATATAAACTAATAATTTTTTACTTTTCTTCAGGTACGATTTTGAATAGGGATGTCCCGGTTATGTTTTTTGCCCTTGTACCCAATCCAAGTCATTTAATACCGAGTGTCTGCCGATACCAAGTCTCGATCCGTTACTTGTATTTACCTGGTAAATACAAGTACTCAAGTTATTAAATCAATCCAGTGAATATACTTGGCAGTGTAATAGCTCTCCAATGAGATACAAGAAAACCTGTCTGTATCCAAACATTTCCTCAGAGTTTATTTTTTTCCATTTTTTTAAAATAACAAAATAAAAATAAAAAATCATTTGTTTTCTCAACAAAATAACAAAGTAAACACACTAAAATGTGTCCTCTAAAATTGCTCTCAAATTCAGCATCGTAATAAAAGTACATAAAACTAAACACAAGTAATATAATCAAAATTCCACTTTTAAGCAATGTTATATATCCTAATTTATTTTACAGAATAATGATAATTTTTAAGTAATATTACAATACAATATTTTACAGCCGCTTAGCTCAAGACAAGTGCGTCCCCCGTGCTCACCTTCAGGGGCAGGAGGGGTGTAAAGTGACACACACATATACCATCATACCAGAGAAATTTCCGGAAGGTATAAAGCATGACACACCACCCAATCCTTGTCATCTCTCACTGAGCCCATTAAGATGAAGCACTCGTCTTCTTTGTTGAGAGTCGTACTGGGAAATGTTGAGGAGAAGCTTCAACAAATCACACGAATGCAAACAATAACTATCTCCACATGTGCTCCAAACTCATTGTCCGTATTTGCAGGCACAAAAGCCCGTGACGACAAACCCAAATGACACGACTGCGTCAACGAGCACTTGATCAACATCTCAAAGGCGACTCGGCTGTGACGCAGCTTTGTCGCTCACTGTGTAAAGGGACCGTAACAGTGTAAGGTGCCCCTGCTGTCTTACTTAAGTGAATACTTGAGGCTCTATACTGAACATGTCATATCATGGATAAAAATTTTAATCCGACCTAGATACGTGTCATCTTGGACAATGTCATGGCAAGACTGTATAACTCCTCGCTCAGTGTGTCTGAGTCAATAAACTGTATCACTTGGATTTAATTCACCCATCTTCAATTATAATTTCCTAATTTATTTACTTTAAAATGTGCAATAGGTTATTTTACGGTGCAATGACTCTTTATACACAATAATTGGTGCAATAATTCAACTACAGCAATCCTGTGTGCAATTACTGAAATGTGGTCAAGATAAGGAAAGCACTCCAATTATACTTTTTTTTTATTGCTACACGGACGTTTCGTGCCAGACGCCCTTCTTCAGAGTGTGCATTCGGCAATATCACGAAAAAAGCCCACAGGCCCAACTCCACACATGAAAACACCTTCAGTTCCTCCCAGCAGAGGGAGCCAACATTTTTAAGACGCAGAATTTCAGTAATATGCATTTAAATCATAAAAAAAACAATAAAAATAAATATAAAATAAAGTAAATCAATAAGTAAATTAATAAATTATTAAAAATAACAGCATAAATGAAATCAATAACAACCATAACAATAATAAAAAGAACAAATATATAAATTAATTTTAAAAAATAATTAAATAAATAAATGGAAAAAACCACCACCAACAACAATAATAATATGAAAAAAATAATAAAAATAAAAATCATCAATAAAAAAATAATAGAGAAATTAATAAAATAAAATAAAATGTGTTTTTTTGTTTGTTTGTTTTTTACCTATTAATCAAATTTGCAATATTTTTTCAATTCTTGTATATAGGCTATTTTTAACATGCGACACATATTGTGTATATTTGTCTTCCATTGTTCTTCATACTTGTGTATACATCTGCTGTAGATTGTAGCATCATACGCATATTTTATATTTCTAAATTTGCATACTAGTTTTATAAATTTTACTGTAGCATGCGGCACATAGTGCTATTTTATATGCACTTCACAAACTCAGCACATTATAGATATTTATCATTTTAAATATTCATATACTTGTGCTAATTGCTTCTTACTAATACTCTATTCATATATTTTTTTCTTTTATATATTTATCATATTATACATATTTATAATATTAGATATTCATATACTAGTGCTCATTGTTTTTATCAGAACTGTATTTCTGTTTTACATTTTTACACACTTTGTGCTGGTACTTTTTTCTACTTCTTTCTATAATTCTCTATGATTGGCATCAGAGCGACTGTGACGAATCACAATTCCCCCTCGGGGATCAGTAAAATATTTCTGATACTGATGAAGAAGCCCTGCGTTTCAAGGCCAGCTTACAAAATAATGATTGCTATGAACACTTAAGTGCTCAAAAATTACACAGAGAGCAGACAGAAGCTTATAATTCTCTAAAAATACATCTCAAAATTTGACCACGGTGTCGGAAACCTGACCTGAGAACCGAACATGGTCAATCTGAATTCAAGCCTCATCAGAAGTGGAAACAAATGTCAGCAGCCGAGATGGGCTGCAGGGCTGAATAGAAAGCCAATGAATATCAATGAGATCAGGCATCAGGGGGATTACGGAGGAGAGCTGCACAGTCTGTGAAGGTCCTGCTCTGCTACATCGCAGACCTTTCAGGGCTCACATAGGTTACATAAATTCCGAGAAGACATTATAAAGCCTCGGGTAAATTCCTTGATAACAACCTCTCCGAGAGCACCACACATGCTGTCCTCGCTTTTCTAACAACACAACAACGTACACAATGTCTGAATGAAGCTCAGATACCATCTTGTGTGAGCTGCGTTCCTGTCCTCTTGTGGTCGCCCTGTAAGACCGGCCTACAAATTACGCTCCAGGCACTGAAGTCTAACGAGGCTCGACATGCACGCGTTTGGGTTCAGGGCACTTTCAAGGGACACGAACTATATATATATAAATTCCTCTGCAGGTGAAGGGATCAGCATTTCAATAGTGAGAGTGTAAACAGATAACACGCTCAATTCAAGGCTGCTCAATGCAGGATTAAGAGAATCTGCTCATCGGGGTCATTACATCTGAAAGGAGCAGGGTCGCCTTCCTGACGTTAGTAAATCTTAGAGTACATTTGCACATGAAACAACTCGGTACTTAAATCCTTCACTGGATTCATGAATGTTTATGATGAAGTGGCCGATATTTGGCATACTGCAGATTATCTGTATCTACGTTTTATTTTAATGATCAATGATAAAAACCTCAAGGAGCTATTTTTTTTAAATTTTATTTTAATTTAAATAACATGAACAAAGTTTTATGTTGGAGTTTGTTATAATCCAAATTCTTAATATTGACAGAAAGATTTTCATTTTTATTGTAAATGCATATCAGTTCCAAACGTTTGTTATCGGTCTCATTAACAGCTAATAATCAGTTGACCTCTACGAAATACCTGCACCGGATTCATTAACACAAAAATCTGTATTTATCATGTAAACCTACTGACTGAGCACACCTGGATGAGAGCAAAGTAAGAACATTTGGTGCATCTGAAGTTGACTTAAAAATTAAAGAAAATGTTGCTGCATGACGTCCAGTGTTTCTTAAATCACTCTTTGTCACATCAGAGTTCGGCCGTTAGCTCATCACCTGCTGAAGCGTTCTCTTTATTTCTCTGATATTTCATAGCGAGACGTTCAGGAGGATTTCACCGTGAGCTGAATTATCCACAGAGGTCTCTTTTCTCCAAAACAAATGAACCAGGCTTAATGCTCAATATTTATGAAATTAAATTTAAGACTTTTTCAGGACCTGCAGACTACCTGGATTTAAACAGTTTATGCCAAATTTGGTAAGAAATGTGACCGTTTTAAACAGGATGAAGGAGCTGTACACGCCACCTGATTATCAGATCCGAAACCTTCATTTGACGTTTGACTGCAGCTGCGGTTCAGAGGAAGACGATGTTAGTATGATGGAGATGAAGAGGCTGCAAAGATCACAGGAAGAGCGGCTTTAAGGCAATAAGATTAACAGTCAGTGACCTATATATACACACGGAGGTTTTATGTCCTTTAACTTGACAATTTTGGGAGGTAGACTTCAGGAAGTTTCAAGCAGAATCCATTCCTCCTCCATATGTGCCCGTCACACTCTCATTCAATTTAAAGATTGATTATTAACTGTATTTACTATTATTGAGTCATTTACATTTTAATAATTCCTTTTTTTCTTTCTCCCTAGAAAATTAAAATGACTCTATCAGCTTACTTAGATTTATTTTTTTTAATTGTATACATGTGTTCATATTTATATGTCTTTATTTTTATGGTTTTTATTGCTATTTTTACATATTTTCATTTTATTGGTGTAGTTGACATTAGTTATTTTCCCGTTGCATTAGGTTTTTATCTGTGTTATTATAAGTATTATTATTATCATCATCATCATCATTATTATCAGTGATAAACCGATCATTTCCAGCTTCTCATGGCCGATAAGATACAGATAATCGATCATTTCCCTTTGTTTGTTTTTCGGATCAGTCAGTATCAATAACTTAACCCCGACTTTGTCTCTCAGTCCGCAGCGCCGTCAGGTCTCACGGTGCAGGCTGGTCAGCAGGTCAATGATGAGAAACAACAGGGGCGCTGAGTTTACGATTATTTCTATCTTTATTTGTTCATTTGTTATTTTCAAGGCAGAACACGAATAAAAGGGCGCTAACGGGCGCAGCAAATTATTATCAGGTTTGTTTTTTTAGCACGACCAGCAGCGCCCCTCCAGCGTGTGGCGCTCTACGACCTCCTATATCTCCTCAGTGACAGTATGTTTCCTCCTTGCTCAATGATGATCTAAATAAGTTGCTAAATGTTTCTCCTGTTGTGTTTTTTTAAAACAGCGCTGCTGAGAGGGTCCGAAAAGCTGCTGAAAAGCGATTAAGTCGGCACGTTAGCAGTCCTCTCCTCTCGTCACCCTGGGACCTTAGATCGTCTTGATCGTTTGTTTTTGGACCTGGAAATGTTGTTTTATTGCGTAACATCCGTAACAGTGTCCCCTACACTACAGCGAAAACACAGACTCGCGGAAAATCTCGTCAATGGCGGGGAAAGAGTTAAAAGAAACAATGGGTTAAACCCTGCTGCTGACTGATGTTGTGGACTGATCTAGCAGCAGCAGTTTGACACACAGCATAATGCAGAGTGTGTAGGACTGGAGGAGCGAAACCATGGCAACACGGGCCAAATCAAAGCAGTTTCTGCTTATTATTATCGGTTCTATTTATCGGCCAAAAATGTTATTATCGGAATTATCAGTATTACGTCATTAGTCCCATTATCCGGCCTATAATTATTGTGCATCCCTAATTATTATTATTATTATTATTATTATTATCATTATCATTATCATTTACTTTATTATTGATAATAATTTGAATTAAAACTTGCTACAGTTGCCAGTTGAGACAATATTATTAACTGTTTGTTTCTTTGTTTAACATATTTGTGTGTCACATGCACGATCGTCATGTCTGTTGAAAATGTTAAATCAAAAAATAAAAGTTCTATAAAAAATTTTAAAAAAGGTATTAAGCTAATGATATACTCAAACGGTACCTGAGTCAATGCGGGCCTGTCTGCGTGCAGCACACTCCTCAATTTTAAGTTTTGGGATGCCCTCTGCCACGGCTCTGGCCATGCCGCCCATCTCCTCGATCTCTTTGATGAACTAAACAAAGAAAAACACAGCTCGATTATCGTGACAGTTTCACAGAGATCAACTATCCCCTGAGTGAGACAGACATGGACAGAGTAAAGAAATAAACCCGGCTGTGGACGTTTTGTCCCAATGACAAACCTTCAAAGCTTTGTTATAGACGTCGTCGGTGAGAGCCTCCATCATGTGCGAGCCCCCCCAGGGATCGGCCACTTTGGGGATGCCGGACTCTTCCTGGATGATGATCTGCGTGTTCCTGGCGATGCGAGCGCTCTTCACTGTGGGCAAGCCCAGAGCTTCATCGAACGAGTTGGTGTGGAGCGACTGGGTTCCTCCGAACACGGCCGCCATGGCCTCAATCACTGTACGGATCACGTTGTTGTACGGATCCTAAGAGGAAGGAATCACACAGGAACGTTCTTCATTTTTGCACGTTTGAGTTTGATCTCTATACATTTTAAGGATTGCTATTTACTTGTTCGGTGAGAGACCAGCCCGAGGTTTGGCAGTGTGTGCGGAGGAGCAGAGACTTGGCATTTTTGGGCTGGAAGTTCTCTTTAATGAGCGTGGCCCACAACCTCCTGCCCGCCCGCAGCTTAGCGATCTCCATGTAGAAATTCATCCCAATCCCCCAGAAGAATGACAACCTGACAACACAAAATTCAAAAAAGAAAAACAGTCAGTTATTGACGTTAACATGGATAAACATCAGTTTTCATTCAGGTGCCTTTTACTAGCATTTAAACCTCTCAAACCGGAGAATATTGGTTTGATTTCTTTCAAAAACGCAAGAAAAAACATAATGAGCGACTTGGCAGAAAATTTCCCGCAAGCTGCAAAAAAATTAGTAAAAGGTGACAGGTAATTATCCGAAAATTAGCCGGGGTTGATTATAAGATTTAATCAAAAAACAAAGCAAACAATGTCCAGAAACTATATTGGTGATTCTCTTAATTATAAATGTATATTTTTAAAATTACAGATCTTTAGCACTTTCTTGAGGTAATGTTTTTCTTGTTTTTTTGTTTTGTTTTTGAGCATCTTTTTCCTGATTTTCGGGTAATTTTCTTGTAACTTTTTTTTACTAGTTTCCTGCTAATTTCTAGGCCATTTCTTTGTCACCCTCTTTGCATGTTTTCGAAAGAATTCAAGCCAGCTTGCTCAGGTTTCAAAGGGTTAACTAAAAATTGAAAATGAACATAAATTAATTCTATCAACATTTATATAGACACAACATAATATGAGACCGATCCATCACATTTAAAGTATTGCATCTTAGATTCAAAGGTAAAAGTTTTGTTTTTTTCAGCCTGGATCCTGTTTTCCTGTGTTTTTGTATCTGCTCGTAGTGACTGACAGAAACAACAATTAGTCACTGAATCAGTCAAGTATTGAGTGCTATTGAGTGCTGCAGTAAGGAAACAGGCTGCAGTGTAAGCATCTGAGGCATGTTTGTGGAGCACTTTGTTAAAGAGTAAGATTCTTTTGTTAACCCATAAACAGCCTCAAAATCGTTATCGCCAAACGCACCAGACTCCATTAAAATGAACACTATCTGAAACGCAAAGTTGACAGAAACTAAATAAAACACATAATAGCTGTCGTGATTCAGCTCAACACTGTTCCTACAATCACCAGCTCTGGTTTGGCTGAAAAAAAACCCTCAATTCACTCAGTTAGATGTGAAGATGATGAAAATGACTCACTGAAATTACTGTTTATTTATAAACCGAGTACAATCCTAGTTAAAAAGGTCTATTTAGGCTGGAGTGAGAAAGCAGACGATGCAGACTCACCAGTCTAAATACTAAGTATCCCGAGTGTCCCATTTGGCAAAATATTAGGAGCAGTTATCACCAGAGGCCCCACAATACGACATTATTGCGATACTTGAGTTACGTTTAAATACTATTGCTATTTTAAATATTTTGCGATATGCTGAGTATCGTGATTGACATTTATTTATATTGTGATTTATCACCTCTTTTTCCCCTAAAAACTATATCCCCAGAGATGAACTTTGTCAACATCAGTTTCATCTAATAAGGATTATAATGTTATTGTTGCAAAATGGACATTGGGAACTGAAAAAGCAATTGACTTTTTTATTCTAGAAGGCTGATAAAAAAAACAGTTTAATTTGAATTTTCAGTATTATCAACTCATATATTATGAACAATAAATACTTGGCGCGTATTGATACAATATCGTCATGCCAAATATTGCAATCCCATACATTTTTTCCGCCATTATAGCAAGTTTACTGGAAAAAATTGTGCATTGATGAAAAAATGAATAGAATAAATGTAATGCATCAAATAAAAGAATAAATACTGTGTAGAGGGAAGGACAAATGATAAATAATGTGTGTTTCTCTTGCAAAGAAACAATACAAACTTCGTCCTTCACTGTACAGCAGAAATCTTCCTGTTGTTTCAAAGACACAATGACACAGTCCACTGAAAGCCCATCACTGTGGCAGATCCAAAAGCATCTCGTAACCAACACAATTTCAGCACTTCAGTTCCAGTTTTTGTGTGAACACAAGGTCGACACTGGTCATGTGTCTGAAGAAAATCTGAACAATAACAGATAACAGGGTGAAAGCCCTTTCATTTCACACAATAGCGTGGAACATCTATATTGATTCAGAGCTGCAAGGCCACTCTCTGAAGTCATTATTTGGAGACCCTTAAAGCTGGACTGGTCCATCAAGATGTTCCTGGGAACAGCTTGCAAACATAACTCTGCTGTTATGTGAGTAATCAGCAGATGAAGAGGAGATGATGAAAGTATAAGTGCATGAACGAGAGGTGGGCAGAGGACACGGATGGTGAAGTCGTGTTGTGTAATTGACTGATAAGACCGTCCGCTGTCTAAAGCAGCTCTATCATCGATAATTTCTTTCAAAGTGCACTGGAAGAATGTAACTCTGTGAGTGACAGGTGGGCCGAGCCGAAGGCCATCATATAAAAGATACATTATAGACAACAGTAAGAATAAAATTCAAAACCTTGTTTAGGTCAACAAGTGGCAAATTTAAGCAAAATGTCGGAAATGTCAAGTTAACATATCACATACCTCACATATCATATATATTTTATATTAGACAACACTCTTTGTCTTGGGCTCAGTGGTAAGTATTTGTATAAATTACTATTTAATCTGTTTGATTTGACTAGCAGCATTTCCATCTGGCTTTAATCGTACGCTGATTCAGTCTGTGAGTCCCATCTGGTGGTTTTACAAATAAAGATGAAGGTATTTGTTTGCTGGTTACATGTGGCTCTCACGCTTAGCTATCATGCGTTAGTTAAATATGCAAAGTGTCAGCAGAGTATAAATAAAAGACCAACATCATGGCAGAGCTAAGCGTTTTTCTTCAGAAGAAAAGCGGTGGCAGGGCGATGAGGAGCGTTTCATCCCAGCATTTTACAAGTAGCTCCCAGTGCTTTTTATTATGACCTAAAATCCTAACAACTTTCCTAAATCACTGGAAAAGTCCTCCAAACCTAGAAACAAGCTACAATTGTAGAAATGTCCTAAAATCCTAAAAAAAAAAAAACCCACCCTAAAATCTTAGAAATGTTCTAAAAATCCTAATAATGTCACAAATCCTAGAAATGTCCAAAAATCCTTGTAAGGTCATAATATTCTACAAATTTCCTAAAAATCCTAGAAATGTCCTAAAATCCAAAAAATGCCCTAAAATCTAAGAAATGTCCTAAAATCCTAGAAATGTCCTAAATATCTTTAAAATGAATGTCCTAAAATTCTAGAAAAGTTCTAATATCCTAGAAACATCCTAAAATCCTAGAAATATTTTAAAATCCTAAAAATGTCCTAAAATCCGAGAAATGTCCTAAAATTTGACAACTGCCCTAAAATGCAAGAAACGTCCTCAAATCCTAGAAATGTCCTAAAATCCAAGAAATGTCTTCAAATCCTACAAATGTCCTACAATCCTAGAAAATGTCAAAAATCAGAGAAATGTACTAATATCCCATAAAATTTCTAAAATCCTTGTCATGTCCTAAAATCCTAATAACGTCTCACAATCCTAGAAATGACCAAAAATCCTTGAGATTTCAAAAATTCTTGAAATATTCTAAAATCCTATAAACATCCTTAAATCTGAGAAACATATATGGGGATTCTGGGACTGGCCCCTGGCCCCTGGCCCCTGGCCCCCTCTCCTTTAGAAAAACTGTCCCTGGAGTACAGCAGGTGGGGTGTCCCTGTCCTGAGGTTTGTAGGAACTGTCCGTCCATGAGACCGTCCACTTCTATCACGTCTACCTCGTCTGCCGGCCACAGCCGCACCTCTCTCTCCACAGAACGACCACACAGCTGCTGAGAGAGCGAACGGGCCCGAAGCCCGTTTGTACGACAGCCTGAAAACAAACACCTATTTCTCCGAAGGGCACCGATGAAACAATCATAAACGAGCATTAAGCCCTGTGATGTGAATGTAGCCAAAGTGGCCGAAACGAAATTTAAAAGGTCACAATCCATGTTATAAACACATCTGAGTCACACGTGAGCAAAAAACAAAACAAAATCCTAACTTAGGTCACGTTTTAGCTGCAGTCTGAACTACTGGGCCTTTGTTAGTGTCTGACAGAAATACTTATCTTGGTCATTAGTGACTGCTGAAGCTCTCGTTAAAAAAATAGTGTGAAGAAAGTCTTGTTCCTGTCAGATGCGGCGTGTGACAGACTCTGATGGCGCTAAGAGCTTTGTCACACCTGAGATGAAGGCGTCATGGTTGACATCTTGTAACACTGGAGTCTCGAATTGCTTTGTAATGTTTTGGCTGTAGCAATTTCAACAAAATTTCCTCCACTGGGATCGGTTAATTAATAGTTTTCATATCTTATATTTCAATCTATATTTTTGAAACAGAATTTAGATTAGACTTAATAAATGTTCCCCTGCAGCACATTTATCATTTTCCAGTATTCATTTATCAATCCTGGCTGCTATTTCCTATATTTAGCAATTATTCTAGCAAAGTCATGGTTAAAAATAATTTAATATATACAAAGTTAATGAGACAGTGTATTATGTCTGACCTATATGTAAGAAATAATAAACCGCAGCAATATAATGACTCATAATAACACACAATGTCATTTTAACTCCTCTAACATTATGAATAGTGGTCGCAATATTGCAGCCCATTAATAATATTTAAGAATACATTATCCGGCCACAGCAGTGAGCTCCACACCTCCACACTTATTCAGATGTTAATATTTTGTACCTCGGTGCAAACTCATCGATGGTTAAGCCTGCCTTCAGACCAGTGCGGCAGTACTCCAGGCCGTTGGCGATGGTGTAGGCGACTTCCAGGATGGCGTCAGCTCCAGCCTCCTGAAGGTGGTAACCACTGATGGATATGGAGTTGAACTTGGGCATGTGCTGGTAACATGGAGAGTTAATAAAATCAGTGAAACTCACAATATAATAAACATTACATTACTATTATATACGCAAGTTAACCATTAAAAAAACTGACCAGATTATTCTTTCAGAAACATGGGGAAAAGGCAATGAGCAAGAAAAGAAGAAATTAACCCAAAACTAGCAAAAAATTAGTAAAAAGCACAAGAAATTTTGAATGAATGAATGAATGAAAACGTATTTCAGACATGTGAAAACTAAATAAACAAACAAAAGGTTAAATCAGTTTCAACAAATAAGCGGAATAAGTGAAACGCTTGTTACATAAATTCCATTTACAAGCACTGACATGCCTGTAAAAAGGAGAAGGAAGAAGTTTACGCTCATTTAATCATCCCCTGCTCCGCAACTCAGTCATTTATCTTCATTTTGAATAAATATATTACACATATATATGCATATACCCATATTTTCCTGAAAATTAGATTTAAAAGAACATTAAAAAAACAAAAACAAAGAAAAGACCTTCGAAAAAGTCCTTAAAAATATTTTAATATTTCTTTAACTGAATTTTAAATATGTAATTTTGATCATTATAAATATAGTTTTCCCCCAGCTTTTGAATTTACAGTCTGTGAAACATTTCTCACCATGTTATTAATTGCCCATTTTCCCCATATTTTTTAATCTAAGGTTTAAATACTTGCGAAAAGGCATGTGCGAGCAGCACAAGAAAAGTGAAGTTGCTCCAGGTTTTAAAGGGTTAAATAATATGTGCATTCAAAATTCTACTGTTAGTAAAAGTAATAAGTATTTTCAACACGTTGTAGTTAAAGTATCAAAAGTAAATAAACTAATTTTGCAGTAAAAGGCCTCCTGTAACTCCATCATAAGCAAGTTGCTTTTTGCAGGTTTCAAAGGGTTAAACAGCTCGTAAGAGGTGTTTGAGCTCAGAACAAAAAAACTGATGTCGATCCAGATCTCAAAGGGTTAAAGTATATTTTTGGCGCTTTGATTACCACAAGCCGAGCGCCATCTCGTTCCATTATATTGGCGATAAGGCAGACATCTGTACCGCCCTACTCTCGAAAACTCACACTAAAACTATCCAGATTGATAAATAGCACTACAGGTAAGACGTAAAATACGTATTTTATGTTTTTCGGTATAACTGTCCCTTTAAGTGGTACTTACTTTGGAGGTATAAGCGAAGATGTCTGCGATGGCGTGCATGGAAGGCTCCGGGGGGAAAATATAGGTGTTGCGTACCATAAACTCCTTCAAAATATCATTCTGAATGGTGCCAGTCAGTTTGGCTTTGGGGACGCCCTGCTCCTCCCCCGTCACAATAAACATCGCCAACACGGGGATGACCGCTCCGTTCATCGTCATGGAAACGGACATCTTCTCCAGAGGGATTCCATCAAACAACATCTTCATGTCTTCAACCGTGTCTATGGCAACTCCAGCCATGCCGACGTCTCCGTGGACTCGGGGGTTGTCCGAGTCGTAACCGCGGTGAGTGGGGAGGTCAAAGGCCACGGAAAGACCTTGCTGTCCAGCTGGGAAGACAGAGCATAAGAGACAGTAGATTAGAGCTAATGAGAGACAAAAATGGGATGGGGAGACAGACTGGAGCTCAGAGCGAAACAAATGTCACTCATGACAGTGATGGGAGAGTGGTGTAGAAACGCCTCCAGTTATATGACACTTTTAAATGCACTCTTTTGTTCAGACATCTTTTAAAAAACTGCCATTTCTCTTGTTTTGCTTGCAGATTATCACCATAAGCGTTCTTTGATTTCATGTCGTGTGTAAACCATCACAGTCTGCGGTTTAATGAAGTCATGTATGTTTCACTTGACTGAGCTCAATTCAGCGTGCCGAGACGGCTCCAAAACACTGGAAAGTGTGGCGGTACTACGAGCCTGTGGCATCTGGTGACATTTTACGCAACTGAGTGCCTCCGCTCACATGATGGGCAGAAAAAAATGCATTTCAGCACTAGTGTTCGTGTGTCATTATACAAATCTCCTCCGGCAGCGGTTTTCAAAGTTAGGGGCGCCTGAGAACTTCAGAGGCGGCGCACGGTCAGACAAAACAAACCAGAGAAAGGAAAACTAATATGGACTTGAAACAAAAGATAAAATGTCCGTGGAGATAGGAGTTGCTCACCTTTCTAAAATCCTCTTCCCCTAAAAGTACCAGCAGAGTGCGGGTTTTCTGCATTGACCTTGATTAAAAGCAAGTACCGTTAAAGGCTGCGGGGCGAGGACGATTTATGCATCCCTGCAGCACCTGCCTATGTGTGTGTAAGACGCAGACTCATTGTTCCCACTAAAGTAGGTGAGTGAGCAAAATAAGAAGGCAAAACTGTGAATCAGCTTATCGCAGAGAGATTTCTGCACAATACTGACACAGTAGATGGTTTTTCCATCACAGATTTGCACAAAACTTAAGCGATATTATTGAAATGTCGATAAAACACAACTGTGAGATGACTGCGTTTCCACTGAGTGACGCTATGTGACTTCTCCTCTGGTGATAATATTCCAACAAGCACGGCGACGGATGTTCAAAACATTAGCAGGTTTTGGGTTTACAACAAACAAAATGTAATCCATTGTGTGTAAAACAAAAATGGGAAAAGATGGGAAAAACCGAAGAGGAATGGGAGAAGTTTTGTGAACTACAATAGCATGTACCAACTGCTGGAGACAATGTGGGATCTCAGATGCCGATCATTACCATAAATTCTGGTCTCTTCCATTATCATTTCCTCTCTGGCAGAAGGCTTATTGTTTTCTTGAGTTTTCATGCTTTACCAAGAGGTGGACTGTTTTTTCCCTTTTTTAATGTTTTTTTCTTGTTTGTTTCTTTCCTCTTAAAAAAAATCATACAATTAGTATAACTGTTGCTTGTATGAATAATGTTACAACATATACTTCTCATTTATTTTGATCCTCTTTGATGTCTTTCTCGCTTTAATGTTAAAAACAGAAAATGATGTAAGTATGTTGTGCTGTATAATGTACACCAATTTTATTTCCAACAAAAGCGTTCTTAAAAAATACAGATGAGGATGTTTAAAATGTTTTTTAAAAGATGTTTATAGATGTTTAAATAAATATTTAAAACATTTTTTTTTAATCAAGATGTTAACAACATGGCTGAGTAGAAAATGAACTAAAGCAACAATGACACAAGTTTGGGGGGATGGCAGCAAAAAAAAACATATACATAAACAAAAAACAGTGACTTTATGTGTTCGGGTTCAGATGTGTTCTGGGAAAATGATTTCCAAAACTGTGTGTTGAACAAAACATATTCTGCTATTAGGTTATTATTTAAGGGTGTGTTTTCATTTCACATTTTTCCACAGTTAACAATGTAAACATACACAAATACAAAACCTACCTTTAATATTGTCTTTATAGAACTTGTTGCTCTCCTCCACGGTGCTAAAGCCAGCATACTGCCTGATAGTCCACGGTCTGTAGGTGTACATGGTAGGATAGGGACCCCTTGTGTAGGGAAACACTCCCGGCAGTTCATCGGGCCTGTCAGCTGAGTCTGCTTTAGTGTACACAGGCTTGATGTTGAGTCCCTCTGGCGTGCGCCAGATCAGATCTTCCGGGTTCTTCCCCTTCAGCTGCTTCTTGGCCAGACTGGCCCACTCAGGGTGCAGCTCCTTCTGGTCCTGACATGGTGTGGAAGTGTGGATCAGACAGCGGTGTGTGCGTGCTGAGGAGACGGAGACTTGAGCCAGGCGCCGGGCAGCCATCGCTGCACACGCCCTCTGTGCAGTCAGCATGTTGACTCAGTCAGACGCACATGGACCACCTGAGGGAGACAATGAGGAGCGGCTGTGAAGTGGCTAAAAATAGTTTAGGTAGGAGTGAGTTAGTGCGCTATAAAATTTCATTTAAAAAACATCTGGAAAACTGACTGCCTTAAAAAATGTAAGTAAATATACCTATTAATTTTTATTTATGATAAATTTTAAATGAAAGAACAAATATACTAAAAACACAAAAGCAAAAGTCAAAACAAACGGCATAAAAACTCACACAGAAGCAACACACTTAAAACAAACAGCCAATTTGCAGCATTCGGAGACGAGATGTGTATGCAGTGCTCAAAAGATCCTTAATCCTGTTTTTAAAATCTCTAAGGCTGATAACAGAGTCTATATTAAGATGACTCTGCAGCTGACACCAAGATGACGGAGCAAAAACTCTAAAGGCACCAAAGTCAGTGCAGGTTCAATGAGCAACATACAAAAGTTGCCCATGTAACTCAAAATTGCAACTAGTGTCCATTTTAGGAGTCAGTAAAGAACATAAATAAGAAGGCAGTTCATGTAAAATGGCCTAAAAAGAAAAGAATATAAAAGTATGTGATGCCCACATTACAACTATTGTTCTGGAAATGTTTACACACCCCTAAACTGATATTTGTAGATTTATGTTGGATAATATTGTCTGTAATTTTGATCTGTTACTGGAAAATATTTATTTTGGTTGTTTAAAATTTAACACAATACATGAGAAAGAATATTTTCTAATCAGTTTCATTTTATAGTTTGTTAAGTTTTCCATTCATAAATGTAAATTTACCAAAACAAAACCTCACTTTCAAGTTTTCAAGAAAAACACCGAACTGTTTGTCAACACTTTAAAATTCGTTTATAAAAAAGCACAATGGTCAAGGCTGAGTCAGAATTATCCATAGAGCTTCTTTTATTTTAAAAATTAAACTGGTTCAACAAATCTCTCCATATTTTAAGGAATTTTAAAATGTTAAATAACTATTTACCATTATTACACACACAGTTGATTCCTCATAAAATTATGTTATTGCAACTATGTTTTCACTTTATATTTAAGGAATTTTAAAATGTTAAGACAATAGTGTCAAAAACCATTAAAGCTACCAAAACTGTGAGACTGAGCTCCCAATTTAATGTTTTCACTTATTTTTTTTCCCCTGTTTATTTTTATTGATCCCTGACATGTTTTGTGTTTATTTTAATTTATTTTAGCTCCATCATTTATTTTTGTGTGTATTTACCTGTGTCTCTATTTCATTTGAAACTTAACTAATTATTTGTTTCATTTCATTGTTAACTGATTTCACACAATAAATAATAAGTAAGAAATTTTAGTGTTGGTTTGCTGCTAGCTGGTTTTGTTGCATAATTAACATGAGGCCAACCAGTAAAAAAGCATACTCTGACACGCTAAATGTCCTTTACTGACAGGTCATTTTTGGGATATCGATGCTCATAAATTAACTACTTCAACAACATTTCAGAAAATAAACAAACAAACACTTTAGCTAATGCTAACGTCAAGATAAATAGCCAAATTGTTTAAAAAGCCGACACATAATGTTACTGATACTAACTTCCACTAAACGCATTAAATAATTAAGTTTTTAGGCACTTTTCAGATACTTAGTGAGCAGCTAACGTGTGACATTATCAGTTATCAGATGACATTATTGTAACATTCAGCAGCAACAACGTTAGCATTAGCTAGTTTAGCATTGTCTGCTAGCTAAATTAGCTTTAAGCAAAGTTGCAGGGCTAAGGATTATTAAATGTATATTGACTAATGTGAAAACGTTTTCAATTGATAGTAAAAAGCCAAAAACGCGCATTTTAATGATGACAAACGTGATGACATTGTTGTAACGTTTTGCAGCAACAACGTTAGCATTTTGTCGGCTAGCTTAACTAGCCAGCCGTCATATTTAAGCGAAGTGAAAAAGCCTGGATTGTTTAAATTCATTTGTACTGATGTGAAAACATCTTCAATTGATACTGAAAATGCAAAAAAAAATGCACGTTAATGTTGATATGCGTTAAGTAAGATTAGCTGCGCTGCTAGCTAACAGCTGATGTTAGCTCGTTATGTAGCGTACATTTAAACTGATTTTCGCTGACATTAGACGTATTGTTGGTACGTTTTAATATGTATCAGCGCACATTTCTGCATATTTTGAGATCATTTTCTGACCTTGCCGTGTGTTGAGCTCTCTCTGGTTGACGAAAGGCGTGTGGTCGTTCATCCAATGAAGTTTCATAACATTGACTGTCAGCCAATAGCACGCTAACGTCGGCGGATGAACTTTGACCCGGAGACACTGGAAGTAAACAACACTTTGAAGAGTGTTGAGCGTCGCAGAGATCATCAACCTCAGCCAACGTTAGCAGGCTCCAGTTATGTCTTATTTAATGTTACATAATGTATTTTTTAATAATATGAATAAGACTTGTCAGTGTATAAACCTCAATTCCTATTAACGTCTGATTTAAATTTTCATGTCTCAATACCATAGACTGTATATAATATATACTTAATACAGTTTATGCTCAATAACAACAAAATTATCTATTATTTTACCCTTTACAATAATGATTAAAAAATTAGTTGCAAAAACATAATATTATGAGGAATCACCATGTTCATAATTATGGTAATTACGTTTATAAAATTTTAAAGGTCCTTTTAAATAATGTGGAAAACATCAATGGACCAATTATTTTCTTTAACCAGTAATCAATTTAAAATTGTGTGTTGTAATTATTATAACAGACAAACACATATTCTTTTAAATAATCTGAATTACGTATTTTATTTTTTAAATAAGGATTTAACCTAAAGAATGTGTTCATAAATATGGTAATTAAACATTTAATTGCCATAATAATGAACACGTTAATAAATTAAATGAATAACCCAAACATGTTCATTTGTTTTTATTTGGTATTCAATTTTTTAAATTAAATATTTATAACTTTACTGTTATCAGCTCTCTTGTATTATTTGCCTGGTGTAATAAGTACTTTTTTGCTTAATAAAATGTTTGTATAAAATAATAATGGCAACTGCTTCTTTTATTTCTTCTTTTTTTATTTCTTTTAATATGTATATACTTTTTGAAAGTATAATCAGATCTCTTGTCATGTACCTGTATGTCTGACAAAATTATTTATTTTTGCTAAATTAAGTTTAAAAAATAATAATAATAACAATATAGTGTTGATTATAGGAGTGAAATTAGCATTATCAATCATTCTGACCTTGACCAGTATGTGTTTTTTAATAACATCTGCCAGTAGGCGGCGATGTTGCCACTAACATGCAGTCAAACATATTACAAATAAACTTAGAAATCACACACAGGACTCAGACTTCTCAACACAGTACATGCCATTTTTATTCAAGAGTTGGTCGATAAACTGTCGTAGTAGCAATGGCTCTCACAGAGTTCTGTACAGTATTGGATCGGGTTAGACTGGATAGGGTACACTTGCAGTAAATGTTTATGAGGGATATAAAACATACTAAACATAGCAACATCATTCAGAGCATTCAGCAGGACGACCCTTTATCAAAGTGGCAATGCAGACAGTGGTATATAATGCCCAGTTATGACACAGAGCTGAAGTTTTGTACTTTTCGACGTATGTACCCTTCCTCTGTTGTTGAAACTGTAAGGCAGTATATGTTTTGATTGCAATGTAGTAACGGCTTTTCACCCGGATTTTCTCGTGGTTCAACGAAATTTACAACTTTAAAATGCAATTAAACAAAATAGCATCTCCGACTAACAGAAACAAAAATGCGACGTGTGTATGTTTGAAAAAGTCTTGCAAGATTTCTCGCAGTATCTATGATGACAAGATGGCAACGAAGCAGCATTAGATACGTTTAAATACTGAACTAAAGACCGTAAAAATCATAGAAGAGTGACGGGAGGCGGCAGCCGAATATGGTCTCCCTGTGGAAACAGGTTGTGGCGAACGCAGCCTCATTCAGCTTCAACCTTCTGATTTAAGCTCGAGCATCACTCCAGCTTCAGCAGTTCCACATCGAATACGAGCGTGGCGTGCGGGGGGATGACTCCGGGGTGGCCTACCGCTCCGTAGGCCAGCTCTGGCGTGCAGGTGATCTTTGCCCTCTGACCCAGGCTCATCTGAAGGACCGCAGAAAAGGAGAACATCATCAAGCCAACCATTATTCTCATGATCGATTAGTCTAAAATTATTTTCTATATTTGTGTTTATAAAATTGTGAAACGTGTCCTGTGTAATGTACCAGAATCTAAAGTGACATCTTCAAATTATATGTTTCATCGTAACAGCCACCCATGGTCTCTGAGTGTATGTTTTGATGCTGTATCCGTGGTTACAGAACATTTGTTTGCCTTTTAACTTTTTTGAAACTTTCTTATTTCTTATTTTAATAATTAATTTAATGTATTAATTATTAATTTAATAATCAATTTCTTCATTGTATTATTATTATTTTTTGTATTTATTTCTCTTTTATTTTTTTCCATGCTTGAAAGGTCTTCATGTTCATTTGGTTGTTTTTTTTTTTTTTTTTTGTCGGATTGCAAGAAAAACCAAATATAAAAACTTTGCTCATCAGACAATACAACACAAAAAATGTGTTTTATCCTCAGTCAAAGCTCACAGCTTTCAGCCGTCAATTATTCAATTACATTTCACATGTTCATGTTCGATTAAATTCTTAACAACAGCTTAATCAATCATTGATTAATTGTTATCATCCCTGGTTATTTTTATGTATGTTCACATGAACATCGAACCATCCATCCATTTATCTGGATATCAAAAAAAATTGTCAAATGTTCATTTTTGAAGAGCCAAATCTGATTGGACTGGCATAATCCTGAGTCAGGTACAGGCCTAACATTAACTATTGTTTTGCTTTAACCTAAATATGATGAAGCTGCAGACTCTTTGTTTCCCATGAAGACAGGGGGACACTTTAAAGGCCCCTGTGTGGAGTCTTTTTCGTCCCCCGAGAGGAAATTCACTCACGGTTTATCGTGTAAGATGCAGTGTGCGTAATGCAGCTGAATTTGTTCTCATTGGGGACAAATAAAACAATGAACAGTCAGGTGTCTTCAGTCTCAGATCAGGGTTGCTACGGCTTCAGGCAAATTAGATTTAAGACTTTTTTAAGACTTTTATTATTGCCTCTCAGAATGAAATTTAAGAGCAATTTTACAACAACAAAACTGAAGGATAATTCTGCCGCAAGACATGACGTTATTGTCCTGTGAAAACATGAGATTATCTTTACCAAGCGTTGGTAAAAAAAAAAACCAAAATTTCAGAGCAGAACACATGAAAGACAAAGAAAATATTCTTAGAAAATAATATATTAGGTTTAGTGAAGTGGGAATATGTGGCATTTATTGGCTGGTTTTTTTGGTGATTTTGTGTTTTTCTCTGCATGTGAGATCCGGCTGCCTGGATTCCTATGATGACGAGCTTAATACGAGGAATTTGGGAAATTATTTAACCAAAAGTAGATGTTACCACTTATTTTGAGATTTTACGGGGGAATATCAGAAAAAAAGCCCTACTTCTCATGTTCCAAAAATGTTCATAACTTTTGAAGGATTGATTTCATGTTTTTTTTTTTTAGATTAATGAATTCAATGCCTTTTAAGACTTTTCAAGGATCCGCAAGAACTCTGTCAGATAGCAGAGGTACCCGGCACATTCACACAAAAGTGAAAAATAAAACAAGAATAACAGCAATAACTATGTGGTTGGTATGATTCTGTAAACACCAAAAATAAAAAGGAATAAATGAACTTCCAGCTACAGTTAAAAGGGCTGAATGTAGTGAAATAATGTAATAAAGTTATGGGCCCGCCTTCATTTTCTCCTCTTACCTGTGCTACACCTTCCTCCCAGCCCTTGATGACCTCACCCCGTCCAATCTTGAACTTAAATGGCTTGTTCCTGTCTCGGGAGGAGTCGAACTTCTTCCCATTCTGCAGCATACCTGCCAAAGAGAAAAGCATATTCAGAAAATAACATCTGCTTAAACCTTTGGATGCTTGAGCATAATGGCTTGATTTATCTGAAAGCACGGGAGGGTGACGAGCAGCTGCACGAGAAACGGCCCAACAAACAACAAACAAACAACAAACCTGAAAATAAGCACAAAAGAAACCGTAAACAAACAAAAATGAAAAAAGGGAAATAAAATTACCTCAATAAATTCCTTTGGGGTTTCCTAACTTCTCCTGCACAATTTGTATTATATTTGTTATTATCCACTTGTTTTAATCAAATCTTGTGTCCTAATAAATTTAATTAAAAAAAAAAAGTTTAATGAATTATTTAATTTTAATGTGCTAAAAAACACTTTTTAAAATATATAATTAAGAAAATTATATAGTTTTCTGGACATTATCCCTCCAAAAAATTTGGGATAGAAAAAAACCTGGAAAATTAGCTTTAAAAAGACAGAGAGGGAGAGAGAAACAATATTAGAAGATATTTAAAAAAAACAGTGAAAATGTCCGGAAAACATTTACAATTAGTTAGTTAATTGTTGTTTTTTTTTGCCTTTTTGTTGTTTTCTCTTTTAATACATTTTCTTTTCTTTTTTTTGCTAGATTTCAGGTAATTTTCTTGTTCCTGGTTACATGAAATGTCAGAAAAATACATCTATAACTACTATCATAATAATTATTTTCTGAATATATTTATTAACTTATCTTTACCATTTTACATTTTTTTCTTTTTTACATATATTTTCTTTTCTTTTTCTGCTAGATTTCAGGTAATTGCCTTGTTCCTCCTTACTTGAAACTTCTCCCCATGTTTTCGAAAGAAATGAAGTCAATTTGCTCAGGTTTGAAGGGGTTAATGAACCACCCATTTTGGTCATCTAATACATCATAAAGACTAAGCACGCACTGCAGTAACCCTACCTACCCTTAATCCATTTTCATCTTTTATCACAGCTTGATGCCAGATCAATACACGCCCTTTCCTCAGCGCTAATGTTTTGGAAAGAGGCATTTAAAGATTAAAGGAATAAAGTATTTCTGGCTCCAGTCGGAGGAATTATTCTGGCGGGGCTTCTTATCGGGATCTTGGGTCTGTTTCAATTACGCAAATGAACAAAGGGAATGTGAATCAGGAAGCTTTGGCCTGGTTCAGTGGATTATTTTTAAAGTTAAGTAGGCCATTGCTCGCCTGTATCTAGACCACAGGGAAGAAAAGGGGTAACAAAGGCGGAGCGGTGCAGGACCGCTCCTTCAGAGCGCTGACCGACATCATGATAACACTGAGGCCATTAAACACGACTAAAAGGCACCGGCACGACCTCATCCGTCATTTCAACATGCACTCCTCGCCTTCCCCTCGTCACTTTGGCTTCAACCCTTTAACACCTGGATTGTCATGAGTTTCCTTGTGCTGCCTTCAGACGCCGTGCATTTAACCCTCTGAAACCTGAAAAAAAAGTTTTATTTGTTCCAAAAATGTGGCAAAAAACTTAAAGCAACTTTGCAATATATATCCTGCAAAACTATTTTCTTGCAGTTTGTTTAACATTTCTTATAAAGGTGCTCACTGCCTTTATCACCATGATTTTGAAAGAAATAGGTTCAAGAGTTTAATACTTGTAAAAGGCAACCGAAACCTGGAGCAATATCATTTTTGTTGTGTTGCTTTCCAAGGGTTAGTAAAGGCACCGGGGGAGAAAATGCAATAGCCAATTGTATCACCCGAAAATGTAGTTATGTAGTTTGTTTTTTACTAAAATGTTGACTACAAAGAGTGTGTGTGTTATCTGTGATGCAGTTAAATGTTGTTTATTAAAAAGTGATTCCAGTGTGCTTTACTGCATATTTCGATGATTTTTAGGATAATATCATGAATTTTAATTATTTTGGCCGAGATAATCATGACATCAAATTTATCGTGCCTAATCCATAAAGCCCATTAACTTTTTAAACCTAGACCTCAGTGATGCAGCGAGGAGTCAAAGTGGTCCTCAACATGCGCTTGCATTTTGGAGGCCGCTCCATGATAGTCCTTTGATTTACTTTTCTCTGTCGTACTTCAACAAGTGTGAATACTTGGCATTTAAAGTTGTGTGCTAAGTGAAGTCATCCAGTCACATGAATGTCGGTACTGTACTGCTTCTCCCATTTCATCCCCCCTAAACTTAGTAGGTCCATCATTTCCGAGAACCACAGTAGATATCAGTTGGACTGGGCTCTGTCCAACCACAGAGTCATCAAGTGCACACACCAAAGCAAACACCACCTGCTGCAGGGCACTCGAGTAGCAGGGAGGCTAAACCTTCTTGCGTCAACCGCAGAGAAGCGGGTTCGGTTTCTGGCAGCGGTGGCTGCAACTCGCAAGGAAACACTGGCTGGAAATGTTCACATGTGAGGGGGGAGTGAGGGAGCATATCCTGGGTGTTACACTAATTAGTCTTACAGGTTTGTTGGGGTGTCTGTTAACCTTTTGAAACCTGGACAAGCTGGTTTGATTTCTTTAAAAAAAAAAAAAGGGAAGAAGCCAACATGCAACTTAAGAAATAACCCAAAAATTAAGTAAGTAAGTAAGTAAAAAAAAAAACCCAATGAAATAACCTGAAAAATGCTCAACAATAAACCAATTAAGAGCCGACACCAGCAAATACACAGGCAGTAAGCCCCCAGGAGCAGTGCCACGTTTTGAAGCTAATTTGACAGAGTGGCCCGGTTATGAAATTCATACCTTCATGAGCGATATATCTAATATACTCGAGGTATTGCGTCTTGCTCCGCCTGCAATATATAAGTAATATAAATTGTCACGTCGCTTTTATGAGCCACCGGCATTTGGGTTCCCTCGTTCTCTCCTCTGGCTCTCTGCCTCTAACAGACACACACACAAAGCGTGGCTTTTGCAGAGCTCCAGACTGTGACAATTTAGTCACATTTTGCAATCATGGAGCACTACTGAAAATTGCAAAATAAAAGCACTATGAGTTCTTCAGCACCGTTAAATGCAATGATTTATACTCTGTAAGCTGGAAACAATCTAACAGCTCTCCAGTTCATATATTAATAGAATTTGCAAGTCATAGTGGTACTGTGTCTGACTTTTCACACACAAACCACGTCCAAATGACAGGAGTAGCCCCTATTTTGGATACGAGCTCCTTCTCATTTTGAGCAGGCTGGTCGGTGTCAGCATCATGTGCTGTTTGTTTGTTTTGGTGACGTGGATTGTGTAGACGATCAGCTGACAATGTCACTCAAAGAGGCCCGATGTTAAATATGCGTAACTTTGGGCCATAACAAGATATAAACAGGAGAGTTATATAAAAATTCACCCCCTGTTAAGTTGTCATGAATGTTGAAATTAGCTGTAGCGACCAAACCGCACTTTGAACCAGGCTGTAAACATGTTTATTCCTGCTCCAAAGATGAAGAATTGACTTTACTTTGGAGCCGGCCTTCAGTGGCCATTAGGCTTCATTTTTTCAGACTCTGAGGTTGCAGCTTGGGTACACACTAGCGACTGGCTAAAACCAGCTTGAAAAACAAACAAAAACAACAATGGAGAAAATATCATTGGCTCCTTGTTTCCTGTCAGAAAAAAACCCACACAGCAGCATTGCTCTAAAGAGAGATACGACCTCTGATATTTCATATCAGCATGGTGGTTTACTGTGAAATGTTCTATGCTACCTTTCAGTTTTGTTGCAACATATATCAGTTCGGCTGAACAGGTGCATAGATGTTTCACTCATGGCTCTCGGGCTGTATCTTGCAGGAAAGTGGAAACATCACAAACGACTCCTACATCCCATCGGTATCAGAGCTCCGTTATCACTCTCTGGACAGCTAAGCATGGGTGGGGTCTCTGCAAAAATAAAGCGGGGCCCGTCCCTTCCTGAGGCTGACTCCCAAACTCTCCTCGTGAAAGATTTCACTTGCTAGAGCCCTGGCTATATCTGCAAAAAAAAAAAAAAAAATCTGTGGCGCACAGGGGTGGGGTTATTTTTACTCAGTTTACTGTATCCTGTCTCACCCCTGTCTAGGACGGCAGCCAGCACAACAACCCCCCCTTGGCCCAAGCGTGGATGAAATGAGATGCGTGTAAAGCTATCTGTCTACAACAAACTTATCTATGTGTTGTCGTGTTTCGCAGCTGCAAGCATGCACGGCTCGATGGAAAGAGTAAAATCTTCTCATGCTTCATATGTGCCACAAACTGGGAGTATGTGCGGTGTGTTATTAGAAGTATTTCAAGCAAAGATGATGAACAGCAAATTTACTTCTGCAGCACAGACAGCCTGAAAATGATCCTCAGCAACAGCTTAACCCTCTGAAACATCAGCAAACGGGCTTTTTTTCTGTCAAAAACATGGACAGCAGGTGACAGGCAAGAAATTACCCCAGAAACTGCAATTAATAAAAAGACACAGGATAATTACCTTTAGTTAGCAAAAAAAGACAAGTAAAAATACAAAAATAGGAATGGACCTTCAAAAAAAATGCCAAAATAAAATAAAAATGATAAATATAAAGGGGTTAATAGACATATTTACTAATAAATTTCCACGACTTTGAGGCAAATCTTAAAGATCATATATTCTCTGAAACATCCATCGATACCCCTTATTGGTTCTTTTTCATTACTATGTGAGAGGTTTTAAATAAATATTATTTGATGATAAATGTAGGGACTGTTCATTATTTATGAGAGGGGAGGGGGTGGTGAAAAAAGGGGGAGGCATGCCAAATAATTCTTTAAGCACTTGCGAGAACCCTATGTTTTTTAAAATAAAATATATATATATATATATATATATATATATATATATATTTCTAAATTATTCTACTAGCACGTTTTCTATTTTTTAAACAGCCTTGTTTTTTTTTTTAAATTTTCCAAAATGAAAAATGAAATATTTAATCGCTAGAAATTTTAACAGAAATTACTGGTGAATTTTAACATTTCTGACGGTCTTTAAACACATCATGTGTTATTATTCAGGTTTGTGAAACAAAACTTTCGGGGTATATCAAGTTATCCAAAACTTTTCCAAGACTGAAATGAACTTTTTCCAAATTCAATTACTTTTGCATGTTTTTCATGACTCTGACTATAAGAAATATTTGCTTTTCTTTAACCTAATTCAAAATATGCAATTATAATAATTACAAACATAGTTTTATTGATATTTTTCCATAGTTCACTGATGATTTTCTTAATTATCAGCTAAATTTTAGGTCATTATCTTGTCACCTTAACTATTTTTTTTCTTTCAATTTGCTAAACATTTCATGCCAAGATTGGCTTTCTTCCAATGTTTTTTTTTTTTGAAAAATCAAACCAATTTGCTAAAATTTCAAATATTTAAATGCCTGTGAAAGGCATCTGGATACAGCACAAGAAAACAGACTTTGATCTAGGTTTCAAAGGGTTAAAAATGACAATTTTGAACAAGACATTGGGTGTCATCTGGCAGGATTTCTCCTGCTCTCCTCTATAGGGGAACTGCAAGAAGGCCATAATTCAGCAGAAGCTCAGGCTGATTTAGGATTTTTTTGTCCTAATTCAGAAGCATTATCAGCTCCCTGCTTTCCTCAGCTCTATGAAGTTGGGACTGAAAACGTCCCGCGGCGTTCAATCACAACATTTTCCCTTGGAGTGCGAGTTCAGCCTCTGCTGACACACAACCCCGCGTTTCAGTCTCTATTTCTGTGTCACACACCGAGGACCCATAAGGTCTCAGCACGTTTCGTGGTGAAGTCCGGAGCTCAAACATGGTAAGGAATGACGTCCACATTTAGGCATGACATCATATCCACGCAGCCTGTTGCTCCCAAAGCTCACGCGTCTTGTCAGCGGAGCTCGACATGGCCGTTTATCATCATCGCCTAAGTGCCAAATTTCATCAATCACGGAAACCCAGCGGCTGCTGTAGTTTTCTTTATATTGACTGATATCAGATCTGCTTCCCTTTTCTTCCCTCAGTGAGAGCTTGACGCAGAGAAATGAGCTTGTGATTGCAGAGTTGCTGGCTCAGCTCTCAGCTCTTCAAATCTACGATCGACCCTCAACTCGGGCAATTTACCGTCAGATTTTCAATCTTTTGTCCAGTCATACTAAGGATGCAAATATATGTCAAATTTATCTACCACGAAATCTGCCACAACATTGCATGGTTATTTCATAACCTTTTACGCTTCAAAATATTGATATTTTAAAACATTAAATAAAAGCCTATTTTTTCAGTCAAGCTTTTATGTAGTGTCTAACTATCTTAATTTTACAATTTATATTTCTTCTATTTATTAAGATCCATTTTTGCTTATTTCCTATGTTGTTCTTGTTTTTATGTCTTCAATCAAACTGTAAAGCGCTTTGAATTCGATTTGTTTGAAAAGCGCTGTATAAATAAAATTTGATCGATTGACTAGTATAACTGTGCTCTACTACTCTCCTTACTGAAAACGGACCGGGCTCTACATTAACACATTACATTACAGGGGAAGTAATCTCAGTTTGGGGAAAGTGAAATGCTTCGTGCAGTTGGGCGCGTAAAACATAAATGTGATGTGTAATATAACGTTTTCTGAAAATCAACAACACACTGTTACACTGAAGCAGAGCTGGATCTGTCTCAGCACCGAGTATTGAACACGACTGATTAAAAAAATTCGGACATACTGGACACCATAGAGGTTGACTCTGGGGTCGACGATGTCATACACGATATAACGTTACGAACGTTAAATATCTCTTCAATGCTGCATGCAAAAGACTTTTTTTTTGCATTACAAGGGTACTCAGGTAGTTTCATGGGGTCTCGCCCGTAGATGCATTATTATACGGTTTTATTCGTTGATATTGTGTTCCACTTTCATTGAGTTCATTTTTTAAGCCAACATCAGTCCTGATCATAGATATCAAATTTTCATTTATTTTCAGAATTTTAAATGTCAGGTATTTGTCATGATGCAGCGGTGGTTATCACAGCATGGGATATGTCTATTACTTGCAGCATCATTGTGACAGTACACCTGGTGGAAACAGCATGTATTTTCTCCAAACATGGTAGAAAATGATGTCAGGTAGAAGATAGTACAAATTACAAATTACAAGGCAAACGCCCAGAGTAACACCCACAAATAATACAATACACAGCCAAAATTATCAAAAAATGAAGAACAAAATGACTTAAAATGCGACAAACAGTCTCCAAGCGTTAAATATTGACAGATCAGTTAGTGAATGTTTTTTTGTTTTTGACTTTCGAAGGCAAAATGAACCAAACTGACATCCCTCGCTTAAACTAAACAAAAAAATACATACATATATATATATATATATATACACATCAGACTAACACGTGACATTTTTTTCAAGTCAACTTCTTTCTTTGTTTCTATATGTTGTATTAATACTGTATTGGGGCCTTTTATCGTGGTAATATCGTCCTGTGAGATCTTTATCATCGTTATATCCCTAATTGTAATTAGACTGGGCAGCTCTGCGTGCATGTGTGAAGGCAGAGCAGGTCACTGAAAGATAAGCTGAGAGTCAAACAGATGATAACACATCTCAGACCAACCTGACCCACACGGACGGCAGCTCTGAGACGAGCTGCTGATCCAGACGCTGTTAACAGACCGCCAGTCAGACGTGACACAAACCAGAATATGTGTCAAAGAGGGAGCAGCTTTTCCCTCTCTATTTTTTTATCCCAGCAAGAGCCTTTAGAGCCCTCGTGGCTATGAGCGCTCGGCTAATTTGGGCAACCACAACTCTCACCAGAGTCGGGGAGGGGGGGTCACACATATCTGTGTGTCTGTGTGCTCTGGCATGTGTGTGTCTGCATGTTTAAAATCCCAAAGGAGAAAGTGAGGATTGAAAAAGTACAGCAGTGTGAGCGTCTCTGTGACAAACCAGGCTCCCTAATGTGAAATACTGGGAGCAGAGTGGTTTCCAATCCCATTATGTGTTAGGAAATCACTCTCTCCGTACAGTTTCTCTGGCTCGGTGCAGGCTGCACTGCAGGGTTTTTGCACTAACAGCCAGCTGGATGATTCATGTCCCAGATCTGCTGCTAACCTCTATCACCACTTCTGTCTCTCTTTATCAGATCTTGAACTAATCTCATATCTGAGCTTTTAAATAAAACAAATGTGGGTTAGTGTCCGTCTTTACTGACCTGAAAAGTAAATCTTAAGTCCTCATTAGTTTAGCTTTCATACAAATTCCTGGATATCTAATCCACAGTGGCTGACTGCACCAATTAATCTGGATTAACCAAAATAGGAAATTAGATCATCAGGGTTCCAGGATTACCTTTTGCCTATTAACCCTTTGAAAACTGCGTAAATTGGCTTGGTGTGGCAAAAATATAGGATGAAGGCAAAGCAAAACTTAAGAAGAAATGATCCAAAAATGATCAAGAAAGTAGTAAAAGAAAAAAAAAAGTTCAAGAAAATTATGTTAAAAATAATATTAAAAATGTTAAGTCAAAGACAAACACGGAAATGACCAGAAATATATATATATATATATATATATATATATATATATATATATATATATATGCATGCTTAATTCTTTAATATAAAACATGATGAAAAAAATCTAGGGGGAAATGTCCAGAAATCTATACTATAACTGTAATAATTATATAATTAAATTTATGTTACAGACTTATTATTTTAAGCACACATTTCTATATTTCTTATCAAATTGCTCATTGCCTTATCCATATTTTCCCCAGAAATCAATTCAAACCAATTTGCCCAATTTGCTCAAAGGTTTAAACTTGTGAAAACCACTTAAACGCGGCACAAAAAAGTGACGTAAAGTGTCAAATTACACATTAAAAAATGTGGATAAAAAAATCAAAATTAAATGATTATAATTATATGATTTGTGACTTGCTGTGACATGCATACTGTACACCAACCGCCACTTATTACATTACAAATGCTCTAATTTTCTCTCAGCGAACCACATTCTCCGGCTAATCTCCTGGCTTGTGTTCAACACTAAGGTCTTATTTTCTCACGGCTCTACCTTTCAGCACCGGTGCACTCTTTTCTATCTATGCACTGCAACACATTTCCCCTGCTGTTACAAAAACATATTTACAGCTCTTGTTGTGCTCCGTGGATAAAGTCCTGGCTTTGGCTTAACTCTGCATTTTACGTGCCACTGCTGCTAAGTTACAGAGAGCTTATGGGTAAATTCTGTGCAACAAAGAGGGAAAAACAAAAGGAGAGATGGGGAAAACTTCAACAAAACAGGCTGAATCAGAGAGTGAAGGGCACAAACTGAAAATAAACGGTTATTCCCAGGCTCGAGCACATCCTGGCGTTAACGGGTCTTGTAGTCGGGAAACAGTACTGAGGTTTGTTCCATTCAGGAAGCTGATCAGTACATCCGCTGTTTTCACTGTTTTTAGTTTTTCAACCTGAGTCATATTTTTCCATGTTTTCATGTCTAAGTGACGAATGGAGAGACAGCAGTTTTTAAAAATGTGTCTGATATTGAGTGAGAGGACGAAACAGTAGCAGTGTAACATTATTGGGTGATTGTGCACCATCCATTCACGTCCCCTAAAAGTGCTTGTTTTTGCCACTGACAGGCTCAGATTGTTATTATGACATTATGGAAAGGATCCCTACAGAGACAGATATTTTTACTGAAGTAAGATCCTTTTTGAAACACCACTAAATCGCCACCGGACTCCATTTAACCCTTTGAAACCTGAGCAATCTCGCTTGATTTCTGTCAAAAACATGCGATAAAGGCAATGAGCCATGACACAAGAAATCACCCAAAAATGAGCAACAAATTAGTAAAAAGTACAAGAAAATTACCTGAAAAATTACTTAAAAAGCAAACAAGTAGATGACCTTGGAAAAATTGCGTAAAAACCATAATAATTCTGTAAAATAATTTTAAATATATAATTATAATAATTATAAATACATTTTTCCAAGCTTTTCCCCCTAAATGTTTTCCCTAGCTTTTTAAAAAATAATTTTCGAAATTTGTGGAACATTCCTCACCAAGTTGTTTATCGCCTTTTTTCCCATGTTTTTTAAATAAATTGCACTAATTAATTTTTCTTCATTCTCCAAGAAACGTCTTGCAAATTGTAAAAATCTAGTAAAAAGTGACAAGGCGGGGGCAATTATCAAAAAAAAATTTTTTAAAAAAAGGAAAAATTTCCAGAAAACTATATTTATAATCATTATACTTAAAATGATGTCACAGAATTTTCTAAGCCACTTTCTCAGGGTTTTTGTTTTTTACATCTCTATCTTCTTTCTTCTAACTTTGTACTAATTTTCTGGCAAATTTTTGGCCATTTCTTGTTCAGTTGCCCATTGCCCTCTTCTTGTGTTTGGAAGGGGAAAAAAAGCCTATTTGCTCAGGGTTCAAAGGGTTAATATTCTTAGGCAATTTTTACGGAAAGCTGCGATGTTTTTTTGTTTGGGTGTTCTTTAAAAATCCCCCAAATAACACTATTAATTACAACCAGGAACTTGTAAAATCAGAAATTATTGTTGGATTGTCTAATTTCTGACGGTCCTTGAACACATCATGAGAGATGCCTAAATTATATATAAGTAGTTTGAATCTTATATGTTTTAAAAAAAAACAAAAACATAAAGGCAACAACACAAAAGCACCCCAAAAAATAATCTAAAAAAAAAAAAACCTACGGGAAAGTGGGACATGAAAAAAATATATATTTTGGGTCCTTGAAAAGTCATGGAAAAGTTTTGAAATTTTGTCCGTAACAATAAGCGGGAATCCTGACAGCAGTGAAACAAAGCGGAAATTTTTCCACTTAACTAAATACTATCAGAAGTCATATGAGCCAAGTAATCGTAACGAATTAAGACGACCATGTGGACATATTTTTAATGATGGACGGGAAAGGCCCAGCTTCAGGGACAAGCAAAAGTTTCTCCGGACTAACAAAGAATACACTATTCAAACACAATCAAACCTGTTTCCTAGAGACAGAGCCATCGCCGGAGAGCGTGCAGTAACTTTTATAGCAATGTAATAACACTGATACTCAGACAGAGTGATGACTGTGAACTAGGCTTTGTTTACTTTCTGTCTGACCTAGTTGTCTGGACTGCCAAGCCCGGGGCACTGAATAACCCAAATTTATTTCCTAAATGTCTCAGCGTCTTACTGCCCCGCCTAAAAATTGGGGAATCTGACAGGAGACAAACAGCAACAAGAAAGCATGTCTTTGTGTGCATGCGTATTCTACACGCATGGTGCAAGCTTCAACAGTCTCTAACTTGGCATTAACAACACAAGTGTCAAATTTCTCCAGCAAAACAAAAGAAAAAATATATTTCCAGCACATACTGGCAGCTCCACCCTGTCTTTGAAACTTTAAGCGACACACAGGTGCGTACATGTCCGCAGACTGCGAGAGCCGGGCTGCATACTGAGTCATGTTGCGCTACAAACACGCACAGGGACAAATTTCCTCTCTCACCAAGGAGACAGGACAGACGTCTGGCTTGCAAAACACAAAAACAAAAAGGTTAAGTTACCTATGTAATGAACAACACACGTCTGGTTCTTCTTTGGAAATGTTCTTCCTGTTGAGAGGAGAGAGAAAACAAGTGTTACTGTGTGTTTACACACCTCAGAAACTGTCAGGCTTATCTTGTGGATTAACAATGTCTGGGTTAAGTCTGGTGAGGCGTTCCCAGCAGGAATGTCCCCTCATGCCTGCAGACAAGTCAAATCTGTTAAGAGTCAAGCTCATTTTGCAACTTCAGCCTGGAGGCGTCTTTTTCCACTGAGGGGCTTTCATATGTCTCTAAATATGCCATTAGCAAGGTTCACACACATTGTCCAAGACTGTCCCAAGACTTTCTTTTTTTTGCACCACTTGCCTGGCATTTTTCAAACACATAAAACTTGTTCAAACATAATTTCAGCGTCCCACATGATGTGTTCAATGACTGTCGGAAATGTGAAAATCCAACAATAATTTCAGTTTTTACAGTTTCTGGTCATGATAAATGGTGTCATTTTGATGGTTTCCTAGAAGAAAAACATGCCTTTCGAAAATGTAAGAAATAAACATAAAGCATTGCTCCAAAGTTTTAAGTTTTCTATTAAAAGAGCAGCAAAATTGCAAGCGATAACTTTCCTTCCAAACCCTTCAAAAATAGACAAATAGTCACCAAAAATCTCCTAAAGTTTTTTTTTAAAAATAAAAATCACCGAAAAAAGTTTTCTATGAAGATCTCAAAATAACTAAAAATTTAAATCGTCATAACTTTTTCATAGAAAACTCCAAACCGGTTTTCTTTTTTTTTGTTTGTTAAGAAATGTAATCTTCTTTTCTTTAAAGATGGTGGGAAGCCATGAAGGGAGCGACCAATACATAAACTCATAGTCATGTTACATGAATGTAATTTGACTTATTACACATAGCACATTTCCATGATTCATCCAAAACTTTCAGTGATTTTTACTAGTTCCAGGACGTTTCCAGACCTGGAAAATGTGTGCGAAATTCCATTACTTTTCCAGGTTTTTCTATGACAGCTGGAAACCTGCATTAGTGCGTTCAGCAGAAAAAAATAAGCCTGCAGGAGTCTTGCAGGTCAGTGCCTTTATTTTGTCTGCCTAATCTTAGCTGCATTGTGGGCAAATACAGAAATGCAGATTTATTTTTATTAGTAACAGTGTGCATGGAGAGTTCTAGAAAGACCCCGTGCAGGAGTCAGTTATGATAAATAAACAGTGAAAATTTGGGCTTTAAAAAATCCCAAACATATGCCGAATACTTCAATTAGTTACCATCAATCTAAAAAGTATATGTACATACATCCTAAAACTACGAGTTTGATATTTTCCGTAAATTATTTTTAAATTTTACAAAATTCGAACGACATTCCGGGGGAACCACCGAGCCCCACCACAACAATCACCACCTCCGCCTCAAAGCACTCAGGAGCGGATAAACCCACTTACCGTCACCGGGGGATATTGTCTCGACCTCCACGCCCATGGTTGTGCTTCTTCAAAATATAAGCTCTAAAACATACGGACTAAAAAGCCTTTTCGACAGACAATATTACCCGTTTTGCGGCTACAAGTCGGGCTATCTCGGTGGAAACCATGCATTCACCGACCAACACCGACCCGGAGCTGCAGACAAGCGCGGGACAAGCCAAGATATTTTGTAGTTTGTCGCGAGACAGCGTCGAGATCTTCAACTCCGCTACGTACGTTGTCTTCAGTCTTCAACGCAGCACGACGGTTATCCTAAATTTCAAGTAAATAAATCAACTTATGCCATTTTTTTGTTTTCTAATTAACTGGTCTTTATCAGAGTAAATATTTCGCTAGTTTTAGTTTCCTTAAATTACCCAACAATAAACACGAAGCACCCTCTAGCGGGCAAAATGGCTTAAAACACGCCGATGTCGAATTCAACTACATATCCCATGATACACCGGTAACGTCCGTTAGTTTTGCTTCCGGGCGAAGTAAAAACGAGCAGGGAAGACACTTTTCAGCCGGTAAAACGTGATTAAAATGTGGGAAAGTCGGCTTTATACGGATCCCACATGAAATGCTGATGGTTTTATAAGGTACGTGCAGAGAAAAAATATTTTTTACGGATTTTTTACGCTTATTATTCGTTAGCTTGCTAGCTAACGTACTTAAAAACGATAAGTAAACGCTTATAACATTAATGATTTCCTGTCAGTGTGTTTTGGGAAACTTCTGCGTCTTATTTTTAACCAAATATGTAATATAACCACACCTCATTAAATTTGTTTGATGTTATTTCCTATAACATATACATATAGATGTTATAATCAGATTAACATATTAGTTAATGTGGTCCAGTATTAAAATTATCCGTTTTTAATGATAACTCGCACATCTAATTAATAATACCTTTATCTGTTCATATTTATTTAGGAACAATGCTTATTTGATTTTTTAAAAATTCATTTATTTGTTGGGGATGTTGAAATAAGCTACTTTATTTAAAATACAGAGCATAAAGCTCATGTGCTTCACAGAGAGATTAGGGACTGTTCGTTATTTATTACAGATAAGTAGATGGTGCTAAATTTGGGGATGTTGTTTGACTTGGTTCAGGAGTGAGACTTTTCAACTTTAAATGAATACCCTCTGGACTTTAAATGGCTGTATTATCTATACCCTCTAAATCCCGAATATGTAGCTCACAAAACCACAATACACTACACATGAAAATACACAACACACAAAACAAGGGCGGCAACTAATGTTTATTTTTTATAGTTTATGGAAAACTATGGATTATTTTCTCTATTTATTGATTGGTTGTTTGCTCCATAAAATTGTGAAAAATGTTGATCAGTGTTTCCCAAACCCCAAGACGACATCCCCAAATGTCTTTGGTCCACAACAAAAAATATATATGTATTTAGGTCACTGTTACAGAAGAGTAAAGAAAAAAGCTGTAGATCAGCTGTAAATCAGATAATTTTGTCTTTTCTTTTGTTTAAAAAAGTACTCAAATGGATTAGTTGGCGATTAATGTAATTGTGAAAACTAATCGATGAATCATTGCGGCTCTACACATTGCTCACACATCAGCACATTTGTTAAACTACAATACAATGAGCTGTAGTATTTCCTTTGGCTCATCCAGCACTTAATCTTTGTTATTAAGGATTTATTCCTGGAATTAGTTGGTAACATGTTCCACATTTGGAAACGCGTTGTCCAAAATTAGCTCTACAATGAGGTGGACTAAAAGGACATGACCTAATTGACCCCAAAGCGATCATGACGGTTTCACCAGCTCTAGAAGAGGAAATGCTGTGATGAGACACTCCCACTCAACACATCGTATCGTCAATGCCCCGAGGTCCTAACAGGAGCGCGTGTTGTTAAGGTCATTCAGGCGTAAGCAGCTATAAGTGTTCGTCACCACGGCGTCGGCTCAGGCAGAGGGGATTAAGGCATGTACTTGGAAGGAGACACGAGAGAGGCTTTTGCTATTCTTAATCTGCATAGGTATAGGCATAGGAAACTCCTGTGCGGGACCCATTCAGACAGCTCTCTGCCATCAATATCAACTCTGAGTCATTTATCTTTTCCTCTTTTTGAACAAGTGTTTTCATACCTGCCAGGATGGATCTTGGGAAGGCAAAGCTGCTTCGGACGGGTCTCAACACTCTTCACCAAGCCATCCACCCTGTGCACGGGATAGCATGGACGGACGGCAAGCAGGTCTGCCTGACATCTCTGTATTTTATCAACGGCGAGGTGAATTTTGGGGACACAAATGTAATCGGGCAGTTCGAGCACGTCTTTGGGCTCTTCTGGGGCCCGCTGTGCTGCCCGGACTCCCCAGCCTTGCTGGCTGTTCAGCACAAGAAACATGTCACCGTGTGGCAGCTGCAGCTCAGCGCGCTCGAGCAGAACAAGCTGCTGTGCACTCAGACTTGTGAGATGAGCGAGCCGTTCCCGTTGCTCTCCCAAGGCTGTGTGTGGCATCCTAAGCTGGACATCCTGGCTGTGCTGACCAAGAGAGACACCTCTGTGTTGTTTTCAGTCCGAGTGGACAACCGGAGAATCAAAGCGGACATTAAAGGTAGCGGACTCATCCACTGTGCATGCTGGACTAAGGATGGCACACGCCTGGTGGTCGCTATAGGAAGTTCTCTTCACTCTTACATCTGGAATGACATCCAGAAGAGCCTGGTGGCGTGCTCCTTCTGCCCCATATTTGACGTGGGAGGCTACATTTGTGCCATCGAGGCCACGGGCGAGGCTCGAGTCGCTGTGGCTACAGAGCTGCCTCTTGATAAACTCTGTGGGTTAAACGCCGGCATCGCCTTCGACATGCCAACGGAGGCTGAGTCGCTGCAAAGCCACGGCTCGCATGTGGTCATGTCAGAAGACGACAACCTTTTAGATTCAAGAAGACGATCTTTTGAGTCCGAGAGGTCCTACATCCCGAACTCAGGCCCTCTGGACCTCACCCACCTCTTGGCGAGGCACCGCCGCTCTGACCCCAGCCCTCTCATTCACCTGCGTCGCAGAGACACAATGACAGGCTCCGGCCAGGACTCCTCACACCTCATCCTGGTCACATATGAGCGTAAAGTCACCACCAGCCGCAAAGTGAGCATCCCGGGGATTCTGGTTCCGGATATTGTGGCTTTTGACCCACGTGGGTCCACAGTTGCAGTGGCATCCAACACCTGCAACATGGTGCTGGTGTATTGCATCACAGCGTCCGCCATGCCGAACATTCAGCAGATCTCTCTGCAGACGAACGAGAGGCCCAAAGGACTTTGTTTCCTCAACGACAAGATGCTGCTGTTGATGGTGGGCAGGCAGAAGTCCAACGACCCTGCCTTCCTCCCGTCGTCTAACACGGATAAATATATTCTCCGTCTCGTAGCCAAGGAGCTGATGCCCGACGGAGAGACTCCCATCACACCATCCCCCTCTCCTCACAACCACGAGTCGAACTTCTGCGCAGGGATTAGGAGGCACTCGGAGCACCTGTCTAAGGACGACAGGGAGCGCCCAGGGATAAAGGACTTGGTGTTACCTGGAGGGGGAGTTGTTCGCTCGCCGGGCAACACGCGCAGGCTGGTGACGGAGGTGAGGAGCAGCGAGCCCAGCCCCGTCACTAGCTCTGTGGACTTCTCCGATCGAGCCTCAGCCCTGTCCAGCGCCTCCTCCATCACGGTTGAGAATTTCGACATGGAGCACGTCAACCGCATGACCAGCCTGGCGGTGGCCGGACAGGTCAGCAGGGACTCCAGCCGGGCCAGCTCGCCTCGCCTCGAGCCGGCGGACAAGCTCCACACGGACCCGACGCTGCCCATGCCCGAGAAGACGCCGGGTCCCTCCAAAGAGCGAGCCCTGGAGCAGCTGGTTCAAAACATGGAGAGGCTTTTTACGCGCTTTGCAGACGTACAGCAGTGCCTGACGGAAATCAGAGATTATACCCAGAACGGCAAAAAGGCCCTGAGCGTCTACCCCAACGCCTGTGAACCCCCTTATGTCAATGTCACCTGTCAGGTACAGTTTTACTCACTACACTCTCTTCTTTGTGTGTTTGTAACTGACTCTGCACGGATGAGCTCGAGAGACGGTGATTCCTTTTCTTCCTACACACAAGCAGCTTTTGCACGAGAGGCTTAAAGAGCTTAATCAGCTGGATTTTACACTTTAAGGATAAGCAACTGAAATACCTGGAATCGTTTAATGTGTTACAGAATCCATCTCTGCTGTCTCATTGGCTTATCTGATTGTTTTCTTGGTGGGTTACTACGCTTTTTTAAAATTTTTTCTAGGTCTGATTTCTTTATTTGAACACATCATACAAACATATCAAACCCACAGTTCATTTGAGTAAATATTCAAGCACATCTGATCTAATACGGTTTCTAATCAGCATCATTTATCCCAAAAAAACAACAGTTCTTTGTTCATTATGCAGAAGCAGTTATCAGAAAATGTGTTCATTGACGAGCGGAGGCCGGTGCTGCTGTGCGATGGGAAGTTGTGTCTGCGTGCCCTCCAAGACCTCTTCAACCTCACTATTGTGGAGATGATGTACGGTACGTGCAGCCTTCTTTTAAATTGCACCTTAGAGTCTCATTTGCTTTCTGTTTAAACCTTGGAAATTAATTTGCCTTCACTACACAGCATGAAAGTCCACATTTCTGATGTTACAAATCTTCAAACTCCTGCACCTAATTTTGTCTTTTTACTTTACACTTTGAATTACCTGTTTGCAGAAAGTAGATTAACCTGACTTGTGGTAATAGCCATATTTCTGCAGAAAACCCACCTCTGACACCTACCTGCAAATCTTGAAGAAGAAAAAGATAATTTATCCAAAAATCTGTCGAAATTTGGTTAAAAATGGTCTTGAAAAGATCTAAAACAGCGTTAAATTTAAGTGTCTGATAACTGTCGACATGCTGAATACAAGGTTAATAAATTAAAACCTCTTAGAGGAAACTCCTCGTAGGTTTTTGGGAAGTTCTCTCTCTGAGTGTTTTTCGGTGAGCTTGTGTGACGGGTTTCCCTCGTTATCTTGTTATGTCACCTGAAAGTCATCAGATAGGCTGTCCTTGTCAAACTCTCTGCAGGTGCTCCTCTTTAGCTTTTTTTTAAACCTTTATGTGAGCTATTCACACTGAATTTTAATTCATGAAAAACTCTCATTTTATTGCAGTCTTGGACAGCATCGCAGGTGTGTCAGCGTGCGTAAGCTATAATTGGAAGTGATTAAAAGCCTAGGTCAGATTACAGGTTTAAAGCAAAAGCAGCTTACTACTTTTTAATGAGTGAAGTGTTTCGTTGCAGTAGCACCAAAACACTGTGCTGGCCAGAGCTGACACAGCGGCAAGTATAAGCGATCACAAACTGCCTTTTGCGGTGCTTTAACTCTTTAATTGATAGTTAAAGGGACACTTTGTGGGGATGCACGATATTGGATTTTTGTCAATCTCAGATACACTGATACTTTCTGACTCATTTTGGCCGACTGTCGATAACGATAAAAGCACATATGTTTTTCCACCTAATCGCAGAGAGCATCAAGTCTCTCCTGTAGAGGAATTAACATTTTATCATGATGGTCCACTGATGGATTTTCGGTAAATCTTAGATGCACAGAAAAACATGCTAACAGGTCTTGTGTTTTGACTCCAGGTCCATTGTGGATTGTACTTGTGGCAGATGCAGACGGCTTTGTGCCTCTCACGTTCAAGCCCAAAGAGGAGCTCACAGTGCGAAACGGGAAGCGAAAAACTACCCTGAGGACTCCCGGGAGTCCGGACAGCTCCGCCCCGTCCAGTCCAGCCCCCGGCCAAAACCCCAACACAACCACAGAGACCTCCACATAGTGCCTCCAAAGACACCTCGGTTTGGACTTGTGCAGTATTCCTCCGGTATCTAAAATATGCAAAGCGGAGCAGATGTGGACTGAAGATGCAGATACATAGTTATTGTTACGTTCATTTTTCTATTAAAAAACAGCAGTGAGTTTAAAAAATGGGCTGCCTGTTCAGATGTGATGTTTACATGCTGCTGCTTTGAAATGAACCTGAAAGATGTTTGAGCCATGTTTTGTTTTTTCTTGTTTTTGTTGACAAAATGCAGTGAGGACAACAACTGTAGTGCCACGATGCTCCAACAGCCCGGAGTACGTTTTAGAGATAAGCCTTGAATTTTCCTGCTGTCATATTTCAAGATCCAGTAGAGGCTTATATATTTTGTAAATGTTTTGATTTTTATTTGTTTTTCTTGAATCCCTGCAGAAATCCCCACTGGTACGAAATTCAGGTTTTTAACCATTTTTTCCCCTTTTTTTCTTAATGTGTAATTTTTGTTATACAACAAAAGTGGTTTAGAAAAATATTGATGCACTTTTTCTCCGACACTTGTAATGTGTCAAAGCTCAGTAACACGACTGTACCAGTAGAGGGGGCAAGAGTCAACAGAAACTTCCCTTTTATCACTATTCAGTGCTGCACTGAGCTGTACTGAAGACCAAACCAGTAAAAGTGTATCTTGTTTTGAAAGAAAACCCATCTTTTAGAATCTTTTTGAATATTAAATCTGAATAACTACTTTGCACTCCTTTGTTTGTTACTAACACCTTACATACACTTTGGAGTTTTTAGTTACGCTGAAAGATTTCGCAACGACTGGGGACGTAATCTATAAATGTAAACTGCATTTCTGTACAAACTTTGCAATTTGGATTTTGTCGCCTGAACTCTGCAGCAAAGAACGCACACACATGAATTCGGTCCACCAACCAACCTCTACAACATTTATTCATTTCATATCATCAGCCCTCAGTAATCATATATCATAAATAAATAACAGTGTTGTAGAGCTAAACACAGCAAATAATGATACATTCATTTATATAAATTAGGTAATCTTATTATATTTTCATATATATATATTCAAGGTAACTGTACAGTACATGTGAGAATGAAACGATAATGTTTACATTAAAACAATTGAACTATTTCTCAGTGTAATATACACTAATGAACAACCTTCCAGCGATCGGCGCTGGAATACGTGGCTTTGTGGATTCACTTCATTCAGGACGCAGCTCACACGTTACCCAAATCGTCCACTGATCTGGAGCCGATGCTTTGTTTCCTGTTGAGACAAAATGTGTTGAATTAACGACAGTCATGAGAAGTAACAAAGTACATTTACTCAAGTTCTACACCTGAGTGCAGTTTTGAGGTGGACAGGATAAATGAGACTTGGATCCTGCACAAATTGTATGAAAGTTAGGAAAATTATGTTTTTATAACGTTTTTCTGTTGTAAAATGTGGATCTCTATCACTTCAATTCATCAAGAATTTTCTCTGTTTTGGATTCCTCCTTCACCGTGGAGGCATCAAATTCAACACAAGATAAGTATTTCTTTATTTCTATTTCTCTCAGGTGAACATTCATGATTTAATCTCACCGTAGCTCATCCAGGCACAGTCTGTTCCTGAGCCGCACGTTTTCGCTGATAGGATAGAGCAGCAGGATCATTAACCCTGTAACGATGAAGGCCACCGGGGCAGCACCGATCAGCAGCTTCAGGGTGTACACCACCGGAGCTGGCTGCTTGCAGGCGCCGGTGTCATAACCTGCAAATCTACACACACAAACACACACAGGCAGAGATCCAAATTAAACACAGTCACAGAAAATCAACATCCACACTGACGCTGCAAAACTGGTAATGTGCAAATGTGTGCAAATGTCCGGCAGCCAGGGGCCAATCGCAGCAGCCGCACACGAGTTTCCGGGATTTTAGAACGTTTCAAATGTTATAGTCCTTTCCTTGTATTTTTAGATTTTTCTAGGATTTTAGGAAGTTTCTAGAATTTTAGGGCATTTTCTAAGAATTAAGAACATTTTCAGGATTTTAGGATTTTTCTGGGATTTTACAAGATTTCTTAGATTTAAGGACGTTTTTAGGATTTTAGGACATATCGAGGATTTTAAGACTTTTCTAGAGCTTCTAAGATTTTAGGTTAGATTAGAGATTAGATTTTAGATTTTAGAACGTTTTCTGGATTTTAGGATGCTTTTAGGATTTTAGGACGCCCAGATTTTTTCTAAGATTTTACAAAATTTCATGGCTTTTAGGACATTTCTAGGATTTTAGAACGGTTCTTGGATTTTTAAATGATTGAAGACGTTAAGGACGTTTGTAGAATTAAAGGATGTTTGCATAATTTTAGGACATAGCCAGGATTTTTAGGATAAGATTTTATGAAATTTCTATGATTTTAGGATCTTTCTGGGACGTTTCTCTGATTTTTGTATGTCTCTAGAATTTTACGATTTTTTATCAGATTTTAGGATATTTCTAGGACAGTAGGTGCTTAGCCAGGACTTCTGTCGGGGAATTGTACTTTTTTGATCAACAAGCTCTATTTTGATGCTGTTGTACGCACTCTGGCACCTTACGTAAACTAACAGTACAAAATAATTCCCAGTGTGACTCACTTCATTTTTATTGTGAATTAGAAACTGTTGGGTCACCCGGCACCCTACCGGGGGCCAGATTCAGCCCACTTGTAACTGCTGTGTAGTATCATGACACCCTAAATGCAGATCCAGAGCGTCACAGAGTGTGTACATTAACGGTGCACGTGTGATAATAACGCAGACTCACTCCAGGCAGAGCGTGGAGACTCCCAGGGAGATGCCGGCTGCAAACTTGGTGAAAAACACGTAGAAGGAATAGAAGATGGCTTCATGGCCTTTAGAGTACGGGTTGGCCAGTCTGAAGTCATCCACCACATCTGGCAGCATAGACCTGAACAACACACACACACACACACACACACACACACACACACACACACACACACAGTTTAATGTTTAATGTTTAGTTTAATGCACACAAATCTGCTGCATTTGTTTATTTTTTTCTGCAGGATTTCCTAACGTGTCCTTTATCTTTAAACCCTCCCTCACGCTCACTTTAATCATCTTATACAAGATGGCAGCAGCTGATGATGTGAGGTCTACTTATAGCGCTCTGATAAAGCGGTGGGCTAAAATTACAGAGCTAATAACACGATTAGATGATGAGCGGCGGGCGGCACCACCGGCATTGGCCCACAGACAGGATAAACAATCGGGCCCTTCCAAAATAAACATGCCCCCGTGGGAGGCCCCTGTAATTTGGGGTTTGAGGGAGGGGACAGGAGATGAGTGAGGAGCGGATTTACACAGTAACGACAGAAAAACAGACACAGAGGAAGAATCCTGCTGCACCTCTGCTGGTGTATCAGCTCTGTGATGGTATGGAGGATTTATAGCAGACGCCGCCTCTGATTCATAGAAATGACGTCATTTTATGACCCTGACGTGACCCGAGTGGACGGATGGAGCCACGAAGGCACCGAGTCGCCACTAACTGCAGGTCGCTGCGCTATTGTGGGTTAACTAATGACACTTTGCATCAAATCAAAGGAACTAACATGAGCAGCAAAACCACTGCACAGACTTCTAATCAGGCTGCAGACAATGTCAGAGGTTCAGTGGAATATTGGAAATATTAAAATAAATAAATATTTAAAATTAATCATTAATGATAATAATAATCAACAACAATAATAAAAAAAATATCTATATAATCTTATTTAAATATATATAAAAATAATCATAATTTGAATATATTCAGGGTATGAATTCATATTCTAAGGATACAAGCTGTAGTATATTTCTTTATTTGATTTATTTAGTTAGTTTCTTTATTTTGAACATGTCAAAATAAAATAGGAAAACAAAATAAAATACAGGCAAGAAAAGCAACTTCAGAGTGCCCATTGGACATATTCCATAAACAAACCGAACAAAAGTATTTCATGTCCGTAAAGGAGGAGGCTGAATATATTTTTCAAATACATGTAAAGAGAAGCGTTATGTATGTTGTGTGTTGTTTCCAGTATGATTTTCTCTGGAGTTTCTTACCACGGCAGCAGGAGCGAAGCAGCCACACTGAGTCCGGAGGAGACGGCCACAACGTACGCCACCACAACATTAGGGATGAAGACCAGCATCAGCGTGAACGGCATGATCCACTAGAACAGACAGAAACACAGATTAATACGGTTTTTTTTTGATGAGGATGCCACATTCCCATTTTGTCCACAAGATGGCGCACACGTCAAAGTCAGTGTTAAAGTGACTCTTGCAAACCAGAATAAAAACAGTGGACTCACAGTGATGCCGCAGAAAGCTGCCGTCTTTTTCCCAAACCTCTGCAGAAACCATTGCCACAGCGGGATGCTTATCACCGCGGAAACCTGCGGGAAACAAGAGAATAAGTGATGCCGTTTATATTATACCACTTTGCATTTTAACCCTCTGTGGTTATGGTGCCAGTTGGTAATAAAAAAGTTTGTTTTGTTTTGTTTTTTGTCATGAAAGGGGTGAAGTAAACATGATTAAAAGACATTTTCAAAAAATGTATTTTTTGGTTACGTTCACTTAAAGCAACACTGTACCATGATGATAAGATTTGAAAAATACTGTGAGAACAAAGTACTAAAGTACAATACCAAAGAACATTACTGTGTGGGAAATATTCAGAAATGATCAAATTTATCTCGGTTTATTTGAAAAATAAATACAATTATGATGACTGTTATATGCTACAAACTTAAATACACAATACCAAAAACTGTCATGGTGGGATTCCATAAATAAGACATTTGCAATCTAGTAATTTTTTCATTATTTTGAAATTAAGCACATTAAGCAATCCAAAATTAAACATTACTCATCTATTACTGCAAAAAAAAACATTCTCTAGATTTTTAAATGACAGAAAAAGACGTTCTCAGACCATTTTGGGGGGAATTATTGGGGCTGAACCGTGCCAGGCCCCAAAAAGGGACTCAACATGGCCTCAAGAAAGTCCTGTTACAATATACAGGTTTAAATATATGGTTTCCTGAGGCTCAACGCCGTACCATGGAGGGTTAAAGAGAGATTATATTTTTGGGAATTCGTGAGGCGAATCAATGATAAAAGCCGTACTCACCAGGATGGTCAGCACTATATTCTGGAAGTGATCCCTCAGGTCGGCGGCGTAAGTGCAGAAGAGGACGAAGTTGCTCTGTACCAGCTGCAGAAATCAGAGATGAAACGTTCAGATATTCAGCCTCGTCTTGTCTACTCAGCGCTGCCGCTCGGCTCGCCGTGCTGAGCGCCAAACGAAGTGACTGGAGAAGCTGCTGACGGCGTTTTGCAGTGATTTATTCCCACCACCCCCCGGGGCTCACACGGATGACAACTGACACTTCGACTGAGATGAGAGGGCGAAAATACGCAGGAATAAATCTGCTGCAAAAGTCGGAGTAGTCTGCAATAATTTAAACCCCCGGTGTCGAAACTGAAGCCTGAGAGTGACAGTCAAACAGCAAGGATGTGCCGCGCTGCTATCACCCACAAGGGACTTAAAGCGAGTTTTAAACTGCGAGCGCTCAGTCTGCGCTTTCCTACGCCGATCCGATCAACAGACACCGAGCTTTTGACATCAGAGCCCCTCGACTTTGGAACGACCTTCCTGAGGACATAAAACTCGCAGAATCAGTGACATCTTTTAAATCACGTCTTAAAACAGACTTGCTTTTATGCGACGTCACCTTTATTTATGTATTCAGTCATTATGTATTTATCTCTCTCTCTGCTCTCGCACTGACTCTCCGTGCCTCATCCTTCTGTCGTCCTCTACTCGCCATCTCTTCATGTCTTCATTTATTTACTTGTTCATCTCTAATTTATCTTCTCATCTTTGTTTTTTCTCCGCTGATGTGATGTCGTCTTCTGATATTATTTCTTACATTATTTTTTATCATCTTTTATTGCATTTATTCTTATATTTTCTAACATTTTATTTAGTACTTTAACTGCCTTTAGAGATCTGCCTGTTTTATCACTTTTATTCCTTTTATTTTCTTTATTTTTAGTTGACCTTTTGTGTTCAAATTTTGTTCTTGCCTTTTTGTTTGACTTTTGGCCTGATTGTTGGTGTTTATTTCATCATTATTATTATTATCATTATCATTATTATTATTATTATTATTATTATTATTATTATTATCATATTATTATTTTTACCACCATTGTTGTTATTTTATTTTTTATTATTACTACTATTTCTACTACTGCTGCTATGATGATGATCATTATCGTTATTTTTATTATTATAACTTCGAGCTGCAGCATTCACATTTTCAGGACGCCACATCGCCTCCTTCCACTGTAACGAGTCGTGTGTGAGGAGTGCTTCATTAATGCATTTGCTTTTACCTGGATGGCGACGGTGATGAAGAGGAACGCAGCGGTGAGAGTGAGGTACGGCCCGTGTCTCATCACCAGGATGAAGCCCTGATGGAACGGGATCTGCTTCTCCGTCTTTGGGGCGTACGGATCTGAAACAAAGACGATGTGAGTAAGCAGCGTATCGAATAACATGCAGTCAAAAGAGAGAATGTGTTGCTGCCCCTGCAATGCAGAGGATGCTGTGTGTCGCTGATAATAAAGATCAGAGAGTTGAGAGCAAACTCTGGCAGATTCCCAAGTAGTTCAACGACACTCACTGTGAAGCAAAAGTAGAGAAGATGGAAGGAAAATAGAAGAGCAGACGTTGCAGTTATGTAGTATGCAGCTTAGCCCAATAACCCAGAGGGAAGCCCCGAGGCTGCTAATCTCATCCACTGTACTGGTTTAAATCCAAAATGAAGTTCCAATTATGGGGTGGCTGATTTGAATTTTCGTAATTAATGCTTAATTTCATCTTTTTTTCTTGTTTTGTTCGTGTGACAGAGTATAAATAAGTGACAAATTACACAAACAAAAGTGTAACAAACTATAAAAACAAAAAAGGTTTTCTTTATGAATTTAATGTAACACCAGGTGAAAAACTAATGATCATTCTGGGGGTGAAGTATTCCTTTAATGCGTACTCAAGCATTTTTCAAATCCGACACCTCCAGACTTCCTTTGTTTTGTCTTGAGATAACCACTTTAAATCATTAATTTATTTTTAAATAATTTTTTGTCAAACAACTGATTGTTCGAGCAGACTTTAATAGAAAAATCTCACCGTCTCTCTCTTTGACTCCCAGGAACATCACCACGGTGCAGATGAGAAACACTCCTCCTATAACACCAGCAGCGATCATGTACACCTCCTTCTGCAGAGACAGAGAGAGCACACATACAGAAACATCAGTGCATCTCTTCTTACACATCCAGCACAATCCCGTCTATTCTGAGCACATCTTCAATCTTTCAGTCATAATGGACTCAAATATCTGAAAAAAGCTTGATTTCAACATGCTGTAAAGCCATTCTGCACACTTTTATGTCAAATAAAACACTCATCTGTGCTTGATTTATCGCCTGCGACCTTCCGAGTTGTTTTCCACATCAGTTTAAACTTTTCACTGTACAAATACAAGCATAAACAGGAGGAAACCTCAAGTACATCTGCATCCCAAAATACAGCCTTAACCATTTAGCGCCGAACCCCGACAGGAACTGCTCTGCCTTAAACAACCTCTGTTTGTTTGCTATTTTTCCGTGCGGCTCGGCCCGGCGGTTCATTATTATTTATGCACTTCAAACACTCCCTGTTTCTGAGGGCAGACCCAGTTCGCCCAGACGGTGTGCCACCCTCACCAGCGACCGCGGAGGAATTTAGCGGGTGGCTGCAGAGGGTTTGGCGTGATGAGTGGGTCGCCCCGATAGGGTTCACCCAAAATCCATTGGAAAAGAGTCATCTGAAGCCCAAATAGCTGTGGTGCGACCAAAATCCAGGACAGTTTGGACTTGTTTCATCTTTGTAAAAAGGTCCCATGATGGATTTGCAGCAGTTTATTAACAGCTCTGCAAACTGAGATGTGGATGTTCCCTCAAACTCAAACCCTTTAACACCTGGAGTGACATCAGGGATTTTTTGTGCTGCCTTCAGACGCCTTTCATAAGCATTTAAACCTCTGAAACCTGAGAAAACTTGTTTATTTTGAAAACATGGTAAAGGCACCAAGCAACTCGACAATAAATGTCCCACAAATTACAAAAAAATGTAAAAGTTACGGGGGAAATTACCTTAAAATTGGGTGATTATTTTGAAAAAAGAAGGAAAATGTCCAGAAAATGAAAATTTTAGTTATTTACTTACATTATGTTATGTGCTTTTCAGCATTTTATTAAAGTAATTTTTTGTTTCTTTTTTTTTATCATTATAATTTTATTTCTGCTTTTATGTGCCTATTTTCAGGTAATTTTCTTAGAACTTTTTAGTAATTTCTTTTCACTAATTTTTTGACCACCTCTTGTTTAGTTGCTCATTGCCTTCTCCCCATGCTTTATATATTTACAAAAAAATCTGATAATGACACATTAAAAATCATGTTAGAGGAAAAAAGACATAATTTTGTAAGATTTTTTTCATTTTCTTAAGGTCATTTTTGTTTTTGTTTTTTTTTGTAACAATGCTATTTTTTCTTGTAACTTTGTATAAATTTCTTGCTTAGGTTTTGGCCATTCCTTGTTAAGGTGCTTGTAGATATTAACAAAAAAACTTGTCTAGAAAAAATAAATCTTATAATTATAAACAGAAATGATGTTACAGAAAGAAAAAAAACATTTTTATGAACAATTTCTTGTCTTGAATTTTCTTAAGGACATTTTTTGTTTGTTCTTGTTTTTTGTTTTTTTTTAAATGGCCTTTTTTTGGATCATCATTGCCTTCGCCTTACGCTTTGGAAAGAAATCAAGCCACTTTGCTCAGGTTTCAAAGGGTTAAGCTGCAGCCACCTTGAAGCAAAAGACTAATATCTCCAACATATTGAATCTGGAGCGCCTCCTTCCAAATGCTGAGATATAAATAGACCTAATGACTTACAGACTGTGGAGACCCCTCAGTGTGGGGGCCACAGTTTGGAGCCTGATGTGAGGGAGGAACCCCCTTTGTGGTCACGAGAGGGGAGCCGGCTCAGGATGTTGGGTTCGGATATCAAACAGTGGCGTCTCCTTTCAATCCCGTGGGGTTTCATGGGTTAAAACACGAGCCCATTTTTTGATGTCAGAACCTGCAGACAGTCTGCAAATATGGGCCCAATTTCCAACAATCCTCCTTTTCATTCGGAGCTGCTTTTTTCGACCCCCGGATATTTAGCAAACCGCCTTGAGCACACACCGCAATCCTAATTTAAGTGATGACAGTCCGAGTTATTTTCAAACCGACTCTGCGGCCTACTTTGAGCACACCTGGCTCTCCTGCTTTGGCACCGGCAGGCGACACTTACAGAGTGTGACAGGTAGTCCTGGGAGCGCACCAGGCTCTTGACGATCTCTGCCCCGCTGCTGTTGCCAAGGTAACCGGCGGACATGTTGTGAGGCGGGCAGTGCTTCAGAGTGTGAGCGCTGGCCACGATCTGGCCCTGGATGGCAGCGCCCACCAAAGTCCCCAGCACCTCCATCGTCATTCCTGGCATCACACGGGGAAAAAACGCAGCCATCAGTCACAGCGCTTCAAATATATTCTCACATTTTTAATCTTTAAACTGGAAAGCCAAAGATTAATTCAGCATTGTAGGCATTAACAAGTGCTTTTTGCATATTGGAAGAGCTTACGGTACGCTGTGGCCGAGTCTCTCTCCTTCTGGTCTGTGCTCAGAAACATGGTGAGAGCAGAGTAAGGCACGTGGAAGCACTGCGGAGGAGCAGAAAGACAGTCATGACTCAGGTGACAAATAAACACTGACTCAGCAGCAGTCAGTCAAGGTCTCATGAGGTTGGAGAAAGATAATAAAAATTGAGTTTTATTGTTATTTATTTTTCAGCCTGGCAGTGTGGCTCTAGTCTTTGCAACTTTTAAATTGCAATTGCCATGAAATCTGCAGACATTCATGTTCCCCACATGATGAATCCTGATGATCCTCATGATCATGATCTTTTTCTCATCTACTGTTTTATTAGAAAAAACAACAAGCACAACAAAAAGACGAGGAACAAACAACAAAGAAGGAACAAATGCATCAACTGTAAATACAGAAACAAAACAAGATTGAAAGCACACAAATGCCAAAACACATCACTGGACACACAGAGCACCTGCTCTACCAGGTGAGCTACCGGGCACCCTGCCATTTTTATTGTTTACAAAGCACTGCCAATGTTTATGTTCAACACGCTCTCACTACGAACTCGTCAGATAGCACCCCTCTGTCAGTACTTTCAGCGTACGAGTGTGACGCCAAAAGCCATCCTCCGCATCCACCTTGAATATGGCTGGACGTTGTCAGATGACAATGCTGTCAGACAGGTAGCAGCGGCACGTCGACACGCAAGATGCACGGGCAGCGTCAATTGACAATGCGGCCGAACAAAAGCGTTGCCGTGCGCCTGAAACACTGAAGGACAGCGTCAGGTAATAACGCTGCCGGTAACCACATAATATAAGCAGCACGAGTGCGCTCATAGGGCAGGCAGAGGGGTTGGGAGGTGAATGACTCCCACAAACAACTGACTTTCATGTGTGTGTTTCCTGTGTGTGTGTGTTTTTTTTTACACTTTACCATGTGCTTTTGGTGCCTAATCCCAACCATTGTGACCGTCTGCCCTGTTGTGTGAATACAGTATAGGGACCGTGCTGCTTAACCCGCCACATGTGCATTTGTTGACATCATCGTAACAACATCCCGGCGTGTAAACAGCTGACTCACAAAGATACCTAAAACATCATAGGTTGACGCTGAAGGTCCTGAAAGAGCCGCACCATGTGACGAGTTTGGAGTGAGAACGTGTTGGTATGTTATACGTCATACTCGAGGCCAACGCTGTTGTGTTACATGATGCGCCCGTCACGGCTCTTTTGATTCCATGATGCCAGCTTGCTGTCTATAATCTCACACTGGAGAGTAATGATGCCGCCGTCGTTTGATTCTGTGTAAAACTGCAAAGAAGGCATTGAGACGGGACTTTGTAGCGACACTAGAGCGCAATCGCCGTGTAAAAAGGGCTTAAGATGATGAAAATGGTAAACATTGTACCTGCAAAACATTAGCTTTGAGCACATTAACACGCTGATGTCACTGAGCTCAGCCTCACAGAGCATCGCTTCCCACTCTTAAAACTTTCAACTCACGATCAAATGGGAACACCCAAGATATCTTTAGACGCCTTTTTATCTACAAGTTCCTGTGAAAATGCAAAAGTACACACGCTGACTGTATATATATCAAAAGCAATCTCTGCAGTTTCCATGTCGGCCAACCTCAGCTCTCTGTTTTCTCCCTCCTCACCACCTCTCCCCGCCAGAGAATAGGCGAGCAAACCGAGTCCTGCTTCACTTTGTAATTTACACAAGGGCTCAGTCAGCACTGCGGAAGCCACGACGAAAATAAACGCGACCGTGAAAGGATTTTTTTTTTTTCCAGCCGCTGGTTCTATACAGCATGTCATTTATGGGGCCTTTACTGGATGCAAACATTTATAGAGTTGAACCTGCTTAACCATCCGCTGCAGTGAGAGCTAATAAATCTGACAGAAGCCCATTAAAGGTTGATTACATAAATAGAAATTGCATCCTAACCTCTGTTTACAGACTGTGACCCTCTGAGGGATAACAGCTGGCCTTTTCCAGCTCACTTCACACAAACACACATCCAGAGACAATGAAGGAACAGCTAAAAGTGGTAACCAGCATTTACCCAGCGAGAGGTTCCTGGCAGGACTGAGCGTATACTTATCAGGTAGTTAGAATGACATGCCATTACAGCTGGCCGCAGTGTGGCCGCGGCGGTCTGCACGCTCTGTAGCACATGTTATACGGGTTACCCCAGAGCAGAGCGGAGAGAGATGAATGGTCTGGACCATACTAACAAAAGGCAACCTAAATAACTACACTTCCCCTTTGAGGTGAGGTATCCAAGAGCTCTGGGCTCTAATCTGCAGCACGTCACGCAAATCAAAGCGTAAATCCGACCAGGAGCTGTCAGAGTCTGGCGTGAGACGACTGTAATCATCCCCACTTCGTTATTCGCAATGTTGCAGCATTTTATCTATATGTTATGTAACGCGTCATCTGCAGACTGCGAGATGCATCACTCCGAGCTTTTATCTCCGGCTCCACGTGTGTCTCGCGCCGCGTGTGAAGTCCTGCAGAGTGATCTGAAGCATGCGCTCAGATTTCTTAAACATCAAATGTGCTTCTGAAAGAGCATTCGTCAGTGTTGTGGGCCACCTAAACCAGGACTGAGACCAGAGTGTATCGAGACAAGGCCAAGTCTTTGACCAAGACCGGGGCACGGCGAGTCCCACACTGCATGACACAGTCGGGATAAAATGTGGTTCATATGCACTGTATGTGTGTATGCATCTGTATGCCATGAGAAATGTCTCAAAAAATAATCAAAAGGCACCTTACTGAATTTAATATTTGAGTTTTGCTTCGTTATCTTCAAGCAAACAAATACAAAGACTAAGGCGCTGAAATTAACTTAACACTTTGAAACGATATCAGGTTTCTAGTGCCACTTTCAGATGCCTCTCACACGCGTTTAAACCAGAACAAACTGGTTTGACTTCTTACATGGCTAAAAAGGCAAGGAGCAACTTGGCAAGAGATGTCTCACAAATTGCAAGAAAATCACCCGTATATCAATTTAAAAAGAGAGAGAAATTATTGTAACTTAACAGTAATTTTTAAAATAGTGGAAAATGTCCAGAAAACTATAATTATATTTTTATAATTATTCTTAACCTTTTAATTTTTTTTTTCCTGGTTGTTATTGGGTTTTTTTTCTCCAATTTTTTGTTGTTTTTTTTTTTTAAAAACTTTTTTTCCCCTCTCTTTTTGTGAATATTCTTGTGACTCTCAACTTGTAACCTGTAACCAATGTAAAGGTCTCAAAGGGTTAATTAGGGCACTTCCTCATAAAGCAGTTCATTTGATATCCTACAAATAAGCGCCCCATGAATGATAATATATCTTTAATATAAAGTTCTGAAGGTAAAGAAAAAGAAACATGGTGACGATGTACCCTAAAAGTACTCCAAGTTCTCATGGTTCCTAACAGCCGTCTCATGGGTAAGTGAATTAATGGCTCATGATAACGTACAATATGTACGAAATCTGGTGCATTATGAACGTACACATGGGGCATGAGAGCACCCTGCCTGGAGGCCTGCCTCTTTGTCGAGACAAAACTGAGTAAAAGTGCAGATGAGTACGATACGGTACGATACAATACGATACGATACGATACGATACGATACGATACGATACGATACGATACGATACGATACGATGCGATGCGATGCGATGCGATACGATACGATACGATACGATACGATACGATACGATGCGATACGAGACAAGAAGAGACCTTTAAACAGCGGTAACACCTTTGTTTTTACTCACGGTGATGAGGGTTTGGTAGAGGCAGTAGAAGCCGAGGTACCAGATGAACCTGCCGCTGATGAAAGGAGGAACGAACCAGAGGTAGAAGTAGGAGACCACTAGAAACGGAGTGCAACCAACCATCCTAAAAAAAACAACAACAAAAACATAATAGGTGAGAACTCTGAACCCAATCTGAAGCACAGATATCGGAATTTTAATCACATCCCATAATTTCTTCCAAGCAATTACATTTCGAAGCTTTCTCTGAGCGGCCACCATCACCATTTCAAGCTGTCGGGGTGACAGTGGCCGTGTTATGTAATTTTCAGAGCAGCGCGGTGGCGGTGTTAAAATCAGGCCATATTTCTGACAGATTACAGCGAGGCTTAAGCTGACTGCTAAATGATTATGTTGCTGTAAGTATGACAGGAATCTGTCCGGGGAGGGACGGGCAAGCAGGCAGGGAAATACCACAATATTTCAAACCCACATAGCGTTTAAAGATCAACACACACACACACACACACACACACACACGAATATGCAGTACACACTCAAGCAAACGCAGCATGAAGCAATTCTGCTGTGTTGTGCTTTTTTTCCAGAACTTGGACTGATACACAATGTGGGCTATGTATAATTCATAGGTAAACAAGTGGTGTGTGTCATTATGGTTAAAGCGAACAGTTGCGTGTTTTGAAATGAGGCGAAACGGGCGGATTACGGATGATCATCAGTATGACTTGTCTGCGAACGCTGATAAATCATCCGCCCTCTTCCTCTGTTAAGAGTTTGTTTGTCACACAGTGTAGAGCAGCGATACTCAACTTGCTTTGCTTTGGGGCCACTTTAGTAAAAAGCCACGAGGCCCCGGGGCCAAGTCACAGCAGCCACATACATGTTTCTAGGATCTGGGACATTTCTAAAATTTTAGGACATTTCTTGGATTTTAGTACGTTTCTCTGTTTTTGGGAGATTTCTCAGATTTTAGAACATTTCTAGGATTTTAGGGTATGAAGGATTTTGGCAGGTTTTTGCATATTTCTAAGATTTTAGGACGTTTCTAAGATTTTTGGATGTTTTTGGGGCATTTCTATGATTTTTAGGATTTTTCTAGGATTTTGGGACACTACTTGGATTTTAGAACATTACCCGGATTTGAGGAAATTTCTAGGATTTTAGGGCATTTTTGGGATTTTAGGACATTAGGGACTCTGGACTAGGATTGGACTGGACTAGAGCCTCTGTTGGGGTTGTGGGCGATCCTTCACTGGCAGTTGTTTTGATAAACAAGCTCTACTTTGATGCTGTTTCATGCACTCTGGCACCTTTTGTGTACTAAAAGTACAAAAACAATTTCCAGAGTGAATCATTTTATTCATACTTTGAATTAGAAAATGGTTCGGGGGCCACTCTCAGGAGCCAGATTTGGCCCGCTGGCTTTAAGTTGAGTATCACTGGTGTAGAGTTGCAACAGCTGCACATCTACAGGTAGGAAAAAAAGGGACTGATGGTATTTTGGTGACTGTGACAAAACCCTGCAGGCACTCTGACCTCTGACCTGCTCTGCACCAGCAGGTATAAAGAGAGAAAGTAGGAGAAAGAGTCAGAGAGAGGCAGGGAATGGTCATTTCTAGCATCGTCCAGCCCGCCCACCTCGCTCTCCTCCTGATTGTTTGCTCAAACAAAGGCGGCTGACAACGCTGGTGCTGCAGTATTGACCGCTTGGTCATGGGAGCGCTGAAAGGGCCCCGGGGGTCGATGAATAGGACAGTTAGAATGTTCCTGCAAGATGACTGTGTTCAGGGAGAGGCAACAAAGCCACAAACACATATTTTCTCACACGTCAGGCATCCATGAATACACATTCACACCTGTCCCAATAATTTGCACAGTCTTAATTAAGCCGGAGTAGGCTGATAGGAAGCTGGCACGTACGGTTCTCTCCTCTCTGACTTGTTCTGGACACTCGCAGCATGTTAATTAGATGGCGTGGAGTGGAACGGAGGAGATTTAGAAGAGGTCTGGTGGGTGAGAGTGTGCTTTTCTTAGCTGATGTTGGGTTTAAAGTGTTCATACGCCCCCAGGACGGAAAGTACTTTTACTCAAGTACTGTTTTTATACTAAAGTATTTCCATTTTGTGGGACATTATACTTCTACTCCACAACATATTGTACTTTTTACTCTGCTACTTATTTCATCTTCCAAAATCAAGTTTTTACATTAAGAATATACTAATAATGTTATGAAATTCAATTTAATGTTGAAGTTTAAAGGAATACTTCACCCCCAAAATAATCATTTCTATATCAATTACTTACCCTAGGTTGCACTGATTTTGTCAACAAAACTATTTGTTTCTCTTACGCCTCCACAGTGAAGGAAGAATCCAAAAACTGAGAAAATTCTAGATAAAATCACAGTTAAAGGGCTCCATTGCCAAACTACATCAAAACATCCATTTACACACTCTCACACAGCTCATGCAGTATAATAAGTCTCATTTATGCAGTCGAACGCTCAGAACTTCCCAAACAGCCCTTTTTGATGGGGAACTGAATCAAAAGTTACACCTCTCGAAGCTCTCTGCAAAGCCAGACTCCATTGACAAAAACAGTAATTTAAGATTTTCTGAACACAGAAGCTGCTGGTCAACTGCAGCTTCGATCAGTTAGTGTTTTTGTGTAATCACATGTGTTCTGTGTTAAAAAGAGTTCATTAAGATTTACCAAAGTCACACAAGAAAGCAAACAAAGTTACAGCTGAAGGCAGCAGTAGTGCAGCAGCTCCAGTGTGCAGTGATGTTAAATTCATGTTTTTGTTAATGGAGTCTGGCTTTAAGGAGAGAAAAGATAAGACTGTCTGTTTGGGAAGTACCGAGTATAAAGTTGGATAAATGAGACTAGGATTATACTGACCAAGCTATGTGAGAGTCTGTAAACAGATGTTCAGATACAGTTTAGCTGTTGATAAACATGGTCCCCACTTTAATTCAGACTTCAAGAAAAAAGAACAAGAATTTTCTGATATTTTGGATATTTCGTCCACTGTGGAGGCTTGCAAAAAAACAAAGTTTTCTTTATGAAATGAACATAACTCAAGGTGAGTAACTGCTATAGGAACAGTGATTTAGGGGGTGAAATATTCCTTTAAAGCAGTGGTTTTAATCATTTAATTAAATAAACATACTTTATATGGACATATTAATCACATGGACTGAGTAAGTAGGAGTATTATGCTGATACTACTTTTATAATAATATACTTAAGTGGGTTTTCAAGTGTAATGGAGTATTTTTACACTGTTGTATTTCATTTTGATCAGCCATTGTCATAACATCACTGTTGCCTTGTCTTTCTGTACCAGAGACGGGAATAACTGTTTCGTGGAGGTTCCTCTCACCACTGGGATTGCACATTACTACAATCACAAAATCATAAACACAGCAGCACCCAAGAGAGCCGAATGACTCCTAAAATCCTAAAGAACTCAAAGATAAAAATCACCTCGTGTCTGGCTGTGAATGTGACAGCCAGGGGGGAGAAACACTTCCTGTTGGATGGGCACTGGAGGGGAATTTCCAAAACTGAGGGAGTGTCTTGCAATTTCATCACAAATACTGATGACCACACATTTAAAATACCCCTATGTATCCCACACAGAGTATTCACATGGGCGCGCGCACACACACACACACACACACACACACACACACACACACACACACACACACACACACACACACACACACACACACACACACACACAGCTTCCCGAGAGTAATTAAAGCTGATTTAACAGCCATCGGCATCTGTCTGCTATTGAGCGGCTGGCTGGTCGGCCACAGTGGACTTGATCCCCCTCCAGTTCTCAGTGTGTGTGTGTGTGTGCGTGTGTGTGTGTATAATCTATCGTTTATGATTTAGTAAGCTGGATGTGTTATTATTGCAAGTATCAAGCTGGTATGTTCAAACAGCATGCAGACACGCTCTTATAAAATCATCTGTGCAAATGTGATTTATGGCCCTAATAGCTTCATATAATCCACAATCACAGAGCCTCAAACAGGGTCACACACATTTTCATGGACAAAATTTCAAGACTTTTCCCTGACTTTTCAACATGCCACAATAACTTTTTTTTCCTTGCCCCACTTGTGCTGCATTTTTCTAACATCTCAGATTGAAGCTGTATTCAAACAGATTTTCATCTAGCTGGCGTACATGCAGAGAAAGACGAGAAACGTACGTGATGATAAACAAAAAGTTGTCAGATATCAAAACAAATATCAGAGCTACGTTACGCCGATAGCTACAGAGATAAATCTGCTGTTACGTTACATCACTTGGAAGGTCACCTACAGAAGATTACTGTAACAATATCATTACACACAACCGAAATTCAATGACTTTTCTGGAGCTTTCAATGTTTGTCAGCCTTTGAAACTCAGATTATCATCGATTTTCAGACATCTTTCACAAGTACTTTGAGCACCAAGCACATTGGTTTGATTTCTTTTAAAACATGGGAAAAACAGGCAATCAGCAACTTGGCAGGAAATGTCACTGTATATTAAGAGAATTAAAAATGTTGAAAAAAAATGTGGAAAAACTAGAATCATCGTAGTTATGAATTGAAAATGATGCTACAGAATTGTTATTATTTTAAGCACTTTTTTCAGGTAATTTCCTTGAATAGTTTGTTTTTTATTTTGCTTTTTTTTGCAAATTAAATTTAATTTTCTTTTACGTTTTACTTATTTATTGCATACATTTTTGGAGAATTTCTTCTTTTAGCTTGATCATTGCCTTCTTATTTTTGTAAGAAATTGAGCCAAATTTCTCAGGTGTCGAAGGGTTAAGAATTCATTGACTTTTCCAAAGCTTTCAATGATTTTTACATATTTGATTTTTATACTTTTCTAGGCCTGGAAAACGTGATTTTGAAATTCAAAGACTGTTCCAGGTTTTCCATGACCGTGGGAACCCTGCACGAAGTAAAACTGCGCTGAGAGGACGTGAGATACTGAGCAACATCTTGCAGACAAAGACAAAGACAAAGACAAAGACAGCTGGACGATGCCCAAATGTGAAATGAGGTGTTACATGAATGCAATGAAATGCCAACGAGCAGCACAATTGCAACATGATTAATGAAAGAATGCAGATCAACCTCCTTGTCTTTTGTTGTCTGGCCTCGAAAGGCAGAAAGCAGCCGACGCCCTTGAAGCATACGGTATGCAAAACCCATCAGAGGGAGCGTCGGGAACAGTGTAATTAAAGCACAAAGGCTATTTATTCAGTCCAATCCTCAGGTGAGATGTTCGGGCCTGAGAATCATTTCAAAACCATCAGAAACTGGGGCACACGCTTTGTTTTTGTTTGGATTTTGCACAAACATTAGCATTATGGAGCGGCCATAATTATGTGTGTGAGAGTGGGAGCACACCAAAACAAGTTTCGTAATCTGTCGACAAATTGCCGTCCTTTACGCAAGCTTAGCTGCATGTCAACAGAAGCACTTCCCAAGATTTTTAACTGAGATAAATAAATTAAACATGTCTTGCACTTTTACCGGGTCCTTTGATAACTTGAGCGCAGAGCTGAGCAACATGACAATAATAGAATATGATATTAGACGTTGTCCACTATTTTGGTTGTTTTAAGTGCATTCAAGTGCATTTTGCAATAATTTAAAAACACTAACTTGATTTTAATTCCAACTTATTATATTTTTGCATTTATATTTAACACACTATGATGCACATACTTGTACATATTATTTAAATCTTTCTGTTTATCGCTTTTATTGCTGTTTACAATTCTTGACAAAGTGCTGCTGGTTATTTGATATAATGGACTTTTTCATTATTTTATTGCGACTGCTATCAAACATTGTATATCATTTTAGTTCATTAAATGTGAATTCTGGTTACTGCTGTAAAAGAGCTAAATTCACAGTCAATTTTTCCTGAATAAACTATGGTTTGATGATGACTTATTTCTTATATCTCCTTCTTACACTCCTGTTTTTTTTTATCTCTTATTGTTCTACTTTACATTTATATGTGCATGTATAGTGTTATATGTTGTATTAAAATGCAGCTTTTCCTGAATTTCTCCTGAATTTTTCAGTTTTAAGTTATCAGAAAAAAGGTGAGAAAACATTGTTGGAGAAACACTGATTTATAACATGAAACTGCCTAATTTAATGTTTTTACCGTCTATATCATCCAGTTCGTTTGTTATGAGGAGGAGATGCCTGCAGATGATTCGGCTCCCGGTAAAAACCTCCAAACAATGAACACTGAAGGAATTCGAATCGGGAAAAGTTTCAGCTTGATGCAATCTGCTGTCCTCACCACAAGATGCCACTAAATCTCCTTAAATCTTACACACTGGACCTTTAAACAATATGATTTTGAGACTGAATTTAACTTGGTGTCAAAGCTGCTAAATTACTGCTTATTAGCAGTTTTTGTGTGCAATCAGATGTTTTTGATCTAATTCTGTCAGTACAGCCAAGCCAATGAACAAAATCTAAATGCAGAAATGTGGGAATATAATGTAAAAGCAGGAAGAAAGAAAAACATGACCGGGTGAGATTAAGAGCAATGAAGGAGTGTCCTCCGTAGAGAAAGCGGGAGCTCACCAGGGCATGAGTCTGCCGATCTTGGTCCATCTGCTCTTTGTAATGAAGAAGCCGACAATGGGGTCAGTCACCGCACCCCAGGCTTTACCGATGAACAGCACCATGGAGGCCTGAAAGGCATTGATCTGCAGAGAGGAACAGGGGCAGACTAGAGTTAAAAACTGTGCAGACACACACATACACACACACACACACACACACACACACACACACACACACACACACACACACTCATTTATTCACAATGAGTGTGCTTAAGTGAACAGAAATAATCCATTTACAATTGGGTTTTTGGAATATATTTCTTATGTGTTTGAGCAGGAAAAAACCATATTCTGTCTATGACAAACCTAAATATGCGAGCTGGAGTATTCTGAAAGAAACTTGGATGGATACGTGGAATATGATTAACCCTTAAGGCCTGCTTTAATATTAAACAAAAAAAATGCACTTGTCAAAATCAAGCTTTAAAAAATATTACACATTAATATTATTTTCTATTTTTTTGATATTTTTTTAACCAGCATCAGTCCTAATCAAAAATATCAAATATATATCAATTTTCAGAAAATTAAGCATTTAAAAGCCACGTTTTTGTCATAAAGCCACAATGTTTTTAGATTAAAAAATATAAATAAAATATAAAATATAAATATTATTTTCCAATATAATACATGCAAAGTTGTTTTTTTTAAATAATGACAGTCTGGGATGTGTCAGTGATTTGCAGCAACACTGACTGTGACAGTGCACCTAGTGGAAACAGCATGTATTTCCTCCATATCCAAATTATGGTTAAAATGACATCATCAGGTGGAAAATAGTAAAAATGGCTAATTCCAAGGCAAAAAGCCCAGAATGACACTCAGAAATAGTATAATGCATATTTTTATCCTTTGATGGCTGTTTGATCAAAGCTTGCAGTTTAAATGGGTTTCAAATGACCTTTTTGTTTGAACTTAACAGTATGAATGTAACAATTTTATGTCCACTGTGTATTTTAGACTTATTTTAGGAGCTGAGCTGGAAATTTCAGGATCAAAAAAAAAAAAACCCACAATCTTGCAAAAATTCATGCCATATGCATGAACAGCCAAAATGATCAAAAAAGCACGTAAAATGCGCCAATCAGTCCCTAAAGGTTAACCCGATTTCTCTGTGCACACGTAGACCACATCCTGAATGATCATAACAGGGATTAGTTTCATAAACAGGGCATTCATGTACGTGTAACCACACTCATACAAACACTCTCATTCTCTTCGTCCTCACACAATTTACCTGAGCGACATCAAGCAGGTAGATTTGCAGGAAAAAGGCGGTGGCGCTGGCAGCGACTTCTTTGGGTGCGCCACCGATGGCGAAACACAGCTTACTGCATAATGTCAGCTTCTGGCCTAGCTCAGTCTGTGAAGACAAAGGTGACAGGGAGAGGAAAAAAAACTTAATTAGATAATGACGATCTGACAGGTCAGGCTGCTAATGAGAAAATTAACTTTTAACCACATGCAAGCATTGTGATGAAGACTCTCATTCCTCGTGGGAACAGGAAACAAAAGCCGGCCACTGAAATATGTGGTGTAACTGCTTACTGTTGAAGTTTAAACTAACTACAAGGTAATTGCTGCCAACATGGAGATGCACTTATGGACACAAATTGATTGCAAATGACATATAAATGATCATTTCTATATATAAAAATATAAAAATTCTTGATGAATTAAAGTCATACAAGTCTATATTTAATGACAGCAAAACTAGATCAAAATATATATATTTGCAAACTCTCACACAACTCATGCATAATAATTGACAATAATAATCCATTGACAAAAACTGTAATTTTACCTCACTGAACACACACGCTGCTGGTGTACCACTTGCTCGGCTGGTTTGTTTGTTTGTGTTTTTGTGTGACTTTGGTGAATCTGAACTAACCCTTCAAAACTCAGAAGTCACACAGAAACACAAACAAACAAACCAATCAAGGTCAGCAACTCCTGTGTTCAGCAAGGTAAAATTACTGTATTTGTCAATGGAGTCTGGCTTTGAAGAAAAGCTATATTTCACTTTCAGCTCAGTTCCCAGTCTAATAGAGCTGTCTGTAATGGAAATACTGAGCATACGACTGGATAAATGAGACTTATATAATACTGCACAAAATGTGTGGGAGTTTGTAAACAGATGTTTTAATATAGTTTTGCTGTGATTAAATGCAGACCCCTGTTTTACTCATGAATTAAATGTAACACAGGGTGAGTAATTGATCAACAAATCATCATTTGGGGGATGATGCAATCCTTTAACTGAATGAACCAAACATTCAGGGCAAAGGCCAATAGATGTTCTGTATTTGAATCATATTGAGTGTACAATTATTGCTTGTATTTTCATCAGAATAATCCCTAGAAAAGTAGGTCAGGAATAGAAATAATGTGTCATTTTGTTTTACCAATAAGCGTGGATGATTAAGTCATAACATGATGCACTTTAAAATCCAACCAGCTAAACTAACTTTGTCTTTCTATTGTCTCATAAGGGCAGAGCCAACTTCTATCTAAACTTTACTTCCCAGAAACACCAACACTAAGCGAGGTGTGTCTCTCTAAAAGAAATCAAGCCATTATGACAGATTTATGACTCATAAATAGTGAATCTCGAAGTCATTCATATTCTTTTCTATTTCAGGTGCTCCTAAAATAACATTTCCCTCTTATCTCCGTGTTGCAACGATTCAATGATTCAGTGGAACTTAAAGAAATGTTGCAAAAGTGCGTCCACGTCACGCTGCGTTTGCAGTGATGATGTATGTGGAGGATGTGCTGACAGTGAATTCCACTCCCCCGAAGATACAAAAATAGTCACCTGATCATCAATCTTCCTGTACGTTCGTCTTTCTTAACGGCAGGTTACTCTAGAACAAGAGAGATGCTCATGTATAAAATATTTGTGTGTGCAAAACAGAGCATCAGAGGAGAGACCCCCCGTCGGCTGTTTGCATTGTGGCGTATCGGAGCAGACGTCGAGGCCCACGGAGGAGCCTGAGAAACCCACAAGTCATCCACAGCTTCGCTTCCCCTCACCGTACTCTGCCAAAACCATCAGACACGTGACTCTGTGTGTATATGTGTGTGTGTGTGTGTGTGTGTGTGTGCGCTGGAGGAAGGGCAAGCTTTCATCTTCACACATGAATGAGACGAGACACCACAGTCTCGGGAGCCCAATATTTACGACTGTCTCCGGGGCCGTGCACAACCTTTGCCTGTTCCCCCTTCTGTACAACCTCTGGTGTCACACACACACACACACACACACACACACACAGATTCATGTACCTCTGTCTTTGTGAGGACTCTGTCACGATGTCCCGGACCATAACCTTAACCATCAGAACTAAAAGGCCTAACCCCAACCCTTAATACACTTCATTTAAAGCACTTATTTTTTATGCAGGTATGCCAGGTATGCGCTGCTGTACTGTCTTTTTCCCCTCCCAGCACCAACCAACCCAATGAACTTAAAAAGAATATTTATTTATTCATTTATTTGTTCATTTACTTACTTATTTATTTATTCTTTTCTTAACTTTAATATTTAAATATAAAGATTGAAATTGATTTTTTTCAATATGGTCTTAAAAGACTAACCACATTCTCCTTTTAATGAAAATTACTTATTGTTTTTATCTTTCCTTCCCTTTTATTCTTCTCACTTCTCCCTACCATTTTATTATTTACTACATTATATTGGAAATGTTTATTTTTCACCTTTACAACCTATTGTTTTATCTGAGTTTTTTTTTTTTTTTTAACCACATAAACGGTCTTGGAGGAATTTTTAACCAAAACAAACATTCAGGAACTTTTTAACAGTGAATCTACTTTTTTGCCCTTGTGCCCACGCCCTGCATCCTAAAACCAACCCAACCCTTATCCTAACGCCCAGTTCAGACAAAAGATTAATGATAAGATGTGTTGACATATGCAACTACTTGCAATGCCCCAGTCTGCAATGTCCGTGCCACTGTTGCATGCATTGTGTTTTTTAAAAAAAAGATTTCCATTTCACAGGAAATGTATAATTTCTGATCGTTAGATGCTTACAGTCTTTCTCAAAATAAACGTATGCCAGTAATAGACCTTGTATTTACCGCACTAGCTGTCATTATTTCCAATCGAAGGCGACGTAGGCGTGTTACGTGAGCAATAATGGAAAGGCAAGCTCCCTGTTTAAATAAAGGTTAAATATATATATATATATGGGAGCAGCCACTTATGAGGCATAGTATAATAACTTTTATGCAATAAATGGGAGTTAATTTTGTTAAATTGCCCTGTTTCCATTAGGCGTATTTCATTTTCGCAATTTCACTTTGCACAGTTTGAGGGTAAAGGAAACCCGCCTACTGTTGGTTACAAAAGTGTTAAGGTCCTCACTATGTAGCAAAAACGAGAACTCACACACAGGAAGAGTGTCACTCCACATACAGAGGCCCGGGCTTGGCCCACAGCTACTCCCCTCAGAGTTTTATGAAAGAGGGAAATCACCAAAGTAACCACAGCCACGACCAACACACTGTTATTATCCGACTCACGTTTTCTCTTCCTGCTTTTTTCGCCCCATCAAAACACGGAGGGGTTCGAGAACGACAATTACCAGGAGGGAGGTGTGTAATTATTCAATCGCAAGACAAGCGGGTCAGAGGTAAGTAAAGGCTGTGCGGCGGTTCAAGACTTCAAAACTCTCTCTTCTTCCACTCTCACTGCAATTACCCCTAATTGGAGAGAAAAAATTTAAAGTCTTTGGTGTCTGGAGAATGCAGCTTAACTGATGATGTGCAAAAATACTCTCATTCTTTCCCTCCAAACACTCTCAATCTTTCATTACTGAGTTCTTATCATCAAAGAGGATAAACAGGATATCCCTTCCACTGTTGTCTGGATGCACAAACAGCACCGCAATTAACACACACACACACACACACACACACACACACACACGCAGAAACACTGGCTCAGACTAAAGGGAGCATCTGCAGATTTCGGACTGTCAACAAGCAACGGACAAGGACAGATAAGACTAATCTCCAAAGTTAATGAATCCTTAACCGTTAGAGGGAAAACAATTTAAATGCTTGAACTGCACGGCGAGCGATTTAAATCTGGATTGAGGCTGATTCAAGTGCAAAGAACGGAGAAGCTGAGGTACATTCGCTCAGATTCAAACTTGAACGTTTGCGTGCTAAAAGTTAAGCTGGTAAAAAAAATGGATCCATAAAGCAGTTTCTATAGTCACTGGAGGATTTTCTGACCATTCTGGGTATCAGGGTCGCATCACAGTTATGGGAGTTGACAACAGCAGCTTTGCGCCGTCAATTCAGATTATGGATTACGAGAATGAAAGAAAAAGGTTGATTATGTCATGGATGGAGGCAAGCCTTTACAATGTGGTTTAACTGGCAGAGAATCAATCCAAAATCTAGAGATGGACAGAATTTAGAGTCGCTGTCTTAAAAGTGCTCCACATGTATGTCAGAGTGACAAAGCTCTGCACTTAAGTGATGGATCAGGCAGCTCTTCATGTGGAATTTGCTGTGGCAGTTCAGTGATCATGGATCTATCATTCACAAAGGAAAAAAAACTACTTTCATCTAAAATGTCCCACTCAGTCATCCTTATTTGACATTTCTCATGCAAAAAACTTCTTTAAAAAATCCCTCTTGTTGTCCAAGTCTTTCAGAGACACATCATTTTTTTTGTAAATTTTTCATTAAGTCATCTTAAAATTTCTATCTTTAGTGTCATCTAAGTCATCAAATATAAAGAAATTGATTGCATATGTGCAGCCTTCCTAACGTGCAGTTTTGGGAGGTTAAGCTTTTTTTGTATTAAGAATAGAATAACTTGCTTCCAGAAAACCCAATCGCGGGACAAAAGTGTTGGCACTGTACGTTTCTGGAAACCACAGATATGTGACATTTGTATTTTATTATGGAGTGGATAGCTTGAAACTTTATGTTGAAAACTTCACATTTCAACAATGTTGTGGTTGATGTGTGGTTAAGTTTTGGCACAAAAAAACCCCGCTTGATTATAGCGATCAGGTTTTGAAAATGAGGGATCTCTGTGTAAAAGAAAAAAACAATTGCTTTTCAGGATACAGTTCTGGGAGAAAACACAGCAATGTTTTGGTAAAAACAAAAAAACAAAACAGCTTTTCACTCTTATTAAGTCGCTGCAAACACAGCATTGGGTTGCTATAAAAACATGCTACACATGTTTTGGACCTACAAAGCTGCCGAGGACACAGCAATTACTTGCAAAATCACCACTATTTTTGTTTGTTGGTCTCGAACAGTAGTCTGCAGCTTGGCAGGCGTCTCGCCATCCACGCCTTGCTTACTGTCCTCCACCATTCCCTCCTCCAAGTCTATACATTACATCACTTAAGGAACGTAAATGTGCATAAAATGTGCAAATGTAACGTTATTGTGGTTTGCAGACACGATAATGCAATCATTTTGAGACAAGATGTAAGAAAACATTGTTACACTAGAGTAATGTGATATTATGTTTTGTAATGCTGCATCAATTCTTAAATATCAATTATCCAATTTGAATTTATATGTAGTTTACATGCAAAGATTTGTGAAAGTGGTTTGTTTTATGTTATGTTTAAACTTTCAACTGCTTGATAGTATAGTGTTGTAATCTATCTTTAGAAATTTGACTCTTAGACTCCAGCGTAACAACATATTGCTCGCGTGTTACAGGGACGTGATAGTTACAAATACAAATTCCACTGTTCTGATAGCTTAAAGTAAATTTTTCCAACATTTTATGCATGTGGTGGTATGTTCTTTTACTGTTTTCCTAAAATGAAAATCAAAGACAAACATAATATATCGCCTTACTTACAGTATCACAATATATTGCGATATTTTAAATTGCGACCCCTGTATCGTGACACATACTGTTTCGCCAAAGTCTTGCCAATCCACACCCCTAATGTTGAGTCATGGTTGCTATGACTTTAATGGAAACAGCACTAACCACAATGAACGTTTGTGTCCACTTCATACTCTGCTTTGTACCAATTCTGGTCAAAAACTCGAGCCAACAAGAGCAGCTACAGCTGTAGCTTTGAGTTAAAAAAAACTGAATCTTTACTCTTAGAAAATAGTCAAATTCACACCCAAGTTCAGCCCAAATTTTAAATCAATTTTCATTAAATCAGTTACAGAAGATACAAAAATATTCTGCATTTCCATCCACTATGTAATGTGAATATCAGTTCTCTGGAAAATAGGGATTTTCTAACTGATATAACTGATAACTGATATTCTGAAAAATAGTTGTGCTTAAATTAAGCTCATTACAGTTTTTATTATGATGACACTTAAGTCTTGTTTATCTTTCGTATGAGTGTTGGTTGTGTACATTACTGTCTGCAGACCTAATTGCCCCTCGAGGAGATTAAAGACTATCCAATCCAGTTCTGCCATATTCTGGCAAACTACCTTCAATCTCAGGTGTCAAATTCATTCAGTCAAAACAAATAAAACTGCAGCTTACACAGAGCTCTGGCAGAAATGAGACAGTTGCAGAACTGGTTGGATGGAGTGATGTCACCCTGTTTCTGGAGCGAAACAGAGAATAAGTGACTAACTGCCATGGTATCGCATTACGACAGCATTTGACATGCTGTCTGCATAATACGGTATCTACCTAAAAAAGGGGCAATGCACCACATAAATGTCTGGTTGTTTGTTCTGCATTTTTCTCTGTTGTACCGTCTAAAGAGCATCAACCTGAATGCACAGCAGCATTTATGCAAACAAACTTACATCACAGACTTATCACCTTCAAGCACTCAAATTGCAATCACCCATGAATCCCTTATAAAGATAAATAACATAAGATGACAGAGATGTTAACCCAGGCTTCTTGTCTTTGTAAAACTTGAGTAAGTGGCTCCTTTCTACTGTCTTGCTTCTTATTATAGCCGTGATTACAGCTGTCTTTATCACTTACTGATCAGGCAAGAGAAAACAATCATCTGGCAGTTCATCCCGTCAGTGGGAACGGCCTTTATCAAATGAAAACAATCAACTTCCCGGCATTGAATCTGCTATCTGGGGGATTGTAGTTCACAGGAAAAACAATGCAGCTGATTAATCACAAACCGATAAGCCACTAAAGAGATCACACTTTCCATCTTTTTTTTCCCTGCTCCATCCAATCAAGTCACTCAAACTAAGCTGCAAACACACCAAATGAGATTGGAAATTCTCACTCAGATTTACTGCCTTGGTTCAAACTTAAAATACTGCCATTACATGTGATAAAAACACACACAAAAACAGGAAAAAATAGGTGATCTTACCTGCTGAGGTGTTTTGGGAAACAGCGGTTCGGTTGGTTTGTTGAGCTTCCCTGCAGGTCCCTGTGCTCCCTTCTCTCCCTTGGCCATGGCTGAGAGACTGTGTGTGAGGCGGCAGCCGTACTTCTGCGTCTGTGTGTGTGAGGGAGTGTTGAAGTGAGTGTGACTGTGACTCCTCGTGTGAGCGAGAGCGCGGGGAGGCTGCCACTGGGTGGTGGTGGAGGAGGTGGTGGTGTGTGTCAGAGGGTGAAACTGGATGTGGCTCTGACTCCGAGTGTGTGCATGGTTCTGCTGCACGTGAGCGGCGGCTCCAGAGGCTGGGAGCTCGTCCTGCTCCTCTGTGACGACTCTGCCGTTTTCTGCCGCCATTCACATGCTGTTGTTGCTCTGGAATGAGGCCAGGAGGGAAGGGCAGAATCAGACAAGCACACATATGCAAAAAAAAAAAAAAAGACATATAGGCATACGCAGAAACGATCAATGGCAAGCATGCACTGCAACATACAAGCAGAGGAATGCAGGAACATAAACACACACACACAAAGACTGTGAATGCCCAAAAACATAAATGGGACAATGCCCAGGAGCAGAGTTGAATACAGATGCAGGAGAATGTAACAAGAACACATAGGGGGTGACGTTTTGTTTTTAGATAGGGGCTAAACAAATGAAACAAGGGGATCCTCCAACAGAGATTTTTGACCATAATGCAGTACATTTCTTGAATTCTTGTGACTTTTTCTGCACCAATTTGTGCCTTTTCTGCATCAGTTTATGGTTTAGATGCACATACATACATGACACAATGCACAAAAGCAGATGCAGAATAATGTAACAAGAACACAAAGTTTTATGGTTTGAACATTAAACAATTAATTTCTTGCATTCATGTGAAAATGTATACACCTTTTTTTTGTATTTTCTGCATCAATTTATGGTTTAGATGCCACAAAATAGAACAATATTTACATTATGGTGAATTTATATGCACCAATGTCTGCCTTTTCTGTGTTAATTTAAGGTGCAGATATATGGGACAATACACAACAGCAGAGAGATGCAGGGGAATTTGACAAGAACACACAAGAGTGTAGGTTTTAACTTTTGGGACAACATATATGAAACAAGGCTGTCCACATTTCCAGCAACTTTGTGAATTTTCATGCACCAATATCTTTCTTTTCTTTATGAGTGTATGAAGTAGATACACATAAATGGGACGATGCACAAGAGCCGAGTTGAATACAGATGCAGGGTGGAGGTTTTGTTTTAACATGGGAGGGGGGACACGTATGAAACAAAGGTCCTCTGACAGAAAATTTTGAGCATCAGTTACTTGTTTTACTGCATTCTTGTGAATTTTTATGCACCAATGTTTGCCTTCTCTGCATACATTTATGATGTAAATTTCACATGAATGGATGAATGCACAAGAGCAGAGTTGAATACAGATGCAAGAGAATGTAACAAAAACACACAAGAGTGCAGGTTTTGTTGGGGGAGGACACATATGATCCATCGGCAACTAATTTTTAGCATCAAACACTTAATTTTTGCACCAATCTGTTCCCGTTCTGCATCAACTCATGGGGTAAATGTATGCAATTCTATCAAAATAAAAGCCTCTTTTTTCTTTTATGCTTTTATTTGCTGGGGACAAATGCACATGCATGTTCCTAATGAGGGGAACGTGTCCCCTGAGCCCCCCCTGAAATTTACACCCATGCACACACACATGCTTGCAGTCTATCTTAAGCAATCTTTTTTTAAAATGTCACTCATGTTCCTATAATCTGCAGTATTTAACAGCTTCAAACAGCCATCAGGGGCACAAAACGCGACGATGTCCCGTGCAGGAGTGCGCTGTCTGCTCATCTTACTGTTACTGTAAGTGCTCCCATAAACAGCCGCTCTGCACACCTGATTAAACACAGGGAAACGAGTAAAAAAAAAGGAGAAGAAACACGTGTGATCTTACCCCGTGTTGATGAAGAAGCAGCCGGCGGTGTCAGCTGGTTTAGTTGCAGGTTTGGTGAGTTAGTTTTGGTCGGTGCGGTGATCTGCCGCTCAGTCAGACGGGCAGGATGAGAAGGAGACTGCGGAGGATGGAGACGGTCTGCGCGTCTCCACTCTCGGTTTGTGTCAGTCTGCAGTGACGGAGCTGCGCCCTGCAGCGGCCGTCACGGTGCATGACACTAAACGGATTGCATTTATGTAGGCTATGCGTGTGCGTGCATGTGTGTGCGTGCATCTCTCAGTAGATTATGAGCGGCGATGATTTGACACCAGTGGTGTGTGTTTTGGATTGGAAAGATTTAAAAACTGTGACGTTTCCATAACATTTCACAATGTAGCATATGCAGGGATTGTTTTCATGTGATAAGCAATCCCAAAATAAAATATAAATAAAAAAACATAGTGGCATCATGACAAAAACCTGGCACTTAAAGGGTAAAATTAATGAATGTTAATGATTAAGACTTATGCTGGTTGAAAAAATAAACTCAGTAAAAGGAGAAAATCATATTAATCTCTATATTTTTATGGCCTAATTTTGAAGATAATAAGGTATAAAAAATAATAAATGTTGCTGCAAATCATTGACATATCCCATTTTGGATTTTTTTTTGTTTTTTTAATTTTCTCTTTAAAACAGTGTGGCATCATGACAAAAACCTGGCATCTAAAGGGTTAAAATTCTGAAAATTAATGAATATTTGATATTTTGATTAGGACTGATGACAGTTAAAAAAAAATTAACTCAATGAAAGCAGAAAATAACATTAATGTATAATATTTTTTAAAGCTTGGCCGCTGAGCGATACGAGTGTGTGTAATATTAAAGCGTACCCTAAAGGGTTAATTATGATCCAAATGTGCACAAGATACAATTGAGGCTCACTCAGCAACGGGAAATCAGAGACTGCTCCGCACACATCTAAACAGAGACACGGTAAATCACTAACATTGACCTTGTTCAGAGCCGACAGGACACAAAACTCTGATGCAAATTCAAACAATGCACTGCAGGAATTGAACGATGCCATCAGCAGCAACATGCCTGAGCAACCAGATGAAATTTTCATAATAGCTGCTGATTTTAATCAACTCATTCTTCAACTCCAAAGATGAAGCAGGATCAAGGACAAATTTTAATAAATCTACCCTCAACCTTCTCAAAACCGATGTCATTTTCTTACTATCACAGTTCACTGCAGAGTTGTTGAACATGGTGGGCCACGCTCCAGAAATGTTGCCAGAGAACTTAATTATTATTATATATTGGTTTATGATGAGATAAGCGTTAATTTTCAGTAATGGGAGTTTATAAATGTAAAGATAAAAATGATTAAGCTTAACTGTCGCACTTTAACCTTTGTCCCACTTTGGCAGTATTCACCTCTAAGATGAGGCTGAACATCAAAAGGCACATTTTCCTGTCACTCGCCATTGTTTTAATGACACATTTCTTCTTAAAAGCTTTCAGTTTTGGTGATACTTGTTTACAAACACCTGCCTCATACAAATCAGTTATTGGTGTTTCGTTATTCTCCTCACGCTGGTAACATTTGACATTCCAGGTCCTGAATGTCATTTCTAATGAGTTGCGCTGTGGTGCACGCGGAATGTCTAAAATGCAGTTTGGTTTCATTTCCGTCACGCAGAATTACCTGAATTATGCTTTGGAACAAGGAGCCGGAAAGGTGTGTGTGTGAAAATAGCTCAGGCATCTGACTGCATATTTCCCAGACTGCATCATCATCATCATCATCATAATCACCACCATATGATTATCATTATCATTATGGTGTACACTTCTATCCCATTGCAAAATAGTTTGTTGTACCAAATGCTATTTTCAAACAAGATTAACATATATTATTTAAAACAGGTAGACCTGAGGGACTCACAAGAAACAGTTAAAAAGATATCAACATCATAACAGCAGAGGCAAATGTCCAAACTTTTGGTCCTCCTATTTTGGCTGATGCTATGACTTGCTATGTTGACATGCACAGTTTACATAACAATATGAGAATTTCTTTTTCTGTTGGTAACTGTGTTGATTTTTTTCATTATACTCCTTCAAATATTCATATGACCTATATATTTGGCAATATATACCATATGTTACAGAAAACAAAACAAAACATATATTTCCCTGAGGAAATTGGTTTGATTTATTTCAGACAATGAGCAACTTGGAGAGAAGAATTTGCGAATTGAAAACTGGAAATATATATATATATATATATATATATATATATATATATATATATATATATAATAATAATTTCCAAAAAAGGCTAGAGAAAAATGTTCTGAGAACTGTATTAATTTCATTAATTTGTTAGAATTATTATACTTTTTACACTGTTTTTGAACAGGACATTTTTGTTCGTTTATTTGTTTTTGTTTTGTTTTAGATTTTTTTTTAAATTTTTTAAATTTTATTTCTACAAATTTCTTTGTCATTTCTTCTCAAGTGGCTCATTGCCTTCCTCCCATGTTTTTAAAAGAAAAATAAAAGAAGCCAAATTTGCCTGATTTTCAAGGGGTTAAAAGGTTAAAATACATAAATCTAGTTCCAGTTTGATTCTGAAAAAGAAAGTAATAATTTTCTACACATGTCGGTCTGCTTGGAGATGAGATACAGCTCTACACACTTGTTATGCTATTTTTACAGGCCCCTTTTTTCTGCTTATGATATATCGAGTGGCTTTCATTTCCCCACAAAGCACTTTCATATGCAGCTTCTTTAGTGCAAGAGGCTCGCTCTCCGCAGTAAGCCTGTCCTCGGAGCATGACAACAAACACGCCACAGAGAGACCTCGGCCGGTGAACCCAGACCTCTCCATAAATTCCAAGCATGCAAACCCCTCAACCGAAACCACATTATTGACAATGAAAAAAGGCGCCGCTGCAGAAAGGTCCGGCATATGACCTGCATTAAAACGGGTATGTTTCCGATAATGCGTGAAGAGGAATGTGCAAAATGAAAGGTTGGCTGCTGCGCGAGTAAAAGGGTCATTCTGAGAGGAAATGTGGGAGTTAAAGGGAAAGTAATTCCCTGCATGCTTAGCCTTATTAAATATGTAGCAGAAAGGAAATGTGCTCTCTTTTACTCTTTAGCCAGACCCCCTCTGGCTGCCAACCAAGTGATGCCCTCAGCAGCCCGCACGTTCAGGTTAAAAAGTCCCAAAATGTGGCCTCGTGAAGAGGTAATTCTTCAGAGGGGATTTCAATATTCAGGACGTTTCTTCCCCTTGACCTTGGCCGGCCCGAGGCTGTCATCTCCTCTTCCTCTGCCACGAGCAAATACAAACCCTCTGCTGTTCGCTCTGCACCCCCCCTCCCTCCCAGTGCTTTAAATATTGAAGATGGATAATGGCGTTCGCCTTCTTCCCGAGGCCAGGCAGAGAGGAGAGGGAGAAACATATGCACGCTGTCATGTAAAAGTGCACGTGTGTCCTTATTACACACACGCATGCCAAGAAACACGGCATGCGTCATTCAAGAAGAAAAGCAAAGATTCAACCTACTCAGCTCCATCTCAATCACATTTTTAACACCAGTTTTTAAAAATAGTTTTAGTATAAAGCCACTGATTTCTAAAACTCAGTCAGGACTATCCTCCTGGGCACAGCTGTGCAAAACCCCTCACCACTTTTTTAGATCAAGAAACAAAGATTTCGTGGTGATTGGCATTCCTTTATAGTCCGTATGTATCCTTTTTGTGAATTTGAAGTCATTTTCTGTGTCCTATAAGTAATTTTGTGTCTTTATTTTGGTTGTTTTGTGTCCTATTTAGATCATTTTGTCACATTTTGTGTCTTTTCATTGTTTGATCTCTTTGTGATAAATTTGTGTCCCTTCATTGTCATCATTTTGTGTCTCCTTGTTGTTGCTGTGTATCTTTCTGAGGGAATTTCATGATCTCTTTAGTCACTCTGTGTCTCTTTGTAGTCATTTCAGTTTATAAACATACCTTCATGGCAGTGACTGCTGACTCTGCCACGTTAAAAAAACACATCATCGTGCTCTTTGCACCACTGCATCAACACTAACACGGAAACTGATCTTAAACAACCGCAACACCACTAACAGCGACTGCACCACCATCAGATCATCCTACACGTCTCTAAGCAACCAGACTGTAAACCAGCACCACATGACGGAAAAAAGAGTCCACGCAATAAATATTACCATAATATTATCACTGCACAGCCTAAAGTTCAATAAGAAAATGTAATGTGTAAGTTACTGTGATGCCTCTGAGGCGGGTGTCAGACCTGTGCTTCTCTTGCAGCTCCTCTAATTAGTAACGCAGCACACCTGGGCCAGGTAATTAGGCTCCTGCAGCCCTGAGCTCTCCCTCTACCCTGGCTGAGCAGGCACGCCCCGTTTTGAGTCTTTTGCTATGTTTTGCACACCGCACACCACTCACTCTACTGATTTCCACATCCCATCTTGTAGATATTTATTTGGCTATTTAATTTGGTTTAATTGTTTTAATAAAGTATTGTTTGAACATTTAACATGGTGTTATCTCCCTTTTTGTTGAGCCAGGTCATGACAGTTACACCCAACAATAGCTACTTATCACATACAACCTTAACAATGCACGATGCTGTATAAACCACAACTGTACAATAACTTTATCTGAGAAAAAGAGCAGCACTCACCCATCACATGTAAATAAAGGCCGTCCTTCGATCCTTTCTGAAGAAACGTCTTATGACCTTCTCATGCAGTTGCGGCGGAGACACCGAGAGAGAATGAGAGCTAACCGGACACCGTCGGAGACACTGGCGGAGAATGACGGCAGACCGGACACCGGCGGCCTGGACACCGGTGGAGACACCAGTGGACAATCAGGGCGGCCTGGACACCGGTGGAGACACCAGCAGCGATACCAGCGGAGAACAGCAGTGGAGCAGACACTGACGGGACATGGGCGGAAAATGAGAGCGAAGTGGACACCAGTGGAGACACCAGCGAAGACACCAGCGGAGAATGACAGTGGAGCGGACAGGTGGAGACACTGGCAGGGCATGAGAGCAGAGCGGAAACTGGTGGAGACACTGGAGGATAATGAGAGCGAAGTGGACACCAGCGGAGACACCAGCGAAGACACCAGCGGAGAATGACAGTGGAGCGGACAGGTGGAGACACTGGCAGGGCATGAGAGCAGAGCGGAAACTGGTGGAGACACTGGAGGAGAATGAGAGCGGAGAGGACACTGGCACGATTTTTTCAGAGAGAAAAAAAGAAAAGAAAACACTGACCCTAACTGGCCCATAAGAAACAAAAAAACAAGCACTTGCCTGGTCCACATCTACCCAAACCGCTGCTGGCCGCATCATGTGACCAGGTTCAAGAGTCATTTTTGTTTTCTCCAAATATCTGCACAGCGGCATAGCAACAAGATGTCAGAAAGAAAATAGGAGCACAAAAACAAAAAGCACAACGGCTAAAAGACCTGCGTGACAAAGATTTGTTGAAGAAATATTCCTAAATTGACAGGATACTTTAAGGCTGTTGACTCTTTATCTAGTCAAGACCGACATGACGATCCTCAGCAGGACTGCCGGCTAGCTAACGACGCCATGGTTGAAACCGCCGTCGCGGGAGCTAACGCCGCGGCTAACTCCAGTGAAGCTGACCGCGACCATGTCTCACCGTCTCACTCAGGTAACGACTCTGAGACAGAGAAGCCGGGACTTCAAACACCCGAAACACCCGTATCTTGCGCAGGTAACACCGCCAGAGTTAGCCGTGATGGTGCGGCGGCCCGCCCCGCCGGCACCAGTGCCTCCATGGCGGCTGCACCTGCGCTGCCGAGACTGCGCAAGAGGCCGAAAACCTCGGCTACAGCTCGGATACCTGCAAGCTGGGATACTACTGATGAAGATATGAGGACATACTGGATTAAGGACTTCTCCGCCACAAAAAACGAGGAAGAAAACCCTCTAAAGGTAGGACTATGTATCAGTTATAGATACTATTATTGCGCTGCTGTTGAATTATTGCTGGTTGGTATATTATATTGCTGCTGCTGTGTTTAGCACACAGAAAAAGTAATTACATACAGACACTTTTTGAGCACATTTCTATTTAATTTTGAAAAACAAATTATGATTTTGACAGGGCCAGCAGGTTAGGTCCTGATGGCCCTGACAGCCCACCACTGCTTATTGTATTTATTCTGTCTTACTGAGGTAATGTTGTGTGTCTTTGTGGTTGTTTTGTGTCTTATTTGGGTTATTTTTGTATCATGCTGCCATCATTTTGTGTCTCCTTGTTGTTGCTTTGTCTTTTTAAGGTAATTTGTGGCCTCTTTGGTCTTTCAGTGTCTCTCTGTAGTCATTTTGAGGCAAATTTGTGTCTAAATAATTATGTATCCTTTTCAGTTTTTATGTTTCTGTTTGTGGCCATTTTTTGTCTCCTTGTGGGGTTTTGAGGGAGGCTTTGGCCATTTTGTGTCTGACTGAGGTGACTTTGTGACTCATTGAGGTAATTTTGAGGCTTTATTGGGTCAATTTGTGTGTCCTGTGAGTTCATATGAGGATCCAAAGTGCAGAGCAAAAAAGGGCAGACAGGTGTACGCACAAAAGGCGAGCCATGTGCTGATAAAATGTCCAAAAAACAAGCAGGTATCCAAAGTAGAAATGAAATATAATGAAACCAACCCGGATCACAGGGAAGAACTCGGGTGAAGACGGGAGCAAACAATTCAGAAGATCATCAGGAGGATGACAGACAAACTGACAGGAAACAAAGAGAGACACACAGGGAACTAATCAGGACTGTGACACACAGCAGGGGACACAAGGGAGGTAAAACTAAAACAGTACAGGTGTGCAGGGAAGACTAACAAGGAAGGACAAACCAGACTGATAAAAGACAGGTGATACTAATCAGGGAAATACTGAGGCGGGAAAACACACAAAGACGTGAAGTAAAATGAGACATATGACACATGAGCAGTGACACCACAAAATAAAACAGGAAACAGAACATGAGTAACTGACAAACTGGAGAAATGTGTCTCTGTAGTCATTTTGTGTCTCTTCCTGGTTGTTTTTCCTGTTTTTTTGTTGTCATGTTGTCAGGTCATTCTGTGTTTCTTTGCAGTCTTTTTGTGTCTCCTTGTGGTTGTTTTGAGGCCCTTGGTAGTAATTTCATGTCACTTTGAGGTAATTTTGTGTCTCCTTGTAGTTGTATTGTGTCTTTTGGAGGCAAATTTGTGTCTTTTTCAGTTGTTGCATCTGTTTGTAGTCATTTTGTGTCTCCTTGTGGCTGTTGTGGGATTATTTTGTGTCTTATTTGTTTGTTTTTTTGTCTGTTTGTAGTCAATTATGTCTCTTTGTGGTCATTTTGAGTCTCTTTATGGTAGTTTAGTTATTTTTTAAAGCAATTTTGTGTCTTTTTTGGCCATTTCATGTCTCTGTGTAATGATTTTGTGTCTCTTTGGGGTTGTTTTGTGGTTATTTTGAGTTCTTTGCAGGTTTTTATGTCTTTTTGTTGTCATTTTGAGTCTCTTCTTGGTCAATATGTGTCAGTTTGAGTTACATTTTGCAGTGTGGCCCTGACCCTTCGGTCCCCGGGGCCTGTGCTTAGTTGACCCATTGAGTAATCCATCCATGTTCAGATCCTTAGATACAAGCTTTCCATTATATGTGTCTCAGTATCAACATTGTGAATTTTTTAATCCTTCGATTCTGATGTTTTTGACATCAGCAGCTCCCCTCCGCCTCCTTAATCTGAACCCCATTAAATCTGTAATGACAGCACAGATGTTGCATTGCAGCACACAGAATAAGGTGCTGCTTGGTGTCGTGTCATAATCACTGAGATAATCATAATCGCTCAGAGCTGATGGATGCCTTAATTATCAATTATTTCTGTCAGCAGTCTGCACACCTGGGCAGTAATAATGTGAATGTGAATACTCAAAACACTTCAAAAATATTCCACCTCATTTGGTTTTACATCAAAAATAAAAACGCAGAGCTTTGGGGGGGATTTTTATTGTCCCTTAGTATGCGATATGTCTTAAAAGGATGCAGTCAAATAAAACAACACCTTGTACATTCTGAATTAAATCTCCTCCACCCGAGAACAAAGGCAACTGATCACGAAAACTGCAAAAAGGCAAACAATAAATAAACGTCTAACAGGCCAACACAAAAAAACAAGCTGTTGTATTTTCTCTTTTTTAAAATCATAACAATGTGCAAATAAAACATCATACGTTCATTAAATATTACTGTAAACTCAGAGATACGTGTTGAAATATCAGCCCCTTGTTTATTCCACTGTAAATAGTGCAGAGAAACTGGTGATCACAGTTTGGGAAGACTTTAGAGAGTTGGTTGGTGGTGCTGGTGGTGGTATTGTGCACGTGTGTGTGTGTGTGTGTGTGTGTGTGTGTGTGTGTGAGGGGAGAAGGGAGAGTACGACCAACAGATGGACACACATGGTTGACCATCTGCACGGGGGACAGAAGTGGTTTTGGGGTTTGGTGAGGTGTGCAGGAAGGTAGACAATGTCCTCCAGAGGAAAAAAAAAAGACAAAGTATGTGTTGCTGACAGCACCTCAGCACCTGTGGTGGTGAGGAACTGACAATATCTCCATTATTAGGCTGTAGATAATCCCACACGGAGATTAGTAAACAACAATCATCAGATGCAGCACAAACTGCAGAGTAAATACAGACTGTATAGGCGGCCTTGAGACTGCGGTCAGGGTCATAGTGAGGTGGAAGTGAAGGGAATAAGTGGCGTGCTGTGTGAATTACAGGGGGGGCCCTTTTAGTCAGGAGTGTCCAAACGGCGCCTGTGTGTTCAGGGGTCTCTGGACGATGACGGCGTTCGCTAAATCGGCTTCCTCGAGACTCAATTCTTTGTCGTCGAGCTCCCGGAAAGGGACTGATGTCGTCAGGACGAAAGGTGGGCAGCTCCTCTGGCAGCGCGCCACGAAATCTTGAACATCCGTGATCCTGGAGAAGAACAAGAGACAGAATTAAAGACAGAGGGTTTAAAAAAACATAATTAAAGGGTAATGTTGTTGTTTTCCAACCTGGCCCCTATTGTTTCTGTGTCTAGGTGACAAATAGAAAAAATAACTTTCATAATTGGTCCAGTACTAAAAGAGGTGAAACAGGCTGCAATGTAACCACTCCGGGCATCTGGCACCATCAGTGTAAATCCATTTAAAGCGCTTGTTTTTTGCAACTGACAGGCTCAGGTTGTAATTTTAAGTGTAATTGCCATTGCAGAACACACCAGACTTCATTTAAATAAACAATAATTTTACCATCGTAAAACACACTTTGCTCAAAGTCGACAGAAATAAAACAAAATCACAAAAAATATTTTGGGTGGGTTTAGTGATGGTGATTCTGGTGCCTTTCTTTCTGTTTTATTTTATTTTATTTAAAAAATGGGAATCAGTATTGTACAAATATCAAATACATGGTACAAATATATGTTCCAGTATTTTTTCCCCTCCCCACCCTCTTTGTGGCAGAACAGAAAAACATCCTTATCCTTACACCTACACACCTCAAAACCCAGAAAGTAATTGAAACAAAACTAACAAAATAAAATAAAAAGATTAAAAAATTAAAAAATAATAATTATAAAAATAAAATAAAATAAAATAGAGGAACAGAGAAAAGAGTACCATATGAAAGATGGTGCTTAAGAATAAGATGGGATCCAGAGAGGAAAGAGCATTTGGATAGGAAATGATAAGATGCCATCTTTTGTAGAAACTGGCAGATGAGCTCTCGATGCATTTCTGGTTAAACAAAAATGATCTTATTCTTTAACAAAATGTTTTATTTCTGTTGGGATCCCTTCCATAATGCTGTCAGACACTGAGCCTGTCAGTGACACTTTCAGTGGACATAAATTGCAGCCTGTTTTGCCTCCGGCTGCAGCACTTACTCAACACTGGGCCGACATCAAAAACTGTTGTTACCATCAGTCAGTTAGATGCAAAAATATTGGGAAAATAGGGTCCAGATCAAAATATACTGTAATTTTCCTTTAAGAAAGCCACAGTTAGACCTGCTCCTCACGTCTGCTCCTTCCTCCCAAATACTCTACTCTCCTGTGACACATGATGTCTCTCTGAAGCACTATACTAGTAACATCATCCATTATTTATCACGGCCCAGCACAGACAAGCGATCCCATGGCCGCCCCACTTCACACACACACACACACACACACACCGAGGTCTAGCTGAAGGGTTGGAGGGGTTCAGCCCTCCCCTATCCTTCAGCCGCTAACCCCGTTATATAAATGCTGCATCCGAGTTACGCAATCCCTCTCTGGGGATTTTATAGATCCACTTCGTTGCTACATCTCAGATTATGTTTTCTGCAGCCCCGTGCACTGTGGCGGGGAATCTAACATGCAGCACGCCTTCAAGTCCAGCAGACAAGAACAAAGCATTACGTAATCCTCAAACAAACCCCCCCTCACCACCTCCCAACTAGTCCAAACAAAAATCTTATGTCATCCCTTGAACTACGTCTTTCCTGCGATGCTTGAGATTAGGGGATTTACAGACACGGTGCAAAGATATCCCTTATGCAGAATACTGAGTGTTATGCAGATATGACTTGATGATGTAAATTTCGGGCCTTGACTTTGTGATACGCACCGATGCGATAGGTTAAACCTCTGCACCAATCTCCTTCCGTCAACCAACCAGATCTGCAGGGAGGTGACGGGAAGGGCATGGTCTAGTGTTACCATGGGAATAGGAGGAGATTCTCCGTCCTCGTGCACAGATGGTGACCTGGCCACGACTCTGGGTGCAACGCTGGAAATGGACAGAAGTAATTTAGAGATTAACAATCAGTTAAATGCACAAACGGCATCATGCATTGTGTATTTTACTCACTGAGAGCTAACTGAAGGCAGACAAAATCTCACGCAAAGTATTTTTTGGACTCTCTGGACAGTTTGGTATTCACACAGTGATGTGAAGAAAATCCTGAGGCTCTGAATTAGTCGCGCTCACTGACTGCTTGGTCAGATTTGTGGGTGTTTGATACCTGGATGTAGAAGGACACCTAGTGGTATAAAGTTGTATGGTATCTTTGAACTTGAGCCCTAAGACTGAATTTCTGTAATATTATTTTGAAAATACAGTTATAAGTATTATTAATATATTTATAAATTTATAATTTAAAAAAAAATCGAATCTATTACAAGAAAATTTGCTGAAAATAAAAACAAAGGTAAAAAAAGACAAAGAAACAAGAAATATAACTTAAGAAAGTGTAAAATAAAATAAAAATAAAATTTTAAATGATTTTTAACATGTAAGAATTATAAATATAGCTTTTTGACATTTTCTTCCTACTTTTTGATAATATGCAATTATATGCAAAATCTGATAATTTTCTTGTCACCTTCTACTATTTTTTTTTGCTATTTTTTTGTGAATTTCTTGTCAAGTTGCTCATGTTTTCAAAAGAAATCAAACCAATTTTCGCAGGTTCCAGTGATTTAAATGGTTGTGAAAGTCATCTGAATGCAGTTGCTATCCCTAAAAAGTTAATTTCACTTGTCATTTTAAGTTGACTTCATAAAATGAAGTAATTAAAACTAAGTACACCCAACAAGTAGATATAAAGTAAAAATATTTTCTGACATTTTTAAAATCTAGATTTTTAAAAAAAAGTAAGATCAACTTGTCAAATTTTCTAGTGTAACAAGTGCAGTATTGATTATTTTATGGCCGTATTTATACTTTTTTAAAAACTTGGTAATATTATAACGACCACAGTCTCCTACCTGCCGAGTCGGTACCCTCGGCCGCTGAAGGGGTGAAAGGCCTTTTTCCTGGGAACATAATTCTCCTCGGTCAGATCCTCCACGCTGATCTCCAGCTCCTCCTCCTCGGCTCTGCTCTCCCACTCCGCCGGGAGCTCCCTGCGACAGAAAAAACACCGGCCTCACAGTCTGGTCAGATTAATCAATATGACAAATTTATCTGTCTTATGTGAGGGATATTTTTTACTGCTAACCTCTCATGTATTTACAGTGTTGTTATTTAATGATTTTTTTAACTTCAGATATTGTATTAATGAGTCACTGAAACAGGCTACAGTGGTTTGTCGTGGACAAAAGTCACACTTTTTCAACAGAACCCAGAGCCAATAGAAACACACAGTGATGGAGTATATTGCCAAAATAAAAAATGGAGTAATAATAAAAACACTGCTATGTTATTTGCTTTTTATCGGCGGGAAAATAGTGGCAGTATCTGAGCATTGCATCAAGCGCTGTCCTCCATCTGTATCCACATGACAATATGAAAGGAACAAATGATGTTGTTTTTGATTATAAATTATGTTACTAATATTCATCAACAACCCAATCAGAGCATAAGATACGATGGTACTTTTGTGATTTAGCGTTGTAAAAATCTTCAACACACCTGTAACTACAACATTATATCCCAGAATAAAGCGCGTTTTTACAGTAAACATGGGGTGAATTATGGTGTAATATACAATAATTCAAATAATAAATAAATAATAAATAATTTAGATAGATAGATAGATTTAGATAATTTATAGCGGGGTGGAGGATATTGGTCTATTGCAGTATGGTGCCCTTTTAATCTCGTATAAAGGCATCAGAATATGCCCTACATATTATTAAATTACATGTGCCATAATGATTTTAACCCTTTGAAACCTGAGCATATTATTCTTTTAAAAATATGAAGGAAAGGCAATAAGAAACTTCAGAAATTAACCCAAAATTAGAAAAAAGTTAAAAAAAAAAAAAAAACCTAGCAAAAATAAATTACCTGAATAAAAAAAAGTTACTAAATAAATAAAAAAATTAAAATAAAATGTCCAGAAAAGGAGCTTAATAGTAATAATAATAATAATAATAATAATAATTCTGTAAGAACATTTTTAAATATACAAATATGATAATTATATATGTACTTTTGGGACATTTTTCACCAGCTTTTTTTCCCCCCCAAAAATAAAATCTACTAATTTGCTGCAATTTTCTTAACTTTTTTTGCCATGTTTTCAAAAGAAAGCAAACTACTTTTACTCCTGGTTCGAAGGTTTAAATACTTGTTAAGGTGTCTGAACGCAGCAGAAGAAAAGTGATGTCAATCCAGGTTTCAAAGGGTTAAATAGGGTACCATGAATGTGCTATTGATTTGCACTATGGTAGCATTTTTCAACAAGGTAACAGACCACCAGACGGCCACTGGACTTTGATTTTAGAGCTATTTTTGAACCGTAATGGGACGTTTTGATTGGACGTACCAACACGAGTAAAAGTCCTGAGCTTGACTCAAGAGTGTGTGCATTCAGCAGCTCATCTATGCTTTTATCTCATCCAATGTCAGAGTATTTTTCATTTATTTTTTACCTACAGTGGCCCTTATACACTCTCATATGTCGTTCTGTCTCGGCCACTTTGACTCACCCGCGTTTGATGGCGTCCAGGAAGTCTTGATTCTCTGGAATGGAGTAGCTGCGAAAGTCCTCGTCGTTTACGGTGAAGCCGTCCTTCCACAGCCTCACCACCATCTCCACCTGAAGGAACGACCACAAAAATAAACCCCGATTACTCGCAGACTATGTGGAGACTCTAGAGGCCACATCACAGAGAAAAACGGAAAAGAAACTAAACACTATGATGCTTGTTGCTGCTTTGCTGCCACGTTTTTACGCTTAGTTTTTTATTATTAAATATACGTTTTAAATATGACATTATTTCACTAAATGACATTTATTTCCTATTTCTTAAAAAAAGTAATAAGCAAATAAAAAAGGAATTACACACAAAAAAAAGTGTTGAAAAAAGTTTTTTAAAAAAATAAAACTTTAAAAAACAAGACAGGTACAGGAAATGATCTGAAAAAAGTGCTGACATCTTTATAATAATTCTGTAACATAATTTTAAATATGTAAATATGATGGTTACAAATAAAGTTTTTCCCTAGAAATTTTTCCTTAGCTGTTTTAAAATCATTTTCTAAATCTACAAATTTCTTGCAATTTGTGGAGCATTTCTTACCAAGTTGTCTTTTTTTCCATGTTTGTTAACAAAATTGCACCAATTCGCTCAAGGTTCAAAGGTTTAAATGCAAATGCAAGAAAATTGATGCCCCTCATTCTTAGGCAGTAAGTCCATAAAAGCGTTTATGCAAAGTTAATTACATAAAACAACCTAAAAACATGTTCATGCACATAATGATGTTTTCCTGTTTTCTCTGCAGGATGCACATTCGCAGAGATTTGGCTCCCACAAATTTAGCGGTTGTGAATTTCTAACCTTCGATGTCCCCGAGGCATCGTAACAGATCTTCTCCACCTCATCGAGGAGGTCCTCGACCGAGAAGCTGCGCCTCATTGGAGCCTCCTCTTCGTTTTCCTCACTGTGGCGACGCATTAAGAAACAGGTAAGTGTGTAATTCAGTCATTATATGTCTTATTGAATTCAGCCTGCAGACACAGGCTTTATCGTACAGAAACATCTCATTATTGACTTCTCACCTACAAATTATGGTTAAGCGTGCAGGTTTGTAAACCAGAAAATGAACCTCAAGGGAAAAAAATGGTCCTCTTGACACATTTTGGTCCAATCGAATTGATTTCTCATTTCGGATGAGTCACACATGAGCCTGACCTACATAAATCCAGTCATGGAGTTGATTTGCCACAGGCTTTCAGTAACTCTTCAATCCAAATGCTCCATTTAAATTTAAAGGATTTTTGGAGAAAAATTGACTTACCAATGTTCATCTTTCTCACCCCCGACAGTGTCAACCTCTTTCATGACGTTGTGTGTTTCCCATCTGAGAAAATTACAAATGGACAAAGCAAGCAAATCAAACGAGGCCTGTCACAGCTTTAAATGCTGTACTTTTTAGTCTTTGAATTTTCCTTCTGAAACAGAAATTAAAAAACAAAAATAAATAATTATTTGATTTTCATTTCAAAATCCAACATTAATTTATTGATTTTTAAAAAAAGAAAAAAAGCTTTTATTTTTTGAGATCAGAAATGGAAAATACAGAATATGAATTCCCCCGTTGTAAGGGGTTTTTTTGGGGGTCGATGTGAGGGTCTAAGGACAAACGGTTGCCTTTTGCTGTAAAACCCCCTGAGGCAAATAATAGTTTGTGATAATAGACTTTAGAAATAAAATTGACTTGAACTGCCAATTTTCTTTTTCTCCCATCAAAAAAACAAGAAAACGAAGACTACATCATATATTTACCATTTATTGTAATTATTGTACTCCATTTTGTTTAAATTACTATTTTTAACATATGAGGAGAATTTTTTTTTCTATTTCTTTATTTCTCTCATATTCTGTATTACATCACAACTGTATGTTAAATATTATGTGATTGCAAAAGCTGTATTTTTAAAATATGGAAAATCTAAATTGAAAATATTGTGGGAAAAAAAGAAAACAAAGATGAAAAACAGTGTTTTTCCATTTACTGAAAGTGAAAAATGTCCTTGTGTAAAATAAAATAAAATACATAAATATAAAAAACATGAAAGCATGGGTACCAAAACCAAGAGTGCCCATTTGTTTTCATGTTATTTAATTTTTTTGATTGGATTAAAAAAATAGCATAAATTATATCCTGTATTTTCCATTTTTGAACCCCAAAAAATCAATAAAAAATGCCCTTATTTTCATTTTTGGATTTTTAAATTAAAAAAGTACGTTTTTGTTTGTCATTTCTGATCCTGAAAGGAGAATCCAAAGACCAAAAACGACACAGACCTTTACAGGCGTGTTTAATATATTTATATAAGATCAGCCATTTATTATGTAAATGCATTCACTTGCATTAAGCTGCTAAAACGCCTACACGTGTCTCCATACGTTCTCACGGAGCTGAATTATCGATAAACAGCAGAAAAACAGCCTGTAGCGTTATCGTTAATTATGTAAGTGGGCGTCAGAGAGTCATGGAGGCGCACAGAGACAACGACACTCTGCGGGACTGAGCCGTGTGTCCACCACTACATGGATTATACACACACACACACACTCACAGCAGCATGCTCATTCGCATGCACGTATCAAGGTTAAGGTCAAACACTGATTTACCAGTCCTCGTGTTGTCGGTTAATCCCGGGCTACACATCTGCAGCCGTAAGTTTCCTCCAGCGGCTCTTCTGCTGAGCAATGCGTGTGACGTCACGGCGCCGTAAACCCGCTCCTCCTGTCGCGAGGAAACTACTGCTGAGCTCAGCACGTCGTTTTATTTCACAAGTGAGACCTCAGACTGAAACTGGTGACACACGCTGAATGTCACAGGGAGGTGGAAATAGCACATAAGGACAACATATTCCATTATATATATTCAGTTCTAATAATAAGGGTATCACTGTACCATTGCCAAAAAATTACATGACATTCCCTGATTGCATTGCAGCAAATATACATTTTCTGGGATATAATATTGTGCACCTGTGCTTATGTACTGTTATACTGTATAACTATAGCTTTATTTATTTATTATTCATATTATTATCATCATCATTATTATTGCTGTTGTTGTTTTTGTTGTTGCTGCTGTTTATTTATGATTATTATGGACCACAGTCCACATGTGGACAACATTATGTAATTGTAATATAATAATATATTCTATGTAATCATACTTTTAGTAGTAGTAGTAGTGGTAGTGGTAGCAGTAGTATGAGTAGCAGTAGTAATAGCAGTAGTAGTAGTAGTAGTAGTAGCAGTAGTAATAGTCATAGTAGTAGTAGTAGTAGTAGTAGTAGTAGTAGCAGCAGCAGCAGCAGCAGCAGCAGTAGTAATAGTAGTAGTAGTAGTATTGACCACAGTCCAGATTGTCTAGATATCATCATACATATAATATGTATCATGATATTTTTATTACTGTTATTGTGTGTGTGTGTGTGTGTGTGTGTGTGTGTGTGTGACACAATAATTATGCTATTACTGGGCTATTTTTTGACAGTAAATTCCTAATTGCATCACAGTAATGTAATTCTGCCTCAATTGTTTAGTGCATCTGTGGTGCAATTAGACCATAATGATATGATGACAGATTGTAATGACCACATCTGGACTGTGTAATTATATTTTCATTATTATATATTCTTTTTTATTTAGCCTTTTCCTGGTTTTATTCTTTGTATTTGTAATTAGGATATTTATGTTGTCATTTTGCATCTTGCACCTAATAGTCTCTTATTTTAACTTTATCCAAATTCACTTTCATTTCATCTCGTCATGCAAGTTCATTTTAATTATTTTATGTCCACTGGATTTTTAGACATATAAAATATGTTGCACCTTAGTCCAGCCCATGTTACCATGGCTCTTATTGACCACTAGGAGCACATAGTATAACTGAAAGTGAAGGGATACTGCACACCATGAGTCAGTTAATTAATGCATGCATTACTTAAATGAATATGCAACTGAGTAACTTTTGGGATGTATAATTCATAATGCAATGCAAAGAAAAACCTACTTATAGAAATATGTTAAGGGAAAAGTTGTTTAACTCTTTCTTGCGTATAAGTGAAAAATGATCTGTCTTCTCGTGACCATTGAAAGTCTCATTAAATCCTTTATTTGTCCATAAATTTGAGATATATTCACAAACACACTTGAAGAGTTAGTTACAGATGCATTCATTTTGTGTATTTCGGAACGAACCAGAATAAATAAAAACTTTTTACTTTTCTTTCTCTCTTTCTTTCTTTTTTTTACAGTGTCAGAAAACAATAGGATTTACATTTAAAAATTACAAAAGGTTTTAAACTTGTCCTCAGTGGTGGGGATACCCATTTCCCCACACATCACATTTGGATCACAGACAGTGCTCTCAGCAGCTCCGTGCACACAAACATAATGCATTATCCAATAAACGAAAAATACTTTTGATTACGCTTTTAAAAAACCAAAAACCAAAAACAAAACATAGCGTGAACCAAAAACATGCTACAGATGGCTGGCACAGTTGCATCCTCAGTCAAGCCAGAAATAGATGAGACAACACACACACACACACACACACACACACACACACACACACACACACACACACACACACACACACACACACACACACACACACACACACACACACACACACACAGAGGTTTAGGTTTCAGCAGTGATCTCCAAACTGGGGTTAAGGGATCCCACTTGGGCTCTGGAGAAGATCACAGGAAGTTCTTGGCAAAGTGCACTTTTGTTAAATGTCACTTTTACTTTAGACGAAAGCAAGTTTGATCAAAAGGTGCAACGTTTCTGCTGTTACTGCACCACCTGCAGTAGAAACAGAATAATAAAACATAGTAAATCTTTGTAGGTACCTTCAACATTACTGTGTGAATTCTGCCTGACAGATATGATATTTCATTTATTTATTATATATTTTTTATCATGTGTGGGAACCAAATAGTGCAGAGAACAAAGTGGAACAAGACAAGTTTATATCTATATATAATCATTCAGACACAAGGCAATTCAAAGTGCTTTATATGGGCATAGAAATATATTAAAAAAAGAAATAAACCTCTCCAAACTATCCCTTTAAGGTTACAGTAAACAATGACAACATTTGAAAGTCATTAACTCCTTAAAACCTTGAAATTGGCTTTATTTCGTTCAAAAACATGGATAGAAATGAGCAAAAATAAGAAAGATGAAAAGTAAAAGAACAAAAACAGGTCATGAAATGGAAAAAGTGCAAAAATAAAACAAAACATATCTATATATACATCAATATAAATCTTTTTTTTAAGATCATTTCCATACTTCTGGGGCTTATGACTCCAGTCCAGGTTTCCATGTCTATGTGTCTGTGTATTTGATATTAACATATAAGAAGAGTAAACTTTAAAAAAATCAACAATGTGGCTATTAAGTTATATATATAGAGTATTATTTATATATATATATATATATATGCACACACGTACACATACATGCACATACTCATTCATACATAAAAAACATGTGTGACTGTTTGCTAAAGTCCTGAAATTTCATTAAAATATACACCTCCTTGGTGACAAGCCTTGTTAAAATGGCGTACATTCAAAGATCATTTCCGTACTTCTGGGGCTTTTTGACTCCAGTCCAGGTTTCCATGTCTATGTAATTTTAAAACATATATCCTACTATTGTATTTGATATTAACTTAAAAGAAAAGTAAACAAAAAATATATATAACCAAACACTCACACATGTATACAAATAAATAAATAAGAACATAACTTTTTTTTAATAAATTGGAAGCTATCCACTTCCATCTGTTTCCTGTCAGCTTCAAACCAGTGTCCCACTGGTATTAATCTAAATAGTACACTGTGTACTCAAGTTTTAAAACATCACATTTCTTTCTCTTTCCTAACTTTTTTCTTTTACATTCCTTTAGGGACTTATTATGCTGAAGTAGTACTTATCGGGGCGACTTTATTTAACTTTATGGACTCCAGTATCCTCAGAAGTGTAAACATTCCCATTGTAAATAGCTTTTTTCACTAATAACAAAACACATATGTTAGTGTCGATTATTATGGATTTTTATGATATTTGTATAGTAGTAGTGTTAGTTTTTTGGGGGTGGTAGAAGTCCAGTCAGCAAAAAAATAGTGCACCTGCAAAACAGACATCCAGTGGAGGGAGAGGGAGGGAGGCAGCGGGGGGAGAGACAGACAGGGGGAGAGAGAAATGGCGCCTCGATGCTGCGCTCACTGAGCCAGTGTTTGGAGCCGGCTAGGGAGATCCAGTAAGGGCAGACACAAAAAGGCAAAAAAAACATGGTGAACACGAGGAAAAGCTCTCGGCCTCGGACTGGCCCCTTCATCTCCTCGAGGACTCGGTCGTCGTCGAGAAACGAGCGAAACTCTGAGGAGCATGTAAGCCGGTTTCTTTTCTTTGCCGGTGAGCTAGCTAGCTGGCTGGCGCTAGTTGGGCTAGCTAGCTGTAGCCGTGGCCTCAGCGGGTGCTCCACATTAACGCGTTATTCACATCAAAATGCGAGCATTATCGAGCTTGACACCCACCCAGTCACGCAGATACACAATAAAACAACTGAGTGCAGTCATTTACACTCGTGTCATTATTCGTGAGTGTGTTGCCGAGCTGTCAGATTGAAAGCTAGCGATGTTAGCTCCGGGCTAGCTTCAAGTTGAGTTCCCTTTGTGTTTGGCTGTTTTACCCGGCTGACTTGTTTCACCATTGTCTCCCCAAATTAGCGCTCTAAATAAAGACAACTGGATTTTCCGCTTAAGGCTTTTAGCGTCACTTTATGCCGTCGTCCTGGAAGCATTGGCGTTGTTATTTTCGCAAACGGACTCCGATAAAGCTTTAGTTTAGCGAGCGTTTGTGGGTTAGCTAGCTCGGCAGCTAGCTTCCAGTGGGGGAAGGGAGTCCCGGGTTCATAACAGTTGGCTGGCTCGAGTCCCATATTTAGCAAGTCTGAACTTGGTGAACTTTCAGTTGTAAAGACCTCAAAGCACCCCATACAGCATGTTTTCACGATAACGCTGTTAAACACGCTGATATAACGTACAAACGAGTGCTATTTTGTAGTTATTCTCAACGCTAAATTCACAGTTTTTACTCTCTGACCCGCAAGCTGTCTGACAGTCTTTGTGTCAAAATGTAAACATTGACATTATGCAAGGCTGCAGACGTTGTGTTTCTGTGTTATTTACGATTATTACAGCACTTAACACAGACGAACAATATAATTCGGCGATTTGATGATTTATTGATCGCCATTTCTTGAGTTTTAAATGCGCTGTTTGGCGAGGGTTTGAGTTGAATTGTGGTTCAAGAAACTCGAGTCCTTTCTGGACTCTGTCCAGTGTTGTGGGTCAAACCAGGCTAACCGATGACACGTGAAGCGATATGTGATTGATTATAAGGCTTTCAGAGTGATAAATCTTACACGTTCGCCATAATATTTCCAACATTTCGGATTGTTTTTGTACTCTGAAAGGGGTACACTTTGTGTATTGCTGTGTGGTTGGACTGCTTCTGCTTATTATGTAGCTTTAAGTTTTGTTTGTGGTGTAAACTATAGTTTTTTTTTCTTTATTCACTATTATATTATGTGTTTTTTTTACTGATGCCTCCTGTTTGCACCATCCCCTTCCTTGTAATGTTGCTTATTTCCCAGCTGTGAAAAACGATTGTCTTATCTCTTAAAAATTCCTTTTAAATTATGTGAAAAAAATGTTAGAATAATTTTATTATATGAGTAATTAACTTAGATCGTGCATTCCTAAATATGGCAATTAAGTATTTATGTACTGTTACCATAATGGTTAACACACGTTTTTAAGTTGATTACTAGTAATAAACAATATTGGTCCAAAAATGTTTTCCACAATATTTAAAAGGAATTCTACAGTCTTATCTTATGTTGTCTTGTCTTGTCGTTCAGTTTTTATGTAGTTCCTCACTGGTGGTTTGCAGTCCAAAATTGTGTCGCAGGTTCATTTTGAATGGACCACAAGTAACTCTTGAAAGTGTCAAGTTTGTTAGAAAAAAATATTAATAATAATAAGAATGTTATCCTCAAAACACTTTATTTTGAAGTACAGTGAGTTTTCAGCACAGAGCTTTTACTTTGAAGTGCTTTTTCCTGTTTATTCTTGTAATATATTATTCCTTCTTTGTGTTCTAAACCAACATGTTCTTTACATTTTGTGAAATATTATTAAATTGTGGTATTTTATCCAATATGTCGATCTTGACCTAATGATAAAGGAGTAATCTGGACCCCCTGGCTACACCAGTTGGGAGCTACTGGTATAGACTACTTATCAAAGGCCTTTATGTTACATACAGTCGATGTCATTCTGCCTGACATGGAGGCTTACTAAAGTACTTCTGTCGACGGACGCAGCAATGAAACTTACATTAGCCACCTAAAAAAAGTTCCACCTAAAATCATCAATGTCTGTTTAATTGTATGCTCCACTGAGGGTATTTTTTACTGCTTTACCTTACTGTCAGACTGTGGTTTCCAGGGCAAAAACTGAAACTGTAATATCGATCTCTTCAAAGCCAGACTCCACTGAGAAAAACAGTGATTTATCATCACTGAACACAGGAGCTGCTGGTTTACCGCTGCTCTGGTCAATCATTTCATTTGTGTTATTTTATGACTTTGGCATCTAAAAGGCTTATTTCTGATTCACCAAAGTAACACAATAATACAAACAGACTAACCGATTGAGGCAGAGGTAGACCAGCAGCTCTCATGTTCAGTGAGCTAAAATTACTGTTTTTGTCAATGGAGTCTGGTGGTTTGACAAAAACATAAATGGGGAGCTAGGAATGCACAATAATATTGGCACAGTGACTGTGAAATGAACTTTTGCAATTTGCTAACATGCTTTTTCTTATTTTGCACAATGAAGCATTGTATTTCATGTCTCTATCTGCTGGTGGGACATCATGATAAGAGTATGCATACGATGTTATTTCTGCCAGAAACTGTTCATTTGTCTTCTATATGCTAAATACATGCCTTAATACAGTTTAAAGTTTTACATTGGCTTTTTTTGAAACAATTGATAAACTATGTGAATATCTTCCTGGCCTGTAGGGCTGGGTGATGTGGGCTGAAAATTATATTGCAATATTTTAAAGCTATATCACGATACAGGATATGTATCTCAATATTTTTTAATCTCCCCAAAAGCACTTTATTAATGCTAGAACGGGAAGACAGATTCAAACATTTTTCTGTCAACAAATTCCCTCTTTGATCTGACAATATTGTAGAAATAACTATTGGTAAAATATTTCATTTTCATTTTCATGGTTTCATTTTTGATCAATAATCATTAGAGATATGACTAAGTGAGTAAAGGAAAATATTAAAACAAGTAGAACTGTCTGGTGCAACCTTTAAAATCAGGTTCAAATCAGTTTTCTGTTGAGCTTTTGTTACTCGTCTATTTTTCTTTATTTTTTCTTTCCATGCCTCATTACATTTCTCTTCATATTGGTACCTCAAGATTACATTTTATGTCTTGTCTAATGACTTGAAAAAATTCAATAGTTGTTAAAAAATCCCTTTCATTTCCATCCATTTCGCTCAGTTTCCTGTGTGTAGACCTTGTTGTCAAAAACTTGTTTCTGAATCTGTAAATGACGAGATTTCCAGGTGCACCCGTCAGGCCACAGCTGTGCATTTATTGGAACATTGTGCACTTTTCAGTCCGTCTTCATCTATCTGTACAGTCAGTCAGTCAGACAGTCAGTCAGACAAACCCCTCTGCAGACATTGCAGACAGTTGCCTATGACAACAGTGAGATATGCTCTCATATCAGCAGGGAAGTTAAGCTGTGAAGGGCGTGAGCATCAAGGGCATATGTCTGGTTGGTGCTCTGTTATGATTTGGGGAATACATTGAGGAGTTGGGCACAAGGTGTCTTGTCTCATCATAATCCTACTGGAGCTATTGCTCTTGTCTTTCATGTTGTCACGGATTTGATTTTTACTTTGTTCATGCATGCCTGAAATTTGCTTAATATTCTGGCTTTATTCTGTGATTGACGGGGTGAATTTTTTATGCAAATAATTGTGGAAAGCTGTCACGGTATGAGGCATCCTCTGCTTGTTGTGATTGTCATTTTTTATTTTTTATTTTTGCATTCTCTTCTCCTTGCTGTCCTGAATTGGTGTGATTTTCTGTTTGTTCAACAGAAGGAGCCCAGTAGTGATGTGAGCAGTCCCAGCAGCCCACGGTTGGCTCCCCCTTCTAAGCGGACGCGGCGGCAAACTGCCTCCGAGCCAAGCTCCAGCGATACCTCACCGTCCCCCCAGACCAAGGGCCAGAGGGTCAGCTGGGACATCCCCACCTACCGCACCAGGTCAGCTGCCGGCCTTTGTTTCACTCATCATGAGCATCTCTGACTGACAGAGGATAAAACTGTATGCAGCACAGTGAGAGGCTAGTGCGTTACTGCATGTGTGTGTTTTTATCCATGCAAAAAGTTCACATAAACCAGATTTGATCTAGACTATGCTTCCCAACCCGGGGCTCCTGACAACAAATACGGGTAGCCAAAGCTTTATGGGGGGTTGGAAGACCTTCTTGATTTTAAGGGGTGCAAGAAAACTTTGAAAAAATATACAGTAAGCCCTCATGTTAGGATTGTATTCTTTCCTGTGAAGACAACAAAATGAAATTGTTATCTTTCAAAGTTAGAGAAATAGATGTCATTTAAACATCACCTCCAAGCTTTTATACCCTGTTATAGACAAGGATTTATCGGCCACATATGGCCTGATTTTAGATATTTTTTAAATAGATTTTTTAACATACATAACTGCCACACAGCATATGAAAAGAAAAACAGTTAAAATAAATTAAAAAAAATACCCTAATACCCTAACCCGATCTCTCAAAAAATCTATGATGTAGACAGAAAATAATTTGAAAATAGTTTGTTAATATAACAGGAAAACTAATCTCTGATTTAATATTCACAGGAAATAATCTGATAAAATTCATCCAAATTTCTCCTTTTACACAAACTTCCTGCAGTTATTGTGTCACTGTTTGGGTTAGCTGTGCTGTTTATTAGTTGTTCTGTGCTGTTATTGTGATGCACTGATATCAAATATCAAGAAAATATGTCAGTCAGGGATTGTCAGTTTACACAATGACTGAAATGGGGTCTCTAGCAGAAAAAGGATGGGAACCAGTGCTTTAGACACATATTTGTTGTCACTAGTCAGATGAGTTAAACAGACAAATGTAAACATGAGCTCTTAAACAGCATTATGTGTGGTTAATTGCAGCGTTTTGTGTCTACGTGTTTGACTCGTTTTGTTTAATTTCCAGGTTATCCTCTCGCATAATGCAAAATGGGCACGGTAATGCAATTCTTTCCACTTCGTTCATATTTGAGCCACACACGGAGCATATGATTTTAGAGGTACACAACTGAATAACTGGTCCCTAATTAATTTTTTGTTGTCGTTGATGCTGCAGCCCATATGAGTCACCGGAGTGATGAGAGTGGAGGGGGAGATCACTCTCACATGAATGGCCATGTGGAGCTGAAGAGGAGCTGCCGCGTGAAGAAGAGCCAGTTTGAACACCTCAATCAGAGCCTGCTGTTTGACCAGCTGGTCAACAGGTAAGCTCCCAGTCACGCTACTGACACCTTTCTCCGCAATGCTGCTTCCAACACAAGAGAAAATGGGAATGCCCTAATTGTTTGGAGCATACTTAATTAATCTCAGAAGACTGGAATTGAGCTTTTGAAATTTTTTTTTTTAGTTGTTCCCAATGTGGAGGGAGTGTATGTGGTTGCATGCTGCCGCCCAGAAAAAAAATATTTTTTTTAAAGAGCACTCTGACTTTTTTCCAAGAGTTTCTGCATTTTTATAAACACATCCAGGCGCTGTCTTACCATCGCTCTATTAGTAATACCAAGTAAAATACCGATGCACCTCACACACAAATCCTCACTTCAAACAACTGGCTCTATCTCGCATATACAGCACTGTGCAAAGTCTTATGCTACTTTTAACTTTGTTATTTTAGCAAGGTTATGATCATACATATTTATTTCTCATTAGTCTCTAAAATACAACCGGCACACACAGGAAATATGTAAACAGTATTAAAAATGCAAATATTTCAGAATGAAACAACTTTTAACAGGCTAAAGTTGCAAGTATTTAGTGTGACCTCTCTCTCCACTTAGCATGTCTTGAACTCTCTTGGGCAGAAAATGTGAGATTTACAATACTTATTTTCTGGTGTATTTACACCAGGTTGCAGTCGAGACATGTTCAGAGCTCAGTATTTTTTGTTATGGTTGTACAATTCTATGTTGCATATTAAATATTGAAATATTGACTTCTGTCTGAAGCACTGAGTATGCTAGTAGTATGAAGCTGTATATTATTAAATTTAAAATTGATAAAAATTGATATATATATATATATATATATATATATATATATACGGTGCAGCACTTAGCTGTATAGCACGACTGCTACTGCAGTAATTTAATTCATTCACAGACAGATTGAAAAATAGTAAAAGATGTTGCATCATGGGGCCTTGTGGCTCCGTGGAGGTGTGTCTCGCCTCAGTCCAAAAAAAATATATATATATATATATATATATATATATATATATATATATATATATATATATATATATATATATATATATATATATATATATAAATATGTTGCGTCAGGATTAGGCATCATCTGGGGGAGACAGGTGGTGGAGCGGTAACCTCTGCAGATGATGAAAAAACAGTCAATAGCTCTCTTTATTTTAAATTTTAAATATGTTTTAAGGTCGTGATGTTGCTCGAGGAGGATTACAGGGCAGGCAGGAGACACAAACACACAGACACACCTGCTCAATGTCAGGTGCACCGGTGCGACCACTGAAAATGTTAAGTCGTTTGGTGGCACTTTGGAGCTCTGCTTGAGTTTGTCTAATTCTGTTTTGTTGTTTGTGTGTGCAGCACTGCCGAGGCTGTCCTTCAGGAGATGGACAACATCAGCAGCATCAGGCAGAACCGTGAGGTGGAGCGTCTTCGCATGTGGACCGGAGACACTGAGGAGGTGAGTGTGGAGCAGTAGAACGGTGATCTATTGTGAATATAAGCGACAGTGTAAAGGCTTTGTCTCTCCAGGAAAACATGGACATGTACTCCCGGGTGAAGCGCAGGAAATCCATGCGCAGGAGCACTTTCAGCATGCCTACACACCACAAAGTCATGAGCAAAACTGAGCAGGAGGATGAAGAGGAGGAAGGGACGGAAGGTCAGGTTCCTACTAATGTTATACTTGTGAATCAGTGGAGTGAGAGAAAGATCATGAAACTTAATGAAGCGCCTCTGCTTCGACTCAAGTCATCAAATGTAAAAATCTCATCTCAATTGCTGCATGTACTTTGGGTGAATCTTTTAAAAGCTATATTTTGGTAGTTTTCATTTATGGGAAGTTTGAAAACGGCATTTTTGACTTTCAGACTCTCACGGTGAGGAAGAGGAGGAGGACGCAGAAGACGAAGATGATGAAGGAGATGAAGCAGAGGAGGCAGGAGAGGAAAATGACAGACCGTACAACCTGAGGCAGCGAAAGACGGTGCAGAGATATGAGGCACCACCTATTGGTAATTACAGATTTTTTATTTTATTTTATTTTTTTCAAATAAAACTTTTGTATATACACTTTGTTTAGCTGTGTTAGGGACATTGTCCATTTATTTAATGATTAACTCTTTGAAACATAAAAAAATTGTTCTTATTTCTTTCAAAGAAATAATAAGACATGGCCAAAAAAAATAGTTAAAAAGTCACAAGAAAATAAGCCAAAAAAGAAAATGACTGTAAAAAAGTTCTGACAATTTTTTATTTTATATCTAATATTTTTTGAAACATACCTGTAAATATAAAATTATTTTAATTTTTAATTTCTAATTTTATTTTTATTTATTTATTTTTTTTTACAAATTTCTAGTAAAAAGTAAAATACTTGTGGCGTGCACTGTGCAGTTTTATTATCAAAGAAAATACTTTTTAACTGGATCACCGGGATTTTGGCTAAAAAAAACTTGATCAGGATATCCCAAGTGTTTTTAGAGGCTTAGTCGTGACGAGTTGTCGCTTTGTGTTTGTTCTCTCAGAGCCTGTGAACAGAAAACAGAGCAACCCCTCACTTTTTGACACTCACAGATCCCCAGCGAGAAGAAGCCATATAAGGTTGGTAGAGATTTGTGAAAAATCAAATCTGATGCTACAAGCATAACAGAGTGTGACTCGTAAGCTGCTTTTTTTTACAACCATGACTAATGAGCTGCTGTTATAGAAAAGGGTGTTACATGTTGATTGGTGTGTGCTGATTCAGAAATGTGACTGTGTAATGCTGTGATGATGAATCTAGTGTGTCTCACTTCTCCAGAGTGAAGAAACACGCCATTCACAGTAGTGACACCACCTCGTCTTCAGATGAAGAGCGGTTTGAGAGGAGGAAAAGCAAAAGCATGACTCGGGCCAGGAACAGGTGCTTTCTTTCATTTACCTTTTTGTCTTTCATCTTCTTTGAGTTTTTAGATCTCCTGCTGTGGGTTGCACACATAACACGTCATCAAGACATCACAGCCGTCCTGCTGGCGTTCGTGTTTATACGGACATCGTGTCGGCGCTGTTGCTACCTCCCTCGGCGGGTTAACGCTTTGACACTTAGGCTAATTGGCTTGATTTCTTTCGAAAACATGGATAGAAAGCAGTGAGCAAGAAATGACGCCAAAATTAGCAAAAAATATTGTAAAAGAACAAGAAAATTGCCTGAAATTAGCAAAAAAAAGGAAAAGAACAAAAATAATAAAATGAAAAACTGCTTAAATGAAAAAAAATCTTTACAAATAATAAATATTTTTTTCTGTATCCTAATTTTAAATGTATAATAATAAATATGTTATTATTAATATTTTTCCTAGTTATTTGATAATTTCTCTTCCTCTTTTTAAGCTAAATTTTAAGTCACATTTTACTGCTTTTTTGTGTTGCTGATTGCCTTTTTCCCCATGTTTTTTGAAAGAAATCACACCATTTTTAGGGATTTTAAAGTTTTAAATACTTGTGAAAGGCTTCTGAAAGCAGCACAAGAAAAGTGATGTCGCTCCAGGTTTTAAAGGGTTAATTAAAGGCAAGACAACTCTGTCCTCCTGTTCTGCGATTGTACTTTTCATACAGAATGAATATTCTCGCCTTGAACAGGCAGTGTAAGAGGTTTTTTTTCTTTGATTTAAACACTTTTCTGGTAGTTTTTCAAAAATCAAATTATAAATAATTTAGATCTGGGATGATTGACTCCCATTTAAATCTTTTTTTTCCCGCAGATGTTTGCCCATGAACCTGACAGCAGAAGACCTGGCCAGTGGGGTGCTGCGTGATCGGGCGAAAGTGGGCGCCAGCTTGGCTGATGTGGATCCCATGAACCTCGATAGCTCAGTGAGTGGGAACTAAATAAATACCGAAAAGCTGTAAAGCAGCAAAGTGAACAATTTAGAGATGTTCAAGTTTTTATGAGCTATTACTATTTGAATGGAGATCTTCAGCTTTTAGAGGTGGATGTTAGAAAAATGTGTTTTCTCCTCAGGTGAAGTTTGACAACGTGGGCGGCCTCAGTAATCACATTCAGTCACTGAAGGAGATGGTGGTGTTCCCACTGCTTTACCCCGAAATCTTTGAGAAGTTTAAGATTCAGCCTCCCAGGTGAGAAGAGCTGAGGTGTGACTTTATCTGAGAAGTTTGATGGAGAAACAGGCTGTATTAAACCGGGATAACAGTTTCGCTGTGCACCTCCACAACAACATTTTGCCATTATTAACCCTTAGGGCCCGCTTTAATATTACACACACTGGTATCGCTCTCTGCACAAAATGCGCTTTTCAAAATCAAGCTTTAAAATTATAATACATTAATATGATTTTCTAATTTCGTTGAGGTTTTTTTTAACACCATCAGTCCTAATCATAATTATCAAATATTCATTAATTTTCAGAATTTTAACCCATTTAAATGCCAGGTTTTTGTCATTACGCTATGTTTTTTGATTAAAAAAACCCAAGGAAAATGTAATTATTTTCAATATACCACATTATAAGTAGATTATTATTATTTTGTATTATCACAGCCTAGGATATGTCAATGATTAGCAGCAACATTGAATTTTATTTATTATTATTTCTCTAGCAGTTTCAGATATTCACACTCATATGGCTCTGCACACAAAATGCGCTGTTCAACATTAGGCTATAAAAATATTATACATTGATAAGATTTTTTACTTTCGTTGAGTTTATTTTTTTAACCCACATCAGTTCTAATGATAAATATGATATATTCATTCATTTCAGAATTTTAACCCTTTAAATGTAAGGTTTTTGTCACGATACCACTATGTTTTTAAAAAAAGACTCAAAAAAGTAATCATTTTCAATATACTACATGCAAAGTAATTTTTTTTTCTTTATTGTCACAGTCTGGGATATGCCAATGATCTGCAGCTACACTGATTGTGACAGTGCACCTAGTGGAAATAGCATGTGTTTTCTGCCTATTCCAAATATAGTAAAAAATGACGCCATCAGGTGGAAAAGAGTTAAAATTACAAATTCCAAGGCAAAACCCAGAACGACACCCAGAAATAATACAATGCATGTTATTATGCTTTGATAGCCGTTGGATCAAAAATTGCAGTTTGAATGGGTTTCAGTGGAACATGAATGTAACAATTTTGTTTAAACAATGTATTTTGAAGATATTTTGGGGGGCTTTTATTGCCTTTATTAGATAGCAAAGGGCTGAGACCGGACTCGAACCCGCGCCCGCTACAGTGAGGACACATCCTCTGTACACGGACGCCTGCTCCACCAGCTGAGCCACCAGGCGCCCTAAACAGTTTATTTTAGGCTTATTGTAGGAGCTGAGCAGGAAATTTTAAAGATAAAAAAATACATTATCTTGTTAAAATGTATGCCATAAACATGCCATGCATGAACACAAAATTATCAAAAATAAAGAATGAAAAGTGCGTAAAATGCGCCAAACAGTCCCTTAGGGTTAAATAACCATGGTTTCCATTCCCTCTGCCTTCCCTTTTTAGAGGGTGTTTGTTCTACGGCCCTCCGGGGACAGGAAAGACCCTGGTAGCTCGGGCGCTTGCCAACGAGTGTAGCCAGGGAGACAGGAAAGTTTCCTTCTTCATGAGAAAAGGAGCCGACTGCCTCAGCAAGTGGGTCGGGGAATCAGAGCGCCAGCTACGCCTGCTCTTTGACCAGGTGAGACACTTAAAACGGCACACTTATGAGGCCGAAGGCAAATATCGTTGTAACCATAGCTTTCGGCACTTGACCTGAATTAACCTCAGAATGTAAAGAGAGAACTGATGGTGCCTGGTTTTCATTTCTGCATTTATTGTGTGTTAGCTACTGATATTGTCACATTGCTTTTCAGTGTTTTTTGAGAAGATGTGTGTGTATTTAAAGGATGACTTTGGTATTTTTCAATTTGGAAAGTATTCTCCCATGTTTCTGTGTCTAATGGATGAGCAGTTTTTAAAAGTGGTCCAATATTGTGCGAGACAGCATCAGCTGGCTGCAGTGAAGCAGGCTGCAACGTAACATTTTGCATGAATTTATGTCTAGCAGAAGTTCTCCGTTTTCCCACCAACAGGGTCACATTGTGTTATAAGCGTTTGACATCATTATGGAAAGGATCCCTACAGAGATAGACCTTTTTGTTCAAGAGTAAGATACATTTTGTTTAACTAGAAACGGCCCTGAAGTCGCTATCACCAAATACACCTGACTCCCTTTAAAAAATCAGTAATTTAATTTAAGCATTTACAGAGCCAGCATATTTTAAGATCTTGGGGAGAATTGAGTTTTTTTCTTCCCAAGCGTATCAGAGTTGGTGATTGTTGTAACAATGGAAAGCCAAACCAAGATGTTTTTTGGAGATTTCAGTTTTTCAATTTTTTTTTGTTAAGGTTTGGGTATTTTTACGGTGGGGGGGGGGTCCATTTGTATATGTCTCTGGCTTCTAAACTACACTTTCTGTTGACTTTGTATGATGTGGGTTTTATTTTTTTATTTAAATACAGTCAGGTGGGTTTTGCAACTGTGATTTTGTGGCTGTTTCTGGTTAAACAAAAAGCTCTATCTTTGTAAGGATCCTTTCCATAAAGCTGGCAGACACTTAAAATAATCTGTTTTTTTTAATAATCTATTATCTAATAGTAATCTAATAATGATCTAAATAATAATCTATTTCACCACTGCTATCTGAAGCACTGTTGGCCAATACTGGACCAATTTCAAACATTATTGCAGTCAATTTGAAACAAAACATGGGAAAATAGAGTCCAGGCTGAAAAACAAAACAAAGTTACGCTTTAAGTAAACGGATCCCGTTTTTAATATGTTTCTTGAATGAACATAATGTTGTTGTTTTTTAGTTTGACCTCGGTCTTGTGTATGCTTTTGATCAGGCTTACCTGATGAGGCCATCGATAATTTTCTTTGATGAGATTGATGGTTTGGCTCCTGTTCGCTCCAGCAGGCAAGACCAGATACACAGGTAAGGCTAATTAAAACTTAAATAAAAGAAAAAAAATAACTTCACCCCACAGATGTGACATGTAGAGGTGAGAGTGTCAAAGTTGCAGCTGCTTTTACTTTTGCACATTTTTGCATGTCTACATCTGCAAGTCTGAACTGCTGCTTCTGTGATATTCCTCGCCAATAGGTGGCGCAGGTTTTCTTAAACTGCAGATTCAAAACTACTTGAACTGCAGCTTTGATTCTGGATGAAATCAGCTGGATTTGGGTGCTTAACATCAGTGCCACTTTATTTGGCTGTGAGTTGCCATAGCAATGGAAATTGGAAATCAGAACAATTTCACATCTTATTTAAACCACTTGTATATGAACTGCAGGTGAGGAAAAGTCCTATTATGCAAACACAGCTTGCAGTTAATCTTTATGGAAACGGTCGCCGTTTAGAAAATGGAATATTTGCAACTGTGAAATGTAATTTTTGAACAGAGATTATTCAAAACATGAAACATGCTTATGCTTGAGTTTATAGATGCGCTCCTCTCTTTGCCATGCTGGGTAAACACATGCATGGAGCCCTAGTCAATATGGAAATAGAGCGGCATATATTTATGCCTCAAACTGTTTGTTCAAATGCAGGTTTGGTGCTCCGTGCAGTTTGCAGAATTAATGTTTATTTTTGCACTGATTCATGATTTTTGTCGATATTGTCTCAGTCTCCTTACAGTATTTTGACTCAAAATATCTGCATATTATACTTATAACTCCTCATTCCCTCCGTCCAGTTCTATTGTGTCCACCCTGCTGGCCTTGATGGACGGCTTGGACAGTCGTGGGGAGATAGTGGTCATTGGTGCTACAAACAGACTTGACTCTATCGACCCGGCACTCAGGAGGCCTGGACGCTTCGACCGGGAGTTTCTGTTCAACCTGCCCGGCAAGAAGGTGAGACGGAGCTGCACGTCAATACTGTGCACAGTGGACACATGTTCATTGACCCACACATGCAAAGTCTTTCGCTGTCCATGGATTTTCTGCAGAGGTGTTTGCGGTGTCTCTGTGTATGCATTATAAACACACTTATGCATTGTAATCTGCTTTTAGCACTGTATAATTAAAGTTTTAACCTCACTCATAAATATTTAAAACTACACAATAATAATGACAATAACAATAATAATGACAATATCACAATATAAAGCATTTTAAGACCTATAAGGTCAAGCATCAAAATGCGTCATAGTTGCTGGTCACTCACATTTGTTTTTGCAAGGATGAGAATAGCATTTTTTTTCTATATATTATTTGTAATTTGAGGCTTTAGAGTGAGGTTGTGAGGAAACATTATGTTAGTGAAATGTAAATGTCCATCATTTAGTTGTTTTGCATCAAAAAGTTCTGTCAAATTCAAGTATGCAATTTCTGTCACAGCCCATTAAAGGGATACATTTAATTTACAACTTTTTGCGTTTTCTGGCATAGATTTATGCCTTTTTTTCAGCAAACAATGAATGACAATATGATTTTAAAATAGAATTTTTAATTTTCAAAGATAGTAATTAAACATTTAACTAAAAACCCTCTCTTTAAGGGTCATTGTAACTGATAATAATAATAGTAATAATCAGAATAATAATAAAAAGAAGAAAATAGTAACATTATTATTATTATTATTATTATTATTATTATTATTATTAATAATAATACCACCATGATACTGTGATATTTTCTGAGACAGTTTTTATACCCTGAAAGTCCAAATATCCTTTGCAATCCAGTGTGTTATAATGAAATATAGACATGGGTGTCATAGAAAATGTTACCATATTTTTTATAGTAGAAGTATTAACTTTGCATTTTACACAAAGTTGCCCAACACATACAGCGGCGGTTTTGCCTCAGAATCTGTATCACCTGTCCACTGTGAGATAACGATGTAATATTCTTTATGAATAGCACTCTCTGTACATATAAAGTTGTACCCACACGCCCGCTCACCCAGCAGGAGACTCAATATAATACTTACATAATTGGTGTTTTACTCATAAGAGTCGTGCGATGAAATTAGTACATGCAGCCCTCTGGCTATTAAGAGTCTCCTCAACTGTTGTTCCTTTTTTTTTGCTCCCTGTTGGATGTTTTGATCCAACTAGCAAGTGGCAAAGCAGATGCTCATTAGATTTCTGGAAAATTAAAAATCAATTTTAGAAGAATTATAGCCGTGCAGATCTGATTGCTTTAATCTTGCACTTGGGGGTGGGGGGGGTGTTTATTTTCCCACCATGTACAAAAAAAAACTGCTACATGTGTGTAAAGTGACAGTGAGACGGATAAGCAGCTCAGCGTAGGTGACTCCTCACAGTCGAGCCTGTCTGATGGGGTGGCCTTGCATCATTTGTCCACTCAGTAGGATCATATTAATCAAAGCCTAATCTGCAGGCCAGTGCTGGTTAAGCTCACCAGTTGTGAGATGACTGATTAAAAATATTGCTCTTGTGCAAACTGCGTTCCTCTCCACACATTCAAGTTGAGCTCCCTCCTGGTATTGCCCAAGACAGAAACCTGCGTGAAATCAGGCTCAGCTGTGTCTTTTGAATAGAAAGGGAGATGTGATGAAAGATGATGAAAACTGTTGCCCTTGATTCACGACAAAGACCACTTTGTTCTTAATGTCTGCTCATCAAAGCGGAGTCCTGTGGAGACGATGCAATGAAATGAAGGACGTATTGTGCTGAAATGTTAGGAGGCCCTTCAGTTGGGCCTGATTCCTTTTTGATCTTTCTCTTGTTGTTGTCAGTTTTAAAAAGAGGAAAGGTAGGAAAGACATGGTATTTTAATTATGATATTTATGATGTGAATTCCTGGGCATAATTGTCATGCTTTGTTTCTTTTCATCCGGTCTTATGCAACATGCCGTTTAAATGACAAAAGAATCATTTTAAACCATGTTGGCTTGATTTCTTTCAGTGTAAAAAGTTATAAGTAACAAGAAAATTACCTGAAATTTAGCATAAAAAAAGAAAAGGAAAAAAAGTAAAAGCACAAAACAAAAAAGTACAGTTATAAATATACGGATAATTTTGTCAATATTTGAAACAATCATAATCATAAATATATTTTTCTGAACATTTTTCATATTTTGTTTTAATCATCATTTTTTTAAAGGTTTAAATGCATGTGAAACGCATCTGGGAGCAACAAAAGAAAACTTATGTCTTCAGTTTTTAAGGCTTAAATCAAAATGATGTTCCATTGTTAGCAGTGGCAAACACTGTGGCATTTTAACTTGTTATTTTGCCAGATTTTTTTTGACATGTTGTTCACAGGGCTTGTGCCTCCTCATCGATTGACTCTGCCTTTTTCTGTTTTTCTCTCTGTGTTTTTTCCCTTTGTCCACCCCAAATCCTCTGTTCAGGCCAGAAAGCACATCTTGGAGATTCACACGCGGGACTGGAATCCCAAATTGGCTGAGCCATTTATAGAGGAACTTGCAGAAAAATGTGTCGGTAAGAGTGAATCCTGTGTATTAAACTGTGTGAAAACTTTGCAATATACAGAGGCGGAAATAAGAAATCAACACGTCAACATTTTTTTTTAATTCAACATATTTTATTGCAGCTATTCACGTGAAATTCAGATCAGACATTGGTGTTAACTCATTAAACTGCACTGAAATCTTAACATTTTAATCCATAATTCCTCATATTGTTGCTTAAAAGCTTGTTAGAAGTTTGCTACACAGCATTAGGAGATTGGGAGAATGTGGTCAAATTAGATGAAAATGACTCATTCTGCAACATTATAACGCATCATGTTTGGAAGAGAAATGGCTCTGCATATTATCTAAAAACACCATACTGACAGTTAAATTTGGAGGTGGAAGCATCATGATACGCTGCTGTTACTCTCCTCATGGTCCCATCAGAATTAGTTTTTCAGGGCTGATACTGACACCAATTATTAGTATTTAATGAGAATGATAACCGATATGCATTTACAATCAAAATGAAAATCTTTCTGTCAATATTTAGAATTTGGAGTATGACAAACTCCAACACAAAACGTGTTTAAATGTCAAATGTTCATTCAAAAACTGAGACTTGCAACATTGTATACAGCACGCTGCTAGCAACTTTTTTTTTAATATAAAGTGAAGTGCAAATAAAAATTTTTTTTAAAAAGAATAAATAAAAATAGCTTCCTGAGGTTTTATAAAGTAAAAGTTCCTCCCATGAGGACACCTTTCCTTTGCACTTCTTAATTAATTTTGTCTGTGATCATTAAAATAAAATGCTGATATAAATTATCGACAAATTGCCAAATATCAGGCCAAATAATCGGCTAGGTCGACCCCTAGAATGGAATCATGTTCCAGTAAATTCTGGAAATTCATCCTCATCGCCCTGGAGAGGTGCACACAGAAGGTTCTCCCAAAATATTATATAGATTTAGGTTAGTGGGTTCAAAACAGTTTTTCCTGTGCCGCTCCATTTTATTGCACGTGACTTTTTTTTATCTGTGTAGTTTAATTAGTTTAATGGATAGTTCCAATTTTTTCAAGTGGGGTTGTATGAGGCATTTATCCATAGGCAGTAAAGTAGAGGTCAGTCTGCTCATCCCCAGTTTGGAGAAACAGGCAGGAGTCCGACACAGGAGCTAGAAAATGTACTGCTGTGAAAGGGGTCAGCAATAAACAATATTTTGGCCACATTCAGTTCCCCATGTATGCTCTCCTCAAAGCTACCAGACTCCATTGACAAAAACTGTGACTTTTGGCTCACAGCAGCTGCTGGTCTACTGCTCCTTCGATCACTTACTTAGTTTGGGTTATTGTGTGACTTTGGTGATTCTGAACTAACTGCTTAAAACATCGACGTCACTCAATAACAAAAATAAAATAGGTGATCAAAGCAGCTGCAGACCAGCTGCTCCTTTTTACATATTCCCAGTGTTCTGTTTAATCACTGGTTTTCTCAATGGAGTTTGGCTTTGAAATAAGCACTAAAACTGCTTAAGTTCCCGGCTGGAAATCGCTGTTTGATGGTCAGGTAAAGTGGTGAAAATATTCTAAATATAGCATACGCTTTAGCTGATACAGATAGTGGGCGGGTTTCCATTAACCCTCAAAAGATTTATTTTTAAAAAGTAATTTCCTTGTTTTCTTGTTTTTTTGTTTCCCTTTATATTTTGTTTTTTCTAATTTTCTGGTGTATTCCTTTCATTTATTTATTTATTTATTTAACTCTTAATCTCTTTTCTTACTAAATTCTGGGTCATTTCTTTTTAAGTCTCTCATTCCCTTTTTAAACTAACCTTTACGTATATTCCTCGCCCCCAGGCTACTGCGGCGCTGACATCAAAGCACTTTGCACAGAGGCAGCCTTGGTGGCGTTGCGCCGGCGCTACCCCCAGATCTACGGCAGCAGCGTCAAACTGAGGCTGGATGTCACCTCCATCGTCCTGGGGCCCGGCGACTTCACAAAGGCCATGAGGACAATCGTCCCAGCCTCCCAGAGGGCCCTGGCTCCCCCTGGCCGGGCCCTGTCCCCCACCCTCAGGCCCCTGCTGGCCAGCTCTTTCTCCTTGGTGCTGAAAGCCCTGCTCCGAGTCTTCCCCCACGCTCAGTGTACTGACAGGGACAACACACACGGTAGGGATCTGGAACCAGTTGTTTCATTTGTTTTCTTTCCGCTGCTTCTCCCACTCTGACTCCTGCTCTCCCTCGCCACCTGTCTCACTTAATGCGCCTTCCCCGTTGGCACGTTGTAGTGTTTGATTATTTGTCTCTCTTCCCCCCACCTTATTACCAAAGTGCTTCGTATCACCCGCACACACTGAGCTTAGTGTGTGTGATGAAGCGTCCCCCCAGAGGTGATAGCACAGAGATTGGATAACCAGTCATCCTGCTTCAATAACTCAACTCCAGTCAACAAAAGTGTTTACAGCAGATTAACCACAATGCAGCACTTGACCAGTGGGAGATCGCTCATGGGAGTTGTACTTCTTGGACCCAATAATGACACGAGTTTCCCAGAGTGCTTCATCGCTTTAAATGCCCATTACATCTCGCCTAATAAGCCGGCTCTCTGTTTTTTTACTCTCACTTTTTCGGTGAAATGCCCGCATTAATGTCAGCGATAAGGCCGCTTTGAGGATTAAACTTTGTGGAAACAAACTTTTAAGTGCCATTGTCCCAAATAACTGCAGGAAATCGTGAGTTGCTGCATTATGCATGGCTGTTTTAAGCAGCGATTCTCTCTGTGCCAGGCGGTGACAATCAACTGCTCGAAGAGGACTTGTACAGCGACGATGACAATGAGGAGCGCTCCGCTTCCATCTATGAAGTCCAGCCTGCTGCATCCCCAAAGAGTCAGCTCTCCTCTTCTGCAACGCACAGACCCTTCCTCCACTTCTCCTCGTGAGTGCATAGAAAAAGACCGTTGCTATACGTAAGAAAGTTAAGTTGTTTAATGGACGGATTTGTGTTTTTCAAATTTAAAGTCTTACTGAGCCGTTATCAAAAATGGGTGACGTTGGTTAGAGAGTGCTGATCCCCGCCTCGATCCTTGTGTTCTGTGCAGTAAAATGACTTTTTCTGTAAAGGGAGTCTTGTCGCTGTGGACGGGATCAGTAACAAAATGTATTTTAGCCTACTAATAAAGGACCACTATCAAAGAAAAAATCAACATAGCGATAAAAATATTTTTTATTTTTGTTTTTTTTTTTAAAAGGGACCATCTACAGTTTAAAACTGTACCAGATTACATTTGAAGCTAATTTGCATCTGCAGTCCCTGGGCAGGTCAGAACAGCACAATGACATGATTATATAAAGTTGTACAAGAACAAGAGAAAAACACAAAACACATAAGACAATCAATACACTCAAAGTGATACAAAGAAGAAGACAATACAACATAAAACACACAAACAATACAGTAAATATGCTGTATTTGTATTATTTTACAGCTTTACCTTAATGTCAGACAGCCCGTTCACAAACTTATACAACAACACAGTTTTTACAGTAATTGGCAGTTACAAATGGTGTAATGTTTGGTGATTTTTTAAGAAAACATGCTTTCCAAATACACAAGCCTTTTTTAAAAAATGACATTTTTTTTCCTTTTAAAAATCATACAAATTTTAAGTAAAAAAAAAAAAAGGCAAAACTTTTAAAAAATCATAAAAAATATTAAAAGGTAAAAAAGTGTTTTTTCCCCTTAAAAATCATGAACAATATTTAAAGATAAAAATAAAAGCCAAATGTGTTTCTTTAAAAATCATGAAAAATATTAAAAGGTTAAAAAAAATCCCAATTTTTCTCTTGGGCAAATTTTTATTTAAAGATAACAAACATGTATTGAATCAAAACATACAAACAGATACAATGGAGGGACTACTTGTTACTTGTTGAGACATGCTTTCCATTTTGTCATGTATATATTATATATTTATTTTCAAACATGGAGCCGATGCTGAATGCTGATGCTGTAAGGTGCCGCCTCTGCTCTCCTCTGTTACATTTGATAGTGTCTTGAAATTACAGATTAACATAGATCTAGTGTGTCTTGGAAGACCAGTTATTGTCTGAGTAGGAGGAGGCTCTAACGCTGACCACCTTAATTAAGATAAAACAGATTACAAGTTGTACTGTATGATAAGAGCGGGGAGCAACATATAGTGGCTCCACAGGCTGCAAAATCCTCCTCAGTGGAGACAAACGAGCGAGATCAGAGGAGAGGATGAACGCGAAGAGAGATCAGACATTTCTGAAATCAGAGTTTCAATTGCTGTTTCCATTTAGAGATGGCAAGAGGTGAAGGAGGACTAACAGCTTTTCATTTACTTGAACCTGTCATTGATGGACCAGTTGTCAGCTGGTAGTTTTCAGGTCGTACAGACAGATAAAACTTTTTTTCTATAGAGATGTATGAGACATGTGAAAGAAAAACAGAAAAAATGCTTCATTGGATGGCCACCAGACTTACAGCACTTAACGCCGGTAGACCCTCTGACCTTTTCAGAGCGCTCTCAAAGCACCTGCGCTGCAATGAAAGCTCACAAGAATTCTTTCAAATACATTCACTCAAGTGAGAATTGAACAGTAATGAAATTAATACTAAGCGAATTCTGCTATTCCAATGTTGTTTTTTGTTTTTTTGTGTCCTTGCAGCAAGTAAACCACAAATATATTCAAATGCTGTTTGAAACACAGAAGTTTGTCCAAACGATAAAAAGCCTCTTTCACTCTACCCACTTAACTCGTGTGCGGCTCATTCGTTTTTGTTTTTTTCCCCTTTCTATTAATTAAACTGCAACACTTGGGCTCGGCGTTGCTTTTTACTCCAGTTCAAAGAGTTCATTGTTGTTCAGAGGAGGCCAAATCAGTCTTTATTGCGGTCTGATTGCTCTCATTTTGGTCAGAGATCTGAGGCACTCCATTTTGTCCTTGAAATGTTTCAAAGTGACAGAAAACGGTAGCACAGATATCTAGAAATTTGCTGGTATTGTCAACATGCGCTGAGGCCTGCCAATGCCATTTACATTAAAAATGAATTAAAGTGAAGCAGGATTGTTTTGTTAACTGAATCAAAGGAACAGAACTGAGCTGAAGACAGTACGGCCTCGGCTGTGCAAGTGTCAGCGATCAAAAGGTGAGAGATGCTACGCTTACTGGATTTTCCTTTCTGCTTCTAGCTCCGCCCTCCAGCAGCCCACAGCGTACCGGCCCCGTCTGATGCTGGCGGGGGCCCCGGGCTCAGGACAGAGCTCCCACTTGGCCCCCGCCTTGCTGCACCACCTGGACAAGCTGCCAGTGCACCGCCTGGATTTGCCCACTCTCTACTCCGTCAGCGCTAAGACGCCAGAGGAGTCCTGTGCTCAGGTAACACACACACACACACACACACACACACACACACACACACACTCTGATGCATTCACACACACATGCAAATCCACACAAGACCATCTGTTACACAGGTGGTTGAAATCTGGAGAGAATAAGCAATTTACTGGCTTTCAGGTTTAATGATTTGTAGGATAGCTTTTTTTCCCCCTTAAAAATCTGATTTAAAGGGATATTTCACCAATTTTCACCAGTTTTGAATCAAAACAGTCAAAATGACATTAGAAAAAGTTGAGTTATTGTTTTAGTCTGAGTAAAACTGGACTTTTAAAATACTAAACATGTTAGTCATGAAATGAGTCTAAATCAAATGTCTCAAAGTTGGACTAACACACTGAGATAGTTCTGTTGGAAGTTGATTTCCTCCGTCATGTAAACACCTCTGTCGGATTTTTACTGGACGAGGTGTTTTGGGTGTCCTCCTAGTCTCCGTGCTGACATCCCTCAGTGGTTAGGGAAAGGGACTGTTTGTTATTTATGAAGGAAGAAGGGGTGCTGTAATGTAATTATGTATAGTAATTATGTTTTTTAATTATGGCTCAGGTGAGGAACATACAACTTAAAAATGGTGTATTTTATGTTTATTTTAAATAAAAAAGTCACATCCCAGCCACCCCTCTCCTCTGATAAATAAAGTCCTACAACACCAGCATGGAAGTTAAGCGATATACTGCTGTGGATGGGGCTGCAGCAACAACATATGTCAGCCACCTAAAAAAAATCAATACCGTCTTAAGTTTGCACTATATTTGAATATTTTCTCCACTTTATTTTACACATCAGCTGATGGAGGCAGCAGGAGAGCAGCAGTTCTGCCGTTAAGTGGAGTAAAATGACTGTTTCTTCCTCAACTGAGTCTCTTTTTTGATTTAAATGTTTCAAATCCTCATCATTAAGGGCTGCTTTGTGGCAAAGCAGTGAAAATATTCTAACTATAGAGTATATTTACACTGATTCTGACTGTTTTAGGTGTCTTAAAACTAATCAGTGAAGGCAGAGTTTAGTCAGCGCCCTTTGATTGTATGATCGCTGCGTGGTTGTCTGCCTGAAGTTACTGTAAATAAACAGTTATGATTGTGGTGCGGTCTATATCACAGACTGTATAAATAATATAGGTTTGTAGAAACTGGCTGAAAGGGGCCATGTCTCCACCTACTGTGGTGGAGTCTGACATTATTTCATAAATAAATCGATACTCCCCTGGTCCAGGTACAGTGGGACAAGGACAGCAGTCTATTATTTCTGCCTCCGTTTTCACTGTGCCATTTAACTGGAGATCAAACTGATGCAGATGAAATGTAAAGTTACTGAAATACAGATTTCTTACCTCAGATGTTTTCAGAAACGTGTTTTAGTTTCCCGTTTAACCGTAATACGAGATCGCCAGCTCCCTATTGTTTCTAATGGTCCAGTCCACATTATGTCGGCCACCGCTGGGAGCGGTTATTGGTCTGGTACGGCACAGTGCATTCTGGTATTTGTAGGTTTTCTACCTCTTGAGCAAAAATGTCCTTTTTCTCTGTTTCATGTAGCATCAGTTTCAAAAGTATTTGTGTCTCTTACAGCAGAGGCAGCCTTTTTTATGTGAGGACTTTATATAATTGAAAAACTTCTTTATTCAATAATGTGTGCTCGACCTATCTCTTAAGGTTTTTCGCGAGGCCCGGCGGAGCGTGCCCAGTGTGGTGTTCATGCCACATATCTCAGAGTGGTGGGAGACAGTGAGTGACACTGTGAAGAGCACCTTCCTCACCCTGCTGCAGGATGTGCCCTCTTTCAGCCCGGTCCTTATCCTCGCCACGGCTGAGACTCACTACTCACAGCTGTCAGACGAGGTAGGAACACTGCACGCGCACACACACACACACACACACACACACACACACACACACACACACACACACACACACACACACACACACACACACCTGTGCTGACAGGTTCACATTCACCTGGAAGCCTGTGCAATGTTTTTTTTTTTGGATTACATATTGCTGGAATTGCTTCCATTATGTGGAGGACAGTGTTACCCTGATGTCTTTTTTCATGTGGTTTTGGAGGCTAAAGCAGGATTCAAAGGGTTTCTTCTTGTCTGTCATGCTCAGGAGCGCTGGTGCAGACACACACAGAGTGTCACACTCAAGGTCATCTGCTCCCACAGAGTTTTTATTTACTTTGGCTCCATCTCCCTTTTCTTGTCATTTATCCCACTGCCCACTTTTCACCATGGGTATCCCCACCCCTGCTCCTACATCCGTCCTCTCAGATTTATTATTCTTTTTTCTGAAAGCCAGAGCAGAGTCAGACCACCCGTCGTGGGTGAGGCTGTCAGGGAGGGGTTGCGTTAGAGGAAGGGGAAATGGAGAAAATTGGAGGGAGAAAAAAGAGACGGAGAAAAATAAGGAGGAGGGTCCTCTCTAGTCAGGCAACAGAGGGGCTCTAATTAGGTCCGGGGGTTGGCAGCCCCGTGTCATCACCCCTGGATGCACACACAATATCAATATGCCTGCAGGCTGGACTGTTTCTTTTTTTTTTTCGTGTGTGTGTGTGTGTGTGTGTGTGTGTATGTATGTGTGTGTGTGTGGCTGCTGTTTTGGCAAGGCGTCAACCCTGGCTATACTCCAAGGAGAGCGCAGCTCCGGGGATGGTTCTTTCTGTAAAGCTGACTCATTAGGACCGAGGCACCTGCGCTGTTACACCCATTGAGGCTTGAAACAATTTTTTTAACCTTTAAAGTTTCTAGCTGCCACTTTTTAGGCCTCGTGGTTGGAGACGTTATATTTCGTGTTGTCCGCCTGTCTGTCCCCCACAGAGGTGCAGGGATGATTTTGTTTTGTAGGTGAACCTGGAGGATAGCGTCATCCTGGTTCCCTCGACAGAAAACTGATGGGATGTTTATCGGGTTTTGAATTATGCAGACAGTAAGCTCTGTTTCAAACAAAAGTTTATGATAGGGCTGGACAATATGGCTTTAAAATAATATCACAATATTTTTAAGCTATATCTCTATTTTGAAATCTCTAAACTACTGTAAACTACTAAAATACAAAATTATTAAATGAACTACAGTTACACATAAAGCAGCTACTGCAATAAAATAAAGTTAAATCATCTATTTTTATAATAACATTTAAGAAAATGCTGTTATAATGTTAAAAAAGGAAAGTATAAAGTTTAAAAAAGTCCTGTTTTAGTTAAGTCAAATAAAGTATTGTTGTAATAAAATAAATCAAAGCGCTTTGATTTTGAAGGACCTGGCTTTCAGAGGCAAAGTAAAGTATGACAAAATTTCACCCGAATGTCTGATTGGAGAAAAAGATGAAGTGATGATATTTTATATCCAAAAGGTCAACTTCATGGTGACTTACAAACACTTTTCTGGCCATTATCCAACAAAGATGAGTAGAATTGTATTTTCAATTACAAGTTTGACATGCACAGATTATGAAAACAAGATAATCAAGATGAAAAGATTATTGTTGTAGTCCGTTTTGCAGCAACGCTCTCATTTTGTCTTGTGTCATAAATCCAGTGCACCCCTTTCCTTTATAGTGTTGTGCTCTGTTTTCCCAACTTGGTTGCGTCTCTCTAGATTTAGCAACATTTCAGACTCTAAAGTTACTTTATTTAAAAAAACAACAGCAAACAAACCAAAACGCTGCCTCCACGCCGGCTGCAGGTAAAGCGAGTTGAGCTCTCATCACAGTATGAGGCAGAGCTGTAAGGATGGCTGTCTGCTAATATTTAATTTATGAGTGCATCGAATCGGTTGATTAATGGAGCAAAACAAAAGAGACTCGAAGGCAAGTCCTTGACAGTGTTCAGGCCCATTTATTTATATGTTTAAGATGTTTTTGGGTGGTTTTGCCTTGATTTTAGAGGACAGTTTATGCGTGAAAGGGAGAGAGAGATAAGGCGTCATGAATCAAACAGCCGAGGTTGGAATTGAACCTGCGGCTCCTGCGGCGAGGGCATAGCGTCTTTACATGGGACACCCACTCAACTAACCGAGCTACGTTTATTTGTAACGGCCGTGTCGAGGCCCATTTAAAAAACAAACAAAAAAACGTTGTCTTTCCGTCTTTCTTTCATGTCATTCTTCATCTTCTTTATACTGCATCGAAATTGTTTACATTCTTTAAGGCTTTTTTTCTTCACTTAACTCTGCCATGTTTGTATTACATGCTGTGTTAAGTATGAAAATGGAGGTAATCACACCGCATGGACCATTCAGCCTCTGTGTCACATGGCAGATTGCTTATTCATTACATGCTAGGTGACGGGCTGAAACCATGTAAGAATGGCAATTACTGTTTTCATTAAATTACCTTTTCTTTGCTCATTGAACATGTAACCATGTAGCCTGTAAAACTGGGAAGCTCCTGATGGGACAAATGGTGTGCTCGACTCAATATGGAGCCAGCATGAGGATATCAACGCTGTCCTGAGGCTGTTTGGCTCTCTGCTGTGTCTTTTTCCCCATTTGAGCGTCTTGCACCGCTAGTTTGTGGCAGGATTGCATCATTACACTTGTTAATCAGTTCTTTTCTTAACTTTTGTACAGTTGTAAGTAGATCCAGTCTTTGCTTTTTTAATGCTTTTTTTAATAATGCTAACCATTATGGCTGCTCCGGTCTGTCTTCACTACAATGATAAATACTTTGCATTAATAGTATGTAATAAAAGATTAACATTAATGCTAAACCTTTGTGCTGAAATACCACCAAAGTGCTGCTGCAGTTACTTTCCTGGTTTTGATAAGGCTGCTGTTCAATGAGTCATTGAGTCATTTCCATTAATGGTGATTCTGCTTATTTTGGGTCCTACTTTTAAGTCTCTCACGCTGAATCTACCTTCACCACATGAATACAATGCACCAAATGGACTTTTACAATATACTTTTCTCAGAAGAGCTGTGGTTCCCAGCTTGTGGGTTGTGATGGAAAAGTGTTTCCAAACGTGTTTGGTGTAGAGTAAATTTTCTGCACAGAGCTTTTGTTTTGGAGTACCATATCTGTGTACTCTAGCACTGCGTCTCATTTCTTTGTATTCTAAGCCAACATGTTAAATATGTGGTGATTTATAATATGTGGACCTTGAAATAATGACTAAGGTGAAATCTGGACCAGTTGGGGACCACTGCAGTAGAGATTAACTGATTTATCACTTTAGCTTATTAAAAGGGGGCCCACATTGTTATCAACAGAACTTGCCTGCGATAGCCATTGTTGGCTACGTTTCCACCAGTCAGCTGAAGAGGGGATTGTTGTGTCAGAATGATCAAAAAGGAGCTTTTTGGGGTTACAGCTCCAGAGAAAGCAGGTCCCTCGTGCTGTATGACTGTGTCTGAGTGTATTTTTCTTTATTTTAAAACATATTTACATGAAGTTTTTGTCTTGACCACAACAGCTGTAAAGCTTTTAGCACTACAGCGAACAACTGTGAGTGCATGATTGAATGAATGCTGCAGCCTGCCGTTTCAAATTAAAAGCTCGAGCATTTCATACACCGTCTGTTCCTTATACTAGTTTATGACTTGACTAGTTATTTATGTTATGTGAATCCATCAGAACGAATATCAACAAGTACTTAAAAATTACATAATTACTCCACTCTTCAGTATCTTGTTTCACAATACAATTAATTGTTTTTCACTTATCACAAAATACTAAAAGGTAATTGAAATACATATTGTACAAGTCACAGAAATGCTGGCCATCTAATGTCATTGTGTAACTGAGAATCTCAGTTTGATCAGCGTTAGCTCAGTAAAAATCACCCCCATCTACAAAGTGTTTCTATTGCAGAATTTTTGAAATATTGCCTGGAATACCACCTCATACGAGCGTAAAAACTTTTTTGCGATAAATGGGAGGTTTTTTTTAAATCGACATGTTTCCATTACGTGTATTTAATATTCGCAATTTTAATTTGCACAATTAAAGGGTTAATGGAAACCTGCCTAGTGATGGATTACGGGCTAGTTTCTGCTATGATGAGGAAAGGCATACTAACTCCACATAACTATCACTGTTGGGGATTTTCTATGTGAAGCAGGTGTAACCACGAGCTCTGTGTGGGAGTCTGTAAGGAAGCAAATCTTGTACTTGTTTGACTTCCAGGCTGCTTGACGAAAAAGTGGAATTTTGTTCAGGCTGTGTACATGTTAAGCAGCTAGAACTGTTTGTTTTATCAAATGATTTTTTTATTTCTCTTGTCTCTAGAGTGGCCCAGTTGTTTCCTCCAGCAAGGTTTGAGGAGTTTTGGTCTAATTTTTTAGGCATGGACATGCTGCAGTCTATGGTGCTTTAAGTGATTTGGCTATCTCTGAAAGTGTTGTTTCACTCTCTGGCAGAGAAAACACAGTGACAGCTGCTGCCTCAGCTTCAAACCTCAGCAGGGAACAGGCAGCATCCCTCCCCAGCCAAAACTGACACTACAGGCTCGGGTCCAACTACATAGCTTCCCTCCCTCCCTTAACAGCCGCTCACTCCGCTTAGATTGACTTCCTTCTCGGTGGAGGACCGATGGAAATTGCTAGAACATGTGATTGTGAGTGTGAAGGAACTGCAGTTTGAGTGAGGGATCGTGTCCCATCAGTCTTTACTTTTACTGCTGTAACACTTTTTGGATGTGTTTTGAGGCATCACAAGTGCATTGTATCGGTATAAAGTGCTTGCTGAATGTGAATGTTTGCACCACAGTTTTGCCATGAGGGCCAGCCTATTGATGCCCCATTAATTTGGTGTCAGTGCCGACATAAAGCAGAACATGAGCCAAACTATCGTTGCGTCTTCACCAAAGTTACTAGATTTTACACTTTTGGTTGATTTTGCAGCTGAATTCGGAATTGTGCGACAGCCCACTTTAGCGCCTGGACATGTCCGACAGCCCGCTTTAGTGCGCGGACATGTCCGCAGCTTGCTCCAGCGCGGACATGTCCGACAGCCCGCTTTAGTGCACGGAATAGTGCGACAGCCCACTCCAACATGAAGTGTCCACAGCCCACTTCAGCGTGGACATGTCCGCACCTTTCTCCAGCGCTGACATGTCCGACAGCGCGCTTCAGCACGGACATGTCCAACAGCCCGCTCCAGCGCTGACATGTCCGACAGCCCGCTCCAGCGTGGACATGTTTGTAGGTCGCTCCAGCGCTGACATGTCCGACAGCCCGCTCCAGCGTGGACATGTTTGTAGGTCGCTCCAACGCTGACATGTCCGACAGCCCGGTCCAGCTCAGTCATGTCCAACAGCCCGTTCCATCGCTCCGTGTCTCATCCAGCCATTGGCGCCGAGCTCAATCTTTCAAAAGTCTTAAAAATGCTAAGACATGGGAAGCGGGGTTTGACTGATTTGATTTATTTCGAACATGTAAAAAAGGAAATAGAGAAATTATTATAGAGAAGCAGGAAGACATATAAAAAGTAATACATACAGACAATGAAAAACAAAGCAAAAGAAATGGTCAAACACATGATGACTTGGTTTACATATTCAAAAAAGATTAAGAAGTAAAAACTTATTTAATCCCACCCCTTCTCCCTAAGTTGTTGAATTTTAATCAACCAGCTTCCTTATTCATTTAAACTTATACTATAATTAATTAAATATATACATGCACCCCCACACCCACATTCTGAGTGGCATCAAAAAGTCTTAAAAGTCTCAAATCTAACTTCTCTTTGGCTGTAGGAACCCTGTAAATGGTACAATTAATCATGAAAAATTCTACCATTATTGTCTTAATAAATAATCATTATTTACATTTCTTCGTCTATGCTGCCATCTTCATATCTTGTGGCAAAACAACTCTGAGCTGTGCACTTTTGTAAAACCAGTAAACCGCAGCAGTGTGTGCTCTGATCAGCAGAAAAGTAAATTATCACTGTCCATCCACCCATTTTCTGTCACTTTTCTGAGTTCAGGTTGCAATATCAGCAGTGTAGGCAAGATACTCCACATGTTCCTCCTCCCTTGCCACATCCTCGTGCTCTTTTTGGGCGATCCCGAGGCATTTCCAAAGCCAGATGGGAGGTAATCCCTCCAGCGTGCCCTGTGCTCTGCTCCCAGTTTGACGTGCTGGAAAGCCTCCACAGGGATGATGCCCGAACCACCTCAGCTGACTCGCAGCAGTTCTCTGAGCTCCTGTTGGCTGCTTATATCTGTGACCTCATTCTTTCGGTCGCTACCCAAAGCTCATGACCGTAGCCACAGAGCGGTAAATCGAGCCTTCAGCTCCCCTTTTACCTCGACAGGCCAGTACAGAGTCTGCATCACTGCTGATTTCGCAGCAGTCAGCCTGCCAGTCTCATGTTCTGTCTTCAGGGTTCATATGGTCATGAAAAACCTGGAAAAGTCATGGCATTTGAAAATAGCAATTTCCAGGCCTAGAAAAGTTTTGCGCAACTAGATATACCATGAAAGTTTTGGAATTTTGTTTCACAAATCTATTTAATAACACATGATTTGTTCAATGACTGTCAGAAATTTGAAAATCCAACAATAATTTCTATTTGTACAGTTTCTGGCACCCTGCAGTTTTTCTGTAAAAATCACTAAAACAAATATTTTTTTCCTTGAAAATCTCCAAAAATGTTTAGAAATCACCCAACACACAAAAAATAAAAAAATTAGCCAAACTTTTGTCTTTAAAAATGGCTCTGCCTTTTTTCACCCCCTCCCCCCTCCCATGATCAATAAACAGTCCCTAAGTTATATTTAAATATTCAGTTCTTATCCTCTTATGAATTCAATACACATTTTAAAATAATATGGGTAAAAAACTATTATATAATATGATTAAGAACCGGGTAAGGAGTATCGATGGTCATTTTAGAGAACAAATTTGCCTCAGAGTCATGGATAATTAATGGAAATCTCTTGGTAAAAATGTGTATGAATACTGTATCTTACCTTCATTTACCATCTGGACTTTACTATTTATTTTTTTTCCGGATGTCATTATCAACATCTTTCTTTATTGCCGGGTGTTTTCTTGTTTGTGTCATCGTTCCAGTTTCCGCGAGCATTAAGGTATCATGTTTAGGCTGTTGTGACTCAGGAAGGCGTCTCAGCCAGAGCTGTTTTTATGTGGATTACACAAAGAGTTATTCATTCCAGCTGTGTTTTACTGCCATCTCATTTTATACCTGCAGTAGGAATTGTTCTCTGCAGAAAATTGAGACGCAGTAATGGGGCCGAGTCGGGCAGTCTGACAAATGTTTTTACTCTGCTTTTAAGTCTGTTTCTGCAGCTAGGAATTGATCACGCTAGCAGAACAGGTGTCCAGTTTTGTTTTACAGTTGCTCTACGCAGCCAGACATCCCCAATTTTCTTCGCACATCCAGCTACTCTCCTTTAAACCCCCTCCCTCTTTTTAAGCACCCCCCTTCCTGTGTCAACACCCCTGCAGCCTTTATCATGATGAAAAATACAGAGAATCATTACCTGCTGTGTGCTACACACACTTTGGCTGTCTCTGGCTCCCCTACTGTCTTCCTCGTTTCTGCTCCATTCCTCCTTTTCTTCCCCCGTCTTCTGAGGAGAGAGTAAAATCCAGAGAGAGAGAGAGAGGGTGAAAATAAGAACAGAAGGCAATGCAGAGAGAAAGAGAGAACAAACATGTCACGGGTAGAGGAGAGGATCGATGTGAAAGACAGATGGGGGGAGATATAAAGTGGAAAGCAGGTGCTTAGTCAGCAACAGGGCTTCCCATCGGGAGCGGCCTTGAGCTCCAACGCGCAGCTGAACTGGGATCTTTGAAGCACCCTGTTGTGCCAGCGTGAATGCACACCAGATATTTAGGTAGCTGCGAAAAGGCTTGTTGGCCAATACTGTATATTAACTTATCAAAAATGGTTAAAAAAACATCACTTTCCCTAAGTTTACGCTGAGATACTCAAGGTTTAACTGTCCATAGTTTTTTGTGATTCTATTATTTCTTTAGGGGTATTTTTGTTTGTTTTTTGTTTGTTTTTTTCGTATCAACACACCATTGGTGTTGCTGTTGCCTGTATGAATGATTTTAAAACAGATACTTTTAATTTATTTTTGATGTTATTATTTCTCTTTTTGATGTTAAAAACAGAAAAAAGAAAATGATGAAGGTATGCTGTGCTGTATGATGTGCGCACATTTAGATTCCTATAAAAATGTAGATTAAAAAAAAAGGTAAAATCTCTATATTAGCTGGTTTAGAACTAAAAAGATAATTTTTTGGCAGCTGTAATGAAGATTCAGCAGAATTGGCCCAGCAGTAAGATACAGTGATCTCTTGCTGGTTGTAGATTCATTGTATCCCCCCAGCTTGACCATAATAATTACTGGTAAATTCCCATTCCACCATCATAATTTTCAATTATCAGCTCTGTCAGCCCTTTAATTATACTACTGCTGCATAAAACCGACTTGACAGCTGTGGTGAAATTGTCATTCAGCGTAAACCAGATGATGGATTTGTCAAACTGGTCACGAATTTCGATTTATCAGCAATTTTTGTTGATGCGGTTCTTTTCTCCTCCAATTTGTGCTCATTGATTTATTTATTTTTTTGCAAATAGGACAGTTAGAAGAGAATAATAACTGGTCAGTGAGTGGAATAGAAACAATACAAAATCAAGACAGAATGAAGAAATCAAATCGGTACCCAAAGACAAAAAATAGCAATAAAATTAAAACAAACAAAAAAAAAACAGAAATAAAGAAACTCTGTACAAGCTTTAACATGGCAGTACAGATTAGATTTAAGACGTCTGAGCTTTTGTACAGTCCATATCTCACATGTCTGAAAGCTTCAATGAATGCTGACATTTTGAAGATTTGCTTTAATCAAGTATCATCTCACCTTTCTTTTTACCTTTATGTGAATAATGTGGAAAGCTCTACTATCCCCCTGCCCCAAGAACACAGTGTGTGCAATCAAAATTTAAAAGCCAAAAACTTGTCTGTTCCCACTTTAAATCCTGTAGCTCATCTGAGCAGTGTGCTCAGCGTCTGCTGTGCTCAGTCGTGCTTCAGTTTAATGTAGCAGCTGATGAAAACAGGCACAATCAGCTACACACAGCCTGTTATGTGACAAACACAAATTGGAGTAATCAGTTCAATACAGTGGGTGTAGAAAATGAAAATGAAATTGGGTTAAAATGCGGGATTCTCAATATGTGATTAATTTTACAGGGAGCTAAAATTAAGAAGTGAAAGTGATTTAGTGTTCTGCTGCATGAAAAAGGACAGAACCTGAGACACAAACCTCCCACACAGCCACCGTACTTTCATCATAATAAGCTATTTTTCTGCTGCTCTGGGTGATGGCATACATCTAACCAGGTGTCACGGCCTTTGTGCTTGTTTTTTTACGCTTTAACCTCCTGTTTTTATTACAAAACGGGTTTATTTGAAAGGCGTAGCAATATATGGTGACTGAATTCTCACGAGCCACCTGATTATTTTTTATCACAGGTGAGGAGTATGTTTCAGAGGAGCTACGGGGAGGTGGTGACGCTGTGCCCTCCAGGAGAAGAGGACCGGAGGAACTTTTTCTCTGACCTGTTGTTGGTCCAAGCGGCCAGGGCGCCGCCTCGCCTCAGGAACACAGGTACTGACTGCGCTCACTGATGCAGGATGAGACAGCTCTGACTCATCTCTGCTGTCAGTGCTAGAGGGCAGTGTTGTCTGCAAGTGCTGCTCTCCTTTCTCAGATCTGCTCTCCATCTTTCTCATAGTCATTTTTGAGTCCAGCGAAAGGTAGAGGGGAGATCCTCCTTTGAGTGTACATGATTCACATTCACACACTGCAGTTAGATGTTTGACATGTTCAGAATCTGTTATGTGAAGGCAAAGTTCAGATTTTCAAAATTGTATGAGCTACTTTTCCATTTTCAGCACCTACAGCAGATGATAGTCTGCATGCTCCCAGTTTGGAGAAGCACACATGAGTACCTCCACAGAAACAAAAGCCTCTTTCTTACTGCACAAAAAAAACCCATTAACACCCAATAACATCTGGCTTTTGTGTTAAATCAGAAGGTAGAAGGTAGATTTATTACTTATTTTTTAAACAATGTTTAAAAAACAACATTACATTTGTCCTTGATCCTGCTACATCTTTGGAGTTTAAGGATGAGTTAATTAAAATCAGCAGCTACTATGAAAATTCTATCCGTTTTCTCGGGCATGTTGCTGCTGATGGCATCATTCAATTCCTGTGGTGCATTTTTTAAATTTGCATCAAAGTCTTGTGTCCTTATGGCTCCCACCAAGGTCCATCTATCCAGTGCAGTAGCTTGATCCAGGATGTTAGGGGTTAACCATGTCTCTGTAACAGGAGATCAGAGACAGCCCTGCACACATCTCTTCACAGAGTGAGCCTCAGTTGCATCTCGTCCACTTTATTCTCCCGCAACCGGCCATTAGACAGAAGAAGGCTTGGTAGAGGAGCAGCTCTCGGTCCAAGTTGGGTCAGCCTCGCCCTGATGCCGACTCTCCTCACTTTCTTTGTCTGGCGCTTTCGGTTTGGTTTCTCCCCTCTGGTCTGACTGGCCGCTTGGCAAATGCCATTGGTGGAGATCCTCTTGTGATCTACTGCATTCTGTCCAAACCCACACAACTTTTCCCGATGTTGATAAGTGCTTCTCTATCGTAGAAAAGTTGTGCTTCAGCAGAAGGGGACATGGTGCTGAAAAAATAGAAAAATATGGCAAAATGTAACAAGAAATAGCAAGGATTTGAGGAGCTACAGGCTGCTGCAGCTACATGTGCTGCTGTCGTCATAGCGAGTACATAAAACCAGCATTCACTTCCTGGGCAAATCACTCTGCAGTAGGGGTGTAATGATCTATCTATCTGCATTGATATAATAAACTTTATTACAGACTCAATGGTCCAGATAAGAGGAAGACAATACATACAAAAGATATGAAAGACACATAGAAGTACCATACACAACATATTCACAATGCGATATATTAATTAAATTAGCAATTTTGACGTACCATCAATGCAAATTGAAAACATTGATACATATCCTCATCTTTTGGATGTGCCTTTACTGTCACCGTCACCCAGTGTCAGGCGAATGATGGCAAGCAGCCAAGAGAAAGATGATGAGGAGAACGTTATTTACTCGGGAATAAATCATCGGTTTGTTTTCGGATTTAATTTTTGATTGGCTTTTTCCATGTTACATGATATGGATCAGGGATAACAACAGCCAAATCAACCCAGCTTCAGGAAACGGGAAAAAACTAAAATAACAATATTTCACATTTGGATTGAGGGTGATGTCTGATCATTTTTAATGTTTTTTATTATGCATTTAAGACATTAAATTACATATTCAGAATGTTTTTGGTGATTTGGGTTCTCAGAGGCTCTAAGTAAATTTGTAAGCATTAAATTGCTTAGCTTCCATGTTGGTACACCTGCCTGCTTCTCCAAACTGAATCGTGCTGTTCACCATCTACAGTAGATAACACACTGACTATGCACAAGTACTCATCACACCACACTTCAGAAGATCTCAGCTTTCCCTTTAAGAGTGAACATAAAAACACACAGATGCAAAGTATTGAAGAAGCTGTGCTCACAAGTGCACAATTGGCCCAGTGTGAAGCCTGTATTTTCTCAGACATCTCTATCCCTCATCCACATCAAAATACGCAGCCTCCATACACCCTGTACCCCCCGCCACTGCCCCAGTCCTCAGCGTTCCCCTCGCCCTATGATCAGGGTTCAATATAAGACAACTGTCCTCCCGGGCTTTCAAATGGAAATTGTACCCAGCGTTCACCCACAGTTTGCTCATTGATGCAAGGCAGGGGTCTCCCGCTTTACTCGCCCGGTGCTCCTCAGGGGTTCCTGCCTGACTAAGACAGCAGCCCGACTTCCAGCAGAGCGGCCGGCAGAGAAGCAGGGAGAGGAATTGCTATGAGAGGGCCTGGCTGCTATTAGCCATAATTAGAATCAGGGTTTTGGATTGCTGCTAGTGAGCGTAGTGGCCCGAGGTGCTGTGGAGCCTTCCTAACGATGTCGGCAGATGCCTTGGGCGAGGACTGGTGCCTTGGGAGCGGAGGAGAGGATCTGCTTGCCTTGCTTCATCACTCTGTCATTGGCCAGAGGCTTTTCCTTAGTGTATTTCATAACCTGTGTTTGGGAAGGAGAGGAGCTGTATTATTATTTTTTTGTTCAGTTGCAAGAATCTTAGAACATGTTTTTCTCCCTGGGGTGAGTATTTTTTTTGTTGCGTGTCTGCAGTGATGATAAAAGGAAACAGTCAAGGTTCAGGTTTGAGATTCAGCTGTCTGGTTGTTCATTTCTAACCAATGTTCTTGCTGTGTGTTTATTTTTTATTATATTTTTTATTTATTTGCATAGTTGCTGTAGTGATTTTTGTAGGTGAGGCAGTTATGGGTTTTTGCTTTGGGCACAAAGATTCTTTATTTGTGTCTTGGCGTTGGAGTTTTAAGTCTTTTCTATTGACGGAAACTGTGTGAAAACTTTATTTAGTTAGGTTACTTAACCTTTTTTTGTGCATCTCTCCCAGGTGAGAGGTGTGCAGAGGTGCTGCCGGTGGCCGAGGCTCCAGGCCCCCGAGTCTTGTCAGCAGAGGAACAGCGCCGCCTGGCTGAGCAGGAGGAGAACACACTACGGGAGCTCCGGCTCTTTCTCAGGGATGTTACCAAGCGCCTGGCCACTGACAAACGCTTCAACATCTTCAGCAAGCCAGTTGACATTGAGGAGGTGAGAGGAGTGGACTCATGTAGGAATGCCTTTAGGTTTGGGCGGTATCTATTTTTTCATAACTTACTGGATTTTCACCGGGGTGGAATCACCAAAGGCCCTACGATACGATATTATCGTAATAGTTAAGTCATCAAATCATCACGTTACTGCGATTTCAAACCTTTTGCGATAGTATTGCGATAACATATATTGCGATTTAGTACCTTTCTTCAACTGAAAATTATGTTCCCAAAGGAAAATATTTAGCAAAAAGTTTGCAGTAAATTTTGCAGCAAATTTTCTCTAGTGGACTTAAAAACACTTGATTTTATTATTCTAGTAGGCTACCAAAATTTGTATTTTAAATGTTAATAATTTACATGATATGATATTGCTCCGTTGTGCAGGCTATCTCGCCTTGCCATTTTTTACTCTCTGCACACTACAGTCACGAGAGGTCAACAAAAGGTAATATTTTTACACACATTTTTTATGCATGGCAGGTGAGGTTTTCAGCAACAATAGATAGTGAAAATGGTCTTTTGATAATTATATTGACTCTAAACTGCCTATACTAAAGTTTGTGTCTTTTAAATAATCTGTTTTACTTAACCTTTCTTATTTCTGTTTCAAAATAAAAGCGCCTGGCAATGTTTCTGTCGTCAGAATCCATTTAGTTGTTGACACAAGGCATTTTACTGTGAGATATTTGCAGGACCGCCTTGCTGACGATGCAGTAGCTGCATGACTTCATGAATAAGTGGAGTATGAGCTTTTTATTGTTGAAATACAGTAGCTCTAACAGTAGGCACCTCCAGGACACATGATGGCACTGCATGCAAAACATCTGCAATACATCCTCCACAGTATGAAGTTAATAGAAAGATGAGAGTTTGTATTTTTAATGGTATTTAAAATCACACTGACGGTATTTCTAACCCGTGCCTAGACGCCACACCCTGATATCTCACTCAAAGTTTAACAACACAGGTTTAATGAAGTGACCTTTGTGTGTCAGGTGTCAGACTACCTGGAGGTTATTCGGCAGCCGATGGACCTGTCCACCATCATGACCAAGATCGACACCCACCAGTACCTGACAGTGAAGGACTTCCTGGTGGACATCGATCTCATCTGCAGCAACGCTCTAGAATACAATCCTGACAAGGATCCTGGAGGTGAGGAGAAAAATGACACGTGCATACACCTGAATACACTCATGCACACACATGCAGGTTACTCTCCGTAAATGCACCTGCAATATACACATGAAAGTTAAGGGTGTAGTTGAGATTTTATTGAAAGTGGGGTTGTATGAGGTGCTTATTCATAGCCAGTGTATTACATACAGTAGATGTTGGTCGGCATGCCCCCAGTTTGGTGAATCAGGTTGAAGTTGGAGATGGAAGCTAAAAAATGCCCGGGGGCAGCAGCTGAACATATTTCAGTCATCAGAAAATAAATCTATTAGTTTAAATCTATGCTATATTTAGAAATTTTTCACCACTTTACCTCGCTGCAGACAGTGATTTCTGATGAGGACCTGAGGCAGATGTATTGCTTTTGTCAGAGCCACCAGACTCCATTGACAAAAATATTAATTTAACACTGCTGAACAGAGGAGCTGCTGGTCTACAGCTGCCTCGATCAGTTAGTTTCTGTTGTTTTGTGCCTTTGGTGAATCTGAACTAACCTTTTAAAACTCCAAAGGCTCCAGTGTTTTTTCTCGGTGGAGTCTGGTCTTGAACAGAGCAGCAAGAAAGACAGGCTGTCTTTTGGATTGTTGCAGCCTGAAATGTGAACTGATTTTTTTAGGGGGCTAAAATATGTTTTGCTGCTTCCCTCGTCCACATCAGTACATTGTTTATCTTCTATGGGTGAACTCCAGCCTGCTTCTCCAAACTGGGCATGTGCTGACTGACATCGACTGCATGTAAACAGATGAAGGATAAGTGCCTCATAAAACCCCACTTCAAAAGATCCAAACTATCCCTTTATTGTGTGCACACTTCACCTGTTTGCTATTCATCAGATGTGCCTCTTTGCACATAAATACAATCTGCCAAAAAAAAAAAAGTTTTCAGATGAATATTGATCATTGCAGCCTGGATTTGATCAGAAAACAAGTAAATTAATTCAGCCAAATGTCGAAGAATTACTTTAATCACAAACTGAATATTACACTGATACCCAGAACTGGCAGTGCATATCTGAACTCAACTTGTCACACTTTAATGTCCCCAGTGAAACTTTAGTTTCCTAGTTTTTGTGATGGCGTGCAGCTGTCCCCTGATAGAGAGTCGGCGTTGGACAATCCAAATAAGTGTGACCATGTGTCTCTGTAGTTACTGTTGTGTTTCATTTGGCTGTCATTGTGTGAGCAAAAAGTAATTACATTTAACACTTAATGACTTATGAAGATGGCTTCTGGGCAGTCAAATTACAAAACCTCAAGATGGTTTTCTTCAACTTGGAAATTCAAATGAAATAAAGTGCACACAGCCCCCCCCTTGAAAATAGCATTTCCTCAGTGTAATTCATGCTCCGTAGCTGAGAAAGGCTGCATATGCATGAAAATTTAATTGTCTCTTGTCTTGCAATTTGAAGCGATTTTTACATCATCCTCCTTCCCGCCTCAGCACCTTTTTCCAAAGCCAAATATGGGCTTCATAATGAGTGCTGGAAGATACAAGAGCACACATGTACACACACACCAACACAGAGGCCAGTTATTTGCAGTAGCTTACAAATAAATTGGATTTATGGTTTTTGTGTAAGCGGGGTACTTTCTTGCATGACCAAGAAAAGCCTATGCAAAGAGAATAAATGTTTGTACATACATTTAACCCCTTCCTCTCCGCTAGGATGCCAGCAATCTTGGCTGACAACAAAACGGGCAGATTTTTTAAGCTAGAGCGAAGATTCTGGTATAATATGAAACATGAGGACCTAAGAAACCCATCGCTACCAACCATGTCATACTTATCTGGCTTAGCTCATCTGGAAGGAGGAAAAATGTTCCAGATTTAGACTTAATTTTTGCAATGGAAAAACCATTATTGCTATTTTCATCAGGGTCCATTTGATCACTTACCTCAAGATATGTCAATGAAAATTGGTTCTGTGGGTACGACATGTCTTTGCATACATACTCACTTCATGCTAGTCCCATGATATTTTCTGCAATAAACATACAGTTTCATAACAATGGTGTATATAAATATTTTCTCATACTGGTGTCCCTAAAGAGTATTGTAGCTACACCGGTCCAAAGAGTTAATGGCCACACTTTGTGCTGATGTTTTCTGAAGATTTATTTTGCTCCTCTTCCTTGTTTCCTAAGTTACCTCAAACCTTGTGAAAACTAAAAAAAAAAAAAATCATAAAAGTTTTAAAAAACCATGAACTTACTGTTAAAGTCATTAAGCTGGTGTCCATTAATTCGCAGTCCAATTAGCATGAGAGAAATGTGCTAAAATAAAATAAAACAACCAAAAATTCACCACTAGTGTCCACGCAAGGCACATTAACGTTTTACAAACGTGAAACAAAATGAAAGAAAAATTACAGTGTGCCCCTCTAGGATCACATCTAGAATATCGTTTCTTTGGAGTCGATGTTTATCATCTGTCTCCATACAAAAGATATGAAGACGATAAAAATAAACAACAATGGCATACAGTTCATTCAGGTAACTGAGACTCAGGCTGCAGCAGCAAACACTAGAGAACAGGCTACTCCCTTAAAGGGACAGACTCCCAAGAGACAGGCCAAAATGACTAAAGAGAGGGTTTGTCATCTTAAACTTTTAATAGAATAGCAAATAAATTACAGAGCTACTCATGTATTCATATTGTAAAGCCTATTTTATACATTGAGTTGATCTGACTAACCTGAAAGAAGGCGACTTAAAGTGTGCTGCTGTATAAGGAAAAATAGAAGTATTGGATTGGGCAAAAAAAAAAGAAACACAACCAGGACATTCTTACTTAGATGTTACAGATCTATTTTTTTGTCAAATTCAACGGCAAAGAAAATAAAAATCTATGGGCAGGGCTTTTGACATTTATCTGAATGTGGAGAAATGAGAAATCGGAAAGCTTGTTTATTTCTGTTGTCATTTTCAGCTGTAACTGTAATGTTTGAAGAAAGTTAAACAAGGTGGTCCAACAGATCTGACATTTCCTGCATAAAATACATGAGAACGGTTTATAAAATATGATATTTTCTAAAAATTAAATCACCAAAAAGTTTACACAAGTGCAGCTGCAAAAGTTAGTTTATTAATCAAACAGAAAATTAACAGAAAATTAATCGCCAACTATTGTTACACACATTTAAGTCTTGCTCCTCAAGTTTAGGGGGAAATATTTTCAATTTTGTTCATAATTTTGAGGGGTTTTTTTTAAATTTTTGTTTTTTTTTCCAATAATTTTGAATTCTGGGGTGTTATTTTTTTTTTATTATGTCTTTTTTCGGGACTCAGTATCGACAGATACTCAGTATTGAACGACTCGGATCAGACTGGGGGCAAAAAAAATGATCAAGACATCCCTACTTGGATCTTACAGATCTTTTTTTGTCAAACTCAGTGGCAGGACTTATGACAGTCATCTGAATTTTGGAGGTTTGGGAAATCTTTTGTCATTTTCATCTGTAACTGCAATGTTTCAAGATAGATAATTAAACAGGTGGTCCAACACATCTGACATTTCTTGCATAAAAAAAAACATAAGAACATAAAAAATCACCAAAGACTAACTGTTACAGATTTGTAGCTGCAACAGTTAGTTGATTAATCAATCAGAAAATTCAAAGAAAAAGAATCGCCAACTGTTTTTATAAACATCAAAGTCATGAAGTCATACTCTCTTTTTTCAATGATTTTAATTATTTTTTTTTTTTTTTAATAATATTGATTTTTTAAAAAATTTTGAAGTCTTGGTTGTTGTTTTTTTCTATTTCTTTTCTCCAGGACTCGGTATTGGCAGATAGTCAAGATTAAATGACTCAGACCAGGTCTATGGTAGGGAGGGCTGGAGTGGAAGAGGTTAAAAAAATAACATCTTAAAAATGTTGGAAAAGTGAATTGAGAAAAAGAACTTGTCGCACAGAAGAAAAAATGAAAAAAAACTTTCTACCACAATCAAATCCTCGAGAGCAATACCATGATGTTAATTGAAAGCTGCATACAGTAGGCCTGCTTCAGACTATTCAATTCACATTACCATTTTAATTCCCGCCTTGTGTCTTTAGCTGCTCGCCTCCCTCGCACGACATCAACGGGAAGCAATTCTTTGCCAGCCCAAATGAATAAATCATATCTCTGTCTTTGCAGGCGAGGGGCCTGGGTCATTTGTTGGAATGCAGGGTCTACAAATGATACACTAAAGGGGAAAAACGCAATTAGGCAGTTTAATAAGGAAGACTAACGAAGCCTCTCACCCGGCGCTTGGCCCGGAGAATACAGCCCAGACCTTGCACAATTATGCTTCTGGGTGAAGTTGTACACCAGCTCACAACGTGCTGGGGGGAAAAAACCCTCATTATCCCTCAGCGGTCTGTTTCACCTCGTCCTTCATGCTATCTTCATCACGCCATCCCTCCGTGTTCAATCGCTTCCTTTCTCTTACCTCCTCACCTTGCTAAATAATTACTTGGTTGTGTTAAAAAGGCCGATATCTCTGCAGCTCACTGTCACAAACACTTCTCTGTTGCTTGAGGGAAATGGCGATAACAACCCTTTTACCGCGGAGGAAACGGTTGCATGTTCTGCTCTCGCTCAGGCAGGACCCATAAGGGTGCTGATGAGCTCACGCGACATCCCACCTGGCCTTTGACACGCCCCTCCACCGACGGGCTTTTCTAATGCACTCGCGTGTACACGCACTCAGGCACCGTCTGTCAGTGGAAAAGCAAGCGCGTGCACAGATTGCCACTGTCGCAATTAGGCAGCCGTCCTCCAATTAGACAAAGGAAGCCGGCAGATTGTGACCCCTCTGCCACTCTCTGCCTGAACTGTTCTCCCTCTGCCTGCCGTAATGAGAGAGTGCCTGTTTACAGCGCTGATGCTTTTAGCCTGCCTCCTCGGCTCCGTCTTTATTTTCCCTCCATGGATGCAGGAGCGGGGGGGAAAAGGGAGGATTTAATGATGCCGCGGTACATCTAAGGGAGAAGAGGCACAAGAGTTATGAAGGTGTAAGGAGTGTGAGAGAGTACGTGTTTCAAAAAAAGAAAAAGAAAAAAATCCTTGTATATGTGTCTGTGTGTGTGTATGCACCCACCTTTGTCTTAAGTGGTGATATCAAGACTCTCATGCATGTCTGCGTGCTGACGTTTCTCACCAAAGCCGGCTCCATCCTTTTTTTTCTCCAACGTGTGAGAAAAAGCTACAATCCCTTTTCTCACAGATACAGTGGAAGGAGGCGGGCTCGACTCTTTGCCTCCCATTTACATATATGATGGGGTGTGACGAACATGCAACATCATTCTGAAAATTACAAGAGGAAAAGAGAAAATAAATAACAAAAAGCCAATGCAGAGATGCAGAGAGCATGCACAGAAAATCACTGTCTTGTATCTCGTTGCACTAATGTTACGTTTAACTTTCTTCTTTCTCAGATAAGGTGATCAGGCACCGAGCATGCAGTTTAAAGGACACGGCTCATGCTATTTTTGCATCCGAGCTGGACCCCGAGTTCGACCGCATGTGTGAAGAGATCAAGGAGGCGCGCAGGAAGAGGGGTAAGGAAGTCACACAAAAAAAGCTAAAGCAAATTGGCTTGATTTCCCTCAAAAATATAAAAGGCAATGACTGACTGAACAAGAAATAACCCCCAAAATTAGTAAAATTCTCCAAGAAAATTACCAGAAAAAGGCATATAAAAGGAAAGAAAAGTAAAAGATCAAAAACAGAACATGACTAGAAAAGTGATTAAAAAAAAAAGATAATTATCATCATATTTTTTTCTATAATCTTATTTTTAATATATAATTAGAATAATTATAAATTTCTTTATTTCTATCTAAATATGTTATACTTGAATACAGAAAATGACCTGAAAAAGTGATCAAATTAAATAAATAATATTTAATAATCATATTTTTCTCTTTAACCTAATTTTCTATCTATAATTATAATAATTATAAATGTAAATTTCTTGATGTTTCTACTTAATTATGTTGTAGTTGGGCAGAAAATGACCAAAACATTATAATAATCATATTTTATTTTGTTAAAGTAATTTTCAATATATACTTATACTATACTAATAATTATAAATATAGATTTTTTAAATTTCTGCCTAATTATGTGATAATTTTCTCATGATTCCCTTTTTAAAGTTTACTGTCAAGTAATTTTCTCGTCACCTTTCACAGTTTTTTTGTTTTGTTTTTTGTTTTTATAGAAATTTAAAAGAAATTTCATGCCAAAGTTCTGCTTGCTTTTTTTTCCTTGTTTTTGACAGAAATCAAACCGATGTGCTCACATTTTTAATGTTTAAATGCCTTCTGAAAGGCATCTGAACACAACTGCATCCAGGTTTCAAAGTGTTAACACACACTAACCATTGTGTACTCCTATCTTAGGGATCACACAATAAAAATTGATCATTGCACCGACCCAAACATAAACTTAAACGGACGGTTCACCCCCCAAATAAAACACATTTTTCCTCTTCCCTTTGGTGCTATTTATCAGTCCCGGTTGTTTTGGTGTGAGTTATCGAGTGTTGGAGATATCGGCCGTGGAGCTGTAAAAAATTTGAAACTTGAAAAACTCAACAGCAATGTCTCTTTTCCAGAAACCATGACCTGGTTACTCAATAAATCCACAGACCCCGTGAGCAGATTTATGTAGGGACTTTTTTTTCTCCCAAACTACACCTGTGAACCGTATCACTGCACAGAGGGAATCATGATGGTTCACCAGCAGATGGAGACATGAAATACAATGCCTCTCAGTTTATGTAATATTCATTCATTGTGCAAAATAAGAAAAATTACTTCAATTTAGGGTTAATATTTTGTACAAGTTGACTTTATCAATTGTAAAATGCAAAAAAAAAAAAAAAAGCATGCATGTCAGTCGATTCTGAGACAGCTGCAGTGGAGCCAAAGAAGTACACGTTTTTATTAATTTTATTAGCCATTATTAGAACGCAGATACAGATAATCAGCAACATACCAAATATCGGCCATGCCGATAATCTGTCGATTCCAAAGCCACACGCCTCATAAATCTATATAAGTCACAAATGAATCAGTTTTATTAATTTAAAAAAATCTGAAAAAAGAGTAAAAATTGACACAGATTTTGCATTATATCTCTCACATGTTTGCCAGTATGGCCTTGAAGTTGGCATTAAATTATAATTATAATATAATTATATTCAAGGTGGTATTAAAAAGCTCTTAAAAAGTCTTAAATTAAATTTTGAGAACCCTAGAGAGAGCGCAGACATCTCTGCATCTGATGTGTCCAACTCTCACCAAAACAATCTCGATTGATAAACAACACTGATGGTAAGAAAGAAAATATGTGTTTTTAGTTTTGGGGTGAATTGCTCCTTTAATCAGTATTTATCCTCTGATGAAGCTTTGCAAGATCATAAACTTTAATAACCCCAGATACTTGATAAATACCTATAATTTCTGCTGCACTGCCCTCTGTATCCAGGGACGGTTGTTTTCGGCGGATTATTGGTAGAGCAGACTAATATAGCATACTAATAAGACTGAACTGAGAAGCATCATTTGTTTATCTAAATAAATAAACATTTTGAAAGAATACTCCCTCTCTTGAATAATGAGCGCAGTGCGTGCTGGCTGTGTAGTTCCCGGCCTGCCCTCTCACCCTCTCTGTGTTTGTTTGTTGAAGGTCTTTGATAGATTATTTCAGAGAACAGAAACTTGCTTTTTTGGGAGGAAAAAAATCTGTAGGCTAGCCCAGTCATACTTGATGGAGCAGTCAGTTTTTAGTGTAGACTATGTGGCGCGGAAAGGAGCGATGCCCGAGGCTTCAGTGTTCCAGACAGTGCCTTCTGTGCTCGCTGTCTGCCTGGCGCTCTGCATCTGTACACTCACCAAACAGCCCCGAGCGGTGCTGAGTGGGTTTAGGGTAAATCTGAATTAGGTTTATGCACATAGAAACACACATATACAGTGTAGTTAAATTGTGCACTTGAACTTTTAAGTTGTTTTTTTTTTTTTTTCTCTCTCTTTTTTTTCAGATTCTGTTTATTGGCTTTTTGTTCATTTTTGAATAAACAGAGCAAACGTTCACAAACACCATCCCACATAATAAAACTTTCTCTCTATAAGGAGAAACTTAGGAAAACACATTATTGAGATTACATAAATAAGTTATAGATAAGCATAATTGAAAAAAGTTTTTAAAAACTAAAATAAATAATATAAATAAATAAGATTTAATTTAAAATAAAACCAATACACACCTTCTTGTTCACAAATGCTTACATATATACCTCAGTATATACATACCAAAAACCATATAAACATAAAACCTAATTGAGTAGAAAATCAGGTTTACAAAACGGTCATCATCCAGTTCTCTCTTCTTTTTACCAACCATTTTACTCTGAATGTAATACAAGTTACAAACTCCCTTGGAGTGATGAACTTTTGTCTAATCACAGGCATCTACACAGTTAGGTCTCTCATGAAATGTAAGAAAGGCGTCCACATCTCATCAACATCCTCAGTTTTGCTCTAAATATGTAAGTCAGTTTTTCTAATTCCAGACTCTAATCCAGTGATACTCACACTGGGAATTGTTTTTGTAGTTTTAGTATAAATAAAGTGCCAGAGTGCACAAAACAGCATTAAAATGAAGCTTTTCTATCAAAAAAAGGGCTGGTGGAGGATCCCCCGTACCCCCCAATAGAGGTCCTACCTAAGCCCCCAATATCGTAAAATTCTGGAAATGTTCTGACATATTAGAAACATCGTAAAATCCCAGAAATGTGCTAAAATCATATAAATGTCCAAGAATCCCAGAAATGTACTAAAAACCCTTGAAACGTCCTCAAATACGAGATACATCCTAAAATCGTAGAAACGTCCTGGAATCCTAGAAACACGCTAAAATCCTAGATATGTTTTATAATGCTTGAAATGACCTAAAATCTGAGAATTTTCTAGAATCCGACAAACATCCTCGAATCCTAGAAATGTCCTAAAATCTTAGAAATATCCAAGAATCCTAGCAATGTCCTTAGAAATCTTAGAAATGTCTTAAAATCCTGGAAACATCCTAGAATCCTACAAACGTCCCAAAAAATGTCAAAAAATGCTAGAATTGTCCTAAAATCCTAGAAATGCCCTAATATCAGAGAAATGTCCCAAAATCCTAGAAGTGTCTTAAAATCTTAAAAATGTTGAAAAATCCTAGAAACTTAAAATCCTTAAATCCAAGAAATGTCCTAAAATCCAAATAATGTCCTAAATCGTAGAAATGTCCTAAAATCCGAGAAACGTCTTCATATTAGGGACACATGCACTCGCAGAAAAGCTTCCTTGGAAGATCATATTAATCTTCTCATTGTCTGAATGAAATTATAGTGGCTTGGTAATTTTGGTCTTTTATTTAAATTAGTCCCTTGTCCATCCAGTGTTTAAACTCATATCACGTCTCCCTGTTCTGACATGATTATTGAAACATGACAATACAGTATTTGACAGTATTTCATGTGCGTCAAACATTAAGCACATAGCATGTCTTCATATATGCACATATTTTGCTGCATAATTTGTAGCCAAGACTGAAGAAAGAAATCCGCTACAGTTTTTTTTCTCTCCTACTTTTATTGATTGACCATGAAGACATGTCCCTCCCTGCTCTTGATAGCTTTTGAGTTTACAGGCATGAGAACACAAAACAATCCTGCTACTTCAGAAGCGGATCTAAGTGCCTCATGCTTTTTGCCATGAAATATCCTTTATCTTTCAAAGAGATGAGACACTGTCACACATTATTGCCCTTTTTGTTCTGGTCTGTCGTAATTCGTTTTTTTTTTTTTAAGAAAAGCTCCCAAGCACATTGAAGGGAGTTCACAAGAGGACCCGGTTTCCCTTTAAAAACATTATCTACAGTATTATGCACAGCCTTTTACCCCCCGAGGGCCTATTGACTTCTGACTTAAGCCACAGAGGTTTGGCTCTTCCGTGTCAAGCGGGAAACTTATCAAAGAGGAAGCAATTTTCAGAAGTCACTCTGTTGCTTTTGATTTCCTCTTTTAGCAACTAAAAGCACAGGATGCTAAATGAATATTGCAGGAGCAGAAGTCAACTGCCTGAGAGGAGGAATACAGCAGTGTAAATATTTCATCTTCCAGTCAAGGTCCTGCTATAAAGCTATCAATTAGCCCAGCGCTGCATGATGCCCATTTGCAGCAGTGTTCAAAACCCGCAGTGCATCTCGCTGGATTTTTCTCTCCGCCCGTGACAAGATGAAAGGAGCTGTGATAAATTTGGCCAAAAATTTTCAATATCACTCGATGTCAGAGTTGAAATGTCTCATTTTCAGGAGCTTGCATGTCTCCGTGCTCCCCCCTCTGCTTTTTCATTCCCGTCACACTCAAGCTCTTGAGTGAAACATGGAGTCACTGCAAAAGGAAATCGTTATAGTTTTTTTTTTTTTTTTTTGTAGTAATGTTTGTGCTGATGGACGTGTGGTTGCACCTCGCTCGCCGTGTCACAACCCCTCGGTCGTTCTCGTCTGTCGGATCACATTTTCATCACTGTCTGTCAAAGCACCTTCCTCTTCTTTAGGTGTTTATACACACACACTCACACAGGCACTATATCTTGGCAGCAGTGTGTTTCAGAAGTGTTTTTCCCATTTACACACACACACACACACACACACACACACACACACACACACACACACACAAAGACTACTGTCTGTTGTCGGTAACTGATCCTCTGTGGGCTCTGCAGACTTCCAGACGCCAGCTCAGCCGATGCCGCCGACGGGCGCTGTGGCAACCAGGAGGCATCACACTGCAGGAGAGGAGCAGGCGAGGAGCAGCACTCAGGGCGAGGCCACTTACAAACAGTGCACCACTAGTGAGTATCCAAAGCTGATACCAAACTTTTATAGTTGCTTATCTGCAGTGATGATGCATATGTGTGCCCTCCACGACCCACACACCCACCTTATGAGACAAACTATGCTCATAACTTTAAAAATACTTCAAAAAGTGTGACACCCTCTCGTTTTAGTCGCAAACTGTACAATTTTGCAAAGACTGGATTTTGCAAGGTCACTTTTTCACATTGTGACACATTCAATTATATTTCATGTCTCCATCTGCTGGTGGACCATCATGATAAGAGTTTACACAATATGATGATTCCATTACAGAAAAGACTTGATGATCACTAAAGTTAGGTAGGGAAAAAGGTGGATATTTTGATATCAAATCACTTATCGGCATATCGGATATCTGCAAAAAAATCCAGTGTCGTTCATTCCTAGTTCTTGCACCTCGACAGCGTCCCCTCGATGTTCCCCGTCTACATGGTTTGCTGCTTCCTGTTTGGTGCTAGAGAGAGCGCAGCTATTGGTTGATGTTGATGTTCACATCATTGAGCGTCAGTATTTGCATGAGCCTAGACTAAAAATGTAAAATTATATGAAACATCTTATTCTATTTGAACGTCAAGAGCAGAAAAATTCAGACTTAAGACAGCTCGGGCTGAGTTTTATGAGTTTTATGACACCATTCGAACGAGAGCACAGGACTCTGATTTTGTTCCGACACTGGGAATTTGTCTGTGAAGTTGCTTAAAAATTAGTTTGTTGTCAGGCCGGCATTAAATGACAGCAGCTCTGTGTCCCTTACCAGGTCAGGAAATACACATCCTCGCCGTTCTGTTTGACTCGGACATCTCAAACTTTGGTTTTTGCCTTTTTTTCTGTCTGTGACGTAGAAGCAAGCAGCTGTGTTGTATTACAACAGTTTACCAGATGTATACGTGGCGCCACACACCTGCCTGCTCTCTCTCACACACACACACACACACACACACACACACACACACACAGATACATCTCTCAGCAGCGGGGAAGCATCACAGTGAGTAGCCTCATTAGCAGGGATGCTCCCTCCTAACCACTCAGAACATGACCACGCCACAGAGCAATTACACGCCCACCTGTGGTAAACGGCAGGTGCCGAAGGGTGAAGGGAGGGCCAGGTGAGGGCAGGGGGCAAAATAATGAGGCCGTTACCTGAACGAGTCAGAAGTAAGCAGGTTTTACATGAAATCAGGAGAATTCCTTCTAAACGATACTGCCTGAAAGAGGCTCCCTCAACAGTCGTCATGAGATGTACAGAAACCAGATAAGACGAACAATATGTGGAGGAAGGATATTTGGCATTTGTACTGTTGTGTTGGCATATTATTAATTTATCGATACATATTGATATTGAAATTTTGAAATTGTTTCAGTACTCGTTTTTCACAGCGTCAGTACACTGGTACCAGCTTTGCTTTCTCTCTCTCTCTTATAGTTCATGTTTTCTTCAGTCATTCTGCTGTTTGTTGCCACTAACAAAGAGGAGAAAAGTCTGTGTTGTCATGTTAGAGCCTTGTTATATTTATCTTTTAACATTAATGAATATAATGTAAATAAATAAATTAATATAAATATTCACATATAAGTGCAACACTTACATTCTCAGCATATGATACATACTTAAGTTTTAAATATTTGCATATTAGTATTTTTCCTGCCTGCTATAATTCTCTATTCTGGCATCACAGTGACTGTAACGAACCACAATTTTCTTTGAGGATCAATTAAGTATTTCTGATTCTGATTTTTAAGTTGACATTTTATGTCCTCAATGTCAATGTCAATATTGATATTTTTATTTGTATTGTACTGAATTTATAAATTTCGGTAGTATGACAACAATAGTGTAGTGACATATCCTCGGAAAAAAGATTCACCAAACTTTTGTTTTTCTTGTGCAAATTACAGTTGATGCCTTTTTTGTGTGACCGGGGGTCGGGATAATATTTGAGGTTTGGGGTACAAAGTCCAGCTGCAAATCCACAAAAGGACGTTTATTGTGAAGTTTAAGTTTATGAAGTTTATTTGATACTTCTACCTTAAGTACAACAACACGCGACCTTGATTTTTCATAGTTTGATGCGTCTCCGTCATAAATATTTATAACAAAAATATTTTATACAGTATAAAGCTCTGAAATTACTGACTCACTGCATAAATGTGAAATTGATCATAAAATTACAATGAACATGGTGGAAGTGCCTACTTCAGTAGATGTAATTTTTCACCTATTGCTTGGATTTTATTTAAATTTACACTCATTTCCGCCCTTAAGGTAGAGGTGTCGGTGATATTTAAAAACTGAAATATTGAGGTCATCTTAATAATACGCGTATGATAATATTGTGTAAAAAAAACATTTTTCATATAATTTCTATTTCTCTCATGTCTTGCTTTGTCTCTCTCTACTTCCCCACATTTTCTTCTCTAGTTTTCCCCTTTAGAAAAAAATACATTTTCTTGTCACTTTTTACTAATTTCTTGTAATTTGTGGGATTTTATTTGTCAGTTTGCTGACTGACATTCTTCCGTTTGATTTTCAGAAGAAATCAAACCAATTTGCTCCGGTTTCAAAGGGCTAAGCAGCTGTAGAGACAACTGCTGTCCATCCAAGTCTCAAAGGGTTAATATAGAGTGAGTTTTGAGACTACAAAAAGCGCCCTCTGAAAATCTGTAGGGGACATGTCCCCTGTGTCCCCCTGTGTAAATTACGCCCCTGTGGAAGGACACAGCTCTACTTTTTGGCGAAGATGCAACTGAATTTATCGACTGAAGCTTTAATGATGATTGTGGTTCTTGTTGCAGCCAAAGTTTAGATTAATTTCTGTGTCTGTAGTACAGCTGTCCAACACAAGGTGGCGCTTGTCCCTCATGAGAGCGTCCCTAATGGAACACCTGCTGTGTGGGTAAACCAGCCCCTCTCCCCGAGAGACGCTGCCCTCTTGAGAGATGAGGGCCTCTGTTGGCCACCATTAATACAGTAAGACTCTTGTCTGCAGCTCCAGCAGTTTATCTCGTCCTGCTAAGCCCAACAAAAAAAATAACAGCTATATACCAGGGAGGTGATATTTAATTAATTAAATCACTCCAAATATAATTCACTGCGGTGTAAAGTAATGCAGCTTCGATGGAAGACTGCAACATCAGAAATGATCCAGTAGTTTTTGAAAGATTAATTTTGATAAGTCAATACATATTATACACAGTTCAGTCTAATGCAGTGCAGTGCGACACAATCAATTACGACAGCCCAAAATGCCACAGAGCTGATTCAACATCTCTGTCAACAAAAACTGAACTTGAAAAGAATCACAAATACCTGATTTACTGCCTTAATATCTTATTTTCATTACTTTATATCACACCTAATGAGCTCGCGTCTCTGAGTATTGATTAATTTATTGTGCATCAAGCCTATATAATGTCTAATTTATCACGTCAAAGCGATGTTAAACACATAAAAACAAGGTTAAAAAAAGAGCACAAGCTCATTTTCATCAACTAATTGACGATTTTGAAACCCGGGCAGAGCTGTTTTTCTTTCAGTCAGCAGTCACAGCCGTATATGCCACTTTTAGCTGTAGTTTTTATCTCCAAAGCCAAATGTCACAGATGCGGACCACCAATTTAGAAGCTCTTGGGAGAGTCGTTATCAGCCTCCACCAGAGGCTTTAATTAATTAGGCTAACTCAGGTGATTAATTTGTGACATCGGCAGCATGTTCTCACCTGGAGCACCTCAGCAAGGCAGCTATTAGGCTAATTGATCACAGAGTCTGTCGTGTCTGGAGATGTGACACAACATCATAATGAAAGCGCAGCGGAGGAGAAGCGTCCTCTGTGCCAGTTCGGAAGAAATAAACTGTTTGTGAAATTGCGGCCGCCGCAGCCAGGTCACTGCCGGGGTCGCCGGCTTTTCCCTTCGACTTCTGCGAGAGGTCAGGACACGTGAAGGTTATCCTAGATCATTACCTGCAGGGGGACGCCTATCAGGAGCTGTTCTGGTATCTTCTCTTCTATAGGGCTTTTATCTGGGCCACCTCTCCCTCTCTCGGTCCGCCCCGGAGCTGAGGATTGCCTGTGACATTCAGATAGAACGGAGAGTGGTGGTGGCCGGATGAGATGCACTATTTGGAAGCGTGGAGAAAAGCTTTTTGAAGGATATTTCTGAATCAGGTGTTAAAAGCAGCAGCCGCGGATAAGTCCGCTTGTTGAGACTCGAGATAGCCGGGGCAGCTGCCGGGGTCAATCAGGGGGAGGAAGAGCGGAGACCTCGCTGCTGTTAATGCACAAGGAAACTGGAGGAAGGATGCGGTTTCCATTAGCCAACATGGATAGCTCTGTCATGGTTTCTCGGCCCCCCCTCCCCCAGCTCTCTCTCTCTCTCTCTCTCTTGCAGCCTTCCTTGCTGCCCCCCCCTCCCCCTCTCGCCTGTCACTCCCTCCCAGGAGGAGCAGGAAACCCAAGGCCCATTACCTGGGCCACAGCCCTGGGTTCATTCGTAGTGCATCACCACAAGGATCTGGTTCATATGGAGTGCCTTCCTTTCATTCATAATTAAGTCCTCCGTTTTTCTTCTTCACTCTGTTTTTTTCCCAAGCAGCAAACATGTGCTATTGATTGCTCCGCCAAATATCAATGTCAGATTATTCTCCTGCTTTTCTCAAACGTCTTAAGTGGTGTGCTGCGCTGCTTTTCCAGTTTGGTTAAAAAAACCTTTCTGTTTCTTCTGGCATGGTTCACCAGTGTTTTTCCACTGCCGGGTTGACAAGATCGTCCTCATTCAAGTGTTGAACTGTTTGCGGGAGAAAAGAAAAACGATGCATGCGCTGCATAATGTGTCCTCGGCGTCACTCAATAGCACGCCCAAGGCAACAGGCACCAGGCTGTATTCATGTAGATGGAACGCCGCTGTGTCTCGCCTGTCCCCCGCCTCGCATCTCGCATCACGGTAAACAGACAGCTCCTCTCCCCGTCGCCAGTCGATCCATCACAAGACCTTGATGGGATATTTAAAGTCATAATAAACACTGGCGCTTCCTTTCACCTCGGGCTGAAGTAGTTACTGCATGAAAGGATGGCCTGGATTTTTTTTTTTTTTTTGTGCTCAGGACAAAAGGACAGCGGGCACGCAGCCTGTGACGTACGCGGGGAAATAGGTTAATAGGAGGACGCTTTGTCCGTTTAGGGAACACAAAGCGCCGTCGAAGACAATTCTATTAACTCGATTTTCTCATCTTTGCCTCTTCTGTTTACAAGCGTCCACTTCGCTGACTGAAGGGGGAAGTTTAACCTTGAAGCCAGTGTGTTTTGCATGCAACTGATGTCCATTATATATCTGAAGTACTTGTTTTACATGCAGCAGCTACAGAATCAGAAATACTTTATTCAAGGTTCCAGCAGTCATGGAAGACCTGGAAAAGTCATGAAATTTAACAGTAACATTTCAGTTACTGTTAAATTAACTAAGTTAAATTTAAAAAGTCATGGAATTAGTGAAAATCATTGAAAGTTTTGGAAAAGTTATGGAAATTTTGTTGTTTATCGAAATTGTGATGGTAATCTTCCATGGATAAACTTCCATGTGACATAAATATATTTTCTCTAAATATAGACATAACGTCACTCGACTTTGTGTCTATTTGTGACATTTATGCTGTTCAGATGCAACGCTTAACTTTTGTTGCAGTTTGGCCTTTTGTTCTCTCGACAAAAGTGTTTCGGCAAAATTTTAAATCCAGGTTCCAGAGTGTAGTTATTGAAAACGCCACCCCTTCTGTCGCCGTGCAAACTGGCAGTGCCGGCCGTACCTGAGACATGCACGTTATGTTACAGACATAGTTATGTGGGAGTAGGAGGACAACAACAACAAAAATCGTAGACTACCGAGCCGTGTTTGTGCTGTTGACTCTACTGAGTTTATTAACACTCCTTCAGCAAAGTGAAGATTTGTTGCTGAGCTACTGTGATCAGCTGTCAGTGCTCGTGTGTGAGTTATCCGCTTTTTCCTGTTTCAAACTATTGTTTTTGAATTGGCCTTAAAAATTCCACTATCACTCAACCTCAAGAACCTAAGCATAGAGAAATGCAATAAGAAGTTTGCAAGAAAAATTTGCATTATGCTATGATACATAACAAAATATATATGGATATAAAAATAATAAATATGTTGTGTAAGAAAGATGTACAAATATGTGCATCGTGCAAGTGTGGTAAATGTGTTCCAGATAAGGATAAGTAGGAATTAAGTAAGAAGAGTAATGCTCAGCTGAATTATTACTGCACATATTATGTACATTACAAGTCGGTCTTACATATTATACAGTTTTGAAGATGAAACGGCAACGTTTTACAACGTTGAAAATCTAAAAAAGAAATAAATGATGGGTTTCAGCTGCTGCTGCTGCTGCTGCTGCTGAGTAAACAAACCAGTTGTTGTCACTCTCACTTCTCTAAAGCTCTTCAATACGAGTGTTGCATTTGACTCATTTCAGTCGATTGAGAGTTAAGTGAAATGTGGGCACACAGTTGGCCGGTACGTGGTGACTGTACAAGCTACTCTTTCAGTCCAAGTGATCTATAAACACCCTCGTGTCACCAAATCCCCCTGTGAAGATTTCTCCACTTGTTTTACTCCTTCATCTCACATTTTTGTTCCAAAGCCGAAAATTGGAAAAGAAAATGTGATAATGAAATTCTGTCCTGCAGTTGATCCTTTTCATGTTTGGCAAATTGATTTAGAGAATGCAAAACAGGATTTTCATCAAAACACTTGAAAGTTGGTGTATGTATGACTTTGCACTCAAAGAGGCTCGTATTAAAATTAGAGACGTAATTGTATCAGTTACCATAGAATGGGTTTACATGGACACGAATGACTCGTTTATGATCAGGTTTTTTCAGTATTTTGTTTATGTTCATGAGCATGTGAACACCATGTATATGAGCGTCTTGAATATGTGGAGTACTCTTAAATACTGTTCCGTGTATACGGAACAGTATTTAAGTGAAATTAGCAGTGTGAAATGGGACACCCTGATAAGCTTTTCAAAGCTTGTAAACAGGGGCCCAGACATTAAAAGACATACAAGTTTACAAATATAAATCTCATCCTGCAACTTAACTCTAATCTAAAACTTCAAAAGCATTCACATTTACTCTGATATCCTAAAAATACAATAACAGTAATGCAATAAATGTGTGAAGACAAATGGCACGTGATGCTATGGCTGTGGGCTTGTCAGTAGGAACTGGCTCCCTCATGATGCAGCAGGAGCTACAAGAGCTGTTACTGCATCACATAACTCTGAGAAAGTTGAGCAGATCATCCGCAAGTTTTCGATCCACAATTCCTCTGTGAAAGCGTGGACTATCATTTCCAGAAATCCCTCATAGGTGGCCGCTCCCACTTATAATGGGCTCGCCTTTCCATTATCGCTCCATAACATGCCTGCGTCGCCTTTGATTTGAAATAATGACGTCTAGTGTGGCGGCTGCAATAGAAATAAAGCTGCTGATGTTTTGGACATCCATCGCCATGGTTACTGGAGTGTTATTTCCAGAGAAGAAGTCGCACAACGTCACTCAATGGAAACGCAGTCATCTCACAACTGTGTTTTTGAAAATATTGTTTAATTTTTTTCCAAATCTGTAATGGAAACTCGCCTATTGTCAGACTGGCACCTGTGTGAAAAACAGTGCTGTAAAAGTTCTCTCAGGAGTCACGTTTACATCATAGCTGACATCGTGTGTGGTGGAGAGAGTGGCGGTGGACGCCTTCAGAGCAGACAGCTGTTGGCGATCGCAGATGAGTTGTAAATTATCAGTAAATGAAGAGTGTAGTGTTTAATATTTCCTGTCGCTTTGATCTCCCATTGTCGGTTTGTTTTTGTAAACATCTCCGGCGTCTGCACAGATAGACTGCAGTAATCTGTAAGTGGGTTACTAGTATTTATCATGTTTACAGAGAATGCGTATAACCCAATTTCTCAGTGCTCTTGTATCCCAAAGATGATCATAAATGGGATAAGCCTCATAAACAGGTTATTCATATCTATGTAAACGCACTCACATGTTGCACCCTCGCACAGACCACAGGTGATAAATGGCATCTTGTTCTGTAATATTTCCTCCGCTTCCTAAGGGATCAAATTAGAGTGTCCTCGTGGTCAGCAGCAGAAAACAAAGTGTCTTGCCTGAAACTGTGTTATTAGTAGTTGTTGGAAGTGGACACTGAGTCTCCCTGAGCTACCTCTCGGCGACCAGGCGGAAACAATCTTGAGTTGCACACTCCGACACCCAGTGGTGCTCACTGATAAAAATCCATGCAAAGCGTGCAAAAGCCCAGAGCGAATAAGCGCCGAGCTTAAGCTGCCATTTTGTGGGCACAGATGCCTCTTGGATCATTGTGGCACCAAGCGTGAAATGAATGTAAAATCATCCATGATGCCTCGTGCTTCCATTTATTGTTTTGGGGTGCAGATGAGCTGACATCAGTGTTAGTGTCTCTGAAGATTCACTCTGTGTCTGTGCCACTCCCGGCGTGTCCCCGTGTGTAGTTGTCGCCGCTTAATAAGTGCACACAATCGACGAGGTCGGGTTGTGATCCTCTTCACAGGATTTTAATGCCTGTTTTTTATGACTGTGCGACGAAGATAACCATATATATATTATGGTAAACAGCTCACACTCTGCCTGAAAGGAATGAGCCCGGAGAGTTTCACTGGGATGATTGAGCGTTGCTGCTCATTGCCTCCGTGCACGCCCAGTAACTGCAAGCTGTGCTGCCTGAGGATGTTAGAGAGGTGATGGGAGGGGAGCGGAGAGCGAGCGAACGAGCGGCTTCGACAGTGTCGAAAAGCCAAAACTTCTTCTGATTGACCACTAAATCAGATGGCTGGGCCTCAAATGACACATTAATTGTTTTGAGATTGTGTTTTGTTTCTAGGAATATCTGTCCATCACAAATTACATTCCACGGGTGGTAGACAGGTTCAGATTTTCACCAAGGATCGGCCGGCCCGTCATTCCAATTAAGTGGATCTAGGGCTGTGCTTTTGTATGATAAAGGGCCTCTCTGTTTCTCTCCGACATTAAAGAGCAGCCCAACATCTCAGCATTTAGGTTGTACTACAGAAAGAAAATTATACGAGGCCTCCTGGGCTTTTTACTCTCATTGTTTTTACCACAGTGCAGTCGATTAGTCAATTTCAGTAAACATCAGAAGCTAGTCAACGCCAAGCCGCTTAATGGGGTGTATTCCCTTACTCTGCTTGGTTCTGGTAAATTGTAATTGACTGGAACAATTGCACAAACATGATGCGTTAGAGCTTGATTAGTCGGAATGACTTATAGATCTGTTTTTGAGATGCAAATTATCTTTTGGACTTTATGCGCTACTCAAACTCAGCTTGATGTAAAGTGAGCTGGTATCTGTTTCTCATTAGGATCCACCTTTTTCTAACGGGCCACTTTGGATATTTTGTCTGCATTTGAATGCAGTGATGCTCTGAAGTTTCAATTACTGATGGTGGTCTCCAATTTGGCGCCTGTTCAGTCTAGTGGAATTGCTCGCCCGGTGAATTACGCCAAAAAAAAGCTTCAAGCCTCTGTGTTTACTTGCAGATTCCCACTTGGCTCATAGACTTTACATTGTGATGATTTCACAGATTTTACATTGCTTTTCTTGCACCGAGTGAAGCTTAACAAAAATAAAATGTCCATGAATCAAATTTTCACAATAAAAGATTTCTAATTGACGTTGATGTTCGTAGTTTTAGGTAGACAGTGGATTTTTTTTTTTTGGCCAGTGGAGAAAAAAAAGGATGGAAAAACTCTTTCTGGGCCTGAAAATTGTTTGGAATTAACAGAATGTTTTGGAAAAGTTTTGAATATACCCTGTTTTATTCATCAAAATCCCAAATTATTTGTATTTGGCTTTAAAATGTCACAAGTATCCGTTACTGCTGACCGATGGTTAATGTTAGCTTGTGTGGGAAACAAACGTTTGTTAATCAAGAAATGAATCTGGCATATGCAGTTAGTTGGTGGTGGGAATGCATATGCATGTCGGGAAGGTGCATGTTTAACCCTTTGAAACCTGAGCGAATTGGTTTGATTTCCTTCAGAATCATGGGGTGAAGGCAACAAGCAACATGACAAGACATGGCCCAAAGATGAGCAAAAATAGTTTTTAAAAAAAGAAGAGAAAAAAACAAAAATTAAAAGAAAATGACCTGAAAATAAGCAAAAAAATTAAATTTAAAAAAGTAAATGGCCTAGAAAAAGTGCTGAAAAAATGGATGCATTCATTTGATAACATTTGTTAACCTGTAACATAATTTTAAATGTAAAATTATATAATGCAATTTGTAAGATGGTAAAATATTAAGGAAAAGTTGTTGAAAAGTTCTGAAAATTCATTGGTATAAATGTGTGTTGATGACCTTCCCCGCAAGTTCTGCAACTAAAGGGGATATGAGATCCCCTATCACCCTAATTCTTGATGTTTTCTTTGTACGTATTTGGTGGAAATCTACATTTGAGTAGTTTTGGTCCTTTGTTTTTGTTGGTTATTATTGCTACTGCTGCATTTCCCAGAATAATAGATACGCTAATGTCTGCGTGTTCTGTGTTGGAGATTAACTCGCCTAAACACAAACTCAACCATCCATGCTCGCATCTCCGGGGACTCTGGAGAATAGATGGCCACATTAAGCGACATGAGTCACATTAGACCACCATAAGAATAGGAGTGTGCATCGACTGGCTTTTTAATTACATCAAATTACTCTTAGAATTGCACTTATCCAGGCTAATCACTACGTCTCCATTAAAACCCGGAGAGATGAGATGCATGTTCTCTCAGTGAAACTGCTCTTTCCCTGCTAACTGCTCATTATGACATGTCAGGAAAGGTCGAGGGCAGTTATGTAACTCATCAGCTCTCCGGTGTGAAGTCCGACCTGCGATGGGTTCTTTGTTAAATATCAAACCATCTTATCCGCGGCTCGTCATTTCATGCAGCGTTAGCATGACACATTTCAGTAAGAGCTTTTAACTGTTTTGTGAGCCATTTGGGCTCTTTTGTTGGTGCGGCACCGTCGTGCCATTTTGGGGTTCGTGTCAGGGATAAGTGGCTGTGAATTGCTCTCTTTTTCTGTCACAGACCTTTTCAATGACTTTTCAGAAAAAAGCTTCACTCTCAAATCAAAGCATTGTTAAGCATCTCACCATTTAGGGAAATCCACCGAATCCAGTCCCACCACAAAGTACAGAATCACAAATTATTGATTCCTGTAATTTTGTTGGTTTTGAAAAAAAATCCAACATTTACACCTAAGATTTATTGCAGAGCTATTGTATCACATCTTAAACCTTCCAGGCGGTATTCACTGTTGCTTTGCAAATGTAGCATATTATGTATGGTCCAAATTACTGAAGGCTATTGTTAACATTTTGCTTTTAGTTAATGCACTTTGGAGATCCTAATTACATTCAGGCTTTGCATGATCGGAAAGATTTTATTCCCAAATCTCTTATCTTTATTACACTAGACTATTATAGTCATAGAAAATTGGTTTAAAGTTATGAAAAAGTTTTGAAATGTGATTGTAAGATAAGCGTGGGAAGGCTGGATATATAAATGTCCCTTCCTTGCCTCAGAAAACCTCTCAAAAGTACAACCACAACTTGAAAGGAAAGAGTGTTCACACACAGGAATGTGAGCTCAGATAATCACATAATTGTTCATCTTAATATTGAACTAAATCGCCACAATAAATGTTGTTATTGTATGTTTCTTCAAACCACAGATATGTAACATTTGCACATTGTTATGTAGGCGATGTTAAAGCTTCTTTGGACTTCTCAGCAGAGCTGCGGTTAACATTTGGTCATAAGGCACAAAAAACACTTGGTTGTGGTTAGGAAAAGATCACATTTTAGCTTAAAATATCCGGATTTGGTGGCACAATCAGACCAGGGAATGCTGCAGATGTCTTGCTAAAAATCACCCGCTGGTGTGAAAAAACTTTTGGTTAATCGCCATTTTGATGTATGATAGAAAAACTTGATTTAACTTGAATATATTTCTAATATAACACACATCTGGAGCCTCATCACATTCCTGCATGCAGACAGTGGAAGATAATAATAATAATAATAACCATTATTATTATTTAATAGAAGTATTCTTTAATGACAACTATATGTTGTTTTTGTTATTATTATTATTATTATTCATGATGGCATTCACATGATTTCTTACTTGATCATTTTTCAAAGGCAGGATCTTTTGGTGTCACAGTCACGGCTGGAAAAAGAGCCAGTGTCTCAGAAAAAACACCTGGGTTTTGTGTCACTATAGTTGTTTTTTAGAGGGACATTTGCAACATATCAAGCCCTTTTTGTGGCAATGCTGCTGATGTATTGCTGAACAACTGATTTTGGTGGTGCAATTTTAGCTGGAAATGCTGCAATGTCTCGTTAAAAAGCAAAGTTTTTAGCACAGTCGCAGCTATTAATGCTACCAGTGTCTCACTAAAAAACACCAGTTTGGGTGGCACAATCAGGGCTGGAAAATGCCACCAATCCCTTAAAATCAACCAGTTTGGTTGTTTGTTGGTCTGCAGCTCAACTCCACTTCAGGATGACAAGTCATATCATACACGAAATCAGAGCTACGTCACTTTAAAAACATGATTTGAAGCGTATGAAATGTACAAATGTAACATATCAATGGTTTGCTGCAATGTACAATGCAAACATTTTCTTTTGGTTACTTTGCTCTAATATTCCTTTTAATAGTTATCAATACTTATTCAGAATCACCTCTATATATGCTATGTATCCTTTGTATAAACTGTATCATTAATAATGCAGAAAGCTATTTAACAGCGTGATACAATTGTCCAACCTGTCTGACCACTTAAAGAAAAAAGTTCATAGTTGACAAGAAATATGAATTATAGATCTAAAGATGAAATTCAGCTGCAGCCAAATTTAATCTGCTTCAGCAGGTAGTTTTTGCTGCAGAACAAAGTCAAAACAGGAGCAAGAGAGAAAATGGTAACAGCTGCCGGTGGGGTGTGAATACATAGGAAGCTCCAGCAGCGCAAATTGCAGTTCAGAATCAGCAACTCGGTTTGACACCTTAAAAGACCATTCACTCGGTAATGACAATGCAAGAACTCAGCTGACAGATTAGCAGATCAAGTGCACGGCACCGTTTGAATTGCCTGCCTGAACTAGCAGACTCACTTCATTTTCGCCCAGACAACTCACATACTCCATAAGATCATTTTTATTGAGCATAAATGTTAATACGGGGTTTTATTTTGGCGTCTGGCTCTGTTTTGTTTACTGCCTGCAGGCAAAATTGTTGAATCAGCCAAAGCAAGAGTTGAGAGCAATCAATAGTAACCTCCCGACATCTCAAAGTCCGACACCAACTTCACCACAGGGCGGTTTGAGCCTGGATTAGCCTGAGTCTAGACACTGTCTGAGAAAACTGCCATTAGCCCATCATGCAACCAAACCCTGTGCAATTTTTCTTTCAAGGAGAAGAAAACAAGCTGTTACATTTTCATGTTTTCAGTTTTTGTTAGATAATGACGTATGATGTATTGAAGAAAATCACTGCAGAGAGCAAACTTTACTTCTGTTCAGAAACTCATTATTCTGAGTGCGGCGGTCTATCTCGTATGCAGCAGTGATCTGCAATCACAACACGGCATTATTCCTTAATGCTTTTCATAACAGCAGGAGCCCATTGTCTCGATATAACTTCTGAAGATGCAGCGAAGATCCTGAAAAAGAAAGATAAACGATTAGAGGACTTTCCAGTGGACGGAGCGCAGCTTGTAAGACAGCGGACGTTTATTTTAGCGTTATAACTGGAGAACATCAGGGCAGAGTGTTTAAATTTGGGACATGAAGGAACAAAAATGTTATTTTGAGAAAATAATGACTCCCTGTCCTTAGTGGTAAATTGTAAAGACATCATGACCTCATGCATGTAACTGAAAGAGACCTAAATTTAATTCAATTTGCCACTATATAGTAAGTCAGTGAATCTTTAAACTGATCCAGCTGGCTGTCTGTGTAGAGCAAAGAATCCCTGCGTAAAAAGTGTTTCATTTAATATCCCATTTCTGCCGAGTCCTATTATTATACAGCTGTGACGACCGGAATCCCTTAACAGACTCGCAGGGTATCTAATTGGTATCTAATCTAATCAGTCCAGCCAGTGAAAGTGTTCTGACAAAGTACAGCGGCTATCCTTCACAGAGCACGCCTGCTGTCTGATGGTCAGCCGAGTGAGAGCGAACAGAGCAGTAACTTTACATCAGGAGCGATCTGACTCATACCATCCCATTTAGGACCTCCGAGCATCTGTACTCGCATAGATTCGACATTCCCGATGTATACGACATTCAGAGCATTAATATAGCAGCAAACAGCTTTTTGCTATGTAAAGACATCGAGGCATAATGGCGTCCTTAGCAGAGAATAAAGTCACATGACCTCTGTGAGGGTTTTAGAATAGAATAGAATATCTTTATTGTTATTGTACAGATGAATTCAACGAAATTCTGCCTGAATGAGGCGCAAATAGAATAAAAAGGGCATAATAAAATGAATAAAAATAAATAGTGTTGAGTTATATATGCATACCTATGCACACACAGCAGTTCAAACACACATACACAGTTTCTGCGTATACATTATATTGCACAGAGTACTGCACAGGAATTAAAGTGCTTCTCAGTGAAGTACTGTTTGTTTTAGAGCAATGTTCAGTGGCTTCGGGGTAAAAACGGTTCTTGAGTCTGTTTGCCTTGATAGCTCTGTAACGCATTCCTGAGGGGAGGGGGTCAAGCAGGTGATGGGCAGGGTGAGATGGGTCTTTAAGAGCGAAGGATGTCTTCTTTAATCCGGCGTTCTCTGTTCTTTGTTGTGATAAACGGTCGAGCATGAGGCTCTGTGTGTGTATCCCACTGGCTCGCCAATTGCCACAACTGTGTACACACTAGGCGGGTTTTTATTACAGATTTGCACAAAAATTAAGCAGTGTTTTCAAGATGTCGATAAAACACAGTTGTGAGAAGACTGTGTTTCCATTTAGTGATGTCATGCCACTTCTCCTCCGGCGATAATATTTTAAGAAGCATGATGGTTGTTCAAAACATTAGCAGCTTTATTTCTATTGCAGTTACCACACTAGCCGTCATTATTTCCAATCCAAGCCAACGTAGGTGTGTTTTGGGAACGATAATGGAAAGGCGAGCTCCTTACAGGTGGAAGTGATCACGTATGAGGGATTTCCGGGAAGTGATAGTCTTGTGGATTCAAAACTTCCAGATGATCCGCTCAACTTTTGAAGAGTTATATGATGTAATAGCACCTCTTGCTGTGACTCTTTGCTGTACATCATGTGACCTATAAAAGTGAAAAAGTGTTTCCATTGCAGTTTTGCAAAATAAAGCTTTTTTTCTGAATCACCTGAAATACCATCTCATGCGAGCATAAAAACTTTTTTGTGATATTGCAAAATCGGAAAAATCGATATGAAATTGACGTTTTTCCATTTGGCGTGTTATAGTATATTTGCAATTTCAATTTGCACAATTTTAGGCCGTGGGTGTAGCCCCCTCCATGATCAGAGACGTGCAAACAGCCTCTGCTCAGACTCTGGATCATCGATATTTTCTGGGTGTCGTATAGAGCTCCTTTAAATGTTACTTTATGGCCGAAGGCTCATTGTGAACAGATGGGTGTTCAGTCTGCAGCAGCAGATTTGTCGAGTTTCTTGCGTCCTGATGCGTATGAGAAGCTTGTTCCACCATAATCGAGCCAGGTAAACAATACGTTAAAGATCTTGTAGAGCAGTTGGCGGACACTCCTTTCCCGGTGAGGGAGTAGGAAGCTCATTGACAGTAGTAGAGCGTAGTAGATGAATCAGGATGTATTTCCAGGATGTAGGTTGGACCTGAGCCATTCACTGCGCCGTACCATTGGCTCGCCGTGAGACATTGCTATTCTCCTCGGAGGGCGCTCTCCAGGTGTGCGCTCCCCTCCACAAGAGGTGTGATGACTCAGACGTCAGTCAAATGAGCCAACCAGTGCACATCTCTTTACCTCATCACTCCTGCCGTACAGCTTGTCTGTATGCATGTTTTTGCTGTGGGCGACAGACCTTTCCCCCAGAAGGCTTTCAAAGCCTGCTTTGTATGTACGTGTGTGCGTAGGCTGACATCTTCAACAGTGCTCGGAGCTGCTGGTGCATTAGGGCATATCTGTCTTCTGAGGAGAGGGCACCACAGGCTCCGTCATCTCACTGGCCATTTACTGAGCAGCAGAGAAGAGGACAGAAAAAGATAGATGCTCACATTGAATTATGTCCTCAATTCCTCCACCTTGTGACTTTCCTCTTTTTTTTTTTTTCTTTTTTTTTGTAAAAATAGTGATATGCAGCAAATATGTAGCCAGCCCATAGTCACCTTAGGGTGCTTTGACACCTCAGCTGTTTGGTCCACTTTAAACAAACCCTGGTTTGTTTCTTTGGATGGTGTAGTATGTTTTGGGGGGGGTGAAAGCTCCTTTGAACTCTGGTGTGAACCAAACAAGTGAACTCTGGTCTGCTTGAAAACGGAGGTCTCGGTTAACTTCCAAGTGAACTCTGGAGCGGGTCATTTGTGGTGTGGATGAAAACGAATCAACAGCATGATTTTATGATAGGCAGGATTTCTCCAGCTGAATCAGTAATAAATCCATCTGCTGATTGTGAAATCTCTCCATGATCTCATGATTGATCCTGATAAAGACCAGTACCACTGCAACAGACGGGCGCAGTTTTTAAAATAATGTAAGCTTATTAAAACAAACCTGTGTTCCACATAAAGACAGGAGCGTTTAACGGGCCTCTCTGTCATCAGTTTCACTGCAGAGCTCGCTCAGACGCCATCATAAAACGACCTGATTAACAGCCTGGCAGCAGGTTATGCAGGCGTGTGTCTCTGTGGAGTCTCCAGCAGCTGCTGAAAGATGCCTGTTTACAGTTGTTCTGTAGTGGAACATATATGCAGTTTATATATGCAGAGTTCACAAGATTTTGTGATTTGGCTTCTGTAATTTTTGAGCAGAAAAATGAAGCAATTACGGCGGCCCTGATAACTTGATCGATTTGCAGTCTAATAATAGCCACCTAATAGAGGTTAAAATCGGTTTAATCTTTTCTCTATCAGCTCTTTGCTACACCACAGAATATAAATATAAACACTCTGTGGGCATCAAAGTGCTGCATAAACTTCTGTCAGTCAGCTGAATTTGATTCCTCGTGGGTCCTCGTGATACTCTGATGATTCAGGATGACAAACGCCGAAACTGTCCAATCAGCGAGTTACCTGTCAGTCGGTATTACCTCATGTTTCCTCCTCTGGTTCATTTGTAAAAAGTCTGCATGACCACAAACAGAACCAGATCCGAAACATGCAACAGTGAATCATTTTTCCCCTCCTTGGTCTGAAACAAATAAACCGAACTAAAGGTGTGAAAACAGCGATATAGCAGCCTGACATATTAAAGAGCTCTCTGAAAATGGATGTGTATTATTATGAGTTAAAAACAAGATTTTTGTACCTGTTTTTTGTATGGAAAGACTTATCTTGTTTGTTGTAAGCTGACTTGTTGGCATATTTTAAAGCTGGGTGGTAGATATGGAATGTGCAAATTATTGGGTTCATCTATCCATTAAAGTTAATGGGTTTTTGTTTATGCTTTTAACTTGGCTCCCCATTATGAAACATCAATGCTGACTCCGGCGTGACATGACAAGACTTGGAGATAGAGTTGCATTGCAAGTGTACGCACAAAGACTTTAGATTTGTGGCTTAAAGGGACAGTTCACCCCAAAATCCAAACTACATATTTTTCTCCTCTTCTTCCATCTTTCTCCGCTCAGGCAGCGCTAGAACGTCATTCAGATTTATTTTAGACTGAAGAAGTGACAGATGTAAAAAAAAGAAGAAACTACTATTAGATTTTCATTGGCCTTCATATGTTTTTTTGTTTATTTTTTTAAACTGATAAACTTTTTTTGGCCTGTCGGTGACATTGAGCGTGGTACACCAGAAAAAAAACCCCAAAAAACATACTCATCCGCTGCTGGCAATGGAAGTCAAGGTCACTTAATACATTAAGATTATATTTTTTGGCTGGTGATGAAGTAAATCTAGCAGCCACATGTGCATTTTACTCAGCATTTTGGCTGGGTGCTAATTTCTGTTAGGTTTCCCACAACAAAATCACAGTTTCCACAATCGAAAAGTCACAGAATTTCTACAGTCACATATTTATGATGTTGAAAAGTCATGGAGTTTGTCAAAATCATTGAAAAGTTTGGAAAAGTTATGTAATTTTGCTTTGGATAATGATTTTTGCAATATCCCCCTGTGGATAACCTGCCATGTAATGGCAAATTAATTTTCTGTAGCTGTCGACATGACGTAGCGTAATATGCGTCGGTGTGTGACAGTGTTTTGTTTACCATCACACACATTTCGTTATTTCCCCCCTGAGTTCCCCTCTCCTTCTCTGTAGCTCAGCTAGCTGAAATTATGTTTAAATCTTGAGTTTGAATCTTCTATGTTTGAAAAATGTCAGGCAAGTAGGGCAAGAAAAAAACCAACTTTGATTATTATTGTTCCTTGAAAATTCATGGAAAAATTTGAAAATTTTGTCCATGAAAACGTGTGAAAAATGTTAGACTGTCCCTTCAAACCAGCAGGGATGTGTGGCCAAGCAGCAACCTGAATGAAGCCAACTCAAAAGTGCCAAAAAACTGCCACTTAAGGCTGGCTCCCAAAACGAGTCAACCCCCATAGACCCTCATGTGAAAATACCCAACTTCACAGCTGAAATAAACATGTTTACAGCCTGTTAGAAAGCAAATTTAGGTCTCTATAGCTAATTTTTCCACTCATGACAACCGTACGGAGGTGAATTTTTATATGCGTCCACTAAATTTTATTATTTTACATGAAGTTATGCATAATTTAGGGAGTAGCTGCTTTGAATGACAAGCTGTCCTCCAGCATCTCGTCCAAATATGGTCACTTCTGGGTCCAAAAACTCCAAAATGTCGACTGCCAAAATGCCAAACTCTGTTCTGTTTATGGAGATTATTATGTGAGAGAGGGAGTGTGTGAAGGAGGGAAATAGGAAAAGGAGGGCAAAACAGCAATTGAGGGAAGTGACTGATCTCTTTCATTTCTAGAAGCAAGGATGGGATCATTTATTGATCTGGACATTTCATTAAGTGTCAGTGCGAAGCGTCACATCAGGTGACAAACGGCTTTCCTCCTGATGTGACCCGGAGACCCAGAGGCCCTGTGTCACCATGACAGCCTCTCCAACTCTCTTATGTTGTCTCCTGTTTGCTTTTCATCCCTTTACATGCTTTCTTCCTCCATAGTTACAGCTTTAAAATGTGTGATGTGTTGCTTTTTTTTTTTAATGTGGAGTCGTAAAACTATTGCGGTTAAAGTTAATAGTTCACTTTACTACCTCGGTTGAAAAGAGGTCATTTGAAATTCAGCTGATGCCGGACTGAGAAATAGTCTTCATTTTATCTCCACCTATGCTTCCAAATTTATATGTAGAATATCTCTGACACCTCAACAGAGCGATAAAGAACATCATTATTTATACATGCTCATCATTTACGTTATATAAGCATTCATAGAGAGTTTTCTCCTGACCTGTATTTCTGTTTAAAACACCCCAGAGTGGTTATTGTGTTTTTATTTTTTTTCCACGTGCATTTTTCTAAAGACAAAATTTAAATTATTCATTTAGTTTAAGTGATTAGGAAGCATTGAATTGGAATTTGTTCAGCAGTCGCGGCAGAGGATATACAGCTTTTGTGCTGTGTTAATTACGGCTCAGTGGAATGATTCAGATAGAAAGAAAAAATGGCTGAAATCCCCACGGAGGGATAGTGTTAGAAAAATATAGTTTTCAAGAATAAGCCTTTATTGCTTATGCTTAGAACAGCAAAACCAAAGCACTGTCACAATTTAGATTCACCATGAATACAGTTAGATTGTTTCTGCCTTCATTTCTTCCTTTGTTTTTTGTTTTTATTTAGTTAAACATGCCAGCTCGTGTTTTTGGTTTTGATTTGATTTAACCCTTAGGGCCCCCCTTAATATTACACACACTTGTATCACTCTACGCACAATACGTGCTTTTCAAAAGTATTTAAAATCACTTAAAAAATATTACACATTAATGTTATTTTTCAACTAAAAAAGGAATTATTTTCATTATACCACACGCTAAGTAGATTATTCTAATTTTTCGATTATCACAGCCTAGGATATGTGAAAAGGATTGTAAATGTGTGAATATGTAAATGATTTTGATACATTATTATTTTTTGTGCAGTGTCAAATACTCACATTATAAAATCAGGCTATTAAAATATTCTACATTAATATGATTTTCCAGCTTTATTAAGTTTGTTTTTTTTAACCAACATCAGAACCAATCATGAACATCACATATTCATTTAATTCAGAATTGTAACCCTTCAAATGCCAGGTTTTTGTCATGATGCCACTATGTTTTTAGATGGGAAAACACAATAAACTACATGCAAAGTATATTTTGTTTTTTAATCACAGCCTGGAATATGTCGATAATTAGCAGCAACATTGATTGTGACAGTTCACCTAGTGGAAATAGCATGTTATGCCAGATATGGAAAAATGACGTCATCAGGTAGAAAATAGTCAAAATAACAAATTCCAAGGCAAAAGCCCAGAAATAATAATAATACAATTCATGTTTTTATGCTTTGATGGCTGTGAGATCAAAGATAACAGTTTGAATGGGTTTTAATGGTGCATGCGTTTTTTTGCACTTAACAGCATGAATGTAACAATTTATTTACAAATTATAATAATTACGAGATCTGGCTGGCCGCCATCGTTTCACACGGACCATTACACATTTTGTCAGGCACGTAGCATTCTGGTAGTTGTACATTTTCTACCTCTTGAGCAAAAATGTCCCTTTTCTCTGTTTTCTCTGGTAATATATCAACACTTTCAAAAGTATTTTGCGTCTTTCTACAACAGAGTTGTGACAGAGTTGTTTATGCAAGGGGATTTTTTATATTGGTAATATACTTACTTGAGTTAGAAAAGAGTTGCTGACAGAAAACTATTAAAGTGTCTGGAAGCACACCTATGCATAACTTAACAGAAAGTTTGCCAACAAAGTTTTACCTCATTTTTATTATCTGCAGACTTGTAGAATGAAAACAATATCAGTCTTTAAAATCTGCTGCAAGCATTAAGAAAGCAAGTCTCCGTGTAAAATCATAAAAAGTGAGTGAGTTTGTTTGTTTTAAGATTGTAACTCGACTCGTAACTCTAAGCTCCTCCCCGTCAGTCGCAGGTGATGAGAGCGCGGGCGGATCAATACTTCATTAATGTTACAAGATTGAGGCCCAACTGCAGTCGATTCCAATGAACCAGGAGTGCAGGCGGAGCTGGAGGCCGTGTGCTGCCTGTGACCATGCACACATTGGGTCTGCATGCAAGAGTCTGCCTGTGCATGCTCTCTTATGTGCTATATGTGTGCAGGAGCACGCACAGAGCCCATCAGTTACAGTGACTTGGGAGGGCAGCAGATCAGCAATTCTTCCATAAGTGTTTAATTAGTTTGAGACCAGGGCCTCCTCAGCAATTTATATACTGTACATCACAGAGATTGATAGGATGGTAATTACTTCTTTGTTGCATGCAGTGCACCTGTATGGATGTTATGTTTCTCCAGACATTTATTTAGTTTTATTTTCCTTTAATTTTTAAATTGCACCACAATAATCTTTGATTTTTTTTACAGAGCGATTTCTTAATTGTTGGAGGCACTGTGTTTAAGAATAATTTTCCTCGACTGCATTTTTTTGTTACTATTTTACATAATTATAAGTAATTAATAACCCTTTGAAACCTGAGCAAATTCATTTGATTTCTTTCAAAAACATGGGGAGAAAGCAGCAAGCAACTTGGCCCATAAACTGTCAAAAAAAAAAAAAAAACCACAATGAAAATGACCTGAAAAAAGGTGCTTGACAATACAAAAGTACATGTGTATTTTTTTTATTTACATTTTGATATATTTTCTAAAGTGCTGAAAATACCAAAATATATTTGTATTTTTTATGTTTAATTAGATATTTTTTGTAACATAATTTTAAATATATAATTATGAGTATAGTTTTCTGGACATTTTTCGCAATATTTTTGATAAATTTTCTAATAATCTAAGGTGCCGACAATACCTAAATAGAAATATATAATATATGTATATTTTTTGTAACGTAATTATAAATACAGTTTTGTAGACATGTTACTCAATTGTTTTGATAATTTTTAAAATAATTATTTGTTTTCTTCTAAAAATAGTTTTTAGTAAATTTTCTTGTCACCTTTTACTAATTTCTTGCAATTTCTAGCCAAGTTGGTAATTGCCTTTTTCCTCCATGTTTAAATAAGAAATCAGGCCACTTTGCTTGGGTTTCAAGGGATCAGATAGCTTGTGAAAGACGTCAATGTCGGCCCATTTTTCAAAGGGTTAACTACTAAACAGCAATGATGTAATCGGATATATTTCCCATTAGTGTCAGTAATAGTTTTAATCCACCATAACCTCCAAACGAGTTTAATATTGCATTCATATTCTGTCAGAGTAACTCATATCTCACATGCTGTCCCCTGTTTTTTCTCACTCAAATTTGAAAGTGTAATATTTTTCAATTTCTTGCTCTAACTCTGCCTTCACTTCAAGTCTGCGCTGAGATCTATAGCTCCTCATACTGTGACTGATGTGAATCTTAAATCAGTCGGACTCTACTGCTGCCAATACGCACACAACTCCCCATGTGGTCACGGCTCACAGAAAGGCTACCCGTTTGTACATTCACATATTTTTACTGGCACTTGTTTTCCTTTGGTCCCAAAATGTTGTAATACATTTCCCAGTGTCCTAAATGTGAATTCATAGAGGCTAATTAGAGAGCAAGCATTTTCTGGAGGCAGGCATTGCCATGGAAACACACTCCACCGACCCCACACACACACAGACACACACACACACACACACTCGACAATAAGGAAGTAAGTAGGTTAGTAAACAACAGAGCATCTGTCCAGGTTAGGAGAGGACTGTGTCAGTGTGAATTTGGACTGATTTGGGCAGACGAGCTGAGTCTTCAGACCAGTCCCTCTGAAAAATGTGGATACATGCTCGGCCTGCTGCAGTAGTCTGTGGTCCTTTTTATACAGAGATTGAGCTGCTATAAATTCCCTTTATTTAGACTCTTTTCTCTTTTTTACACAGAACTAAACAATGGTGTCATCAAGCTGCTCCAGTGTGTGATTTTTAGACAGCATGCCAGCATCACAGAAGTAAAAGAAGCGTGGCGTCGAACACAACAGCTTTGGTCTCTAGTGTGATACATAACAACTAAATCTAAATAACAACAGTGACATAATGTGGCCAAAACAGTCCTTTACTGTCCCTGTTATTTGGCAGCTGATCTCGTCCTCTGCTCCGAGTGTAAGGAGCTCCCAAATCTCATGGTATTCCCAATTTGGTGATATTTTTGAGTTAACTGCTAACTAATAGCTATTTTTAAATCTCCCAGTGGTGGGTTGCACACATAACCATCATCAAAACGTCAGCATGTTTGAAAACTGTGCGGCAAGTAGGGTAGGATTGTGTTATTTTTTTATTTTAAATTATGATTATAGGTTCTTGGAAAGTCATGAAAAAGTCATGAAATTTTGTCCATGCAAATGTGCGGGAACCCTGCAGGTCCATTTACCAGTTGTTTTTTATGAACTCCACATGGGATTAAACACACCATCACAATTCAAAGCATGTATCATCCTCCGGTTTTACAGCAAAAAAGAAAAAGTATGTACATGAAATAAATTAAGTTACAAAAAAATACATGACCAATATTTTTGTCAAAAAATGGGGAAAAATGTATAAATTTTACAAATCTACAGTTTATCTTGATAAATAAATTTTTAATCTCCCTTGCTTTCTCCAGATAACGAGCTTATGTAGATGCTTTAAACATGAATAACAAATCTTAATCTTTGTGCATCATCCATGTTTACTCAATCAATATCTATTTTTATATTACCAAACAAAACATTGCGTAGTTCCACATGAAAAAAGGCAGTAGAAAATACAATTAAACTCTTTTCTATATACGCCAAACAACACAAACAACTTCCTTCGCCTCCTTCATGTCCGTACAAATCACGTCACCTCGCGAGGCAGCTGGATTTCATTATCTCTTGAGAGGATGCAGCCCGGATTTGTGGCACAGCCTGCCTCGAATAGCTCCTGTGGTAGAAACGGTGCTCACACACATCCTCTGTCGCATGGAATTACGTCATACCGCCCAACACTAACTACATGTGACTTTTTGTTGCCGAGTTTTGATCCAATTACTTAATACTAGGAATTATTAAATAAAGACATCTGTGAATCACTGATTCACAATTCCACCCAAAAGCATTGGCAGAGTCTGCGGCTGAATTGTCCGTCAGCGTCAATGGACTGATTCATTTATTTAATACTTGCTGGTCCTGCAGTTCGGGGAACTTGTCTCCCGGGGCTTTTTTCCACTCAAAAGCTGCATTTGTCAGCGTGTGCGTGCACAAACACACTGTTCTGAATGTACGTGTGATGTCAGCTTATAAATATTTGTACCACTTTCTGAATCTTGTATGGCTTTGGCACTTTTAATTATTACAAAGTGCTCCGGTCCTCTTTTCCTTTCCTCCCTCTCTCCCCCCATCAGCATCTCTCTCCTCTGTTGTCGGCTCCTCGTTGCTGTTTCATGCATTATTTAAGAGGCGACTATGACGAGTCATTTGCTGCCATTCTGTCTCACCTTTTCCTCCCTAAGGAGCATGCTTCAGAGCTCTGATGGTGATAGCTGACCTCATCTAGACCTCTTTCACTGGGTTGTGGATTGTTTGTTTTGGTTTGTGTGTGTTAAAAAAGACTGCGGAGAGTACGTATCCAGAGAGGGTTAAAAGGGAAATGAGGGGTCAGCAGAAAATTAGCCACTATGCTTCTTTTTTATTACGTTCTTTTCAAGGAAACCATGCTGAAGTTTGCCTTTGCTGTGTTTGATGGAAGATGTAATATATTTAAAAACATAGATGTAAGGAGCCAAAAAAAGCAGTATTTTCTGTACTTAATTTGAAAAGAGCCAAGCAATGACTAATCGTTGGACATTGCAAAGAGACGGCTCTAAATGAAATCTAAATTCTGAAGGTTACATTTGGGGTTGGCAGTTTTATTGTGCAAAAATCCAATAATAAACATTGAGCATATTTTAATTCAAGTGGTCTCCGAGAAAGCTAGATTTCTGTGGATGTTGTCAGGCTTTAGAAAATCGACGCAATTATAGGAGACTTTGGCCAATCACAGGTCTTTTCAAAGAGATGGTGTTCCCATTGGCTGTCCTTCAAATGTGGATGTGTGTCCCTTCAGATGGTGAGAGCCTATAGAAAGAGTTTTTATTCCAGCATTGGCAAACACTGCAAAACAACACAAAAGAGGAAGACATACTTTTGAAAAGAGTCTAAAAGAGAGCCTGAGAATAAATACAGTCAAACATTTTTCGTTATTGGTGAAGTGTTTACAAGATGGAGAGAAATTTAACAGTATTGTAACCATCTTAGAAAATGCAGTGGTGTCACAGGAGCAAGGTATTACAGAATAACTCTTATCATCAGCTACAATTAGTATTACTTTTTTTAGTTAAAAAAATTAAACTTTTTATCTGCCGGGGGCCATCAGCGTTAACACGTCAATCGGGATGTTATTAAGGTCCGTAATTAGGATGTTCATTTTTTTAAATATCATGTCCATTGCTGACTGACATTCCTGTTTTTAAGAGGCTCTACCGGGCTGAGTTTTTAAGCAGAAGCGATGATAACGGTATCATATGAAACTCAAAGACCTGGGGAATCCAGTGTCCTGTCGCGCTAGCTCCTCAGGAAGGAGGCTATATAATGCTCCCAAATTTAGGCTTAATTTTGGTGATGGAAATGGGCTCTATTGGTACCCATGAGTCTCCACTTTACAGACACGCCCATTTTATGTTAGTCCCATATATATATATATATATATATATATATTTGGTGCTATTTGATTCCTAATCAAGATAATCTGGTAAAAATTGCTTTACCTTGTCAATATGGACTATGGACCATTTTGCAGTGCAAAATAATGGAATTGAAAAGGTGATTAAAAAATGTGATTAGTGGTGATTACCTACAGAAACTCTAGGATTAATTAGCAATAATATATAATTAATCGACAGTCCTAATTTTTTAATACTGTAGATGAGCAAATGTAGATAATATGATAACTGCCAATTTTTATACCACGGATGTACATTAAAACTGCTGCAGCCCTAGTTGCTAATAAATTTGGGCTTTTGCTACCTGAAGCTAAAGGCTCATAGCTGCATCTTCAAGTTCCTGTTTATGTAGCTAACGTTAGCTAGAGCCTTGAATGTCCTCCGCCTCGCTCCTGCTACGCACCACCTCACCAGGAGGCCTGTAGAGACGGGCCCCCAGTTAGCAGTGACAGCAACCAGAATCCAGCCAGCACAAACCCACAACCCCGACTCCCTGCAGAATCAGCAAACTTTCTGTTGCTGCTGTGACACAGATTAGACCCGCCTCTGGGGGGTTTGCACTGGCCAAATTCGAGCGTTTAAAACCGCCGACTGACACTCAGTCTCCAGAGCTGCTCTGCTCCCGGGAGAAGCAGTCCACAGTGGTGGGGAGCACGCTGAGGGGACCCGGGGGTTGCTGGCTAGCTAATTCTTGTCTCATTTGTAGGCAGTTAGTTTCTAATTTTGCTTATCTGTTTCATTGATGGCATTTATTTTTTTTTGTTGGGGTTGCGGTTTCTTTGTATTTCTTGAAATTACCTGATTTATTTACTTAAATGCTGCATAATTTTAAATCAGGGACCAACCATGTAAAGCACTTTCTAACTTTCTTTTAAAAAGTGCTTTATATATAAAAGTAATAATAAGAAGAATTATTTATTTATTGTTATTATTATTATTATTATTTGTGGTCTGAGCACAGGAGCTGCATTCAACTACGATGGAATAAGATTAATAAATGACTGTGCTGGAAAACTGGGTTACAGTATGAAGTGTGTGCATATGCCCGTGGTCCTCTGGCGGGAGCAGCTAAGGACGGAGATGCAGGAGGAGGGTGTCTTTCAAATTTTGCTGTTTGATTTTTTTTTGCATTTTCCAAATTCGGCCTCCTCCAGCTACCAAAAAAAAGGTGGTCAAAATGGAGCATTCTGACTAGATGAGAAAAAGGCATGTTCACACACACACTAAAAGAGAAGCATTATTGATGGGATGCCAGCATTCAGAAATATCCAAGCCGCCTGGCAGGTTTTCTTGGTCTTTGTTCTTGCACTCGTTTCTCCATCTCTGGTCCCCCCCAGTTTCAGCAGAGTAACTATCCCATGTGCCAGTCACGCCTGAAGAAGAATGGCGCTCACTGCGTGCTTCATAGCTTACCCTACGGCTGTCTCCTCCTTCCAAATCAGATCAGAAGGAACCAAAAAACCAAAGCTGCATCCCATCTTAAAGCTCACTCCTCCAGCAGCCTCTGTACCCACTTGAGAGAGGCTCTGTGACAAACTGGGCTTGTTGTCCAGGGGACAGGCTGCAGACCGCTGCAGCTCTGATTGCCTCCCCTACAGAGAATAAGACCAGTCTGCAGAAGTTGTGTGACACTGGTCCTTTTCGGGGATGTTATGTTGTTGTCTCGTGCATGTAGATCGCTCGTAGCTCTGTTTTTGAAAGGTTTCCATCAGTCCCCCAGTGTGATAACGTTTGTAGACAGAGCAATGTTTGAACACTCTGTGTATTACAAAAAAAAAACATGGTAAGAAAAATTTAAGACAGCACATAAACACATACAGTAAATTCCAGGGTTAGTACTTTCATGAAAAACCTGGAAAAGTCATGAAATTTGCAAATAGCAATTTCCAGGCCTGGAAAAATCTTGGAAAATTAAATATACCCTTAATGTGTTGGAAAAGTCACGATAATTTAGTTTCACAAACCTGTATAATAACACATGATGTGTTCAAGGACTGTCAGAAATGTAAAAATCCAGTGATAATTTCTGATTTTATGGTTTCCTCTTCTTCTTTTTGAAGAGAACATGCCTTTAAAGTCCCTCTCCTCCTCCTTTTTGCACAACCCCCTCACTTCTCATGAATAACAGACAGTCCCTAATTTATTTTGAAATATTCAGTTCTAATCTCGTTCTGAATTCTTTACTTTTTTAAATGATTTATATTTTAAAAAGCTATTATATAGTAATGAAAAGAGCCGATAAGGAGTGTTGATGGTTCTTTAAGAGAATGGGTGGTCTTGATTGTGTGGTGTATAGTGAATGTATGCTTAAAATTTGCCTTAAAAGTCATGGAAAAATCAGGGAAATTAACTGGTAAAGATGAGTATGAACTCTGAAGTACTCTTTTGAAATGTCCTTGAAAGCGAGCATGAATAGTACCCAAACACAGCCACTTTATAAACACATGCAAATTGCTGTTTGTTGCAACATCATTTGGCACCGAGTGTACTCTGTTCCCCTCAGGGTTGTCTGATGTTTCGGGGGGTGCCTGACAGGAAATGCGTGGCCGGTCATTAAGAGGGTCACTGGAGAACAAAAAGATTAAGGTCCTGAGCCTATCAGCAAGCCCCCGCCGACTAATTATCCCAATTTTTGTGGTGTTTTCTGTACGAGATGAAATATGACTGAGTCAGTGTGATTGTTTTCCCTCCGTTCTATTGTGAAGAAGCACTTAACATAAGGTTTCATTTTCTACCTTCCTCTGAAGTACGCACAGTGTGCATAATCACGTCTTTGGAGTGGAAAGACGAGCCCTGGTTAAAAGCATCGGGGGGGTTTGAGGGAGATTTGACAGACAACAAGCACGCGTATCATGATTTCTTGTCAGAGATTGCCTATTCATATCTTTGTGGGGAATGTATTTCAGATCAAGATTATACAACGGAGACCTTCGGAGGTATTAAGGGAAAAGCTTTGCTCAAAGCACAAAGGGAGGATGTGTGTGCTGCACAGTGTGATCTCTGCAGAATAACGTGATGCAGTCCTGTCCGTTCGGTCCTGCGAGAGCCGCGCTGACATTATTGATTCTGCATAAGATTCCACTTTGGCAGATTTGGCTCATTCCAGCAACCCTTGACAGAATTAAAATGGAAAAAGGCCTTTATGGATTTTAATGTGTCCGTTGTGATGTGTCCATATCCACATCGGAGCTCATTTGCACATATAGATACACACACGGGAGCTTTTTAAGTTATCTCTTTTTTCTTTTCTGAAACTGTTGTTTTATGAATGGATTACTTGCTTTACTCTGCCGCTGCTCTGAGTTATTCAGAAAGCTGTCTTATATGACCAGAAGATAGTGTAAAAATAATGGATGTGTCCATTTGTTTGTGGACTCCTGTTTTGAAGCCTCTGGTTTGGCATTTTGGCCATCGCTAAGCCTGTCACAGTCATTTTATTATAAACTTATCAAGTCATGTTCATATATCCTACATCTAGGGCTGCAACTAAAGGTTACTTTCATTATAAATTAATCTTCCAATTATTTTAACAGATTAATCATTTAATTACAACAAATCGAAAAGTGACATCTTTAAGTTGCGCGTTCTGTCCAGTCAATTGTCCAAAACCCCATTTTATGATGTTTCTAGGATTTTAGGATGTTTTTAGGATTTTAGGACATTTCTCAGATTTAAGGACGTTTGTAGGATTTCAGGACATTTTGGGGTTTAAGGACACATTTTAGGGCATTTCCAGGATTTTTGCTTATTTCTAGGATTTTAGTACATTTTTCAGATTTTAGGAAGTTTCTAGGATTTCAGGACATTTCTAGTATTTCTGTACATTTCTTGAATTTTAGGTCGTTTCTAGGATTTTAGAACAATAGGTGCTCCGCTAGGACCTCTGTCAGGAGCTGCAGGGGATCCTCCACTGGCACTTTTTGGTAAATAATTTAATAATTTAATTAATTTTTATGCACTTTGGCATGTCATGTGTTCTAAAAGTACAAATTAATTCCCAGTGTGATTCACTTTATTTTTATTATGAATTAAAAACTGGTTTGGGGGCCACCAGGCACCCTATCAGGGGCCAGATTTGGCTCACGTGCCGTAAGTTGAGTATCAGTGCATTAGAGGAACTGCAGTTTTTGACACTTTCACTTTGACTTCACTTTCAGCCCTGGAGGTTACTGCTTAGATGTGACTCAACAGATGATTTTAAAGTGTGAAGGCCTTTTGGTGCCAAGAACCCAAAGGGTTTCTGTGGGGTTAGGGTGTGTTCACTGGCAGGTCACGGTAATGCCACTCACTGTCAGGTTCAAACGCTTGTGTCTCGGGGAAACTGACTCGTGGTGGTCCCAGTGTGTTTGCTCTCTCGCACTGTCTTTCTGTGTCTGCTCCTCTGTCTGACTTTGTTGCTCTGGTCTCTATCTCGGTCTCTGCTCGGCAGAAGCAGTAAATGAAGGCAAATGCCTTGAAGTTTCGCTGCATTTAGTATTCTTGCTCGCTTGCTGTGACACTTTTACTGCACTCTCAGAGAGCAGGCTTCTGCTTCCCCCTTCCTCTTAAACCCGCAAGCACCATCTGTTGTCATTAGTGTCCAACATCCATGATGTAGCAGGGCTGCGGTCTCTGCCTTCCTCTCTCTAGCAATATATGTCACCCGCTGCCTGTTACTCTTTGAAGAAGGCTAAATGTCCAGATTTAAGTCCAGTCAAATTGCATCGCCCACGATGAAACTACATGAGGAAAAACATGTTTTCCTACTCTGCAGTTTTTAAAACTTTTTTTTTTTTTTTTTTTTTTGCAGTGTCTTATCCCATAGAAATACAATTACTCATTTTATCTCCTAACCTTTTGTGAGGTCGTCACAAGAATTTTAAACTTTAATGTAATCCTAGTATAGACAACAGTACTCAAACAGTACTCTGTAAAACTTTCTATACTAAGGTGGAAATATTTTTTATTTTGTTAAATTTCCTTTTGAATTTTTCACTGGTGGAGAGAACGTCTAACAGCAAGAGGTTAAAGACCAATTAATTTGCTTCCCTATTGTTTCACCTGTGCAGGGTTAAAAGTCTGACTGTGCTGCTGTTTGATTTAAACATTTTTTTTTATGATTTTAGTCTTTCTCTGATCCAGTGTGTCCAGAATGATTCGGATGCAACATTCACATTTCAACACAACTAAGAGAAACTACAAAAATGACTGACTGCTCAGGTGAATGTTTTCATTAACATTTCTCTTTCTTTTCTCTCTCTCTCTCTCTCTCTCTCTCCTCTCTCCATCATAGATCACATAAAGCGGAAGATTCGCCGGCGGCCATCTTGGGGGCGGGGCATCATCCGAAAGAAGAAGAGCTACAAGAAGGAAACAGAAGAGGAGGAGGAGGAGCCCGAGGCGGAGGCAGAGGCGGAGGCTGCAGGGCCCAGTGACTCATGTTTGACGCAGGATGAGGAATCGTCCTGTGACACCATGGGTCCGCAGCCCAACGGCCACCATCCCCACGCCCCCTCCACGGAGGAGGAGAGCTCCAACGAGCCCCCCGTCGCAGCTCTGGCCGAACCTCCTGATGCCAGCGAAGCCCAAAAAGAGCCAGCACCTAAGGAGGAGGAGCCCCCAGCCAAAGAGGCCGAGGACACGGAGAAACACGCTGCGCTGCTCTGCCCCGGCGGCTCCTTTCAGCCGCAGGCAGACGTGGAGGTCCAGGCCAAGCACGCCGACGACTTCCGGCCTTCGATTGAGATGTCCGAGTCTTCAGACGCCGAGGTCCAGCCGACGCACACAGAGGGTCTCCTCGTATCACAGGCGGAGTGTGTGAATGGAAACGAGTCGATGGACAGCCTCGACTCGCAGAGCCTCAAGAGGAGCGGTGAGGCGGAGAAAAGGACTCCTCTGAGCGCGGCCGAGGGCTCGAATGAACCCCAACAGGAAGAGCACAAAGACAAAAATGAGAGCAATCCAACTCAGGAGCACCCTCCCCAGGATGGGAGTGCAGTAACGGAAAACACAGAGGAAGATCACGACACAGAAGGTATGAAGCCACATCGAGAGTTTACTGTTCACTTTCACTTTTATTCTGCTCGTGGAAACAGACGGTTAAGAATCAGACAGCAGGTTTTTGCCACATTACATTCCTTAATCAAAAAGGGGCAGCCCCTTTCTCAAAAATAAATCAAGAAATGAAAATAGATGCTCTGTCCGTCAGTTAATTAGAAAGAAAAATAAAGAATCAAAAGCTACACTCAGCAACTCACCATCAATCAAAAAAACCCAAAACAAAATTACCTGGAAACTTAATATTGTCTAATTATTTCTTCCTTATACATATTTTTTAACTGAAAAATGTTGATATTACTCTTTGAATCGTTCTCTAAAGAATTCCAGTTTGACACCACACCCTGAAATACACATTTACTTTAGTTTGAGCATACTGATGTTTAAAATTACATTTCCTTCTAAGATCCCTGTCCTCTTAGCTTTTTGTATATTTTCTGTTAATCCTCTGCTTTCATGTCCTGAACATAACTAACAAAGTCTGTTATTTAACTAGATGCATGAGTCCAGTCATCCTGACCTGATGAACAGTCTCTTGTTGCGCCTTGAATCAATTTTCTACATAATTCATACGATGATCCAGCTTTAAAAGCTCAATTAGATGAAGCGTTTTCTGCCTTTAACTAAAGTTCGTTTTTTCTGGGTTCCCACAGTCATGAACTTCCTGGAAAAATTATGAAAGCAGAAAAACTTTTCCTTTAGGCCTGGAGGCCTTGTGATTCTACATTTTAAATTTTGTATATTATATACAGTTATAATTTTATGTATTTTTAGCACCATTTTTCAGGTCATTTTCTTGTTCATTGTTGTTTTTTACCTTTCTTTTCTTGCTAATTTTCAGGTAGCCTTTTACAATTTTATCTTGTTAATTTTTTGGTAATTTCTAGATAAGTTGCTCAGTTTTACTCTCTTGTTTGTTTCTTGCAGAGGCAACACAATTATGAGAGCCAAACAATAATGTCGAACTGAGGCCAGTCAAAATTTAAAGAGAGAAACAAATTACAACACAAATAACGATAACGACCCATACCAATAAGAGTCAATAAAATTCTAAGAATATTAGCAGCAGACACAGAAATAATATTACATATCATAGAATTATACACAATTGAGACAGAATAAAAGAGTAAATTAAAAGATAAATTAAAAGACAAACCAAAACAGATTAATTAGAACAGGCAAATTAAAATAGATGCCTTTCACGGACACATTTTTCTTTAAATATATTTTGTCAAAAAATGTGTGAACACAGTTTTTTTGTTTGTTTTAATGTCTTCCTTGAAAATGCTGAAACTCTCAGTACATTATCATTTTAACCTCATTTGCACAGTGCTGGACACATTTTGCATTTCAAGTAATGATTTGCTGTTTGTGGGTTTCGGGTCACATTTCAACCTGCAGAGCCCATCTGTCACTTCTGCAAATATTTGGAAAAGATATTAATCAGCTAGATGTTTTTTTGTCAATAGTTGACGCTCTGAGTTTGATCTGAGGGGAGTTTTTATCTGAGAAGAGAGAAAAAAGTGTGAAGAAAGTTCTCAGCTACTTGTTTTGGTCTCCTCATTTTACTTGCTAATCAGCTGATCTTCACAGTAGATATGCAATTAAGCAAGTTAACAAAATCTGTTAATTTTTACACATCCAGTCAGTGCTTTGCCCACCACTTAATTATGACGATAAATTACTTTCTTGATTACCATCCTGCTCCTTTGATTTACACTAGCTTTTAAAACAGAGGACATGAATAATGCAACATACAGAATATTAAAAAAAACTCTCCCCTGACTTTGCCAATAGTGTATTTCAACAGAAAAATTAAGTTTACCTTATCCAGGCTTTCTATTATTTTGTAGCATCTGAGTCGCAGATAAAGTAGGATATTTATGCGTTTGATTAGAGGGTTGTGTTTTGGCTCGTGACGAGTCGAGGCCAGCTGGAAAGCGGAGGTAATGGCGCTCGTAGAATATGGAGACGCCATCAGAGGACGGCAGGATCAGCCAACAGAGCACAAACAAACTGTGGCTCCTCAAACAACAGACAAGTCGGCTGCTCCGCCCCCACTCTCATTACGAGCTGTGCCAGGCCTTTTGTTTCCATCAAAGCGTTTCTTGAGCGGTTGTTATAAACGGACAGGAAAGAGGCCAGATGTGAAACATTGTGCCCTCGATCGCTGCTTAAAATAGATTGTCCTCACATGCTGTAGTGTTGCTTTTAATCCTGTAGTCATGGCAGTTGGGTCTTATTTTCTTTTGAGAGCCAGTTTGTGTTTTTCTTTTCAGGGGTTCGGGAAAAAAAAACACCAAAAGAGGTCTTCAAATTTAGCTCGCCCATTCTTTGTAGGTTGTTTTTGTTTGTTTTGTTTGAATAATCCGTTTGTCTTTTTGGCAGGGGGGTCCACAGAGAGGACATGCGAGGCGAGCCCGTCGGAGCAGCTGAAGGGATCTGCAGAGAGGACGGAGGAAGAGCCACAACCAGTCCCTCCCCATCCTCCCTTAGTGGTTGACCACCAACGACTTTCGGTAAATATTCCTACTAATCAGTTACTTTCCTCATAAATGCTGTATCAATAGGTACATGAAATTCTCAGTCTGAAGGCTGCTTCGGTTTTGAGGTCATTGTTCAACATTTTTTCTGCACATTTTGGCAACTAAAGAAAGAAAAAGATAAAATGAACGAAGGCTGAATTTCATTTAGCTGCTTAAGTTTCAGGGTTACGGTCACACTGTCACGGCTTAGTGGGACGCTTGATTTTAATGGAGGCATCATTATTCATAACATCTGTGCTTTTCCTACCAGAACAAGTGAATGTATGATAGGACTCTGCGATCTGACAAAAAAAATCAAAAAATCGCAATCATTTTAGTTATTTTAACATAGAAAACTAAACTAATTTTATATATATATATATATATATATATATATATATATATATATATATATATATATATATATAATAAACATTCACAAAATACGCCAGTCTATGAAGTGCAAATCTAATATACAGTATGTCTTTGTCCATACATGCAGCAGCACAACAAAGAAAAAAAAGAATATAAAAGATCTCTATAATGAGCCCTCCTCCAAAAAGGTTAAATATTTCCACCACTTTCATCAAGTATACTCTCCCATCTGCTTATAGGAAATACAAAAAAAATCTTTAAAAAAGTCCCACTGATGTTATTCTCCATATCAGCACTTATTGAATCCCTATTGTCCAATCAAACTACTAACTGTAAGAATGTATCCTCTGAATTGTTCAGTGTGGTTTCAAAGTTATAAAAACATCACCTATAAAAAAAAATCTTATTTCTTGCACCGCTAGAAAAGCCGTAAGTGCCCACAGATTGGAGTCTGTCACAAGACAGCATCAATTTAGTGGATTATGTTTATATTGGTGCATCTTTTCAAGTTTATTTGAATAGGAAACTGTTATTGGTTATTTATTCAATGTAAATCCTTTTATCCTTTTGCAAGACTGCAGCGCTGTGAAATAGAAGTTTGTTTCTCACAATGCATCCTTTACATCTTGAAAGAAAGGCTTATTTTTTTTCGAGTGCACGGCGTGATAGATGGCAATTTACAGACTCTTTCAGATGATATTTGTTTTAAAGATTTTCAACCTGGTTGTTGTTCACGTCTCTGCGCCTTGTTGGGTTTTTTTTTTCCTTTGTCGTGTTACAGAAGCGTTTGTTAGAAAACCCCCCCCTCATTGCCGCTCTAGTGCTACAGCATTATCTAACCCCTCCAAGACTTGAGCTGTTTAAAACCCCGGTGCGTGCCCCGTCACCATCTTGCCTGATTTTCCACGCTCATCATTCTAATTCAGACCATGAAGGATGTAACAGCTGGGGTGATTTGGGTGTTGTGTGCTGACTGTGGATTGGAGATTTAACAGGTACTGTGATCTGTATCAAAGCAATGATCTGCTAACAGGAGGGAGAACATCCTTAAAGGGAAAACGCAGTCGCACAGAATATCCACGGTCATTTGTTATGATCGTGATCACTTTATGTATTCAGTTATTTTAGGAATCGGCGTTGATGTGTTGCAGCACTCGAAGAACATTTGTAGCACGTTCCACAAATAATTAAACACATTCAGTAATTAAGCAAAATGTATTGTGGACGATCTTAGAGATGGAAAACCCAAAAGTTACAGTGTAGCTGGAAATTAAACCCTTTTTTATGTCTTATATGTAAAGGCGGTAAAGAGAGGGTCGATATTTTTCAGCACAAATAAACATCCCCACATCCCATCAGTAAATAAGAAGCAGTGTTGAGCCAGCTGTGGCAAACTGTCACATTTTGCAACTGACTAATTAGACTGTGATTATGGAAAAGAGGAGCTATAATCTAAAAAATGTTACCAATATGTTTTTGTTTTTGTGGTATCTGAGTTCATGCGGGTGCTTGTTTAAATGCTGGCGGTGTTTATTTTTAATGTTTTCTCCTCCCGTCTGTAACAGAGACAGATGCTGTTTATTTCTGTACTCTAGATCGGTCACTTATTGCTTCCTGTGGACTGCTGAATCACTTTTTGTTGACAGACATAAAAAGGATAGTTTGGATTTTTTGCAGTGGGGTTGTATGGGGTACTCATGAGGGGTTGACGGATATTGGTTTTTTTTTTTCAGGGCCAATACTGATTATTAGTAGTTAATGAGGTGGATAACCTCATATTTGGAACATTTTTGCATTTAGAATAAAAATGAAAATCTTTCTGTTGACATTTAGAATTTGGATTATAACCAACACAAAACTCTGTTTAAATGCTTTTAGCAGATATTTAATCAAAACTGAGACTTTCAGCATCAAAACAGAAAGTTTAGAAAATGTAGTCAAAAAATAAGTAAATAAAAATAGCTCACTGAGGTTTTACAAAGCAAAAGTTTCTCCCATGCTGACACTTTTTTCTCTTAATTAATTAATGTTAGCGGCGATCATTAAAATAAGAAGCAGATACAGATAATCTGCAAAACGCCAAATATCGGCCCCAATAATCAGTCAGGTTGATTATCTGTGGACCCCGATACTCATCAATAGTCAGTGTATTACACACAGTAGATGTCGGTCATCATGCCCCAGTTTGGAGAAGCAGGCAGAGTTATTACCACAGAAGCTGTGGAGGGGGCTGCAACAAAACATATTTTAGCCACCTACAAATATCAAAATCAATTTCATGCTGCGTTCAATTACTCTTTGGATGGTCCCATTTCCTGAGTTGGGAAGTTGCTTGTCTGACTTTGTTGTGTTCGTGAGCTTTAAGTTGAAATGTGGAAACGACATGGTTAATGCTGTATTTGCTGCTCAGAACATTTAAAGTGCACCTTAATAACAGTATGAAGCTTTATATTACAAAGTGATTATCCAGGACTTGTTGCTCCCTAAAACCAGTAACATTTTTAGCCAACTTCCCGAGTTGTTTTGACTTGAGGAGGATTTCAAATAATTTTCCTAGTCAGAGACTCATTTTTCCAATTTTTCCAACACCACATGAATGCAGGGTAAGTGTCCGCTATATTTAGAATATGATTAACTCTTAGGGCCCATTTAAATATTACACACATTCGTATTGCTCTGCGCACAAAATGCACTTTTCAAAATCAAGGTTTAAAACATATTATACATTAAAATTATTTTCAACTTTCATTGAGTTAATTTTTCAACAAACATCAGCCGTAATCATAAATGTCAAATTTTAATCCTTTTAATGCCAGGTTTTATGATGCTACTATGTTGTTAGATGAAGAAAAAAAAAAGAATTATTTTCAATAAAACTACATGCAGAATAGATTTTTATTTATTGATTGATTTTATTATCACAGCCTGGGATATGTCAATCATTAGATTTTCTTCAATAATAAATATAGTAAAAATGTTGTCTTTAGGTGGAAAATTGTAAAAATTAAATTTCAACAGCAAAAGCCCATAATGGCAGAAAATACAATGCATATTTTTATGCTTTGATGGCTGTAGGATCAAAAATTGCAGTTTGAATGGGTTTCAATGGAGCATTTTTTTCACTTAACAGTATGAATCTAAGAATTTTCTTCCAAGTGGCATTAAAAATGTTTAATGAAATTTTAACTTTCCTTAAGCTGTAGGAGCCCTGAAAAACTGATAATGATTTTTTTTTTCTTGAATATGATTTATTGCTCCCCAAATTTAGCTGTACATTGCTTAGCTTCTGTGTCAATACTCAAGGCTGCTTCTCCAAATTAGGGGCGTGCTGACTAACTTCTGCTGTAAGTAATAAACTGACTTTGGATAAGTACTCTATACTATCGCTTTAATATGCAAAAGCAGCAGAATTAAAAAGCCAGTGTGTGTCCTGAGTGATCACACTCAGCTGGTGGCTTTGACGGCTAACAGCTCATGTTATCTGTAGTGAGCCAGCAGAGGAACTCCACCCTGTCACATGCTCGTCTCAGAAACCGTCTGCATTTGGCTTTAATTCACCCCTTTGTCCTCCTTTTATTCTGTAGCTTCCAAATTTAGAGCATGTTAAACCGGACCGGTGTCCGGATAATTAGAAGTCCGCCATTATTTGAACAGACGGCAGCACATACATTAGACTTTTGTGTGTGTGTGTGTGTGTGTGTGTGTGTATAATGGGACTCGAGGTGTGGAGGATGTGGAAACTCAATCATGGATGACGAGCCTTAAGCTTCCTCCAGATCCATAGGTCGGCTCTGGAGACGATGCTGTCACACTGCCCTTCTCAGATGGATAAATTCGGAGGCTTATCCCTCCTTTCCATTCACCCTGTGGTCATGCCACTCTCTTTTTCCTCCCTTTTCATCTCCCCCTTTAACCATCAATTCTGTATCCGTGCTTTCTGAGAAGGGAGGGAGCCAATTACAGTGGCAGACCATTTTCACATCCCTCAATCAACAGGTGGTGCTCCTGCGACATTTTGAGGCAAACAAGGTTATGACTCAAACATGAGCTTCTCAATGCCTCACTACATCCGCCAACTTGCTCCAGGATGTGTTTGAGTAACAGCAAGCATATGAAGCAGCTTTTTTTTGTTGCACAGTCACGCTAGGGTCCCACCTAATACCCCAAGTGTAAATTGGAGCCTCGGCTCAGTGGGCTCCCCTGACAGCACTTCTCACTGATCGGGTGTGTGTGTGTGGGGGGGGGTTGCTTGGTTTTAGGGTGCTCTGTGTAGTGTAATTGATGTAAAAGAAGTGTCCTTCTGACATGTGCTTACTTCTTTCCCTCCATGCGCCGAAGTGACATCCAGCTATCAAGCCATTATCTAGTGGCTTTTACCCGCGTCCCATGGGGATGATGGGGATGGCGGGGTGCACACTCTGTCTTGCCAAACCTGACTCCATCTTTCAAACTGATTGACAGGCTTTTTAGTCGGCCTGATCTCGGCGCCTCAACTGGCTGCCCCCATGAACAGCCACACGCAGCACTAATCTGGAGGTTTATTTGTTGGCGGGGTGGGGGGGTAGGGGAGGGGAGAGGAGATATCTTAAAGAAACAGATCGTGAAAAGAGGGGACTGTGAATAATTGCTTTTTCATCCCCGGCTTACGGAACAAATTGAATATCCGGTGCGCAGGATGAGAGTCACCATTTAAGCAGATATTTGCTGGCAGGGTTGGGGACTGGCACGCTGCCTGATGTGTATTAGGGCCCGCAGTGAGTGTCGCACTGTTCCTTTTCTCTTCCTTCAGCCATTGATTGCAGAGGGCTGATTATTTCTGACTTTCAACTTGATGGAAGTGGCTCTGAAATCTCCCTGGAATTTAAGAGTGTTACGAGTTTGTTAATGCACCATGCACTCAAAGCCTGTAGGACAGAGATTATTATTAGTAGTCGTAGCATGATTTTCACAGTCATGAAAAATCTGCAAAAGTCATGGAATTTGTAAATGGCATTTCCCAAGCCTGGAAAAAGTTTGGGAAAACAGCTAGTGTGGTGGCTGCAATAGAAATAAAGCTACAAATGTTTAAACATAACATCACTCAGTGGAAACACTGTCATCTCACAATTGTGTTTTATCAACATTTTGAAAGTATCGCTAAAGTTTTGCTCAAATCTGTAATGGAAACCCAACTTTTTCTTACATTTGCTTTCTATTCCACAAGTTGATGAATTAAGGGATTTAGAAGGAGGCTCATGTTATCAGGTTTTGCTGCATTTCCATCACCTGACTGCTTAAAGGGACAGTTCACCCCAAATTCAATAATAATAATAATTCAATGCCCCTCACGAAGCCTAAATAAAAAACAAAGGGCTTAAAAAATGGTGTGACATGTCTTCTCCTTTTTGCACCACCCCTTCCCCTCTCATAAATAACACAGTCTCTAAGTTAGATTTAAATATTCAGTTCTAATCCTGTTCTTAATTTATCATTTTTTAAATAATAAACATTTAACAAACCTATTATTTGTTCATGAAAACAAATCAATAAGAAGTATCGATGATCATTTCAGAGGATGTACGGCCTTTAAAACTGACCCCAGAGTCACAGAGATTTATCAGTAAAATATATTTGAACCCTTTAGTGGTGTTATTTCTCTGTCGTGGCTCAGAGTTTTGCTCTGATTCACTTAGTAAAATCAAGTTCTGTTATTGCCAGTTTGGCTGAAATGCTGCTTGATGCTGTCTGGATCAAAATGAATTCCTCAGCATGAATAAATAGGTCCTGAGGCTCGCTTCTCTAACTACTCCAAAACGTCTCTTATTGTCAGCTGTTTTCTTTCATCAATAATCACACACTTGTCCACAGATGGACTGGAAGAAGTGCTGCTGATGATTGCAGATGAGAATTCAGTAACAAGGAATCCAATCTGGCCCGGCAATTTTTCCTCCATCTCACCAAGAACACACAGATTATCGTCTGCTCTGCTGTTTTTCTTCAGCAGCTGCCGAGAAAGAGCTAGTGTCTCTAGTCGCTGGCACAGTATGGAGTCTTTTGGCTTGATGTGTAGCTATTACAGCATGTCAGGATTTCCTGTTTTAGAGAAGCCTGTCAACAGAAATGGCCCCATTTCAGTTTGTCATCTTCCTTCGTTTTTAGCACTAATAACAGCAGGGGGGGGGGCCCTCTGGCGAAGTAGCCGTGCCACATGTCTGCTCAAAAGAGAACAGTTTAATCGTAGTGCTGGACCAGCGTTTGATTGTCAATAAAAATACATAGCGTCTGAAGTGGTTCTTTTGTTTTCATTCATTCCCACTGATGGTCTTGACAATGTGGCTATTTGCATGTAATTGCGCTTCCAAAGCTGCGCCTCTTGGCCATGCGTGTGTGAGGGCCGGCAGTGTCAACAGCTCACACAACATAAACATACCAGGCTCTTGTGTCTTCTTCGTGGTCTGCTTTAGTTTGCCCTCTTGCCAAGTGTTTCGGGTGATTGATTATGCCCCTGTGGCCTCATGCTTCCCACTCAACTCTTAGTTATGTAATCTGAAGTTTGCATTGTGTGGGACTTTGTACTCACGATTAGTTAGACAATAAATTAAGAGTTTTTTAAATGTTTTTATTGTACATATGTTGGTGGATATGATAGCAGTCAGCAGTTATTGGTCTACCACTGGAGGCAAAGGAAAAAAAAGATGTGCAACAGAACTGTTGATGAATTGGAAATGATGATGAATTATCCAACTGCATTACTTTATGGCCAGTTAGGAGGTGCAAATTGCGCAAATTGAAATTGCGAATATAAAATGAAATGTTTGCCTTCTCCTCAGTGTGAAAGAACTAGATGGCACTCAGCTTGGTGCTCAAAGGGCCAAAACAACACATTTGACAACCACAACAACGATGGCTAGTGTGTGTTAACCCTCTGAAACCTCAACTGACATCAGTTTTCTTGTGCTCGGTCAGATGGCTTTCACAAGCATTTGAACCTTTGAAATGTGAGCACATTGGTTTGATTCCTGTCAAAAACATTGGACAAAAGCAATCGGAAACTTGACATGAAAATTATCACATAATTTGGAAGAAATAAAGAAATGTATATTTAGAATTAGTGTAATTACATATTAAAAGTAAGCTTACAGAAAAAATATGATTATTATTTTTTTTTTGTTTTATTATTTTTTATATTTATTATTATATTATATATTAATTATTATTGTACATGTATTATTTGTATTATTATTATTATATATTTTTTATGTCATTGTCTGTTTTTCTTCTTGTAATTTTCTTCCCATTTTTGTGCATATTTCAGGATATTGATATTTAGTCATTTTTTTGCTAATTTTTGGATAATTTCTGGTTCAGTTATTCATTGCCTTTTTCCCCCTGTTTTTATGAGAAATCAATTCAATTTCCTTTTGCTTTGTCTGATTTTCTTACCCCTCTTCCTGCATGTTTCCTTTCTCTCTCAGCTCAGATTTAAATATAACACGGGCTGTGTCCTATAGTTAAAAGGAAAAATATGTATATTTGATTTTTGGTTGAACTGTCAGTTGAAAGAGCCTTGATGACAAAAATGTACTGCAGTGATTTAAGCAGCCGTAAATATTTAGATGTATCCAGTTTTCCCGGGCTGTACGTGTTTGTATATTCTGCAAACATATTCTCATAATGCATAACTGACGGTCTGAAATGCTTAGCGCTTGGTCAGCACATTTCACAGCTCAACACCCCTCCCTCCCCAACACACACACACACACACACACACACACACACACACACACACACACACACACACACACAAAAGTACACTCACAAAAGTACACTCACAAACACATTATTTGCACTACACATGTAAAGGACATTGCATCGATTAACCTTTATTTCCCTCGAGGTTTACCTTAAGTTTAACAATAGCTGTTCAATAGCCGGTCCTTTCTATAACCTTGACCTATTTATAACTTTTTTTGCCGTTGGTTTCCATGCATCTATTTTGAAAACATCAGGTAATTTGGCGGGGGTATGTCAAGGTGTGTTTGGGGTTATTTGTGTAAATTCAGTGCTGCAAGTTTCTCCTTCTTTATTACCGGGTTATATTGGATCTCTGCTGTCTGGAATCTCGAAAATATTAAAATTCTTTCCTGTAGCTTACTAGTCAAACATATTTTTTTCCTCATACTTATTGCTGTTATTGAATAGATTCATTTATTCTATGAAACTTTTCAGACCCAAACCTTGTCACTGAAAATGGAGGAGTGAAGGTTGCCTCATGATTTTTTACATTTATCATGATTCTTGTCCTGCCCTTGACTATCAAAAAGTGAGATTTGTGACAATAATTACATTCTGAATGGACGGTGTGGCTCAATCCGACAGTAATGCATTACATTCTTTGATATTTGGAGTTTATAATAATAATAATACATTTATTTAAATAGCACTTTTCAAAACACGACAATATCGTAACAAGACCTTACAGCAGATAAATGAGGCAAAGTAATAACAAAAATGTAAATGTTAACATCAAACTTTATAGAAAATGCTAGTAATAATAAAACAGAGTGATAAAACAAGCTGTTTAAACAGATACAAATGCATCTATATGCATACACCAGGCACACACAAGAAAATATTCAAATTACATATAAATATTATGCACATGGTAACACGGAAAGCCTGCAGAAACCAGTAACCACCCAGATCAGCCCTCAAAATATTTGAGTTTACTGACCAAAGCTGGTCAAGGTTTAGTTTTTACTCTGTCAGGAAACAAGCCCTGAATCTCTGAGCTCCACATTGATTTAAGACAGTTCTTTTATTGATTCTCACTCTGAAGTGAACACGGTAACAGTTTTATTTCCAGCTTGTTTATTTATAATGTTCCTTTTATTTCATGTGGTCTGAAAAGGTCTCTGTTTTCATGATGTGACGGCATCATCGATTAAGGCTCTGTCTCTGCATATATAGAGATGTTTATGAAAACTGACATTTTCCTCGTTTTTTGGCCTCTAGTTGAGTTTTTGCTGATTTATGAAAATGCCTTCTCAGTTTCAGAGTTTTCTGAACTCCAGTTGCTGTAGATCCGTCTTCAGATGGAGTGTTTGAGAAACGTTTACACGCATACTTTTTCTCAATCTGATTGATGATTTCAGGTCAACTGTTTTCATAGGATGTTCTCTAATACGATCTGGTGTTTACGTGCGCATGTAAACGCTGCAGCTGTGTGACATACGCAAAAATTCTGAATATAGTTCGACAAGGCTGTCCGCTCTCTCATCGACTATGAGACACACACAACTGACTCTTTTCACACACCGATAATCCTCGGTGTACTTGGCAACAGAAGCGGTTGCGTTTTCAAAAAATTGTACTCTGGAACTCAGTTTTAAAAGTTTAACATTTCATCCAAGATCCGTTGTAAACCGTGTAAACGCTCCTTCAGTTTGCGTGTGGACAACAGGCCAAAAAGTTGGGAGTTGTTTTCATTTGTCCAAAACATGTCTATACATGTAAGGCCTGTACGTGGTGAAATCTAGACTGAAGTTGACAGATATTGAAATACACAGAAATTCAACTTACATCAGATCTTAAAAAAGCAGAAAAAATGATCAGGCTACATGTAAAAAAAAAAATCAAGAGTAAACAAGTATTACCATCTTTAACCCTTAGGGCCAGCTTTATTTTTCACTTTTGTTGCTCTGTGCACAAAATCAAGCTTTAAAAAATGTCAAACAGTAGTATATTTACTGCTTTCACTGAGTTTATTGTTTAAACCTTGATCAGTCCTTATCATAAATATCAAATATTAATTTTCACGGGGAAAAAAAACAACACAAAAGATGAATTATTTTCAATACACCACATGCAAAATCGATTTTTTTTTAACAGCCTGGGGTGTGTCAGTGATTAGCAGCAGCATTGATTGTGACAGTGCACCTAGTTGAAATAGCATGTATTTTCTCCATATGCCAAATAATAAAATAATAAAAGTCCAGAATGACACCCACAAATAATACAGGGGTTACAGTTGTTTTCTGCTTTGATGGCTGTGGGATCAAAAATGTCAGTTTGAATGGGTTTCAATGGAGCATTTTTTGCACTTAACATTATGAATGTCACAATTTTGTTTCAACAGTGTGTTTTAGACTTACTGTAGAAGCTTAATTAAACAAATCTTGACAAATTTTGCGCCATATGCATGAGCACAGTCAAAATGATCAAATAAAATGACTCCCTAAGGGTTAAACAATGCCAGTGGATTAGGTGTATTGATATAATAAACCGTATAGTTGACAATAGATCCTGCACTAAGGACCCACAGCTTGATAATATAAACCTTCTCCTCCTCTAAACTGAAAAAAGAGGCTGCACAGCTATAAACTGGCTGGGAATTTGCCAGTGATTTGATGTTGGAAATAAAGCCAACCATTTAAGAAGAGTTGTCAACCGCAGCAGGGTTTTAACACGCCCAGCCAAAAGGAATGACCATTTCATTTTAATGTGCTGAGACCATGGTAATGCGATTTGTCATGATCGTCCCTGACCCTTATAACACCATCTATATTGCATTACCTGTGTGACCGAGTGCCCCGTAAGCCACATTATGTGCAACTGCAACCGATTTTTTTTTTTTTTTCCCTACGAACAAATCACCGTCCGCTCGAGCCACATCCACTCTCTGCTCTGATTAAAGGCATTCATGGTGTTCACGGTAACAAGCAAACCAGAATAATTCATAACTCATTCTTTTACAAGAAGAAGAAGTTAAAACAGGAAGAAGGGGACGGATTGTTCTCTTGGAGGCAGATATTGAAGGCTTAATAGTGTCCCTGGTGACGGTGACTGTTAGACTTCAAATCATTGTTCTTTTCCCCGCGCTGCCTGAAAACTCTTTTCTCTCCCTCACTGCTGAGGATGGCTCTTCATAAACACTCACACACAAAAAAAGACCCTTTACTGCATCACTTTCTCCTTCAGTCTGCACCTGTGACTGTTTACAGGTCGTCTGTTTGAAAACGTAACGCGCTTAATTATATTAGCATCAACATTTTGTCATTACGTAACAGCTACGTTAGAGTTTTTTGTTTGTTTGTTTTTTGGGAAGTATGTGAGACTGTGGGATGAGTTCACAGTGACATTTTACTAATTATGTTTAAATAGCAACTCAACACCACTAGAAATCATGTTTTCTGCACGAGGTTGAGTTTCCCACACTTACATAAACTTTATTTATATAGCACTTTTCGTACAAGAAATGCAGCCCAACATACTTCACAAGAAAGAAATTACGTGCACCACGTGCTTCACATGAAAAGACATAGAGGACTTAATAAAACCCGCATGTAAAAATAAAATAAGATTAGAATAAAATGCATCTTCACATGAACGAAACCCACTTTATAATACTAGTGTAAGTAAGTTAAAATAAGGATAAAAATAGAATGCATAACATAAGATGGAAAATAAGGTAAATAAAATAAAACCCACTGACATTATAAATAAAAATAAGGCAATGATGAGCTAGTAAAACCTAGTCAGTGTTCGGTGTATTAATACATATTTGGAAGAAGTATCAGTCATAAAGTCTGAGTCATTGCATTGTGTTGTAAATTATAACCTTCTGGTCGACACATCTTACATTTGTCATCACTGTTGCATTAATAAAAGATGATTGTGGTAAATTTTCGATGTAACTCTGTGAGAAAAAGTCTTTCTGAGCCAGTGGGCATCACCTGACCGGCGGTGTAATTCCACTTTTGCCCTATATGTAAAATTTGCATCAGAGGCTGGTGCATTTTACGAGGGGCTCGGTCTGAGTGTATTGTGTAGCTGCACAAAATATGATTGGCTTATGGTGTTCGAGGGCGGGGCTTAGCGATAGGTCAGTTGACATGGTTCATAGGTCAGAGGTTGAATACCAGAGCTGCGATTTCAGACCTTAATCCACTTTGCATGAATCCCCTCTGGTTTGTTCTGCTTATTTTTCCTCACTATTTATGAGAATTTAGTGTGTGTTGTTATGCTTTAGCAAAGCAATTAGATTTTGGTAAATGCCATTTAAACAGTATAATTGTCCGGTTAGGATTCTGCACAAATTATCAGTCGTGAGCATAAACCCAGTATTAATTAGTCATTACGCTGCAATAAATCCTGCAAGTTAACACCTGCAGAAAATGATCGGATCCTCTTTTCCCGGAGAGAAATTTTGCTACTAAAATAACTCCATGTGCCATTATTCTGTTTCATTTCCCCAAGCCACTGTCATCGCAAGCCCCGTTAGCTCCATCTGTGGTCCTGAGAAACACGGGGAAAGATAGAGATGTGAGTAAAGAAAAGGGAAGTGAGTGAAGACGGGGAGGGGGAGATGGAAGGGAGTTTAGAGGGGGGTGAGGTTAAATGGTCCATGTCAGTGGCAGTCTTTAACGCATGGGATTACTGCCCTTTTGTGTGCAGTGAGCTCACTCAATCAGCGAGCCCCCGTGTAAGACACACTCTCGCCATTTACCCCACACTGTCACAGGCGTCCTGATCAGGCTGACAGAGGCTGGGGGGAAGTACAACGCCGCAATCAGCTGGCGAACAGTAAAGAGGAGAATAAATTGAGGGGACAGAGAGAGAGAGAGAGAGAGGGTGCAAGAAAAGACATGGGAAGAAAAGGTGAAAAAGTATTAGCTGATGAAGAGGAAAGCTTCTATAAAAACACTGAAATATGCAAAAGGTGAGATGATAAAGGAGAGAAGGTGCACTATAAAGCCGTGAAATGCACTTAAAGCAGGAGAAACATAATGAAAAATGGAAAGAATTGCAGCGGATGAAAGGAAGGTCGGAGATGTGTCTTAGAGAGACATTTTCCTGTTATTATGCATATGTGAGATGGGTTGTAATGATGCTAATTAAAGCTTTTATGCATGTGTTGTTAAAATAGGCATCTATCCGCGATGTGCTCCATTTGGTCCTCTTTTTACGAGCCCTCGTGGCTGGTTGAAACCTGAGAACTCCCTTCGTGTTAGACCTGTATTATGAAAAAAAAGCACAAAAAGGAATCCAATAAAATATACCCAATAAGGAGACAGCGCTTTTTGAAGGGATGATCGTTATCACTTTGCATGAATTGTGAATATTTTAGAGATTGGTAGTGTTCTTAACTTCTGTGTGCACACTTTATTTGCCATGGGAGCTGCAGTTATTAGATTGGCCAGGTGGAGGTTTTTATGTCAAAGGCACATTACCGGTGAATCCTCCTACACTGCCAGATTAAGTTATGGGACTGTGAATATTTGAAAGGTATTATCTACTCAATTACAAGTCATGTTTCCGGGCTATTGAGTTCAGTATGATAAGCACCCCTGTGGAAGTCAAAGCAGCAAAGTGTGGGAAATGCTTTCAGTGACAGAATACAAGTGAGATTTGAAAAGTTTTCTCCTCTTTTCTTCATATTCACTCATTTTAAACTTATGTTAACCCTTTTAAAACATCACACGTCATGACCTTAGGTCACTTTACCTGATGTGCTGTGCAAACTTACACTGTATGAATGAATGAATGAAGTCTTTTATTTTAGTGTCATGTCACGTTGTGGCCCATCCCCAAAGAGATTATATGACACCTTTATAAGAAAGAGAACAAAGATCCATAATGCATATTTCATTAAAGCTTAGCTTCTGGTATTGCATATTGCATAACTGCTAAAAAACAAAACAAAACAACTATGTATATATATATATATATAAGATAAGATAATCCTTTATTAGTCCCACAGTGGGGAAATTCTAGTGTTACAGCAGCTATGAGGTAAAGTATAACCAGCAAAAGAACAATACAATAATAAAGAAAAAATTACAAATATTGAAATGTTAGATAATAAAAACAAAGTGCCAAGTGTGATTAAAAAAACAAGGTGCAAAAACAGTAACATAAAATAAGATAAAATTACAATGTGCCAAAGAAAATGGTCTAGAAAAAAAAAGAAAATATGTACACCAATTGCACATGGAGATAATTGCACTTGTGAAATATTGCACTTTTTCAGTCAAGCTGGTGTGTGTGTGATTATGTGTATATATATATATATATATATATATATACATACATATATATATATATATATATATATAAAACACAGTGATGCCTGATGAATGATGAACCACAATGCCTTTGCACTATGCTCATGAGCTTATCTCAAAATTATATAATGTATATGGCTGAAATAACTTACTGAGTGTTCAGAAATGTTTTGTTTATGTTTCTACATTTAAAAATCTTTTGGATCAATATTTTTTTACTTTGTAAAATTTGATGAAAAATCATTTTTTTAATGATACAAGTTCAATACTTTTATCAGTTATTATATTTTATTGACTAATATAACCTTCTAGTTTGATTGTACAGATTTTAAATATGTGAAGCATTTGAAGATACTCCAAAAAATTACATCACAATAAGCAAGGCACTGGCAGACAGTTTCTGTTGCAGTTCAAATCCACTTTTCAAAATCTACCATTCTTAAAACATTTATGTAGATAATGGCATCATAAATATATGTTGAAAAAGCAGTGCAGAAAAATGTGTTTATTGCCTTCGGGGTTAAATAACTACCGATTGTCTTATCTTGTAACAGGTGTCATTTCTCACTCTTAATGCCGTTGTGCTCGCTGTGGGGCCGAGTTATTTTTACAGGGCTGTAATGGGCTTCTGTGATGCAAATAAAAAAATCTAAAACAAGAAAACACTCCCAATGCAGGCCCCTGACAAGCACTAATAATCTCCCCCGTCACCCATTACTATTACTGTCAACACTGTGGTGGTTGAGATGAAAGAAACGTTACGCAACAGTAGCCACAGTCTGGCCTGGTGGTCGTCCTGGGAGACTTTCCAGGACCCATATCGCTGCTGCTTAAAGAGTAATGTTGGTATTTTTCAACCTTGACCCTGTTTTCTCCATGTTTTTGGGTGTAAGTGAATAATGGGAACAACATTTTTTTGGAATTGGTCCAGAGGGCTGTAATGTAACCACTTGGGGCATTTATGCACCATTGATTAATGTTCATTAAAAGTGCTTGTTTTTGCCACTGACGGGCTCAGATAATTACTTTCAGTGTCTGACAAAATTAGACCTTTTTGTTTAACCGGAAACAGCCCTAGAGTCGCTATCGCCGAAACCCACCAGACTCCACTTTATCATCCTAAACCACACTTTGTTCAAAGTCGACAGAAACAAACTAAAACTGTATCAAATTTGTTGTATAATTTAGCAACTCTTCAGTCCAGACACAATTATAGCGTCATATTCAGTTTGCAAAGGATTTTACTCGTAGACAAAAAGCTCTGTTTTTGTAGGGATCCTCTCCATAATGTTGTTAGACACTTACAGTGAAAATTGGCGCCTGTCAGTCGCAAAAACAAACACTTTTGGTGGATGTAAATTAACAACATGCAAATGAAGTGGTTACATTGCAGCCCGTTTTGCTGCTGCTGTTTGCAACAACCTCACTCGATACCATAGCAGTTTCAAAAATTGTTGTTTCTATTAGTCACTAAGACACAAAATCACGCCAAAGTTAGCCTGAAATTACATTTTGATAATCACGTATAATTAAAGCTTCATAAAACATGGCATTGTGGTTGTTGCATCCGTGATTTGTCACATTTTGAGAAATAATTTTGAAGGTTCACAATATTTTAGTTTAGAGCTGTGGAGAAACAGCACGTTAGATCCCAAGGGCAGCCCATATTTGAACTTCACTTTTCGTTAACTCCATTAGAGCTGTTTGTACTGAAAACTAAAAAAAACATCCCAACAAAGCGTAATATTGCTCTCAAGGTCAGATTTTTGGTCATGAGTTAAATGTGTCTTGGGATTAAGTTTGCACTGAAGTGTTTGCTGACGTGAAGTCGTCGCCCGTCACTTTAATCAAGACAGCTGTTGTGTCATTTAAACAGAAATCATAGTCCGATGGAGTACAGTGATTAATACAATGCTAACCTTTTTGCCTCTGTAATTTTTCTTTTGCTGACTGTAATTATCTCTCAGACGTTTGCTGATGAGCGGCTTTGACAAACATCCACATCTTATTAATCTTGACATTGCCTTGGCTTTATGTGTTTAACACATGGTCACTGTCTCTCTCTCTCTCACACACACACACACACACACACACACGCGTCATTTCATTTCTGTCGAGGTTTCTCTGTTTGCCTTGTGTCAGTGATGGTAACTTTAATTATTGTGCCTTTGCAGCCTCAGTCCATGCATTCTGATGAGCCCTGTGTTTAAATAGGCACGCATACACACACACACACACACACACACACACACACACACACACACACACACACACACACACGACTTAAGCTTGGGTAAAATGTGAGAAACAGGTCAATTAAAAGGGCCTTTGACTGTCCAGAATGTTTTAATTAAAGTAGCAGTGAAATGTAAACTTGGTTTTAATTATGATTAGCCTTAATTAGCTGTCACTCTGATCTTAATTGCTTTTGAATAGAGCTGACCTCCAAACGCTTCATCTCCGTGCACCAACATCAGCATTTAGCCGCTGTGACCAGTTCTTCAGCGCTGTTTGCCCATCTGTTTCACTGTTGTTTCTCCATACACACGTTTATGGATGTCAGGAATAATGTATACAGTGTGTACAAATACTTTATTTGTGATGTATTTGTTTGTATCGCTCTCCTCAAGGCTGTCCTGGACACGGTGGTGAAGAAGAGTGGAGGCTACAGCGTGGAGCAGCTGGAGAGACTGTACTCGTGTCTCAGCCAGTGTATCTACCAGCACCGCAGAGAGTACGACAAGACCCAGCTACTGGAGGTCAGAAACACATCCTCAGTGTTGACTTTGAACGGATGAATTGTGAGAATATTCAGCAGATTACTTACAGAAAAGAAAAAAATCATTAGTTGAGACAGTTTTTAGTGTCTCCAGTTCTCATCTTTCCACCAAAAATTGCTTCTTCAACATCTTGTTACCACCTAAGCAGGAAGGAGGTTAACATTAGGCGGCTTTTCATTAATCCTCAAATTGCGCAAATTTTTAATTGCGAATATAAAATACAGCAAATGGACACACGCTAATTTAAAAAAAACAAACAAACTCCCATTTATCGCGAATGTGTTTAAGCTCACATGAGGTGGTGCTTCAGGCGATTCGAAAAGCCATATTTGGCCATATTTCACAAAACTGCAATGGAAACACCTTTTTGGCTTGTACAGGTCACATGATGCTGTATATTTACTTGTCGGCTCCCTCATGATGCAGCAAGAGCCACAAGAGCTGTTATTGCATCACATTACTCTTCAAAAGTGGAGCAGATCTTTCAGAATTTTTGAATCCACAATTCCTCTGTGAAATCCCTCATATGTGGCCGCTCCTACGTACAAGGGGCTCGCCTCTCAGTTATCACTCTTCATGACGGTTAGTGCGAAAGCTGCAATAAAAATAATGCTGCTAATGTTTTGATCATCCATCGCTGTGCTTCTATGAATGTTATCACCAGAGGAGAAGTCACAGAACATCACTCAGTGCAAACGCGGTCATCTCGTAATTGTGTTTTATCGACATTTCGAAAATATCGCTTAAGTTTTGCCCAAACTGTAATTCTCAGTCGCACCTCTCCCTCAGAAAGTGTGTAGGGTTGTATTGGCTGGCCGCAGAGAGTTACTTACTGCACGTTGTCTGACGTTGAAGTCACTGACACTCACTTGACTCTGATTTGACCTTTCAGACTGTTTTCACACAGCAACGGTTCTCGCACGAAGCGTTCATTTTTTGTTGCGGTTTGGACTTTTGTTCACGTCATCAGCGTTTTGGGACTCTGAAAACGCAAACTTTCGTAACCGTATTTCCGAGTGTAATTTTTTGAAAAGCACAAATTCGTCTGTCGCCGTGTAAATTGGCAGTTTACGAATCCTGTGAGAGCGGTGACGTCACGGCCCGCTTCAGGCGTGTGTGTGGTGCTTTTCTATGCTGAGTCATTACAAGGTTACACTGTTAATTACTGGCCTAGCATGCATGCTACAGCGTTTTCGGGTGTTTTTGGGAATCAGTGTACTCAAGGATCGTTCTTTCAATGTTATCACATGAACACCAATTTTTTAAAATACGCAAAGGACAGACTTTTCTGTTTTTATCAGGGCTGTTCTCTTCTAAATGTGGTCTAAGTGAAAGTTATGAGCCAAAAAAGATTAGATTTATCCACTGTAACCTGCAGTCTGAATGCTGCTGAAGAGAGTTTGTTGTGAAAATGGCAAATTCAGTTGTGAGTGAATGTGAGTCTGTGTTGCTGCTGTCTAACAAGGAACATCTTTTGTGTGCAGCACAAAAGATGTGACATTAGTAGTCCTGCAAGGTGTTACCGAGGCGAAATGGCCGGGAGAAGAAACCTGAGGATAAATATGTATTTTCTGTCTTCGGTTTTATTTTGTGCTGCAGATTTGCCATCGTGCGAGCAGAATAACTCTGTCTGAGTATCTCTTTTTATGATGCTGAATCACATGTTGCCAACTTTGACAGTTATGTTTTAAACAACTCGTAACATTTATTGAACTAAGAATATTCCAGGCGTGATGGAGAAGATGTTGGGGCAAATGATATCTGAGAAAAGAAGTGCTGCATGTAGAGTGTCTCTTTTTGGAGGTTAGATAAAGACATCCACACACACACACACACACACACACACACACACACACACACACACACACACACACACTGAGACAGGCTGAAACAGCATCTGGAAGTGACGGACAACACAAACACAGCTTGGTGCAGCTTTTGAGAGGAAAAATACAGCTGAGCAGTAAGGGTATATATCAATACCAGAGTTAAAATCAAGGCTTTATTTTTAATCGGCGTTCTTTCTGCTTCAGAATAGGATATAATGAGGACAGTGGGGACTCTGAGTAAGTGAGAAAAATGTAAAAGATTGGGTTCAGTTTGTGTGTAAGATGTGCAGAGAACAGGAGCTGCAATCCAAAACAATTCATAAGATTAAGACCTTTATATTTCACACAGTTCTCTTTTTGGTGGTCTTAAAAGAATATTTTACCCCTTAAATGCCAGTTTGTCTATCAGTTACTCACCCGGTGTTACGTTCACCGTTGGGCACATTATTCAAAAAATGTAATTTATGCTCATTACTCCTTACTCTTTTCAAATGTAAAATTAATTACTCATTACTCTCCGCCAACAGTAATTAGTTTGCCATATTACTTTTCCGTCACGCTGTTGTGTCATTTCTCCTCAAAGCTTAAAACTTGCATTAGCGCCTCTGTGTGAACATCAGGGTAAAGTTCTTGATAGAAAGGAAAAAAACACCCAAACAGAGGTACTAGCCAAAGCCCCCAAATAATCTCAAATCCTCGAAACATCCTGACATCACTGAAATGTCCTAAAATCCGAGAAACATTTTAAACTCGGAGAGACGTTCCAAAATCCTAAAATGTCCTAAAATCTGAGAAACATCCTAAAATCCTGGCAACTTCCCCAAATCCCAGAAATGTTCCAAAATCCCAGAAATGTCATAAAATCCTAAAAAAAAAGAAAGGAAAAAAAAAATTAAGTTTTATTATGTTGCCTATTTCTGGTATTTTCTCAATGATCTGTCTGAAAAGTGCCAAAAACTGCAGTTCCTTAAATGTCCACTTGAGGCTGGCTCCAAACAGAGTTAACCCCCATAGACCCTCATGTTAAATTGTCCAACTTTTCAGCAGAAATAAACATATTTACTGCCAGGTATTTTTTTTAAAAAAACGGCTTCGGTGTAATCATGGCAACTGCACAGAGGTGATTTTTTTACTTTGAATTGAATTGTCAGATTTTCTAATTATTGCACAGATTCACAGATAGTTTAACAGATAGTAGTATATGAACTGGAGAGCTGTTAGTTTGTTGCCTGCTCACAGTGAATTAATCAGGATTAACCCTTTGAGACCTGGAGTGACATCACTTTTCCTGCTGTTTTCAGATGCTTTTAGTATTTAACCCTTATCAAACTGATGTAATTTCTTTCAAAAGTATTTGAAAAATGTACAAAGCAAATTAGTAAGAAATGTTCCACAGTTAGTTAGTTATTATAAAAAAGCTGGGGAAAAATGGCTCTTTGATTTAAAAAACAAAAAACAAAACAAAAACATTTATATTTTTATTTTAGATTTTACAAGCTTTTTTTTATTATTATTTTTTGGGGGGTAATTTCTTCTTGTATTTCCCATGGCTGTCCTCCAATGTTTCTGGAAGAAATCAAACCAATTTGCTGAGGTTTCAAAGGGTTAAAGGCTTCACGGCAAACACTAAAAACCAACTGCTGACTGGACGCTTCAAGTCCACAGCAAAAACATCGACACAACATCGTTCCTTCAAAATAAAAGCACAGTAGGCCCCACTTTTTAAAATTTCAATATAAAAGAATTTTGATATGACAGTAGCTACTTTATTTAACTTGTTTGTAACTGCAGTACATTCGATAATTTTGTATTTTAGCCGTTGGCTTAAAGGACATTTAAAAAATCAAGATATATATAATTTATCGTGATACAGCCTTAAAATACTGAAATATTGTTTCAAAGCCACGTCGCTCAGCCCTACTGTGACTACCTGTCACCCAAAAAGACTCTTAAAATAAGGTCATGTTTCCCCCTATTTTCATTTTAAATCTCTCTTGACATTGTTCCATACAGAAAAAAAGCTGCTGTATTTTCCCAGAATCCCATCTGGTCATCTGCTGCTGCTGTTAGGATGTCAGCGCAGTTAGCGGGCCAGAAATGGCAGCGTCCTGGTGCCGGTAGCCAGAACTGGCTGTCAGGATGTCAGACGGAGGAAGTGAGAGAGAGAGAGGGAGCAGTCAGCCAGGTGGTGCCGCCTGTCGACAGGCCGGCTGGTGGAGGAGGGGAGGGCGCGCGTCGGGGCTCATCTCATACTGCCAGCCTAAATTGGTGTTTCCAGAGCAGAAATGTCAGCTCGTTTGGCACGTGTTTTGTTTGCCTGTGTTTCCACCACACACACACCTCGACTCCACAGCAGGTCATCTCCTTGTTCCTCCACGGGGAATGCAAAAACATGAGTACACACACATACACACTCGTATGGCGGGCTTACACGCGCCTCATATGGCGGCTGAAGCCATTCCCACTTAATGTTGCAGCGCGTGGTGTTTGTGTCTACACCGCAGAGTCGAGTGAAATGGAGCGCGTCCATACATTTGTCTCCTTTACTCTCGGCCCGTCCTCCTCTGGGTACGGCTTGTCTCGCTCTTCCAGAGGAGCTGACCTTTCAGCAGATGGAGTGGACTTCACCCCGCTTCCAGTTAAAGCCAGAGGGACCGTCTCTGCCCTGCACACCACAACACGGCAGGCATGTTCCCATCTACAAATTGGCGTCCATATTGCCCTCGGCCCAGTATTACAATTTGCCCGTGCTGCAGACAGCAATTTAAGACGTTGTAAGAGCCTTTGACCTTTAACCTGAGTCTGTGCGGTGCCAGAGCTCTACATGCCGCCGCTCGAGTTGGCTGAACATCAGAAGTGTTATTTCTTTGCTTATTTGTGTGTTAATTGCTGAAGCTTGTGTCCTGCAGGTCATTTTGTGGACCTTTTTTGGCTTAATTGCTCATTAGGGCTGCAGCTGATGATTATTTTCAGTGTTGATTAATCTGCTGAATATTTTCTCTTTTAATCGATTAGTTGTTTTGGTCTGAAAAAATGTCAGAAAATGGTGAAAAGTGTCGTCTTTTCCAAAATCCAAGCTGATGTCCTCAAATTATAGTCTTCCATCGGGTCGAGTCCCTGTGGGTGACCCACAAAAAAGGTGATTTTCTGAATCTGAATTTGAATTATGGCTTCAGATCTCGGTGAACAAAGAGGTCAGGTGCTAGATAATAAATATTTTAAAATAAAATGAGAATAATAATTTAATTTAATGTTTTAATCCTCTGGCTGCTGACTTTGTGTGTCGGCTCTGTCTTCTGTGCCAGCTGGAGTATGAGAGCCACTTTAATCAGGAACGCTGCCAACAGGTGTGTTAACTGCAGAGATGTGCTGCTCGGTATTACAAGAAGAAGCAAAAAATATCTGTGCTGGTTGAAGTTTTTCCGAAAACATGAAGATAATGCTGATGATAATAATAATAATAATACTTTTTTGACTTAAATTTTTGCATTTGAATTGCAACTTTATTTATACAACACCTTAAACACAGAGTTTACATCTTTGTCATCAAAAGCAAAGCAGATACCACAACCAAAAGAAAAACAGTCCTACTGAACACAGCGAGACAAAACTAAGTTAAAGTTAAGATGAAATTAAAATAAGTGGACAGATGCAGACGTAAAATGTCAATAAAAAAATAATACAGAGAAGCAGACCAAAAACAACATCAACAGAAGCAATAAAAGCAATAAAGCAACAAAAAGAGCAAGTCTTAAAAAGTGGGTTTTAAGAAGATTTTTAAAAGAAGTCACTGATTCTGCAGCCGTATCTCCTCAGGCAGGTCGTTAAAACGTCGAGGGGCTCTGATGGTGAAACACGGTCACCTTTAGGCCAGAAACACACTGCCTGTGTGAGCGCCGCCAAACCTGTTGAGTTTTGAGCGCCGGTGTTAACAAGTCAGAGCAGCCGCACTGCCTGCGTGCTCAGGAGCATCCTGTCAGCCGCGGCACATTTGGAGAAAACGGTGGATCGCCCTTTTTTTTCCGCTTGCTGCGTGCAATGTCAGCAGAAATAAACAGTGAAAAAGGTGTTTTATGCCGCTTTTACTACAGTTTCAATGTCTTAATCGGTCACAGAGACATATCACAGTCAAATATATCTATTTTACTCAAACTTTCCTACTTCTGTTTCCAAATAAAGGCAGCGCCTTTGGAGACAGAATGCTTCAGTTGTTGTCACGAGGCGTTTTATCGTGAAACATTTGCAGAACCGTGTTGTTGATGATGCAGGAGCTGCACGACTTCATAAATAAGTGAAATATGTGCTCATAATGTGGAAATACAGACCTCATAGCAGCAGAGGCGTCACAGCAGAAACGCTGCCGGTGTGAAACACGCTGCAGTTTGGCGAGGTTGCTGTCATGCGTCAGCTTTAAGCCTCGACTTTGGACCGATCAGAAGACCCACCTGAAAAACCTAAGGCTCAATCAGCTGTAAAACAAACGGGTAGTCAGAGGAAGAAAGCAAGGATTGGGGTGATATGATGTCGTCTGTTAAATCCAGTCCGAAGATTTGATTTTGTCTTATTCCTGCAGTCAGCTGGTAAAATCTAGATGAAGAAACTTTATGGGACGTAACGTTATTAAGAGCGTGTTTACTCTTTAAATCATTAATGGTTAACATCTGCCTTTGATGCGTGCTCTTTGGAGACCCTCTCTGAAGACATTTGTTCCAGTGTTGTCGTCATACAAAGGCAAAAATCAACGGGCAGAGAAATGCGTTGACAGCAGCTTCAGTGGAACGAAATGCAGCCAAAGCTTTCATCGTTGAGTCTGTTGTCAGTAACTTCAGAAAAAAACACTTCACCCCGACACAACTCACACAAGATTGTTCTCTCTTAACTTTCACTTTTTCTTTAGTGGAAAAAAGTGAACGATGTTGTTGTTTTGGCTCCTCTAACCTTCACACACACACACACACACACACACACACACACACACACAGCAGAAACCCCGGTTCTCTCAGGGGTTGTGGAGAATTTGATGTGGGAAATAGAGGAGATCAGTAACTGAGGTGGAAGAAGATAAGATGAGTTTCAGGAAGCCGGGTACACTGAAGTAATTTAAAACACCTTTGTCACAAATTGATGTCATCTTGACGACTGCGAGTCATCCTGGATTTTTTTCTTTTAATGCGCAGAATTGACGGCCTCATCGGGAATTTAAACTCCTAAATCTATAGTTATGTAATGTTGAAGCTATCGAGGGACACAGGAATTAAACCTTGACATGCTGATCGACTTCCAACCGTTTTTTTTTTAAATTAATTTATTTATTAGGCTTAACTTTGGCTCAGTCCCAATGCATCCTTTGCCCCTAATACCTGGTCCTTACACCTCCGTCTTGGTTGTTAATGTCCACAAATATTTATGTATAGAAACCACAAATGTTTTTTTTATTAATCTGTTGAAATATGACCAAAATCATCTTGATTTCATTCAAATACATGAGCAACTTGACAATTAATGACCCAAAACAAAAGGCAAAAAATGTGTAAAAAGTTACAAGAAAATTAACTGAAAATTTGCACACACGGAAAAAGGAAAGTAAAAAACAAAATAAGGAAATGACCTGTAAAAAAGTGCTTAAAAAAGATATTTTCTGAATATTTTTTCCATTTCCATTTTTTTTAAATGACATTCTCTCTATATATTTCATTAATTCTTTTTGGCTTTTTTCAGGCTTCATTGTTTGTTTGGTTTTTGTTTGGTTTTTTTTTTTAGCATTTCTTTCCTTTTTTTTCAGGTAATATTTTGTAACTTTTTAGTGATTTTTTGTGAATTTTTTGGTCATTTTTTGTTTCTCCCCGTCCTCTGTCCCTGTTTTTAAGCTGGTTTGCCTCATTTCATAAAAAAACATTTTCAACCACAACCCCTTATAACTGAATTGGAGCAAAGGGGCACTTGAAAAAGAGGGTTAGCTGTTTTTTTTCTTTTGTATGTTTTGTTTTTTCAAACATGTATACTTATTGTTTTTTTGAAAGCACACACACTTCTACACAACAGACAATAATAGAATAACATAAACATATACTGAAGTGTGTACATTAACATACATATAGACAATCACTCACACACAGACATGCAGTTGCACATAATAAAGGCCCGTTGTGATTGGCTCCAGAAAGATGCAATAAATGAGATAAATATGAGTCATTCCTTTGAAGTTATGTTCAGTGACGGGAGGTTTGGAGCTGAACTAAAATATATTCAAAAACACGATTCCAGATTCTCACAAATTTATCAGAAGAGCCGTTTAATGTAAATTTCTCAAATTTGAGAGGGTTAGGTTTAAAAAAAGAAATGGGACTGGGCCTTCGTGTTGGACACAGAGTGGGTTAGAGAGACAGAGGCGAGGAGCTGCAGAGACTTTTTGATTGTGTGCGGCGTTTTTGGGATGACAGGGCGAAAGGCCTTCAGGCAGACAGACCGGAGATCACACAGGTGCGACGCGTCAAGGCGGCAGAGAGCTTTCTGGCGTGTTGGTGGTGTGTGGGCGTGCGGTGAGACGCGCCGACAGACAGGTGTTAAAAGCAGAGACGTGTCTGAACACGCGCCGCGCCTGATGAGCCGAAGCTTTCAGGGAGTTTTTCTAAACTCGTGACTTTTTTATTCAGTCACGTCAACTTCGATTTTGATGCCGTCGTCGGGTTTTACAGCTCGTGTGACCTGGTGTTGATGGTTTTGGGGACACGATAAAGTGCTAAGTGCTTAATGGATGTTGTAATTGGAGCTGGGAGGGAAGTAAAAATCACATGCAGTCAGATTAGCATCACTCCTGTGACCTTTTAAAGCTGCTCGGAGTGAAAAGATGTGTCGGGTATCGTATCTAAATTATCAAATGAGCAGCGTGCCGTAATGCACCCCTAGTGTCTGTTAGCAGAGGATTTCGGCAGCAGTTGACTGTTTTGTGGGTACGAGAGGATTAAAAATGACATTGATCATCAAAAGCTTATGAATTCTGGAAAAACCATGGAAATGTTTTTTGTGTAATAAATTGAAATATATTAATGTGACATAATAGTAGTATTTATTTTTAAAAAGGGGGGGGGGGCAATATTTATAGAAAAATTTTGAAAATTTTTGGCTTTTTTTCATAGAAAACTATCACAAGCAGAAATGATTATTGGATTTTGGAATTTCAGTTGTGGCTGACTTTACTAAACAGCTAAAAACAGCACCGTATCAGAGTCCTCTACCAAAAATCCCGAATCCTCAGAGCAGACCGTCGGTTTATCAGCGGTCGAGATTCAAAGCTCAAGTTATGTTGCATTAAAACGATCGACTTCATATTTATCAGAAACTTTTATTTACAGAAGAAAGAAAAGTATCTACCGGCTGTGATTGGTTGTTCCTTGTCACGTGACGTGGCGCGCGCTGCTGCTTTCCAAAAGTTTAACCGTCTTTATCGAAAACAGGCGCTCGGAAAGTGTGCGAGTGGTGATGGTGTCGGCCCGCTTTATAAGTCTCGATTGAGTGATTTTCATGTTAGAAGCTCACAACGAAAACAGTCGTTTTGTCATAGTTTTAATTACCAAAGATCTATTTTTAATTCGGAGAACATTTTTTTGTCATAGTTTTCATTACCAAAATAAACACTGATTGATACATAATTAAAGTTTTAATAATCATCACATCTTGATTTTAGAAAGATCCTGGCAGCTTTCTTTGTCTTGGCTACAGACAGAATTTAGGAGGCATCACAAAGTTTTAGTTTTATTTTCCAGTAATTAAAAATCAAGTCATTTCAGTCTTCACTTAGTATTTGAGTAGTTTTTACTTCAGAAAAACAAAAAGCTGATAGTCTTGTGTGCCGGTATTTGACTCGATGTTGCTGTGAGATGCAAAAGTCCCTCCCTGGAAAAGTTCGTCTCTCTGTAAAAGAGTAAAGTTGCTTTTTACTGTAAAGTTTTCAGCTTTTGTTGTCGATGTTGAAATTGGTATCTTGTAGCGGCGTCTGTCGCACTGACTCAGCCATTCAGATGAGAGGAGACGCGCAGTGTAACATCTTCAAGGCATTAATCACGGTCTATCGCAGGCTAATATCCATCTCTCTTCCTCCGGCTCTGTTCAGATTTAGTCAGTGTCAAACTCTGCTGTTTTCACGCTGAGAAAAATCGCCCGTCTCATTCCGGCACAGCTTTGCTTCATTTTACATCATTTATCATGGTGAAAGCTGTTGTTTGCTGTGGGAAATTTCCAAGTAATATTGAAAAACCGCGGCGCACAGATGCTTTATGCACACATCCGAGTTGTTGCAGTGTTGGTTGAGGCTAAGCAGCGTGTGTGTTTTCGTGTGTGTTGCAGGAGATGGAGGAGAGAATCCAGCATTTTGATACATTCCTGTGAGACGGAGAGAATACCGAATCAGGTAGATCCTGAACAGCCTGGGACCACAAAGACACACACAGACTGAGTGAGAGATGAAACACACACACAGAAAATCCAGCGCCCTCTTCTCGCTGGGTTCGGGGGACGCAACGAGGACGACGTTGAGGACATTCAATGGTGCTATCGTCTCAGGAAAACCTGGCCAGATCCAGACCCATTCTACACAACCAAACTCCTGGAGGTGTGTCAGCCACACACACGCACGCACACACACCGACGGTGACGGGGCTGCCCTGGTGCTACTCGGGTGCTATCCAAACTTTCATCCATGCTGCTCTTGGAATTCTTAACTTGGATGACTAGCAAAACCAACAGATCGGGCGATGTCATATCACGAAACCTGCAAGCCGTGCATAATACACACACTCACCTGAACCTTGGGGATGCATGTGTCTGCACACACACACACACACACACACACACACACACACACACACACACACACACACACACACACACACAGATCACCACCAGCAGAAGTGTGAATGCAGAGTGCCGCGAGGAGATGAGGACAGATAATGTTCTGAATCACTGAACCACGTTGCTGAGCCCCCCCCACCCCCCCCCACCCCCTCGAGTGAAACGCTTCGTCATCGGCCGGTCGTTAACCACGCTATTATGCGGCTCATTTTTTTTCTGCCGTTTTAGCTACTTGATTAATTCAATATCTGAGCCGCCGTCAAGGATACTCACCCAGAACAATAGTTTACAAAGAAGTTTTCAGTGTGAGCGGAAAACTCGACGAGGTTAGCACAGCAGGACTCGAGCTGATTATGTCCTCGTCGTCGCAGCGGCCGCCGGCGGTTCGAGAGCCCCCTCAGCGGTCGTTACCGGTGAACGAGCTCGTAGGTCAGCTGTACAACCACTCCGCTCATAGACCACCTCTGGTGCTCGCAGTCTCAGCAGACTGTCGTGTCCTAAGTAGTCTGCGTGGTAGCTGAACGCCCCCCTGAACCCCCCCCCCTCCGCTCATTCTGCGCCCGCCAGTTGATTTTCCTTGCGACACCCGGCTGAGGAACTGGAAGCAGTAGAAATTGGAAATGTGTCAAAGAGTTTGCACTGCCTAGCGTGTGCCTTATTTAAAAACCTCACATCCAACTCTGATATATTCAGCAGGATTTTTTTCTTTACTACGTGTGAAAAAGCTTGACGTTAAAGGGGGGGCGGGTCCGAAACCACTGAGGTCGCTGCGACCTTGAAGCAAAAATATGAATATATAGACATTTAAATGCCATTAGGCCGTTTCAGAAACATATCTAGGTTATACATCTTCAACCAGAGCTAAAAAAACATTTGAAAATCTGAGGACTACAAAAAGTACGGCAGCAAAAAAGAGACAAAATTATTTTTATTCTTGCAGCCACTGAATATTAAATAAAAATTTAAACACCAGGTAATTCATAGCATTAACATGTGTTACTCTTAAAACCATGTATCTGGATTTATTTATTCCTAATTCGCCTCTTTTAAATTAAAATATTATTTCTTGAATATATATTTTAAATGTTAATAAATTCAGATCTAACAATTCAAGTTTCGGAATTTAAGGGGAAAAAAGAATTTTCAGGTCAATTTTATATCTAAAAATTTCTAGTTGAATATCTTTTTTAATGCTGAATTTTGAATTTTTAGATATGAATTCAAGAACATAAAAAATAGATATTTAAATGGAGCACAAGTCAAAAAATTTGAATATTTTCCATATTGCTCAAAATTATATATGCTCAAATTAAACAAACTTTTAAAAAAAATCTGAATTCAAAAACATTGAGACAAATATATAAATGCATATTTAAAATCACAAATGGACATATTTCATATCGTAGACATGTATTTGACTTTAAAAGACGTGAATTCAGAACAAAAAAAATCAGATACATGGTTTTCAAAAGCAGAGTTTGTTAAGAAATTCAGATAAATAAAAAAAAATTCAGGATTTCCTAAAATAAATTTAGGAAATGGTATCTCATATTCATTCGGTCAAATTCAGATTCAAAACCACTTGAATTTTTGGATCTGAATTTAAAGAAAAAAACATTTTAAATTCAGGAGGAAACCAAGAAATTTCATTCAATTTTTATTTTAAAGATGTGAATTTGAAACAAATAAATTCAGATGTGTAGTTTTCAAAAGCTGAGTTTGATGTTCAGAACTTTAGATTCAAACATTCAACTTTCAAAATTTTACAAAATAGATTCTGGTGCTCAAAATCAATCCAAAAATTCAAGTCCAAAAATATGTATCTTTATTATTTTTGTTCTGAAACGTGTAGTTTTGGATCTGAATTCAAAAATGCTGAAAAAACAATAATAATTCTAGCTTTTGAAATTTTATACTGGAACAAATAAATTAAGATACCTAAAATTCAAGCTTTGCCAATCAAATTCGGATGCAAAAATTTAATTCAAAAAAAGCTTAATTATTATGAAAAATGTTTAGATCTGAATTCAAGAAAAAAAATCAGCTTTTGTAATTGCAAATCAGGATTTTTTTAATGTTAATTTCTAACAAACTGAATTGAGAACAAATAAATTAGCTTTTTGAAGTAACATGTTTTAATGCTATGAATGTAACGTAAGAACTGGCTGTTAAATTAACTTCCTCGTGTCTCGTATTTGCTTCCGTGAAACACTTTGACTCTGCGGCAGAAACCCCTCGAACGCTTCAGATATTTAAATGTGTTGGCGCCGCGTTTAAACCCAGAGCGGCTGGGAGGTCGGCTGGCGTACGAACACCAGCTTCCCCTCAGTTTTCCATATGCAAACACAAATTATGATGCGAGTCCAAACCGTGCCAAGTGTTACCCCGCTCCCCAAAAAGGTGCTGACGCGCCGGTGCCTGTTCACAGGAAGTCTGTTTCAGCTCTGAAAATGTTTGTTAGATGGTCATGGCAAACTATGTGTTATGTTTTTGTATTTGATAATTGTTTTTTACATTTTTTTTAATAATGAAATGCTTTGCTTGAGTTGTTTTTGGTCGTGAATCCATAATGAACAAGGCCATTCTAGGCAGTGCCCGTCACTACGGTGTGTGAAGCATTACATGAGTTTTTTTTTCTTTTTTTATGTGTGTCGACTTTATGGATTTATTTTCTCAGACGAGGAGCTCCTCCGCGGCCGTCACAGTGTATGTTTTCTGACTGCAGTTAAATGAAGGTATATTTGCTGAAGCTTTATAAAGTTTTCATGGCGTTGTCGTGGTTTTTTTGTTTGTTTTTTTTGGAGATGCCATATTTCGAGCAGGCTGGAGAAGGGCCCCCTCTGTCTCTCAAAGCACTCGTGTCCGATCCTCAAACTCCCCTCTCTTGGTGCAACTCTGACCCCAGCTCACCTCTGCCTTTTTTCTCGAAATCACAAGCAAAGACCATATGCAAACTGGCAAATGACAGGTTAGCACTTGGACTACTGCAGAGAGAAAAACCAACGCTACCTCAGCTTAATTTATTTTAACGCGGAAACTGTTTACCGGGTACAAAAACAGTATTTTTTCTCCTCCTCGCCCCCCGAAATACTGTTGCAACATCAGTACCATCAAAGGTACCAGATCAGTGAAAACCACGGCTGCTGCAGTAATCCAAGAGTTGTTTAAATCTCTCCGATTGTTATGTATGTTTGCATTTGAGCCAGATGATGATTGCATAAACATATTTCATGGACTGTATATTTTATGCTTTAGTTTCAGGTTATTTCTACTGTACCATGATAATGAAATTTCCCATAAATCTGCTCCTTTTTCATATTATAACCCCCCCACTCATACCTTCGTAGAAACTACAGAGAGCATTTTCTGCCTCTTTACGCATCCATCCCTTTTTTTTTCATTTTTCTTTTTTTGCAGAGTTTCATCTCATGATTCTGATTATTTATTATTAAACACGTTTTACACCTAATATTCAGTCAACTGTCTTTTTGTACGTTTTGAAATTTAACAAATCGGGAAGCGTCGCGCGTCCATTTTAACGATTTTTTGCTGAATTGCGTAGCGTTTGTGTAGCAGGTTTATTTGGCGTGTGCGGGGGAATAAAGGGTTTACAGGTCTCTCAGGTTCAACACGCGACAACATGCCCTGTCGACTTTTTTTTATTTATTTCATTGTTGGGGTGTTTTCTTCATTAAACGTGGTTACAGACTGTGGCATACTGGAAGAGACTAACATTAGGACGCAGTTTAAAACGTAGTCGTCTAGCAAATCCCAGACTGAGAAACAGGACCAGAATTAACCTTCTAATGTTGCTCACTTTGTCTCCACTTTCTGCCAAAAGAGTTATTTTTTATGAATTTTTAGAAACGCATACGGAATTAAATATGGGTAGTTAAATGTCATACATTGTGATCTTCCTTTCTTATTATAAATTGTAGCCAGTTTGGACTAACAACCAATTTTTGTCTGGTAGTTGAGACTACTTAGTCCAGTATGCAGAAGGGAAAGGTTTTTTTTTTTTTTTTTTTTTTTTAAATCCTCGATTTCTTTGTTTTTTTTCCCTTTTTTTTTCTCCCAGTTAATTTTAGTCAAACTTTCCATAGCTTTGTCAGTTCTGTTTGTTTGTGTATTTAACACACCTGTTCGCAATTGTTACTTTAGTGTAAGTTATATTTGAAATGAAACATTTACTGTATTTCTCAAATAAAACTGCTGTGATATACTTGAATAAAAGGTGCAAACTGTACATTTGTGTATAGATTTTTTTTTTGTACTGAAAATTCGGACTAATGGGAAATACACACTTGAATTAAAATGCATCTTCTTTTCAAAAATCACAAATCTTTGTACCAAAATGTACTTTACAGCCGTGCTCCGTGGAAAAGCGTAACAAGAAACCTACCTGGATTTATTAGAGCGCTTTTTAGGGGAAATTTAACGGTTCTGTATGAAACTTTTAGGAAATTTTGTTATTAAAGTCAACAACCGCCAGCTTACTATTGTTTGCGTTTACAATCATCATTTTGATAGAAAATAGATAAGATTCATATTTAGAATAAATTTACCCATCTGCCCAAACCTGGAAATGTTCTTATATTTTATATTTTGCTGATTGCAAATTGCGTTTTCAGCGTAGTGAAGTAGTGATGGTTCGCTCGTTGGCCGCCACTCGAAAAACAATCATAATGACACGTTTTTTCACGTTTTTATCCGACATCCTATAGTTTAAAATTTTGTGAGGTTTTTTTTTATGACACACTGCACTGACTTTTTTTTGTTAAAATTTAAGATTGTGTACTGCACAGTAATGTTTTGTGAGATTTTGGATAACAGGCTGTTCTATGACATTTTGTGAGATTTTTGAGCACTATTATGACGTTTTTGTCCATTTTTGACCGATGTAGTACTCATTCATGTTTTCAGGATTTTTTTTTTTTTTTTAAAGATTAATTTTTGGCACTTCAGCCTTTATTTGATAATACAGATCAATAGTGTGAAAGGGAGGAAAAAGAGCGAGGGAACGACATGCAGCAAAGGGCCTTGAGCGGGAGTCGAACCCGAGGCTGCTGCAACAAGGACGTTTATGGGACGGCTGCTTTATCCACTCAGCCACTGACGCTTTAAATGTTAATTTTGGCATTTTTGCCTTTATTAGATAAGACAGATCAACAGCATGAAGGGGTAGAGAGGGGACGACGTGCAGCAAAGGGCTGTGAGTTGGAATTGAACCCCGAACTGCTGCAGCACGGACCACGCTTTCATTTACGATGCACCTGCTTTGTCCACTGAGCCACCGGACACCGTATGTTATTTGACTGCCGTACTATAGTATGACGTTTTGGTCAATTTTTGACCGCCATCCTCAGGCGCGTAGCAGACGGGGGATCATGTCACCCCACGGTATATATCCAAAACGTCATGTGTATTATGTCTTTCAATATCGTCCAAAATGTCCCTAAAACATCATAGTATAATATGTCATCTATATGTCACCAAAAACAAAACATCATAGTTTCTAAAGCATTAGTATGTATTAGTATATCGATCAAAATTAGACAAAAAAGTCATAGTATGGTACGACCGGGGTGAAGCCATCGTTTCAGAAGTGAGGGGGACAGATTCTTCACCATATCGTTACCATATTTTGGACAACATGCTATACTGTAATGCTTTGGTGACATTTTGGAGGACATACTATACTATGACGTTTTGGTGACATCGTGGAAGACATATTATAATATGATGTTTTGGGGACATTTTGGACATACTATAGTATCATATTTTGGTGACATTTTGGGCGATTTTGGACGACCTGCTATATTAAGACATTTTGTTGAGATCTTGGAAGACATATTACACTGCAATCTTTTGGGGACGTTTTGGACGGCATAATATACTATAACATTTTGGGAACATTTTTGATGATTTTGGGCGACATACTATGCTATGAAATTTTCGGTAATGTTTTTAAGATGCTGTAGTATGATGTTTTCGGCAGTTTTTTTTACATTCTATACTATGATGTGTCTCAACATGCTATTTGAGGTGATTTTCAGCATTTTTTTGGACATTTTTCGCCATACCTAAATATGCCGTTTTCAGTCATTTTTTCGACATGCTATTTTATGCGTTTTTTTGTCCCTTTTTTTTTCAAAAATCTATACTCTTACATGTCTCAATATGCTATACTAAGAGGTTTTCAGCTGTTATTTGGACGCCATATTTTGACAGTTTTTCACTTTGCTTCTTTGGTCATTTTTTCGGCGTTTTATTTTAAGGGGTTTCTGGACATTTTTGGATGTTTTTTTCAACATTGTACACTATAACAGGCCTCTACGTGCTGTACTGAATGGTTTTTAGCTGTTTTTGGGATAAGTCATATTTTGACATTTTTGCCATACTATAGCCTTGCTTCTATGGTCATTTTTTTGACATGCTATTTTAAGGGGTTTTGGGACGTTTTTGGATGGTTTTTTCAACATTGTACACTATAACAGGCCTCTACTTGCTATACTTAGTGGTTTTTAGTTGTTTTTGGGATGTGTCAAATTTTGACATTTTTTGCCATAGTATATTCTTGCTTCTTTGGTCACTTTTTTGACATGCTATTTTATGGGGTTTCTGGACGTTTTTGGATGGTTTTTTTTACGTTGTATGCTATAACAGGACTCTACGTGCCGTACTAAGTGGTTTTCAGCTGTTTTTGCGATATTACATATTTCGACATTTTTGCCATACTATAGCCTTGCGTCTTTCGTCATTTTTTCAACATTGTATTTTATGGGGTTTCTGGACGTTTTTGGATGTTTTTCCACCACTGTACACTATAACATGCCTCTATGTGCTATTCTAAGTGGTTTTCAGCTGTTTTTTGGACATGTCATATTTTGACATTTTTCGCCATACTATAGCCTTGCTTCTTTCGTCATTTTTTCGGCGTTCTATTTTAAGGGGTTTCTGGCCGTTTTTGGATGTTTTTTCAACATTGTATACTATAACAGACCTCTACATGCTACATTAAGTAGTTTTCAGCTGTTTTTTGGACATGTCATATTTTGACATTTTTCGCCATACTATAGCCTTGCTTCTTTGGTCACTTTTTCGATGTGCTATTTTATGGAGTTTCAGGCTGTTTTTGGATGTTTTTTTCATCACTGTATACTATAATAGGATTCTACATGCTATACTAAGTGGTTTTCAGCTGTTTTTTTGGACTTCTCATATTTCGTCATTTTCCGCCATACTTGCTTGCTTTTTTTTTACCTGCCTTGCTTTTTTGGACATTTTTTTTTGGTCAGTTTTTTCAATAAGCTATATTTTGACGATTTTGGCCATTTTTTTTAGACATTCTATACTATGACTTGTCTCTACATGCTATTTGATATTGTTTTCAGCATTGTTTAGGACATGTCATATTTTGACATTTTCGGCATACTATAATACAGTGTTTTTGGTCAATTTTTAGACGTGCTATTTTATGTTGGTTTTTTTTTCGACATTCTATGTTATGACGTGTCTCGAAATGCTATACTAAGTGGTTTTAAACTCTTTTTTTGACATTTTTCGACATACTATAGTATGGCGTTTTTGGTCATTTTTCCAACATGCTATATTTTGATGATTTTGGCCGTTTTTTTAGACAGTCTATACTATGACATGTCTTGGCATGTTATTTTAAGTGGTTTTCAGCTGTTTTTGGACACGTCATATTTTAACATTTTGGAAGACATACTATACTATGACGTGTTTGGACGACATACCATAGTATGATGTTTTAGTTAAATTTTGGACTTTACACTGTACATGTGAAGCCTGTAGTTTGGTCGGTGGCGGTCCTTAATTAATTTACAGCAGACTCTATATTTTAGCTCATCTTAGCTGGTGTTACAGACCTTTGGAAAAGTCTATCACGTAACAATGTGTTCAATGACTTAAAAAAAAAAGCAATCGATACATTTCTATAATTTCATTCAGTACCTTTAAACCATAAATTCGAAATAACAAAAAAAGAGTCGACAATGTGTCCATGTTCTGGTATATGTATTAGGTTTCAATAATAACAATTGTTAATTTCTCCTTTTTGGGTACAGATTTACAGACATAACATTTTGAATCCAACATATCAGTTTTTTTCTAAAAACATTTATACAGAATTGCCTTCAGGTTTTAAAATATACATATTTCCTTCCTGTATTTACAGAATACCAACCCAAAATCATTTGTGGGTTGCATGAATCACATTGTATAAAACAAAAAGAAGGTGGGGAAGGGATACAGATGAAGGACATAAAACATGAATCAACAGATAACTATGATAACAGTCACAGGTGATTATTGTGCTTTTTTTCCGGAGGAACTGTCCCAGGTTGAACATCTGATCAGAGGTTAGCAGAAGGAGGAATTCCCTCTCTCTGAATGCAGTGCTGCTTTTGTCCCAGAGAGCAACAGAGTGTGAATCAATCACCCTGCAGATGATGTCTTTTCAGGCTGGAATTTCACAAGAACCGGTAGGTTTGTTTTTTTCCTGTGTTTAACAAGTCATTTATAGAACCGGGTTACAAAGAGTTCACAATATGTTTTTAAAATTTCCTCATAAATTTAAACTCACAGTATGAATTCCGCTTCCTGACATAGTCGAGAGAGAAGAAACTCGTCACATGCACTGATAAAGACAAAAACAGTCGATTCCCTTCCTTCACTTTTCCTCCTGCCCTGTAGATGTCACCACTGAAAAACTTTCATACACCACAAAGAAGCTGTTCTCTAATGAATGACTGTGAAACTGATTCTTAAAATGGGACAAAAATTTGGGCCTGCAATGGTTTTCGCTGCACTGAGTCAGAGTATAGTAAAGAAATAGGGAGGTGGTGAGTTTATAGACATTTGGAAAGGACAGAACTTAAACAATGATGACTTTTTTGATAACCAAGTAATTTACTAAGAGGGTCCCTGTGCCTGTTGGATGAGAGGATGAACTACTACCATGATACATACAGTACTGGAGGTTAGGCATCATCACCTGACATGGCTGAGTAGCTGAACATGAGTACATTCTGCACAGGGCTTTTTTTAGGTGGTGGGACAGATAACAAGAGTGGATGGATGCTGGCGTCAAGTCCAGAGGTCGCCGACCAACAGGCCCGGCCCTAAGCTGCCGTCGCACATCGTCCCACAAACCGGAGCTCAGCTGGTGTTTGCCGTCAACCCAGTGAAATCAGGTCTGAGCGGCTCTCACCCGCTCTGAATGTACTTCTTGATGACCACGCAGCCGTGTCTGAAGAGCGGGCAGGGCAGTGACTGCAGAAGCGTCCAACTGTTGGTGCAGGGGTCGAAGGTCTCCATGTTGCCGAGGGCAGGACCCTCGCTGCTCACGATGCCTCCTGTGGCGTAGATCTTCCCGTCCAGGATCACAGCGCTACACAGGTACGCAAAGAAATGTTTTAAAGTACAGCGTCTACAAGAGTCTTGTGATGCTGTAAAAACAATGTTGCAAAAATGACACAATATGTATGCCTGCTGTAATCTAAAAATAAAAAAATCATAGTGTAGACTGTGAAAAATGTCATAGTAAAATCATTAAAGCTTGTCCTCCTAAATAGTCCAAAATGTCACCGAACAGCAAAGTGCAGTATGTTTGGAAGTTTTTTCAACACTGTACACAATAACATGCCTCTACGTGCTATTCTAAGTACTTTTCAGCTGTTTTTGGGACGTGTCAAATTTCGACATTTTTGCCATACTATAGCCTTGCTTCTTAGGTCATTTTTTTGACATGCTAATTTATGGGTTTTTTGGACATTTTTGGATGTTTTTTCACCACTGTATGCAATAACATGCCTCTACGTGCTATTCTAAGTACTTTTCAGCTGGTTTTGGGATGTGTCGAATTTCGACATTTTTGCCATACTATAGCCTTGCTTCCTTCGCCATTTTTTGGACGTGCTATTTTACGGAGTTTCTGGCCGTTTTTGGATGTTTTTTCACCACTGTATGCAATAACATGCCTCTACGTGCTATTCTAAATGGTTTTCAGCTGTTTTTGGGATGTGTCAAATTTCGCCATTTTTGCCATACTATAGCCTTGCTCCCTTCGCCATTTTTTGGACATGCTATTTTACGGACTTTCTGGCCATTTTTGGGTGTTTTTTCAACACCGTACACTATAACATGCCTCTACGTGCTATTCTAAGTACCTTTCTGCTGTTTTTGGGAGATGTCAAATTTGAACATTTTTGCCATACTATAGCCTTGCTTCTTTGGTCATTTTTTCGACATAATATTTTATGGGGTTTTGGGCCGTTTTTGGATGTTTTTTCAACACTGTACACAATAACATGCCTCTACGTGCTATTCTCAGCACTTTTCAGCTGTTTTTGGGATGTGTCAAATTTCGCCATTTTTGCCATACTATAGCCTTGCTTCCTTCGCCATTTTTTGGACATGCTATTTTACGGACTTTCTGGCCGTTTTTGGATGTTTTTTCAACACTGTACACCATAACATGCCTCTACGTGCTATTATAAGTGGTTTTCAGCTGGTTTTGGGACGTGTCAAATTTCGACATTTTTGCCATACTATAGCCTTGCTTCTTAGGTCATTTTTTCGACATGCTAATTTATGGGTTTTTTGGACATTTTTGGATGTTTTTTCACCACTGTATGCAATAACATGCCTCTACGCGCTATTCTAAGTGGTTTTCAGCTGGTTTTGGGACGTGTCAAATTTCGACATTTTTGCCATACTATAGCCTTGCTTCCTTCGCCATTTTTTGGACATAATATTTTACGGAGTTTCAGGCCGTTTTTGGATGTTTTTCGAACACTGTACACAATAACATGCCTCTACGTGCTATTCTAAGTACTTTTCAGCTGTTTTTGGGACGTGTCAAATTTCAACATTTTTGCCATACTATAGCCTTGCTTCTTAGGTCATTTTTTCGACATGCTAATTTATGGGTTTTTTGGACATTTTTGGATGTCGTTTCACTACGGTACACTATAACATGCCTCTACGTGCTATTCTCAGCACTTTTCAGCTGTTTTTGGGACGTGTCAAATTTCGCCATTTTTGCCATACTATAGCCTTGCTTCCTTCGCCATTTTTTGGACATGCTATTTTACGGACTTTCTGGCCATTTTTGGGTGTTTTTTCAACACCGTACACTATAACATGCCTCTACGTGCTATTCTAAGTACTTTTCAGCTGGTTTTGGGACGTGTCAAATTTCGACATTTTTGCCATACTATAGCCTTGCTTCTTAGGTCATTTTTTCGACATGCTAATTTATGGGTTTTTTGGACATTTTTGGATGTCGTTTCACTACGGTACACTATAACATGCCTCTACGTGCTATTCTCAGCACTTTTCAGCTGTTTTTGGGACGTGTCAAATTTCGCCATTTTTGCCATACTATAGCCTTGCTTCCTTCGCCATTTTTTGGACATAATATTTTACGGAGTTTCAGGCCGTTTTTGGATGTTTTTCCAACACTGTACACCATAACATGCCTCTACGTGCTTGTAGTGGTTTTCAGCTGTTTTTGGGACGTGTCAAATTTCGCCATTTTTGCCATACTATAGCCTTGCTTCTTTGGTCATTTTTTTGACATAATATTTAATCGGGTTTATGGCAGTTTTGGGATGTTTTTTCAACACCGTACACTATAACATGCCTCTACGTGCTATTCTAAGTGGTTTTCAGCTGGTTTTGGGACGTGTCAAATTTCGACATTTTTGCCATACTATAGCCTTGCTTCTTAGGTCATTTTTTCGACATGCTAATTTATGGGTTTTTTGGACATTTTTTGATGTTTTTTCACCTCTTTACACTATAACATGCCTCTACGTGCTATCCTAAGTGGTTTTCAGCTGTTTTTGGGACGTGTCGAATTTCAACATTTTTGCCATACTATAGCCTTGCTTCCTTTGCCACTTTTTGGACATGCTATTTTACGGAGTTTCAGGCTGTTTTTGGATGTCGTTTCACTACTGTACACAATAACATGCCTCTACGTGCTATTCTAAGTACCTTTCTGCTGTATTTGGGAGATGTCAAATTTGAACATTTTTGCCATACTATAGCCTTGCTTCTTTGGTCATTTTTTCGACATAATATTTTATGGGGTTTTGGGCCGTTTTTGGATGTTTTTCCAACACTGTACACTATAACATGCCTCTACGTGCTATCCTAAGTGGTTTTCAGCTGTTTTTGGGATGTGTCAAATTTCGACATTTTTGCCATACTATAGCCTTGCTTCTTTGGTCATTTTTTCGACATGGTAATTTAGGGGTTTTTTGGACATTCTTTGATGTTTTCTCACCACTGTACACCATAACATGCTTCTACGTACGAAACTAAGTGGATTTCAGCTGTTTTTGGAACATGTCAAATTTTGACATTTTTTGCCGTACTATAGCCTTGCTTCTTTGGTCACTTTTTCAACATCATTTTTTCGGCCTTTCTGCTAGTTTTTGGAGGTTTTTTCAACATTGCATCCTATGAAATGACTCTACATGGTATACTTAGTGGTTCTTAGCTGTTTTTTGACATGTCATAATTTGTCTTTTTTGCAATTTTTTTTTGCATTTTTTGATTTCAGAAGGATCGCTGCTGCCCCTGCCTCTGCCCCCATCACCCTCTGTGACTCCCCAGTTTCAACCGTGGAGTTTTGCTGCCTCCTGGGGACCATCATCATCCAGGACCTCAAGTGGGAGCTGAACCTCAGCTCAAGAAAGCATCAAGAAAGCCCAGCAGAGGATGTACTTCCTGCGGTAGCTCAAGAAATTCAACTTGCCAAAGACCATGATGTGCACTTCTACACTGCCACCACTGAGTTCATCCTCTCCTCCTCCATCACAGTGTGGTATGCTGCAGCTACAGCGAGGGACAAGAACAGGCTGTAGCATATCATCCGGGTGATTGGCTGCTACCTGCAATCTTTCCATGACCTGTACACCTCCAAGGCCCTGAGGCGTGCAGGTAAAATTGAGGCCGACCCCTCTCACCACGGACACGGACTCTTTGAGACCCTCCCATCCAACAATAATCCAGCCCCCCCCAAACCACCCACATGACACAAACTCTCAACCAGCCCCAGAGTCTGAAAACATTACATTAATGTTAAACTAAATCAATTTTCATGCATTGCATTAATGCACAGTGGACTGGATTTCTGTACATTGCACACTTTAAGTAAACCTAATTATCTAGACTTAAGATATTTGCTCTGCAACTCTACTTCTGAAAAACTGTACAATCCCTCCATTTCACCTTTTGTACATACATTTGTGTCCTTTATATTCTAGTTTGTAATTTTATATATTTAAATTGCTTGTATATTTTTTGATGTATGTTCTATTCTATTTAAATTCACTATTTTATTCTTCCTTTATGTTAATTGTTTTGCACCACAACACCAAGTCACATTCCTTGTATATGTAAATTTACGTGGCAATAAAACTAGATTCTGGCCGTTTTTGGATGTTGTTTCAACACTGTACACTATAACGTGCATCTACGTGCTATTCTAAGTGGTTTTCAGCTGTTTTTGGGACGTGTCAAATTTCGACTTTTTTTGCCATACTATAGCCTTGCTTCTTTGGTCATTTTTTTGACATAATATTTAATCGGGTTTATGGCAGTTTTGGGATGTTTTTTCAACACCGTACACTATAACGTGCCTCTACGTGCTATTCTGAGTTGTTTTCAGCTGTTTTTGGGTCGTGTCAAATTTCAACATTTTTGCCATACTATAGCCTTGCTTCCTTCGCCATTTTTTCACCATGATATTTTATGGAGTTTCTGGCCGTTTTTGGATATTTCTTCAACACTGTACACAATAAAATGGCTGTACGCGCTATACTAAGTGGTTTTCAGGTGTTTTTGGGTCGTGTCAAATTTCAACATTTTTGCCATACTATAGCCTTGCTTCTTTGGTCATTTTTTCGACATAATATTTTATGGGGTTTCTGGCCGTTTTTGGATATTTCTTCAACACTGTACACAATAAAATGGCTGTACACACTATACTAAGTGGTTTTCAGGTGTTTTTGGGACATGGCAAATTTCGACATTTTTGCCATACTATAGCCTTGCTTCCTTCGCCACTTTTTGGACATGCTATTTTATGGGGTTTCTGGACGTTTTTGGATGTCGTTTCAACACTGTGCACTAAAACATGCCTCTACATGCTATTCTAAGTGGTTTTCAGCTGTTTTTGGGACGTGTCAAATTTCGACATTTTTGCCATACTATAGCCTTGCTTCTTTGGCCATTTTTTGGACATGCTATTTTATGGGGTTTCTGGATGTTTTTGGATATTTCTTCAACACTGTACACAATAAAATGGCTGTACGCGCTATACTAAGTGGTTTTCAGCTGTTTTTGGGACATGGCAAATTTCGACATTTTTGCCATACTATAGCCTTGCTTCCTTCGCCATTTTTTGGACATGCTATTTTATGGGGTTTCTGGATGTTTTTGGATGTCGTTTCACTACTGTACACTAAAACATGCCTCTACGTGCTATACTAAGTGGTTTTCAGCTGTTTTTGGGTCGTGTCAAATTTCGACATTTTTGCCATACTATAGCCTTGCTTCTTTGGTCATTTTTTCACCATAATATTTTATGGAGTTTCTGGCCGTTTTTGGATATTTCTTCAACACTGTACACAATAAAATGGCTGTACGCGCTATACTAAGTGGTTTTCAGGTGTTTTTGGGACATGGCAAATTTCGACATTTTTGCCATACTATAGCCTTGCTTCCTTCGCCATTTTTTGGACATGCTATTTTATGGGGTTTTTGGCCGTTTTTAGATGTTGTTTCAACACTGTACACTAAAACATGCCTCTACGTGCTATTCTAAGTGGTTTTCAGCTGTTTTTGGGACGTGTCAAATTTTGACATTTTTGCCATACTATAGCCTTGCTTCTTTGGTCATTTTTTCGACATAATATTTTATGGAGTTTCTGGCCGTTTTTGGATATTTCTTCAACACTGTACACAATAAAATGGCTGTACGTGCTATACTAAGTGGTTTTCAGCTGTTTTTGGGACGTGTCAAATTTCGACATTTTTGCCATACTATAGCCTTGCTTCCTTCGCCATTTTTTGGACATGCTATTTTATGGGGTTCCTGGACGTTTTTGGATGTCGTTTCACTACTGTACACTAAAACATGCCTCTACGTGCTATACTAAGTGGTTTTCAGCTGTTTTTGGGACGTGTCAAATTTCGACATTTTTGCCATACTATAGCCTTGCTTCTTTGGTCATTTTTTCGACATGCTATTTTATGGGTTTTTTGGACATTTTTTGATGTTTTTTCACCTCTTTACACTATAACATGCCTCTACGTGCTATCCTAAGTGGTTTTCAGCTGTTTTTGGGACATGGCAAATTTCGACATTTTTGCCATACTATAGCCTTGCTTCTTTGGTCATTTTTTCGACATGCTATTTTATGTGGTTTCTGGACGTTTTTGGATGTTTTTTTCAGTACTGTATATTATAATAGGCCTCTAAATGCTATTCTAAGTGGTTTTCAACTGTTTTTGGGACGTGTCAAATTTTGACATTTTTGCCATACTATAGCCTTGCTTCTTTGGTCATTTTTTCAACATGCTATTTTATTGGGTTTCTGGCTGTTTTTGGATGTTTTTTTCACCACTGTATATTATAACAGACCTCTACATGCTATGCTAAGTGGTTTTCAGCTGTTTTTGGGACGTGTCAAATTTCGACATTTTTGCCATACTATAGCCTTGCTTTCTTCGCCATTTTTTCGACAAAATATTTTATGGAATTTCTGGCCGTTTTTGGATGTTTTTTCAACACTGTACACTATAACATGCCTCTACGTGCTATTCTAAGTACTTTTCAGCTGTTTTTGGGACGTGTCAAATTTCGACATTTTTGCCATACTATAGCCTTGCTTCTTTGGCCATTTTTTGGACATGCTATTTTATGGGGTTTCTGGACGTTTTTGGATATTTCTTCAACACTGTACACAATAAAATGGCTGTACGCGCTATACTAAGTGGTTTTCAGCTGTTTTTGGGACATGGCAAATTTCTACATTTTTGCCATACTATAGCCTTGCTTCCTTCACCATTTTTTGGACATGCTATTTTATGGGGTTTTTGGCCGTTTTTAGATGTTGTTTCAACACTGTGCACTAAAACATGCCTCTACGTGCTATTCTAAGTGGTTTTCAGCTGTTTTTGGGACGTGTCAAATTTCGACTTTTTTTGCCATACTATAGCCTTGCTTCTTTGGTCATTTTTTCACCATGATATTTTATGGAGTTTCTGGCCGTTTTTGGATATTTTTTCAACACTGTACACAATAACATGGCTGTACGCGCTATACTAAGTGGTTTTCAGGTGTTTTTGGGACATGGCAAATTTCGACATTTTTGCCATACTATAGCCTTGCTTCCTTCGCCATTTTTTGGACATGCTATTTTATGGGGTTTTTGCCGTTTTTAGATGTTGTTTCAACACTGTGCACTAAAACATGCCTCTACATGCTATTCTAAGTGGTTTTCAGCTGTTTTTGGGACGTGTCAAATTTCGACATTTTTGCCATACTATAGCCTTGCTTCTTTGGCCATTTTTTGGACATGCTATTTTATGGGGTTTCTGGACGTTTTTGGATATTTCTTCAACACTGTACACAATAAAATGGTTGTACGCGCTATACTAAGTGGTTTTCAGCTGTTTTTGGGACATGGCAAATTTCGACATTTTTGCCATACTATAGCCTTGCTTCCTTCGCCATTTTTTGGACATGCTATTTTAAGGGGTTTCTAGACGTTTTTGGATGTCGTTTCACTACTGTACACTAAAACATGCCTCTACGTGCTATTCTAAGTGGTTTTCAGCTGTTTTTGGGACGTGTCAAATTTCGACATTTTTGCCATACTATAGCCTTGCTTCTTTGGTCATTTTTTCGACATAATATTTTATGGAGTTTCTGGCCGTTTTTGGATGTTTTTTCAACACTGTACACTAAAACATGCCTCTATGTGCTATTCTAAGTGGTTTTCAGCTGTTTTTGGGACGTGTCAAATTTCGACATTTTTGCCATACTATAGCCTTGCTTCTTTGGCCATTTTTTGGACATGCTATTTTATGGGGTTTCTGGACGTTTTTGGATATTTCTTCAACACTGTACACAATAAAATGGCTGTCTGGCGCTATACTAAGTGGTTTTCAGCTGTTTTTGGGACATGGCAAATTTCGACATTTTTGCCATACTATAGCCTTGCTTCCTTCGCCATTTTTTGGACATGCTATTTTATGGGGTTTCTGGCCGTTTTTAGATGTTGTTTCAACACTGTGCACTAAAACATGCCTCTACGTGCTATTCTAAGTGGTTTTCAGCTGTTTTTGGGACGTGTCAAATTTCGACATTTTTGCCATACTATAGCCTTGCTTCTTTGGTCATTTTTTCACCATAATATTTTATGGAGTTTCTGGCCGTTTTTGGATATTTCTTCAACACTGTACACAATAAAATGGTTGTACGCGCTATACTAAGTGGTTTTCAGGTGTTTTTGGGACATGGCAAATTTCAACATTTTTGCCATACTATTGCCTTGCTTCCTTCGCCATTTTTTGGACATGCTATTTTAAGGGGTTTCTAGACGTTTTTGGATGTCGTTTCACTACTGTACACTAAAACATGCCTCTACGTGCTATTCTAAGTGGTTTTCAGCTGTTTTTGGGACGTGTCAAATTTCGACATTTTTGCCATACTATAGCCTTGCTTTCTTCGCCATTTTTTCGACAAAATATTTTATGGAATTTCTGGCCGTTTTGGATGTTTTTTCAACACTGTACACTATAACATGCCTCTACGTGCTATTCTAAGTACTTTTCAGCTGTTTTTGGGACGTGTCAAATTTCGACATTTTTGCCATACTATAGCCTTGCTTCTTTGGCCATTTTTTGGACATGCTATTTTATGGGGTTTCTGGACGTTTTTGGATATTTCTTCAACACTGTACACAATAAAATGGCTGTACGCGCTATACTAAGTGGTTTTCAGCTGTTTTTGGGACATGGCAAATTTCGACATTTTTGCCATACTATAGCCTTGCTTCCTTCGCCATTTTTTGGACATGCTATTTTATGGGGTTTTTGGCCGTTTTTAGATGTTGTTTCAACACTGTGCACTAAAACATGCCTCTACGTGCTATTCTAAGTGGTTTTCAGCTGTTTTTGGGACGTGTCAAATTTCGACATTTTTGCCATACTATAGCCTTGCTTCTTTGGTCATTTTTGGACATAATATTTTATGGAGTTTCTGGCCGTTTTGGATATTTTTTCAACACTGTACACTATAACATGCCTCTACGTGCTATACTAAGTGGTTTTCAGCTGTTTTTGGGACGTGTCAAATTTCGACATTTTGCCATACTATAGCCTTGCTTCTTTGGTCATTTTTGACATGCTATTTTATGGGGTTTCTGGCCGTTTTTGGATGTTTTTTCAACACTGTACACTAAAACATGCCTCTACGTGCTATTCTAAGTGGTTTTCAGCTGTTTTTGGGACGTGTCAAATTTCGACATTTTTGCCATACTATAGCCTTGCTTCTTTGGTCATTTTTTCGACATAATATTTTATGGAGTTTCTGGCCGTTTTTGGATGTTTTTTCAACACTGTACACTATAACATGCCTCTACGTGCTATTCTAAGTGGTTTTCAGCTGTTTTTGGGACGTGTCAAATTTCGACATTTTTGCCATACTATAGCCTTGCTTCTTTGGTCATTTTTTCGACATGCTAATTTATGGGTTTTTTGGACATTTTTGGATGTTTTTTCACCACTGTATGCAATAACATGCCTCTACGTGCTATTCTAAGTGGTTTTCAGCTGTTTTTGGGTCGTGTCAAATTTCGACATTTTTGCCATACTATAGCCTTGCTTCTTTGGTCATTTTTTCACCATAATATTTTATGGAGTTTCTGGCCGTTTTTGGATATTTCTTCAGCACTGTACACAATAAAATGGCTGTACGCGCTATACTAAGTGGTTTTCAGGTGTTTTTGGGACATGGCAAATTTCGACATTTTTGCCATACTATAGCCTTGCTTCCTTCGCCATTTTTTGGACATGCTATTTTATGGGGTTCCTGGACGTTTTTGGATGTCGTTTCACTACTGTACACTAAAACATGCCTCTACGTGCTATACTAAGTGGTTTTCAGCTGTTTTTGGGACGTGTCAAATTTCGACATTTTTGCCATACTATAGCCTTGCTTCTTTGGTCATTTTTTCGACATAATATTTTATGGAGTTTCTGGCCGTTTTTGGATGTTTTTTCAACACTGTACACTAAAACATGCCTCTATGTGCTATTCTAAGTGGTTTTCAGCTGTTTTTGGGACGTGTCAAATTTCGACATTTTTGCCATACTATAGCCTTGCTTCTTTGGCCATTTTTTGGACATGCTATTTTATGGGGTTTCTGGACGTTTTTGGATATTTCTTCAACACTGTACACAATAAAATGGCTGTACGCGCTATACTAAGTGGTTTTCAGGTGTTTTTGGGACATGGCAAATTTCGACATTTTTGCCATACTATAGCCTTGCTTCCTTCGCCATTTTTTGGACATGCTATTTTAAGGGGTTTCTAGACGTTTTTGGATGTCGTTTCACTACTGTACACTAAAACATGCCTCTACGTGCTATTCTAAGTGGTTTTCAGCTGTTTTTGGGACGTGTCAAATTTCGACATTTTTGCCATACTATAGCCTTGCTTTCTTCGCCATTTTTTCGACAAAATATTTTATGGAATTTCTGGCCGTTTTTGGATGTTTTTTCAACACTGTACACTATAACATGCCTCTACGTGCTATTCTAAGTACTTTTCAGCTGTTTTTGGGACGTGTCAAATTTCGACATTTTTGCCATACTATAGCCTTGCTTCTTTGGCCATTTTTTGGACATGCTATTTTATGGGGTTTCTGGACGTTTTTGGATATTTCTTCAACACTGTACACAATAAAATGGCTGTACGCGCTATACTAAGTGGTTTTCAGCTGTTTTTGGGACATGGCAAATTTCGACATTTTTGCCATACTATAGCCTTGCTTCCTTCGCCATTTTTTGGACATGCTATTTTATGGGTTTTTTGGCCGTTTTTAGATGTTGTTTCAACACTGTGCACTAAAACATGCCTCTACGTGCTATTCTAAGTGGTTTTCAGCTGTTTTTGGGACGTGTCAAATTTCGACATTTTTGCCATACTATAGCCTTGCTTCTTTGGTCATTTTTTCGACATAATATTTTATGGAGTTTCTGGCCGTTTTTGGATGTTTTTTCAACACTGTACACTATAACATGCCTCTACGTGCTATTCTAAGTGGTTTTCAGCTGTTTTTGGGACGTGTCAAATTTCGACATTTTTGCCATACTATAGCCTTGCTTCTTTGGTCATTTTTTCGACATAATATTTTATGGAGTTTCTGGCCGTTTTTGGATGTTTTTTCAACACTGTACACTATAACATGCCTCTACGTGCTATTCTAAGTGGTTTTCAGCTGTTTTTGGGACGTGTCAAATTTCGACATTTTTGCCATACTATAGCCTTGCTTCTTTGGTCATTTTTTCACCATAATATTTTATGGAGTTTCTGGCCGTTTTTGGATATTTCTTCAACACTGTACACAATAAAATGGTTGTACGCGCTATACTAAGTGGTTTTCAGGTGTTTTTGGGACATGGCAAATTTCGACATTTTTGCCATACTATAGCCTTGCTTCCTTCGCCATTTTTTGGACATGCTATTTTAAGGGGTTTCTAGACGTTTTTGGATGTCGTTTCACTACTGTACACTAAAACATGCCTCTACGTGCTATTCTAAGTGGTTTTCAGCTGTTTTTGGGACGTGTCAAATTTCGACATTTTTGCCATACTATAGCCTTGCTTCTTTGGTCATTTTTTCGACATGCTAATTTATGGGTTTTTTGGACATTTTTGGATGTTTTTTCACCACTGTATGCAATAACATGCCTCTACGTGCTATTCTAAGTGGTTTTCAGCTGTTTTTGGGTCGTGTCAAATTTCAACATTTTTGCCATACTATAGCCTTGCTTCTTTGGTCATTTTTTCACCATAATATTTTATGGAGTTTCTGGCCGTTTTTGGATATTTCTTCAACACTGTACACAATAAAATGGCTGTACGCGCTATACTAAGTGGTTTTCAGGTGTTTTTGGGACATGGCAAATTTCGACATTTTTGCCATACTATAGCCTTGCTTCCTTCGCCATTTTTTGGACATGCTATTTTATGGGGTTTTTGGCCGTTTTTAGATGTTGTTTCAACACTGTACACTATAACATGCCTCTACGTGCTATACTAAGTGGTTTTCAGCTGTTTTTGGGACGTGTCAAATTTCGACATTTTTGCCATACTATAGCCTTGCTTCCTTCGCCATTTTTTGGACATGCTATTTTATGGGGTTCCTGGACGTTTTTGGATGTCGTTTCACTACTGTACACTAAAACATGCCTCTACGTGCTATACTAAGTGGTTTTCAGCTGTTTTTGGGACGTGTCAAATTTCGACATTTTTGCCATACTATAGCCTTGCTTCTTTGGCCATTTTTTTGACATAATATTTTATGGGGTTTCTGGACGTTTTTGGATGTTGTTTCACTACTGTACACTAAAACATGCCTCTACGTGCTATTCTAAGTGGTTTTCAGCTGTTTTTGGGACGTGTCAAATTTCGACATTTTTGTCATACTATAGCCTTGCTTCTTTGGCCATTTTTTTGACATAATATTTTATGGAGTTTCTGGCCGTTTTTGGATGTTTTTTCAACACTGTACACTATAACATGCCTCTACGTGCTATTCTAAGTGGTTTTCAGCTGTTTTTGGGACGTGTCAAATTTCGACATTTTTGCCATACTATAGCCTTGCTTCTTTGGCCATTTTTTCGACATGCTAATTTATGGGTTTTTTGGACATTTTTGGATGTTTTTTCAACACTGTATGCAATAACATGCCTCTACGTGCTATTCTAAGTGGTTTTCAGCTGTTTTTGGGTCGTGTCAAATTTCGACATTTTTGCCATACTATAGCCTTGCTTCTTTGGTCATTTTTTCACCATAATATTTTATGGAGTTTCTGGCCGTTTTTGGATATTTCTTCAGCACTGTACACAATAAAATGGCTGTACGCGCTATACTAAGTGGTTTTCAGGTGTTTTTGGGACATGGCAAATTTCGACATTTTTGCCATACTATAGCCTTGCTTCCTTCGCCATTTTTTGGACATGCTATTTTATGGGGTTCCTGGACGTTTTTGGATGTCGTTTCACTACTGTACACTAAAACATGCCTCTACGTGCTATACTAAGTGGTTTTCAGCTGTTTTTGGGACGTGTCAAATTTCGACATTTTTGCCATACTATAGCCTTGCTTCTTTGGTCATTTTTTCGACATAATATTTTATGGAGTTTCTGGCCGTTTTTGGATGTTTTTTCAACACTGTACACTAAAACATGCCTCTATGTGCTATTCTAAGTGGTTTTCAGCTGTTTTTGGGACGTGTCAAATTTCGACATTTTTGCCATACTATAGCCTTGCTTCTTTGGCCATTTTTTGGACATGCTATTTTATGGGGTTTCTGGACGTTTTTGGATATTTCTTCAACACTGTACACAATAAAATGGCTGTACGCGCTATACTAAGTGGTTTTCAGCTGTTTTTGGGACATGGCAAATTTCGACATTTTTGCCATACTATAGCCTTGCTTCCTTCGCCATTTTTTGGACATGCTATTTTATGGGGTTTCTGGCCGTTTTTAGATGTTGTTTCAACACTGTGCACTAAAACATGCCTCTACGTGCTATTCTAAGTGGTTTTCAGCTGTTTTTGGGACGTGTCAAATTTCGACATTTTTGCCATACTATAGCCTTGCTTCTTTGGTCATTTTTTCACCATAATATTTTATGGAGTTTCTGGCCGTTTTTGGATATTTCTTCAACACTGTACACAATAAAATGGTTGTACGCGCTATACTAAGTGGTTTTCAGGTGTTTTTGGGACATGGCAAATTTCGACATTTTTGCCATACTATTGCCTTGCTTCCTTCGCCATTTTTTGGACATGCTATTTTAAGGGGTTTCTAGACGTTTTTGGATGTCGTTTCACTACTGTACACTAAAACATGCCTCTACGTGCTATTCTAAGTGGTTTTCAGCTGTTTTTGGGACGTGTCAAATTTCGACATTTTTGCCATACTATAGCCTTGCTTTCTTCGCCATTTTTTCGACAAAATATTTTATGGAATTTCTGGCCGTTTTTGGATGTTTTTTCAACACTGTACACTATAACATGCCTCTACGTGCTATTCTAAGTACTTTTCAGCTGTTTTTGGGACGTGTCAAATTTCGACATTTTTGCCATACTATAGCCTTGCTTCTTTGGCCATTTTTTGGACATGCTATTTTATGGGGTTTCTGGACGTTTTTGGATATTTCTTCAACACTGTACACAATAAAATGGCTGTACGCGCTATACTAAGTGGTTTTCAGGTGTTTTTGGGATATGGCAAATTTCGACATTTTTGCCATACTATTGCCTTGCTTCCTTCGCCATTTTTGGACATGCTATTTTATGGGTTCCTGGGCGCTTTTGGATGTCGTTTCAACACTGTACACGAAAACATGCCTCTACGTGCTATACTAAGTGGTTTTCAGCTGTTTTTGGGACGTGTCAAATTTCGACATTTTTGCCATACTATAGCCTTGCTTCTTTGGTCATTTTTTCGACATAATATTTTATGGAGTTTCTGGCCGTTTTTGGATGTTTTTTCAACACTGTACACTAAAACATGCCTCTATGTGCTATTCTAAGTGGTTTTCAGCTGTTTTTGGGACGTGTCAAATTTCGACATTTTTGCCATACTATAGCCTTGCTTCTTTGGCCATTTTTTGGACATGCTATTTTATGGGGTTTCTGGACGTTTTTGGATATTTCTTCAACACTGTACACAATAAAATGGTTGTACGCGCTATACTAAGTGGTTTTCAGGTGTTTTTGGGACATGGCAAATTTCGACATTTTTGCCATACTATAGCCTTGCTTCCTTCGCCATTTTTTGGACATGCTATTTTAAGGGGTTTCTAGACGTTTTTGGATGTCGTTTCACTACTGTACACTAAAACATGCCTCTACGTGCTATTCTAAGTACTTTTCAGCTGTTTTTGGGACGTGTCAAATTTCGACATTTTTGCCATACTATAGCCTTGCTTCTTTGGCCATTTTTTGGACATGCTATTTTATGGGGTTTCTGGACGTTTTTGGATATTTCTTCAACACTGTACACAATAAAATGGCTGTACGCGCTATACTAAGTGGTTTTCAGCTGTTTTTGGGACATGGCAAATTTCGACATTTTTGTCATACTATAGCCTTGCTTCTTTGGCCATTTTTTGACATAATATTTTATGGAGTTTCTGGCCGTTTTTGGATGTTGTTTCAACACTGTACACTATAACATGCCTCTACGTGCTATTCTAAGTGGTTTTCAGCTGTTTTTGGGACGTGTCAAATTTCGACATTTTTGCCATACTATAGCCTTGCTTCTTTGGTCATTTTTTCACCATAATATTTTATGGAGTTTCTGGCCGTTTTTGGATATTTCTTCAACACTGTACACAATAAAATGGTTGTACGCGCTATACTAAGTGGTTTTCAGGTGTTTTTGGGACATGGCAAATTTCGACATTTTTGCCATACTATTGCCTTGCTTCCTTCGCCATTTTTTCGACAAAATATTTTATGGAATTTCTGGCCGTTTTTGGATGTTTTTTCAACACTGTACACTATAACATGCCTCTACGTGCTATTCTAAGTGGTTTTCAGCTGTTTTTGGGACGTGTCAAATTTCGACATTTTTGCCATACTATAGCCTTGCTTCTTTGGCCATTTTTTGGACATGCTATTTTATGGGGTTTCTGGACGTTTTTGGATATTTCTTCAACACTGTACACAATAAAATGGCTGTTGCGCTATACTAAGTGGTTTTCAGGTGTTTTTGGGATATGGCAAATTTCGACATTTTTGCCATACTATAGCCTTGCTTCTTTGGCCATTTTTTCGACATAATATTTTATGGGGTTTCTGGACGTTTTTGGATGTTGTTTCACTACTGTACACTAAAACATGCCTCTACGTGCTATTCTAAGTGGTTTTCAGCTGTTTTTGGGACGTGTCAAATTTCGACATTTTTGCCATACTATAGCCTTGCTTCTTTGGTCATTTTTTCGACATAATATTTTATGGAGTTTCTGGCCGTTTTTGGATGTTTTTTCAACACTGTACACTAAAACATGCCTCTATGTGCTATTCTAAGTGGTTTTCAGCTGTTTTTGGGATGTGTCAAATTTCGACATTTTGCCATACTATAGCCTTGCTTCTTTGGCCATTTTTGACATGCTATTTTATGGGGTTTCTGGGCGTTTTGGATATTTCTTCAACACTGTACACAATAAAATGGTTGTACGTGCTATACTAAGTGGTTTTCAGCTGTTTTTGGGACATGGCAAATTTCGACATTTTGCCATACTATAGCCTTGCTTCCTTGGCCATTTTTGGACATGCTATTTTATGGGTTTCTAGACATTTTTGGATGTTTTTCACCACTGTATGCAATAACATGCCTCTACGTGCTATTCTAAGTGGTTTTCAGCTGTTTTTGGGATGTGTCAAATTTCGACATTTTTGCCATACTATAGCCTTGCTTTCTTTGGTCATTTCTTCGACAAAATATTTTATGGAATTTCTGGCCGTTTTTGGATGTTTTTTCAACACTGTACACTATAACATGCCTCTACGTGCTATTCTAAGTACTTTTCAGCTGTTTTTGGGACGTGTCAAATTTCGACATTTTTGCCATACTATAGCCTTGCTTCTTTGGCCATTTTTTGGACATGCTATTTTATGGGGTTTCTGGACGTTTTTGGATATTTCTTCAACACTGTACACAATAAAATGGCTCTGGCGCTATACTAAGTGGTTTTCAGCTGTTTTTGGGACATGGCAAATTTCGACATTTTTGCCATACTATAGCCTTGCTTCTTTGGTCATTTTTTCGACATAATATTTTATGGAGTTTCTGGCCGTTTTTGGATGTTTTTTCAACACTGTACACTATAACATGCCTCTACGTGCTATTCTAAGTGGTTTTCAGCTGTTTTTGGGACATGGCAAATTTCGACATTTTTGCCATACTATAGCCTTGCTTCTTTGGTCATTTTTTCGACATGCTAATTTATGGGTTTTTTGGACATTTTTGGATGTTTTTTCACCACTGTATGCAATAACATGCCTCTACGTGCTATTCTAAGTGGTTTTCAGCTGTTTTTGGGTCGTGTCAAATTTCAACATTTTTGCCATACTATAGCCTTGCTTCTTTGGTCATTTTTTCACCATAATATTTTATGGAGTTTCTGGCCGTTTTTGGATATTTCTTCAACACTGTACACAATAAAATGGCTGTACGCGCTATACTAAGTGGTTTTCAGGTGTTTTTGGGACATGGCAAATTTCGACATTTTTGCCATACTATAGCCTTGCTTCCTTCGCCATTTTTTGGACATGCTATTTTATGGGGTTCCTGGACGTTTTTGGATGTCGTTTCACTACTGTACACTAAAACATGCCTCTACGTGCTATACTAAGTGGTTTTCAGCTGTTTTTGGGACGTGTCAAATTTCGACATTTTTGCCATACTATAGCCTTGCTTCTTTGGCCATTTTTTTGACATAATATTTTATGGGGTTTCTGGACGTTTTTGGATGTTGTTTCACTACTGTACACTAAAACATGCCTCTACGTGCTATTCTAAGTGGTTTTCAGCTGTTTTTGGGACGTGTCAAATTTCGACATTTTTGTCATACTATAGCCTTGCTTCTTTGGCCATTTTTTTGACATAATATTTTATGGAGTTTCTGGCCGTTTTTGGATGTTGTTTCACTACTGTACACTAAAACATGCCTCTACGTGCTATTCTAAGTGGTTTTCAGCTGTTTTTGGGACGTGTCAAATTTCGACATTTTTGTCATACTATAGCCTTGCTTCTTTGGCCATTTTTTTGACATAATATTTTATGGAGTTTCTGGCCGTTTTTGGATGTTTTTTCAACACTGTACACTATAACATGCCTCTACGTGCTATTCTAAGTGGTTTTCAGCTGTTTTTGGGACGTGTCAAATTTCGACATTTTTGCCATACTATAGCCTTGCTTCTTTGGCCATTTTTTCGACATGCTAATTTATGGGTTTTTTGGACATTTTTGGATGTTTTTTCACCACTGTATGCAATAACATGCCTCTACGTGCTATTCTAAGTGGTTTTCAGCTGTTTTTGGGTCGTGTCAAATTTCGACATTTTTGCCATACTATAGCCTTGCTTCTTTGGTCATTTTTTCACCATAATATTTTATGGAGTTTCTGGCCGTTTTTGGATATTTCTTCAGCACTGTACACAATAAAATGGCTGTACGCGCTATACTAAGTGGTTTTCAGGTGTTTTTGGGACATGGCAAATTTCGACATTTTTGCCATACTATAGCCTTGCTTCCTTCGCCATTTTTTGGACATGCTATTTTATGGGGTTCCTGGACGTTTTTGGATGTCGTTTCACTACTGTACACTAAAACATGCCTCTACGTGCTATACTAAGTGGTTTTCAGCTGTTTTTGGGACGTGTCAAATTTCGACATTTTTGCCATACTATAGCCTTGCTTCTTTGGTCATTTTTTCGACATAATATTTTATGGAGTTTCTGGCCGTTTTTGGATGTTTTTTCAACACTGTACACTAAAACATGCCTCTATGTGCTATTCTAAGTGGTTTTCAGCTGTTTTTGGGACGTGTCAAATTTCGACATTTTTGCCATACTATAGCCTTGCTTCTTTGGCCATTTTTTGGACATGCTATTTTATGGGGTTTCTGGCCGTTTTTGGATATTTCTTCAACACTGTACACAATAAAATGGCTGTACGCGCTATACTAAGTGGTTTTCAGGTGTTTTTGGGTCGTGTCAAATTTCGACATTTTTGTCATACTATAGCCTTGCTTCTTTGGTCATTTTTTTTTTACATAATCTATGGAGTTTCTGGACGTTTTTGGATGTTTTTTCAACACTGTACACTATAACATGCCTCTACGTGCTATTCTAAGTGGTTTTCAGCTGTTTTTGGGACGTGTCAAATTTCGACATTTTTGCCATACTATAGCCTTGCTTCTTTGGTCATTTTTTCGACATAATATTTTATGGAGTTTCTGGCCGTTTTTGGATGTTTTTTCAACACTGTACACAATAAAATGGCTGTACGCGCTATACTAAGTGGTTTTCAGGTGTTTTTGGGACATTTATTTCGACATTTATTATTTTTTATGATGACTACTGATGTCCGAAAACTTTAAATATAAAAAAAAAAACATTATAGTACCATATGTCCAAAATCTAAAAATTAATTCGTCATCAGATATCAAACCGAAACTTCATAGAAAAGTATTTTGTCCAAAATGCCATCAAAATATCATAATACAGAATATGTCGCACAAAAACATGACGGTATAGCATGTCATACAAAACATTATAGTATTTCATCCAAAAAGCCCCCCAAAACATCACACATCTAAAAAAAAGGGATAGTACAGTATGAGGTCAAATATCTCACAAATCACAAAATGTGATTGGATGGTATGCTGCAAAACATGTTAGAAAAAGCTCCGCGTATAGTATGTTGTCAAAAACATTCAAAAATTTAACAGTATATAACGTATTCAGTTCATTCGAACCGTTGTGCCAAATTTGAGGAAATACTTACTTACATACTTGAGTTACCACATTTTGAAAAATGAGACTGACAAAGTCACAGTGAGCTTCATCTTTGAAATTTGACCACCAAAATCTAATCAGTTAGTTCTTGAGTCCAAGTGAGCAGTCGTGCTACATTTGACAAGTGACTACTGAAATCTAATCAGCTCATCATTCAGTGGAAGTTTCTGTCAATCTTGAAGAATGTCTGTCAAGATGTTAAATTAGATATTATTATTGAGTTTAGTATACCATAAAAATATCTTAATTTTTAAAATTTTAATGACCAACTACAGTATGTCAAAAAACGCCATAGTATAGTGTTCCATGATCGAAGTCCACTTCCACTTAATCAAACTGTCATAGAAACTTCCCACAACAAGGTTCGGGGGATTATCTTGAATAACCGTCATGATTTCTGTTAAGAAAAGTTGCTGTTGAGATTTTCAAATGTATTTCTTTGATGTTTTGAGCTCCACAGGCCAAGTGTCAGTTTCATGATATTAACTTTTAACAGGCACTGTAGCTGCACGGTTGACTTTTTTTGCACTACTAATAACTTGTGAAAACCCAGTTTTATTCTATATAGATGTTTTTATACAATGCAATTTAGTATTTTGATTACACTGTAATTCTATGCAATGCTATCTTTATTATATTAAATTGACCTTTTTTTCAGATTTTGTTACTAGATCCATTATTGTTTGTATGGCTTATTTATATTTATTAATTAATTTTTAATGAAGTTACTTTTATTTCAGACTTTTAATATATAAAACTGAAAATATATTTTTATTACATATCTTCAACTGATTTTTTACTAGATTCATTTTTATTTGTATCTATTTATTTTTTGTGTTTATTGTACAAGGTTACTTTTATTTTCAGATTTATATTGAATTACATTGACTTTTGCACTTTTTACAATGCACCATACTGGTAAAATGTTTTTTCATTTTCCAAAGGAATTGATGCATTTCGGTCTTTTATGATGTGTCATTTTTTGCAAAGGCATTTCTTATTGTGACAGTTAAAGTGTTAACGAGAAGGCAGACATCTCTACAAGCAATATCTCCGACACTCTGCAGGTCGATAAACAGAAGTACAGGTAAGGAGAAAAATATATGATTGTGATTTTTTGGGGTGAACTGTCCCTTTATCTTTTCACTCTCTTGCAGCAGTATCAGAGCAGGGTTAAGTTACTGCTGCTGCTTCCAAGTGAAAGCACTGACTGCCTGTTAGGAACAAATAATAACGAGAGATAATCAGTGTCAGGAAGATAAGTAGGTGAAAGCGAGTGTTCGCTAATGTGGCTGTGATGTGAGATATCTATGACTCATAGCAGCGGAGAATATTGCTCTTATTGTCAACCGTGATCAGACAACAAAGCCAGTTAGAAGACAACATCTCCATAAACACGCTGATTGTCGCACCGGGAGCCACGCCTAAGATTGTTTCACATTACTCACACAAGCTCTCAACATGCCCAACAAGGCTACTTTGTCAGGTAGGGAGAAAAAAAACACACACACATTACAGTACCTCTTGAGGGCAAGAGAGAAAACTAATGAAAAAGCAAATATCTCTACAAATGTGCTCATTTGATATGAGAAACAGAAACAGGAGTTTGTGTGCGGAGAGGATTAAAACTTGGGCTGTAAGCTGATTAGGGCTTTGTACTCCTATTGGGGTTTGGAACGATCTGCATTTACATAAGGTGCACACTTACACACACACACACACACACACTCACACACGGCGAACAACATGCAGTCCTATTGCACAAATTCACAACACTGTTGGGAACGAAACAGATTATTACATAAAGCCTAAATCTACTCAGAGAGGAAGCACAGCTGATCCGAAATGGAGAGAGCGCGGGGCAAAGCCTTGGAGCTGCTCTTCCTGATAAACAGAGGGGAGGTGCGGGCCCTGCAGAGGGCCGGACGCAGCGAGGGGAGAATATCAGCTCTCCCGCACGATGACCTGCTAGACTTCATCTTGTGTGCAGGAGCATGCACTGTAGATAGTGCTGTTTCTGAGTGTGTCTCTCTTTTGGCAGCTCTGTGTGCTTGTTGTTTTTCTCCCTCCCTCCGTCCCCGCGTCTCTTCCTCCTCTCGCGTCAGACTTAGTTAAATGTAGCAGAACAGCTGCCTGGCGTGTGCTGCTGCAGCTTATCAATAACTCTGACAACATGATTTATGTTATACATTTCTGCACATAAGATCACCGCCTGTAATTGCTTCCCAAATGTATTTCGCGCATGATTCTTTCTTTCTAAGCTTTTGCATGAAAAAAGAGGGGGGCTCAGGCCTGGAAAAGAGTGGGTTCATTATCCAGCAAACTGCACACCTCAGTGGTTCGAGCTGACTGGGATATTAGGATGTGATCCTACTGTTGTTAATTTTCATTTATCTCCCTTTATCAGCTATTACACGTCCAAGAGTGTAGCAAAGTTACAGGTGTCTTAGCTCAACAATAAGGATTTCCCTGAGCAAGTACAATGCAATATTGGGCTAATAAGTCTTCAACCTCATTGGGCGAGTGTTAAAAAAAGGGTTTTATTTCCCTCAAAAACATAAGAAGCAAACAGCAACTTAACAGAAATTAGTAAAAAGTACAAGAAAATTACCTTAAAATTGGCTCAAAAAAAGTAAAAGAAAGAAAAAGTGCTTAAAAAATAATAATAATATGTAAAATAATTTTAGAAATTGTTATGATTAATATTTTTCTTATTCTATTTAATTTATGCAATTTGCGGAAAAAAATCTTCTAAAGTTTTTTCTCATGCTTTTGAAAGAAGCACCAACGTGACTTTAAAGTTTTCTCTATATGTATTTTTATTAGAATTTTGTCTCCAACATAATTATAAATATAAAATTGTTATGAATATAAATATTTTCTTGGATAATTTTGCCAATCCTCACCTCTTTTTTAAAACTAGTTTTTAGGTAATTCCCTTGGCACGTTTAACTTATTTCTTGCAATTTGTAGGACATTTTTGCCAAGTTGGTCATTTCCTGTTTTCGAAAGAAATCGAATCAGCTTGCTTACATTTCAAAGGGCCAAATATCTTGTGAAACACGTCTGAATACAGCACAAAAAAAAGACAATCCGTGTGTCCAATAGGCGCAACCTATATTTTCCAAGATAATGCTACACTGCGGGCAAAATCCCTGATGAAATTGGCAGTTAACACTAATAAACATTGGTTGTTGGCAGCACAGCCCTGCTTGGCTAAACAACTGAGCTAACAGCTAACAGAAGTTGCACTGAGTGATATTATGATGCATTTATATAATCACACTGGAACACACACACACACACACACACACTCGCAATTTCATTGAATTTTTGATACAATGACAATAAAGGCTTCTTATCTTATCTTTAAGCTCTATTCAGAAAAAATGAGTAATGGGCAACATTTCATTATGTCGTTATCATGATGTGTACAAATGAAATTTTTGTGCCTCGGCGAGAGCTGTGGCCAGAGGCATTGTGTTTTTGGGTTTTCCATCTGAAACGTTCATGTTAACGCCTTGCCTCAAGGATGCCTTGAGGGAATTTCTTCAGATTTGGCACAAATGTCCACCTAATGATGAACTGATTAGATTTTGGTGGTCAAAAGTCAAGGTCACTGTGACCTTGTGTCTGTCTCAACCTCTACAACGCAGTACCAATGCCTCGATTTAATTTCTTCAAATTTAGCACAAACAACCACTTGGACTCAACGATGAACTGTATATATATATATATATATATATATATATAAGTAAAGGTCACGGTCACTGTTACCTTGAGTCCATCTCATTTCATGAACGCATTATTTCAAGAAGGCCTTGAGGGAATCCCTTCAAATTTAGCGCAAACATCCATTTGAACTTGATGAACTGATTAGATTTTGGTAGTCAAAAGTAAAGGTCAAGGTCACTGTTATCTTGAGTCCATCTCTCATTTTATGAAAATGTTATTTCAAAACTGTCGCAACGAATGTCTTCAAATTTAGCACAAACATCCATATGGATGTTTGGTTCTTGATCACAACTCAGAATTTATATGCTACTTATGACAAAATTCAACATGAATATGTCTTATATGATAAAATGATTAGGTGATGACATCATAATATTCTGCAGAAACACTTTTCTGGCCGTTAACGTCGAATCTCAACAGAAGGGGACATTTGGTCGGATACTGAATTAGTGACACTAATCTTGGATGTCTGCCTTAAAACTGTACTGATCTTTTGTGCTGCCAGATTGAAGATGAAAAAATTGCAGAAACATCCATATTTTAAGCATTTTCAACTATCATGGCTTCATATAAATCAGGACGGACACGAATTTAAACTGTAAGTGCTACTTGACGGTTTACGGAAGCATACGACCGCAAGTTTTACATGTAGTTTTCGTTTAGCTGTTTGAGGGAAAATTTGTTGATGTTTTCACCGCAATACAAAAGTGATATTAAAAAGGGAATAATGACCCGTTTATCAATCTGCAGACTAAAGTTAGTCTATATCTGCTTATACATAAAACAACCTGTATAGTGGCAACTTATAGTTGGCTTTTGTCAGGTAGATTTCTGACTTTCTTCTCGGGGAAAGTGATAAAACGTTGAAGCACTATTTTTTTTCTGTTCTCAGATAACTGCGCTAAGAAAATACAAAATACAAATGACTCATGTCACAGTTTTAAGAGCAATTCAGTTTCTTTGAAAGAAAGTTGATTAAATCAAGCTGAGTCTCTGCTATTCGAACGGATGTGTCTTGTTTCTCTCAGCGTGACAGACGACAGCGATACTGATCAAGCAATTGGGAGAGAAAAAAAAAATCAAGCCCATGAATTAGAAAGCTATTTTTTCTACCAGGGGAGAAGTTTCACAACCGAAATGCAGCGTGTTGGAAACACTGTCAGCCCAATTTTGCTCGAGTTTTAATTAAGCAGTCTGAATACATTTTCCCTGCGCGGCCGTTTACCTGTGTTATGACACAAAGACTGACAGATTACTAATAAACCTGAATTTTACATATTTTTTGGAGGCTGTGTAATAATGTCAGGGTTGTTTTTGAAGCTTTGCACAAAAACGGACCTGCAATTTGAGCCTTTTTGAAAAATCTTGAATACTCCACGCTGGGGGATTTAACTTATACGATGCAGCGCCACATTAATAATCTCTTACCTGCAGAACTGCCGGGAGTGATTCATGTTGGGACCGGCCTTGATGTTGCCTTTGTCTGGGTCGTAGATAGTGGTGGCCCGAGCGTAGGCTCCTCCCAGGATGAATATAAAACCGTTTAGACTCACTGCAGGGGCGTATTTGTTATCTGAAGATATGAGAGGAAGCGAGGGAGAGAGAGAAGAGGAGAGATTTTTGTTAAGGAAAACACAGAGCTATTGTTCGAATGTCATTTACACATGCAGCAGAAATTTCCATTCAGCATAATGGCATCAATTTGTTTTTTTTCTTTTCTCTCTTTCTCCCTCTTTTGGTCCCCGTCCGCATGCAAAAATCATCATCAACATTCTCCTTATCACTTTACAGATGTGTCATTCTCAAGATTGCTTTGGAGGAAAAAAAACTGAGAATGGATGGCGAACCAGAGAGAAAGCGGAGTTCATAGATCACAGTGGCTTTATTGGGTTCTGCTCCAAAATATGTTTGGGCTTGGCAGCAATATAAAAGAGTTACCTAAGTCCCAATAATTCACAACTGCATTACGGCCTCTGGCACATCCATACATCCACAAAGAGAAAAAACAGTGTGCACATGTATTGGAAATACATGAGTGAACAGGTGGGATACTGCATACTGTGCATACGGTATAATTCAATCTGATACAGTATACAGCACAGGAGGAAAACAGAGGCATTGAGGCAGCACCGCTGTAGAATTATAGATGATGGGAAACAAAATGAAACAGTGGTTTGTGCGAAACAATGCCACTGGAAACCTGCAGCTCGCGAGCAGCGGCCCTGCTGTGTGGGAAGAGGAAGTGTATTTCAAACTCAGAGCAATTTCTCTGGAGCAGACCGCAGCTGGCCAATTTACAAGCAGCATGAATAATGCACAGACAGTTGGCCGTGAGCCGCCGTCCTCGCTGTTTTCTGCCACAACGGACAGACATCCCTCATTGGAGACGGGCGGCAGGAGGAGGGGACGTCTGACGCCTTAATAATGGCGGCGGAGGCTTTAAAAGCTCCTCTCGTGGAGCAGAAACACCTCCCACTTTCCTCCGCCCGCTGCTGCGAGGAGTCTGACATGTTTAATTAACAGGTCATCTCTGGAGGCAAAGAGGTGCGTCTGCGGCTCCGCCGGCTGACGCTCTGAATGAGCTGCGCCGCATTATGTTTTCAGCTACTACACTTCAGCTCATAATGCTCTGTAACAAGACCAGGGGCTTTTAAAGCTGCACACATGGCTCACTGTGGAGCCGGCGCATGTGCAGCAGCCTGTTTTCCACACCCACAGCTCTCAATAAATAGATTTAGGAACTATCTTTAACATCCAGGTGTGTATTGATACTTGTGCTCATTAGAGGGGTCAATACGGCAAAGAAGAAATGCAATTTCACTGATTGTGTCGCATCGATGAGGTTCTCAAACAGCTCTGGAGGGGCTGTCAGTACGCACGACTGTGGCTATTTATAGAGCCCCAGGCACGACTTAATCACATGTACCTATAAAGTGTCACTGCAGCCATATCTCAGCCATCATTATTAAATGTCAGAGGGATCGTCACTGAGCCCGTACCGAAACATGACTGCAAAGTGCCTCACAATTCAGGATAAAATAGAAAAATCATTAACAGATGGCTTCAGTGGAGATAAAAAGTGTTAAAATTCATCATCCATGAATAATATAAGTTTATAAATGCGCATTTGATTGACATTTTAAAGAACGCTGTATCTACTGCAAAATGAACACAAAGAAACAGTTTACATTTACATTCTCGTGACGGAATTACTGCACACAATTATTCAACTATTATTTGAATATATGATAATATTTTGAATTTGATATAGGTCATGTAGGCAGGAATTTTCTGATCAGATATTCTTACTTAGGCCTTTTTTCAGAAAGTTGCATTTTAAGATAAGACATAATACTCAACTTACGGCCCACCAGCCAAATCTGGGAGGCCCCCGAACCATTTTTAAATTCACAGTAAGAATAAAATGAGTCACACTGGGAACTGTTTTTGTACTTAAAGTATACACAAGGTGCCAGAGCGCATTAAACAGTATTAAAGTAGAGATCAAAAAAGTGCCAGTGGAGGATCCACTGCACCCCCCGAAAGAGGTCCCAGCTCAGCCTCTAAAGTCCTAATATATTAGAAACGTCCTAAAATCCTAGAAACATCCTAAAAGAAATGTACTAGTTTAAACAATGTGCAGGAGAGGTTAGAAGCCAAAAATGGCCGATGAAGATACCTTATTTATATAAGAACTGGAATCACAAAAAAAGAGACAATTTCAAATTTCAAGACTAAGCAGTTAAACAAAATTAATAAAAATCTACAAGTTTGTGTTTAGAAATGCGTGACAGAAGAATCAATGAAGTGCTATGAGTTTCTGCAAATTAAAGTCCTTTTCTGATGTTTTTAAGTAACGATAATGTTGATATTGATTGAAGTGATGAAAGTCCAACAATACGGAAGATAAAAGTCCTCAGAGTGTTTTTGGGGATTTGAGTGAATAACCGAACACTTAAAGAAGTTCTGGAAAACATTCGGCAAGTTATGATTTCGGTGTTTTCATATTTATACCTGAATATAAACTTCACTTCAGCAACATGCTCACTGTGACTTTGCTGAAATAAAATAAAAAGTAACACACCAAAGGGGTGTTTTGAGGTGCTGATCACCGGCTGCAGACTTGAAAGAAAAAAAAAAACAAGTGCTGCACACTCTGGCTCCAAATGCATCTCTCTTTCATTTGGATGATGTTTTGGCCCTCGGGCCCTCTTGATGTTGATCTCGAAGAAAGCCCGAGGGCTGAAACTTCATCTACATAAAACAGAGACGCATATGGAGCCAGAGAGAGTGACACCCGTTTTTTCACTCACAATGACGATGCAAACAGGCTGATGCGAAGCACATTCATCTGACTTTAGTACGTCTGCAAGCCAACATTTACTAATTTATAAACATAAAATACACCTGAAACTGATGGGAAAGTATTTGACAGATGACCTGATGGTGGCAGAAGAAAAAACACAAACGTCATTTGTAGTTCGTCCTCTGGGGATGATGAATATCTGTACACAATTCTGTGGTATGTCAAGTGTTGGAAGTATTCAGATATTTTTCTGAAGTAAAAGTTAAAATATCTGAAGGCACAATTACTTTTACTTTGGATTCAAAATCCAAAGTAAAAGTACAGAAGTATCAGCAGCAAAATGTATTTAAAGTATCAAGAGTAAAAGTACTCATTATGCAGCAGACCGAAGTCAGTGTGACATCACATTATTGGGTTAGATTAAGCGTGCATTACAGAGTCAGCAGCATTTTATGACGTAGCTGGTCAAAATAAAGCAAATTTTAACTACTTTTTATACAGTTGAATAGTTTAATTCAGAGGTGGGACCAAGTCATCGTTTTACAAGTCACAAGTAAGTCTAAAGACTTACAAGTCCCAAGTCCTGAGGTCTTTGAATTTCCCTCTGCAGCAAATGTAATGATATTTTAACTAACGAGTATAAAGTATAAAGATTAGCTAAATTATTTATTGGCCTGGACTTACTGTTCTTTGCGCAACTTTAAATTTCAAATGAAGTTGGAAGTTGTTTGGCTTCATCTGTCATTTTCACGTTTCACTTCCTGCAATTTATGCATTTCCTTTTTTTGCTTCATAGTTTTTGTACGTGAACAAAATCATCTTTGGTACCTTTCAGAATTCAGTGTCGACTCGCTGTGAACGAACAGCGTTAACATTAGTTGATTTGGGAAATAAACTGATTTGTGACACACTTTTTAAAGAACACACTCTATAATATTCGATCACGTACTAATGTCAGATATGTTTTAGTGTCAACTCACAACAGACGGAGAAATATTTCCCATGTAACTCCTGAAATCAGATCAGCAGTCATCAAAGAGATGAGGTTTTCTTTTATTAAACATAAACATAATTTTTCCGTCTGGCCTTAAGTTATCAAGCTCGCAACAGAAGTTTGACTCCAGTCATGTGACTCGAGTCCAAACCTCAGGTTTGATTTGTACAATCATTTAAAATGCATTACATTTTCTAAACTCAGCAGATATTTAAAACCTTCATCCTTACAGTAAATAACTACAACTGTCAGATGAATAAAGTGCTAGAAAAAGTACAATATTTGTCTCGTAGTGTTTATGGAGTGGATGTGGAAAAAAAATCATAAAAACTTCAAAAAACCTTTTGAAATTTTTTTTTCCAATCTGTACAAATGTGCTTAATTACAGTACTTGAGTAAAAGTATAAACTGACAGAGAGACACTGGCATAAAGAAACAAAGCACTTAACTTTAGCCTCTAAGTGACTTTGTGCAGTTGTTTCGTGTGTTATGTGACCACACGTCATTTACACACACTGACATCCAATCTGAAGCTGAAATCTGCCGCCATCACGGGCGTCGGCTTCAATTTCAGCCCTTGAGAAACAAGTCGCGACTGATTGGTCCTCCTCACATTCTGCCTGACGTGTTTATTTTCTTCTTTTGCCGTCTTCATCTCATTGATATGCCGCTGCCAGTCTTTCCGAGCCTGTGTGTGTGTGTGTGTGTGTGTGTGTGTCAGCATAAGTGTGTGTACATGATGTTTTGTGTTAGGTCCCATAAACACAGAACACTCATTTCTCTCTGCTCGGCGCCTGAGGCAGAATAATAACAGGATGTTCTCAAAGGAAAAACCTTTCTCTCTTTCTCCCCACAGAAACTCTCACCATCGCTCCCTGCCTCTCTCCCGTGGACGCGCTGTGAGCGGCGCGGGTTTGAGTGCTTGGAGAAGCGCCAGCCAGGTGTGCCTTATTCTCATTTGGCGAGCCTCAAAGGGCTGCTGCGGGGAGTTCAACATCTCCCCGACACTTTGCTTCTGCTTTTATCCCCCTGGCCTTTTTGGAAAACAAGCTGCTTAAACAACACTGAGATACAGTCCGTGTTAGATGAAACCATTCTGAGACGAACCTCGCTATTCTCCGAGCCTCACAATAGATTTTGTCTTGTTTCGCAGCTCTTAGGTTAGCCAAGAATCCACAACTGACCACATTCTACATAAAACATGAATAAAAGGGAAGGGCGGGAGGAGGAAAAGACAGCAAAACAAGGTTTGTTTTTTTTAACACGGCAGCGGTGATAGAAGTACAGCCGTGCCTGCGGGGCAACACGGGCTGACGCAGCCTCTCACACTCTGATAAAACAGCTTAGTCACCAAGTCTGGGACCCCTCGGGCTCGGGTCAAGGACAGCAAACAAGTGAAAACACACAAACATGATGATGAAATCTGCAGCCGCTGTCTAAACAAACACCTTCCTGTTCCTTCACATCCTTCCCTATCTGATTCCTGCATCAACGCGGCGGATATCTGATTCTATAAAACCGGAACACTGTGATAACAGACGAATACAACACTAAATTATACCAATGCTGTGTACTGTACAGATCGAGATAAGACCCCGCGCTCTGATAAAGACTCCCAAACAGCAGTCGTCATCACAAAGCAGTACAGCGACGGGAAAATGTGCGCTCAATCACGGCGGAGGAACAAAAACATTCTCCTCCGAAAGATGCACTGTAAAAAAGAAAGCTGGTTTAACTTAAAATGACATGGACGTAACCTGGATGCCTTCAAATGTTAAATTATGCACGCTCCTTAGCTCCTCCTAGTTCTTTAGCACTTTAAAGTCAAAATTAAAAAATGAATAAATATATTAAAAAATAAATAATAATAATACATTTATTCTCATTATTTTATTTTGTTTATTTTATGTTATCTTGTTTAATTTTATTAATTTGATGTTTGTTATATTACTTAATGTTCAGTTTTTATTTTTAAATTTTAAAATCTTATTTATTTATTTTTATTTTATATTCTTCTTTATATTCAGTTAATTTATAATCAGTTGTTATTGTTATTATTATTATTATTATTATTATTATTATTGTCATTTTCTGTGTCTGTGGGAATGCTTGACTGTATGAGGGGACATATATTTGTACACTAATGTGTGTGTTTTGATTTACAATTGAAATTTCAATAAAAATATTGTTTAAAAAAAAAGTCATTTTCTGATCAAAAATCTGCACTTTTACTCAAGCGTGGCTTCAGATACTTCATTCATGTAATAATGTACAAAATGATCTGTTACAGTGGGTATGGTTATTACTTTTATTATTTTTTAAAACATACTAGGCGTTCTGTATCGTCTCCATCGTCATGCGTCCCACCAGAGAGCGCGCGGGAACAGGAGGAAATAGGACAAAGAAGCTTCAGTTCTTGCTGCCAGGAGCTTAGATAAGATTACAACAAGGTAATTGGAGCAGCAAAAACTTTTCTTCTTCTTCACACAATGTCCTTTTCATGTGGTGAGAGGAGAATAAGAGCAGCCTTTGAAACGACGGGCCAAAAAACAGCAGAGGGAGTTAAAGAGGATGATGTACTTTAATTAAGTATAATGGTGAACAGGTGGGGGGTAGCTATGGAAACACTCCACCTCTCTCTCGCTCTATCACTTTCCCCTCCGCATCCATAATGGCGCTCTCACCCTCCGTGCACCTTCGGCTGAAACTTCACGTGCACGAGGAGTTGTTCTGCTGTCAATTTCCCGATAGAGCAGTCTGGGCGCGGGACCCCGAGATTGAGCAGTCGATGGAGACCTGCTCGTCAGCGAGAGACGCACGCCGGCTGAATACCGGAGGGAGCTGGCTGGAGAGCTGTGTGAGTGTGTGTTTCTGAGCGAGTGTGTAAACAGATAACTGTTAGTAAGCGACTTTTTAAATGTGTTTTCAGAGGGTCACTTTTCCCAAATTATGGAAAAGCTTGTTTTCTCACTTCACCTCGAAAGGTTTCCAATCATGCAGATAGTTTTTAGCCATTTGAAAATGGAGCAAAGAGGCCGGTTTATTTCAGAAACACATGGAAAGAAGGCAACAAGTAATTTAACAAGAAATTACCCAAAAATTGGCCAGAAAGAGAGTACAAGGTAAAAGAAAATTACCTGAAAAATAGCAAGAAATAAAACGAAAACAAGTAAATTACTTGGAACAAAAGCGCTAAAAAAAAAAAGGTATAAATATTTTCTGTGACATCATTTTAAATATAGAATTATAATAGTCATAAATATGTATTTTCCATACATCATCCCATTCTTGATATTTTTTAATAATTATCTTTCTTTTCCTCTCTCTTTAAAATCTAATTCTCAGTTATTTTCATGTCTCCTTTTACCAATTTCTTCTTTTTTTTTTTCGTCATGTCTTGGAAGGAAATCAAACCGATTTTCTCAGGTTATTAGAGTTTGCTCGTGAAGGGCGTCTGAGGGCAGCACAGGAAAACTGATGTCGATTCTGGTTTCAAAGGTTCATTTTCTCAATTAGCCTCTGCCGTGAGTAACGGGATCCTTCCTGAACACACTTTTCTGGCAAATAAAAGTTTGCATACATTTTTTTAAATTTATTTGTTTTGTAAATTTGTTTTTCTCTGTTATCGTTTCACCGGTTTGAAGTGGGAAGGGCTTAAAGTTTAGAAGTTTAGTTTATTTGCACAAACATATGTTCCACATGACCCATGGAAATAGATCCCCTATAATCTTTCATAAAAGAAAAAAGATAAAAACAAAGACTTGATCAAAATTCAAGACTGAGCATTAATACAAAATATATTAAAATGTACAAATGACAAGTTCATATTTAGAAAGTGAAATGCATTACAATGGACTCGATGAAGTGCTGAGTTTTTCCTTTTGAGGTGTTTTCTTTAAATAACGATAAAGTCGATGTTGATTGTACTGATGGAAGCAGGCTGAAGAGACGGTCCTCCATATTTCAATAAATACTGATTAAGAGAAGTCTCACAAGATGTCAGTTTTTTTTAGATATGAGTGAAACACTGTGAATCAGGACTTGATCATATTTATACCTGAAAACACATGTCTGGTATATGTTCACATTAAAAATAAGATATTTTGGCTTTATTTTGTATATTAGGAGTAAGTGGAGACACATCGTCCGTCTTTATATACAGTTTTTGAAATGACGCTTTAAAACAAAATAAAATCACATAATAACATATTAATGAACTGATCATCGCAGTAAAACATGAACCCCTTTGACTTCAATTCAACATGAATTTTCTCAGTTGTCATGCGAGAAAAATGTTTTCTTTCTGAATTCTAGGTAACACAAGGTGAGTTATTTAAAATAAAAAAATGAAAAAGGTTATGTAATGCACTTTCACAACATCACCAATTTAGCAGCGTTTGAATCTGACGGTGAGTCGCTTAGTTACTGTCAAAGAAATCTGATCAAACAACACACCCACACTGTCCTGATGAAGCAGGTGAAGTTTCTGAGAATTACACCAAAACTTCACTGCCGCTTATTAACATTTATAGGGCTTAAATATCTGCGTCTGCCATCATATTATGGAGGTGAATGGAAATTAAAAAATAACAGTCATCCACATCTCCTCATTCACTATTCCAAAAGCAGTGTCCCAATTACACCATAGAAAACACTGTGAGCAGTTTCTGAAGGGGCCTATTTCTTTAGATGAAATTAGTTAATAAAAAATCATACGAGGACAAAAGCCCAGAAAGGGCTCATATCAGCTGTGACATTTAAAAACAAGGCTGAGAGTCCACAGCCACGTTAATAGCTCTGAGAGGCTGCAGGCACAGCCGGGCTTTCAGCTAAATGTCAGCATGATAACATGTAATGTTTGCCAGGTTCACCACCTTTAGTTTAGTGTGTTAGCATGCTAAGATTTGACATTCAAAACTAAACTAATACAAGCACAGCAGAGGTTGATAAGACTGCTATTAGTTCTGCAGATATTTGGTCAAAAAGTGAAGTACTGATCACCAGAGTTACAATCCAGACCCAAAAATAAAACAAAAAAAAGTTGGGACACCATGAACAAACTGATAAACTTAATTTATTTTTTGTAAATGAAAGTTTTCTTGTGCTGCGTACAGTATTTAAATCTCTGAAACTTAAGAAAAGCGGTTTAATATATTTTTTAAAAATATGATAAAAACCATAATGAGCAACTTGGTGAGAAATTTCCTGCAAACTGCAACAAATTAGTAAAAAGTGGCGTTTATTAAAGATTCCAGAAAACTGTATTTATAATTCTCTCAATTATATGTTTAAAATGAGGCAACAGAAAAAAATATAGTTGTTTTAGCAATTTCTTGACTCATTTTCAGTTTTTTCTAGTAACCTTTTATGAATTTCTTGCTATATTTTGGGCCATTTCTTGTTAAGTTGCTTGTCGCCCTCATCTAATTTTTTTTTAAGAAATCAAGCCAATTCGCTCAGGTATCAAAGGGTTAACAACACTGAGTCAGTAAACATTTATACACTTCTAACTTTTGTGGCTTAAAATGTTCCAGTTTCTTCATGTATTCAGTTTTATTGAGTTAATACCAATGTATGGTAAAGATTTCATGTAACATCTGCACTGGAAATGTTTAATGAAAACATTCTGAATACTTATTTCCTTCACTGTCATTTGCAAATTATTACATTCTGTTTTTATTTGTTTTACAGCGTCCTAACGTTTTTGGAATCGGGGTTGGGCAACTTATCCAGAAGGAGAACATCGATATTATGACGATGCAAGATTTCCCACACATTCATTTATTTGTGGCCCATCATGTTTTAAACATCTGCTGCCACATTTTTTTGATTTTTGGTTATTCATTGCGTCACACTCTCGGAGCACAGAGCGTATTCTGGGTACAGATGGAGCAGCAGAACACCAGGTGAAAGTAAAGTGAATCTTAATCATTATTTCCGCCGGATCTAAAAGTTTGCTTGTCTTTTGCTTAAACAGCAACAACATTGGATCCACAGATCAATTATCCAACCCACAACTTTTAAAGCTGCCGCTGAGGAGAAAATGAACTCATGACGAGTTTCGACTGTGCTGCGTTCACAGAACTGCAGAAATGTCCAAATTTACAGAGGGGACACAGAATAATAGATTCTAAATCTGTGGGACACAATGCAATCAATCACGTAGTTGTTGAGATGTTTTTGGACAAAAGTAGAGGGCCGACAGACAGACAGACATTTCCAACCCCCGAGCAACGCGGCGAGCATGTCCAAACAAAACAAACAACATGTTCCTCTGTGGTTCAGGATGTCGGTTTAGTCAAATCATAAAATGAGTTCCATAAGTTTGGAAATAAACAAGCAGATGCACTGATCTGAAGGGGTTGTGAATCTTAAAAAAACATTTAGAGTTGGATTTTCTTTTAAGGTTGTAGAAAATGTCCTCGCTGCCAGATTATGTGGCAGTATGAGAAGTAAGGCTGAATCACAGAGGCTTATGGATTCTCATTTTTCAGTGCACAAACAAATTTCCTTTCACCTCCGTTTTGCTGAGACGGAGGCAGAAATCTCAGAGAGAGATATCTCAAAACCTTGGCATGGTGGTTATTTGGGCGAGCTGACCTTTTAAAGAAAGTAACGAGGCTTAATAAATAGTTTACTGCATGTGAGGACGCTCATCCTGCTCCAGTGTTTCAGTGCAAATAAAGGCAGATATTCTGGAGACAAAGGAGGATACAGATGAGGCTGCAGAGTCACCGGGCATCTCAATAGACTTGTTGAAGAGACTATTTTTGGCATGAGGAATATTATTTTTCACTCTGCAAGAGATAGGAAGTCAGTCCTGATAAGTGTTTGTGAAACCCATTTGCAGTTCATGCGGGAGATGGTCCATGCAGAGGGAAAACGCACACGCGCGCACGCACACACACAGACGCGGAAAACGCACACAGCTGTATTTGTGTCAGTCGATAAGACAGTGCTGAGAAGCCGCGAGAGACGGAGGGAGGGGGACGCGTACTGAGAGACAGGGAGAGGGGGGAGAGAGAGATGAGCAGAGAGATTAGAGAGGGAGAGCGATGGAGGGAGGCAGAGGGTTGATCGAGAAGCGCTCCCCACCGGCTCACTAAAATCATCGCCGGCCCAATTTCACAGGAAGCACTAAACCTGTCCATTATCTCCCGACTCGTTGGCTGTCAGACGCGGGCTCATCTACACCCTGACAGATGACGGTCTGTCTGTCTGTCTGTCCTTTTTCACACACACATAAAAAGACAGACACCATGCAGGCACACACACACGTGGAGTAACCTCCTGCCTCGTTGCATAATGCATGCGTGGTGTACCTGAGCCCCGGGGGATGTATGGTTGATATGAGGTAAGGAGCGCTTGCGTGTGTCTGCATCGTTGTATGTTTCCCACCACACTTCTCTCTCATTCCTCCTCTGCCAGCTGCTCCGCCAGCTCTTTAATACCATCCAGCTCTCGCCCAAAACACCACTGTTACATAATCCTAATTTTGCTCACAGTGAGTCTCACTCTGAAAAAAAAAAGGCACTAATAGCGGAGAGAAAGTTTTAGTGCCGAGGGAAGTGCCTCCACGCCGGCGCTTTAATGATACAACAGAACCTTACTGTCAGGAAACATTTGAATTCAAAAACATTTTTGACCCAGTGTTTCCCAGCGATGCCCGCTGCTCCGAGTATTGCCTGCAGCAACAGTATGCCAACATTTGAGATACTAATTATATTTTTTCAAAAGCGGCATTTGGACGGCTCTGTGCCCTCAGAATCCATCATTTGCCACAACATCTTTAGTGGGATAATCCAGCATGAAATATAGAATTTTTATTTGTGTGTAAAATTGATTTAGAATGAACAAAATCAGAGACTTTATTTAGCTTTTTAAATAATCATGTCTGTTGCTGCTTTAAAGGAATGCATTGAGCCTGTGGGAAATAAGCTTGTTCACGTTCTGCTTGAAAGTAAGTTAAAGGGATAGTTCACCCAAAAATGAAAGCAAACAAGCAAACAATTGAAGCAAATGGTGACCAGGATACAAACGTTAAAAAAATACATAATACACAAAATGTCTCCATACTGCTCGTCTAAGTAAATCCAAGCGTCCTGAAGCCCCGACGTGCCAAGTTGTTTTGAAAAACGTCACTGCCGTCATGTTTTTAGCGTATTAGTAGCCCGTAGGTTCATAGTGTGGGAGCCGCGTGTGCGCTTACGCGAGACCAACGAGAGCTCTCGGTATCAGCACGCCAGTGTTTGCATGCTACCCAGCAGCCTCCTCCACACACGGTAGTTTTAAATCCGACAAAGGGGCTTGTTGCTTGTTTCTAACGCCACAAGTGTTTCTCTCTGTTTAATTCAAGGCGAGCAGAAAGGTGGATTAAACATTTGCTTCTGGTGGCAAAGCAATTTTATGTAAAGGAGATCGACTGGTAAGACAGCCAATACTGACCATGAAAAATACAAATTGCCCCACATGAGAGATGCTGCCTGGATGGTAGACCAAAAAAAAGAAAGGAAAATGTACCAAAAACTAGCAAGAAAGTACACAAAAAAATCATATTTTGTGTTATTTATCAGCAAGCTACAAAACATAGGATATCAGGTTAGGTTTCCATGTCTGCCACGTTAGGCACTGCCCATATTCAGCATGAATACTGTCATCGTACTCTAAAGGCATATTTGTCCAAACATAAAGCACATTTTATGCATGGCCAGGTCACAATGAAAGTTAGTGCAAAGATGCAAATTTCTGGCAGGTGATGCGATAACATGCAAGTAAGTATTATTGCAAAATGTTTCAACATAAGCAAAAAATTGACAGGAAATGTCTCGTCAAAGTTTATCAGCATTAAAATTCTCTTGACGTCAAAATGAAGGACAAACTTGAAGCTGTCTGTGGGCAACTGGCGCTCTACGACTCAATGACTTTTTACAAAGACAAAATAAAAGAGGAGAGGGCGTGGAAAAAAAGTGTTAAGTTTGGAAAATGCGTATTTGTAACTTGACTTTACTACGAACCAAGTTAGCACTATACCATTACATGTTAGCCGTCTTCCCCAGTTAGTTAGCACAACTGTTAGCACAGTTGGCACTCCAGCAGCTGTATTTGAGTTAGTAACGCGAAGAAAAAAGTTGCTTTGCATTCGGTCTGAACACGTGAAGGCTACAACCGGCAGAATTAGCTTGGTTTAAAGCTTAGCTTATCATAAAGACTGGAAATCAGGAAACTATAATTACTTGTTTCACCAGTAGAAACGTCAAAGTGTGAAAATAACAGTCTGCTAGTTCACTTGTGGTTATCTGCTGAGCATTTCTTACGTAACTTGACTTGCACACACACATTGATGTATGTTGTGAGCCCAAAAGTAAACAAGCATATTTCCCCAAATCTCAAATCATTCATTATAAGCTGCAACAGAAATGATTATTTTTAAAGCTCAAATAAAGTCTCGGTTTATTTTCCTTTTAATTAATTTCCCAAACAAATAAAAATCTTATATTTCATGCTGGATTATCTCGTTGAAGATGTTGTGGCAAACGATGGATTCTCGGGGCGCAGAGCTGTCCAAATGCAGCTTTTGAAAACATAGAATTAGTATCTCAAACGTTGGCATACTGTTGCTGCAGGCAACACTCGGAGCAGCGGGCATCAGAGAGAAACGCTGGGTCAAAAATGTTTTCCAATTCAAATGTTTACTGACAATAAGTCGCTCTTGTGTCATTAAAGCGCCGGCGTGGAGGCACTTCCCTCAGCAATGAAGTTTTCTCTCTGCTGTAAGTGCCTTTCAGAGTGAGACTCACTGTGAGCAAAATTAGGATTATGTAACAGTGGTGTTTGGGGGCTTGAACATACTTTACGTTAGGTTATTTAAGTTTTGCAAAGGTAAGACATTTTCAGAACGATTACGGTACGATTACGGTTTCACAGTACACTGCAAAAAGAAACTGATTAGTTAAACTTAAAGAAGCCAACTTAAAATCTTGAGTTGAACTTGAAAAGACAAGCTGAGGTAAGTTTGTAATCATTCAATTTGTCTTCTCAAATTCTGTCAACTTAAAAATGTAAAGGCAGATTGATCAATAACTTTTCAAAGTTAAAACTATGGCTGTCAAATGATTCATTTTTTTAAATAACGATTACAAGCAGAATTTCAATAATTAATCGTGATTAATCACATTTTTCAATCACATGTTTTCAATGTATTTCAATTTTGCATTTAAAAACAGGTTTAAAGTCCATATTGACAAGGTAAAGCACTTCTCACCCAACTGTCTCGATTAGGAATCAAATGACGGCAAAAGAAACTGCACGGCACTAACATGAAGTGGGCCTGTCTGTAAAGAGGAGGCTCATAGGGACCCACAGAAGCCAATTTTATTCAGATATCTTGAGGTCAGAGGTCAGACAGAGCTTCACAAAGGTTCATGTGATTACAGTATCGTCACTTTAGTTTAAAAACTCATTGTGGTACAGCCTCTTAGTGACGGGAATATCTGCTGGCAATTAAAGCAATTAAATTAAAAATAATGCGTAATGTATGTGCGTAATGCTGGCAGGTCTAGTTAAAACAAATAGTTTGTTTTTACATTGTATCACAGAATATGGTTTCAGACATTTATTATTATTTATATTTATTATCAGTTACAATGATCCTTAAAGGAATTAAAACAGGGTTTTTAGGGGGTTGAATTTCAATTTAAACTTGTGTACCTTGTGTAAAAAGTCTCCCTTTTCAAAATTAATAAAATAAAGGTGACATTCTCCATCATGTTGTTTTTGTTTTTTCAATACTGTAGATGAGAAAATGTACACGGTATGATAACTGTCAATTTTCATATGCAACCTTATATTGTATTTTTATTTCTTTTCATTTGTTTTAACCTTTTTAATTTATGTTTTTATGTAATTTATGTTTATTTTATCCCTGCTTTTATTACTTTTATTGCTTCTGTTGTTTTTGTTCTATTTCTTTTTATTAACTTACACTGACATTTTACGTCTTGCATCTTACATTATTTGTCCTCTCGCTTTAATTTGATCCTAACTCTAACCTAGTTTCATCTCGCTGGTGTTCGGTAGGACTGTTAGGCTTTCTGTTGTGGTATTACACTTAATGCTTTGCTTTGTCTATCAAAGCACTTTGTAAACTCTGTTTTTAAAGGTGCTATATGAATAAAATTATTATTATTATGTTACAGTTCGAATAAATTGACATGGATTTTTTTTTAATTTTTTTTACACGGGACACAAACAGTGGTTTCCTGGGTTAAAGTCCTGTGTTTGTTTGACCCATCCATGAACATCGCCTATCTTCCTATATTGACTTTCTTCCTCTTTATACTTCCTCACCTTCCTTCTTTGCTCCTGCCATAATTATTACAACCACTGGAGCCACATTAAAGTTGGGTCACAATAAGCTGCTTGTCCTACAGTGTTGTTTTTTTTTTGGGGAAATGAAAATCTCACCTCTTCACAAGAGAGAAAATTCTTCCAAAAACAGCAAAATACCTAACTATTGCTCAAACGCAAGGAATTCTGTGGGTTGGATTTGAACTTCACATAGCTTTTCATGTGTGTGATAATGTTGTCCAGATCCAAATTTAAAAAGCCAAGAAATTCACAGGTAAGTTCAAATCAATGGCAATCATCCCTCTGCGGTACTTTTCAAGGATATATTTTTGTGGAAGGGAAAAAAACTGCCTGTGGATAACATCTTTGCTCTGGGAACACAGCTGTCAGTGTTTTGAATCACACAGAGTTGTACACTGTGTTTTTTCCTGCTACCTTGGAGTTATGGCAGCTTGGTTAAAGTGTTTTTTTCTGGTGCCGTGTCCTTCACAGGTCCCTGGTGGCTCTGACTGGAATGTGGCTGCAGGTTTGTGCGGTGAATAACTACAGATTTTGGCCAATAACACGTCAGAAGCTGTGGTCGGGCCCACCTATCACTTCAAGTATGGTCTTCTCATCATAATAATGGAGCAATAACGTGGGAATAATGGAAAATCCTGAGGAGAATGGTCATAATCATGAGGAGAAAACAACAGTAGTGGAAAAGGTCATACAATGACCACCAAATTTTCTGTTGCAGTGGCTGTGGGTCAAAATGTTCACTAAGACACACTTTAATATTAAAGACAAAAATCACATTTTGAGGTTTCCCTCCATACACATTTTAAAATTTTAGGTATGTCTTTAAAGCAGCATTGTGAAGGATTTAGCAGCATCTAATGCTGAGGAAGTAAATCTAAACTCCCGGTTAGAATTCCTTGAACGTTTATTGTTTGCAAAGTTTTTGCTGTTTTTAATTATCTGCATTAATCTACAATAATCCTGATAACTAACTTTTAGTTTAAAGGAACAGTGTGTAAGATTTAGGGTAATTCAGTGGCGTCTAGCTATGAGGATTGCAGATTGCAACTAGCTGAAACATCTCCGAGGTCTCTTCATCTTCCGTAAAAACACTGAAAAAACTGGTTTTAAGTTCAAATTTAGTGTTTTTTTTTAATACTGTTTGGCATATTGGAGAAGAGTCACCCACTTGGCACCTGCTAATATGTGTTGTCTCAAAATTTAAGATCCAGTTGTTGTGGAGGTTTTTATTTCCTGGGTGCCAAATAATCCACAGGTAAACCAGTATGGTGATAATGGTAATAACTGTTTGGTTGTAGATCCGTTTAGAGCATTAGTTATTCGAATTGGGTAACCTTGAAAAAATTGTATCTGGATCAAATTGATCTTATCCAATGTTGATTTGAAAAACCGGAGCAAAAGTAAGATTCAGAAAACGACTAATATATAAAAATGACCGACACAGGATGTCCACGTTTGCACTGAAGAGGATTCTTAATGGATGAAGTGTAACAGGAACACGAAGCTCCCGAAAAAGATTCAGCCTCATAAAGTCATCTACTGTTTGACAATATGTTGCCTTCAAATGGCACTCGGGAGTTGGTTTTCGACAGGAGAAGTCAAGCACATGATATGGAAGGTATTCAAGTGGGTAGAGTTGTGAGAACACTGTTGCTAGGCAACCGGGCAACCATAATGGAGGCCCAAAGGCTCTCTAACGAGATAGCAGGATGTCAATGACCAAGGATTAAAGGAATGCATGCATATAAATGGGTACAGTAATGCTGCAATATGTGCCTTTTCCAGTTTTGGTGTTACACTGCTAATAAAAAGCCAACATTAATATTCATGTTTTTTAAGCTGGCGAGGGGGTAATTCTCTTTCAAATGGGAAATGCAAAAGCATAATGAGGAAAGAGAAACCACACATTTGGGAATATCATATCACAACCTGGTACGCGCTGGTTTAAAAGGGAAAACAACAGATCTGTCATCACACAAAAAGTAATGGTAACAATGGCAACACGTCCCCCGAGGGCAAAACAACTCCACGCTGTGTGGAAGCTTCTGTGTGAAGCCTGCTGACGACTGAAAGCCTGTTTTTACCTGATATTAACATGCAGCGTGGGTGAACTGTTCACAAGCGGACAGCACTAAATAAAAAGTGCAAACGACCACAAAGACACATTGTGATTCGATCACTAAACTATTTGCAAAGATGGTCTCAGACGCATTTGTCCTGATGTGTCCCACACAAGCAAGTTACAGAAAAACACAGCGTTGAACCCATTTCGTCTCAAGCTGGACAAAGAGTTGCTCCAAAGTGTTGTTCCTAAAATCTCAGGAATAAATAATTCCTTTAAAAAATGTAAGATGCGGGGCGTCGGGTGGCTCAGTGGATAAAGCAGGCACCCCATATAAGAGGGTGGTGTCCTTGCTGCAGCGGCCGCAGGTTCGATTCCAGCTTGGGCCCTTTGCTGCATGTCATTCCCTCTCTCTCCCCCTTTCATGCTAGCAATCTCCTGTCCGATCTAATAAAGACAAAAATGCCAAAAAATAATCTTAAAAAATAAAAAATGCAGCAACAATTGAAGCACAACCTGCTGTGTAGGCTGCTGTTTTGAAAAAGTGGAAAAGAAAAATTACATTTTCGTGAAAACTGAATTTTTATCCAGGTGTGAAACTACTTAAAATGTATTAATTAATAATATGGTATCAGATTTGGTAAATAGACTTGCATACTCATCAATACCAGCATTTTAGGCAGCATCAGAGGTATTTCTGACACTAGTATCAATATCGGAATAATTTGAACATTGAGCCTAAAGAGATGACACTTCACCGGTGAAATATTTTCCGGACCTGCTGCATCATTGGGCTCATAGCTCAGGAGCACTACAGACTTCGCTGGCTGAGCCAGTTATTTCTGGTTTATCCCTCGGCTAACTTGAATGGGGATAAAACGACTTCCTCCTGCAGCTCCTCTAGACTTTCAAAATGTTATCAAACTGTGTGGATCAAATCGTGTTAGTAAGTTGTGATGTTATAAAACGATGCATTAATTGATTTACTGACAAGCCTTTCCCTGTGTCTATAGAGTAAAGTGTTTTAGCCCCCATGGCATCGCCAATTTAGAAGTTGTAATTACACATTTTGGCCACTAGGTAAAATGGGCTTCCAGGTCTGGCGTTCTTCACTGGCGCCGTCATGTGAAGGCCCAGAAACACTGAACCGAAATCAAAAAACAAGTGGAAAAAAACTATTGCATTGCCTCACGTTGTCTGTGTCACAGCCCAAAAGTTGCACCCAAACACACTGCAAAGACTACAACCAATGGACAACTGGCATGTACTCTCCATACCAGCAGACAGCAGCCGTCTGTAAATGTCATTAAAAAAGGAATCATGAAGCGAAACAAGATGGATTAAATTTCTAGTTAGTCAGGTAGCACACTTATGACATAACCGGATGTTAAAAGAATAAAGGAAATTGACCGTACGCTACTGAACAATAGCACCAACAATTACCAACCATTTCTGCTAAAGAGCTCAACTGCTAATAACATGATTTTCCCAAATATCTATCCTACACGCTCTTCACTTTAGTTGTTTGTTTGCACTGAACTGCCAATAAGAGGGACTTCTTTCACTGATGGGCTCTGGTGTCCCAAAAAGCCGTCAAGGGCCCACTAGTGGAAACGGCGCAGGACACACAGCAACAGACACTCACACTCACTTCACACACGAACACTGATCAGCAGCCCACCGTCAGTTTGGTGTGTCAGGGCCCCAAACAGGCCCAAAGACTGGGGGTGGTGTCATGTATCGTACCTATCATGGGTGATTCAATGAAGCTCCAGGTGTTGCTCTGCGGTACGTAGGACTGGAGGACACCTGCCGAGCGCCCGGCCTCGTTCACGCCTCCGAACACGTACACCTTCCCTCCGCACACCGTGGCCGCGGCAGAATGGACCGGCTTGGGAAGAGGAGAAACCGTCTCCCACTGGTTGGTGATGGTGTCGTACCTGGAGTGAAAAAAAGAAACAGGATTTAGTTTTTTGTTTAAATGTTTTGAGTTTTTCGTACACCATGATACTAATTTCAACCTTGGATAAATTTGAATAAAAAAAAAACGCACAAAAAAAACGGAGAGACACATTGGGTCAAGGTTCAAACTTCACCCCACTTCCATTAAACAGATCTGCGACGGGGAGTCTCTAAATTACCTCAACTCTAATGATTCATAAACTAACACTCCCACACAAACACCAACAGTACACAGAAAGACTCGGATTTTTTAAAGTTCCCACTGCTCTGAATTTGCTGTGAAAAGCTCGTTTTGGCTGCAGGGCTGACAGATATAATTAGCAGAATGCCTACACCACCAGGGAAGATGAAAAAGACCAACCATTACGTACAATGACAGCAATTAAAGCAATTACACAAAGCAACATATGTTGGGAGCTACAAGCCATTAGTCTCTAGAGTTGGGCTGTGTGTCAGCGCTGAGCTCTGGACCTTTCTCACTGAGCCCTCTTTGGCAGAGACTTCAACGCCGAGCCGAAAAACTCAGCCGACCCAAACCGGCACAAACAGATGAAAGGGCCTGACACAATGGGGTGCATGAGAATAAGACGCCGGCTTATGCGACTGTGCCCTTGTCAGAGGTTGAGTGTGCGTTTATGTGTATATTTCCGAAAATTTGCATTCGTGTTTGGTGTGCGTGCTGCATGTGTTTGTGTGTGTTTTTGCCCCGTGGCACCATTAGCGTAGTGTGTTAGCAGTGTAATCCGGTGTCCACGGGCCACTGATCAAAGCAGCCGCGCCGACAGCCTTCCAGCTGGAGAAGGCCTCATTAAAGAGCCGCGAACGGATCCAGGATCTGTGATTAAAACACGCAACTGTTCAGACCAAAGTGGGCTTTCTTAATCAAGGTTGTCTCTTTGTTACAGAAGAAAAACACCTTTACATGAAAAAGTCTAGCTACTGTCCCCCAGGACAACAAACCGTACACTTCAAACACTTGAGGAATGCTTTACTGCTCAAAAAGTAGACTCGCACACTGTCACTTAAAGGGATTCTTAATAAAAAGTTTTTTAACTGGGGTCGATGGCCTTCATTTGGGCGTTTTGCCTGATTTTAGCGAACACAAAGGTGTCTACTTTCTTTTCTGCAAAGTTATTTTTCAAGATGGTTTAACTGTTGCAACTTCCTGTGGCATTTAAAGCTGAATTTAAAAGACACCCGGAAGCTCTGTTTGCATCCACCGTCCTGTGAGAACGCCGTTAGATAAAGTGCGAGAGGAGACGAGGGAATCAGCCTTCGGGAATTTTCTCTTTGGGGGTCTGATAGCGTTCTTGGCAACACCTGCTGAGGGGACGGGTCTGAATCGACTGGCAGTCTGAGAGAGTGGTGACACAGGAGAGACTCTGGGAGAGGTGCTCGCAACACTCAAGAGTGCCAATTAGCAGTGTTTAAACAGGGACACACACACACACACACACACACACACACACACACACACACACACACACACACACACACGCACAGCAGCAGCATCAGGTTGAGTAAACGAGCCCTGCTGAGATAGAAGGACGAACACGTGTCTCATTCTCCGGCAGATGTAATTACTCCTCGGACCACATCGAGGGAGGTTCATAAATTTAAGGGTCAGACGCCGCTGAGAGAGGCCGACAGGACTGCTGCAAACAGCTGGTCATGACGAGAAGAGATGAGACAGAAAAAAAGTTATTGTTTAAGTTAACTAGAAACTCTGAGTATAATATCTTCTTGTTTTTCTGGCTATTTTCATGTTACTCAAACTTGGCTCTTTAACTTTTCATAATAACTGTGTCTATTTGTGAATAACTAAGAAACAAACTTAAAAATAAATTTGGGTGGATTTCTGGTTTTGCCTCCCGGTGTACGAGCTTAAACCTGTTTGATTTTATGCAAACAAGCTGAACCAGGGTTTGTCATTATGACCTGTTCTGGCAAATTAAAAACACAGCACCAAATCCAACTCATACTGCATCAGTAATAAGCAATATGACAACATGATTAACATAATAGTGTTTAGAAACAGACTCGTGGACCCATTAGGGGGAAAGCAGCCACGCTATGGTGTTTTCTGAAGAGTTCATGTGTATTTTTGGGGTGACAGTTACACATGGAATAGATTGAAGATTTGTGGCTGTTTTAGTTAAAAACATACCCATCTCACCAGCGAACACGGTCAGTAATGTAAAAGTAGTTGTGAAGTGATGAATCCACAGAGAATTATCACCTGTCTCTGCAGGCCCCCTCAGCTCCAGCTGTTTACCTCTTTTTTTGTTTTCATGGCCCATCACTGTTTTGTTTCACTGTCACTGCTATCATCACTTGTTGACACAAAAAGCAGCAGATATTTCCCTGTAGGTCCCAAAAAAGAGATTTTAAACTACAGTGAACACTGAACTTTAGGTTGCCAGAAACACAACTCCAAATAATTGCTAATTTTGCTCTGTGTCTGAATGTGTAAATAGAAAACTAACACCACCACAACAACTTCACAAGGTGATAATATGTCAGCGATTCGTTGACAGTTTCTTCCTGCAGCCATGGAGTGTTAAAATAAAATTCACTATTGCAGCTTTAAAATGTAAAAATGCATTCAATCAGGTGATGCAACAACAGATCTGAGTCTTTTCTTTACATACCACTTCCCACGTATACTCTTCTACACTTTTTTTCTTATTCTATGTATTATGTTTTTATTGTGATTTTATTGTTTAAGTGAATGTGAGCAGCTGACTGCGGGAATTTACTATCTCTATCTCTCTCCTTCCATCCATACATCCATCTACGTTAGAGGAAAAGATTGCGTTTTTTACTCCACAGCAGCTTTAGTCACAAGTTACTTTAACGCTACCATGATGTCAACAATGGGATTACTCTGCATGTGGCTGCGGCGGGAGGTCAACAAATGCATGAAAGTCCGGGGTTTGTTGGATTCATCCAGCGCCCCTCCTGCGTGCCCTATAGGGGCCTTCATGCTCCTTATATTACATCATTACCAGCAGCGTCTCAACCTGACGCCGTCCAGCAGCGTATCACACGGACAACACAGGCTCTGTCCGTACCATAGACTGTGTATAAAGACGGACAACTTGACAGTTCCCCCAAATTGTAGATTTGAATCTTGATCGCCCCCCGGTGTCTGGCTACAGTATAGGTCATAAAGCCCGCCCCTCCATTTTACCGAATGGGACAAACGTCAAATTAAAAGCTCAAAGTAGGCGCCAAATAAATTTTTCTGAAAGATGGTTTCTGTCACTGAAGGTAGTTCTCATCACTCTGATATTTGTTCAAGTCTTTGTTTTTAAGATAAATTTGGTTTTAATGAGTTATTGAATTATACAAAAAGGGGATTTTCCACCATGATTGTCAGCTGCGACAGCTAATTCATGTGCTCGCATTCAATGGAGCTGCTCGCGATTGGTCGGACAAGTGTTTTGGCAGGAAATCCCCCACCGTTGATATCGCTCCTGAACAGACTCTGGCTCCAGATGACTTCAGCAGCGCAAGATGGCAGCACCCGTATCCAGGATATTTAAGCCTCACACGGCAGGGGAAAGTGGGAGCTCTTCATCCATCTATATAGACAGTCTATGATTTGTACGCATTCCTAATTCACGCCGCCTGTCAGCGTACCATGCATTTGCTGCAGGTGATGTCCAGCTGTCTGCCGGCGTGTAATAACAATGCGAACGGTTGTGTCTGGCTGCGTATAAAGCACAGGCAACAGATGGGGTTTGTCGTTGGGATGTTACACTGAAGGCGGCGATATATGACGACTTCAGATGAGAACGAGCTGCGTAGTTCGATCAAATGATCAAATTCTGATTCATTCATTCATACAGCTGAGACCACCTCTGGTAAAAAGCAGATAAAGAAAATAAAGTTTTAAGGGCAGTTAATGTAAACATGACACAGCTGTCACGCCGTAAAAAAGGGTCGGGAGTTCAACCGAAGAAGAACATGTGCAGGTCAAAAGAAACTGACTCAGACGTTCTCAGAGGTCACGAATCTGATTGAATTCATTACACGTGTGATTCACCATCAAGCCTTAATATGAAGCGTGACATTAGGACTGACGCTAAAAGATTCCCAGAGTGCGTGTGTGTGTGTGTGTGTGTGTGTGTGTGTGTGTGTGTGTGTGTGTGTGTGTGTGTGTGATTATATCTCCAGAGCAGAGGAGGGAAAGGCAGGAGAGAAGGGACTAGAAATAACACCCTGCGGTAGTATGCCTCCGCACACAGGTCAAAACATGGATGCTTCACACACATTGAAGGTCCACGGTCAATTTATTGGTCATTTTTTAAACAGATATTTATATACATAGAAATATAAATATATATATTTATAGAGAGAGAGATAGATAGATATTTAGATAGATATTTTTTGACATAAGAGCTATGCAATCAGTTTCCTGGTAGGCACCTAAAGATTAGTGTCATCAATTTAGTATCTGACAAAAAATCTCCCTTTTTGTTCCAAACTGTTTTTGCAGAACATTATGATTTCACGGATCTTTGACTTCTGGGATGTTAAATGTCAGAACATCATTATTATTATCAGTTAGACATTTGTGTGAAATCTAAGCGTACAAATTATTGAGTTTTGGCCCAAAAACATGTTTTATGAGATCACCATGACCTTCACCTTTGACCTTTGACCCCCAGATTCAAATCATTTCATGCTTGAGTCCAAGTGGATGTTTATGCCAAATTTGAGGAGACTCTCTCAAGTCAAAGGGAATGTTTGTATCAAATTTTTAAAAAAATTCTCAAGATAACAAGAATGAGACAGACGTTGACCTCGGACCACCAAAATTCAACTAATTTATCCTTGGGTCAAACTGAACAATTGTGCTAAATCTGAAAAAAAATCTTTATGGCCTTCTTGAGATATCACGTTCACAAGAATGGCCGGATGTACGTCCAGACAACCCAAAAACACAAAGCCTCTGGCCTCAGCTGTTGCCGGCGCGGAGGCATAAAAAACTCACAGTGCTCATTTAAAATACAAACGCGATATCTCTCCTCGAAACTCTGAAGTTCTCCGTCAGACAGAAAAGGCAGACGGAGCTTTTTTCTCCGTCACTAAGACACTGCTGGAGTTTATCCATCAACATGTTGCACTGCATCGATTGCTTTTTTTTCTGAAGTGTTTATACACAAAGACTGATCACTGCATGAAGCCATGTAATCGGCTGTAGCTTCTGACAGGGCTTGTTTCATCACGCAGGGACAATCATCTCGAAAAAATGCGGCTGCGGGGTTACAACAGAACAAACAATGCAGGATTGTGTTCTTTTATGTGGGGAGAGAGGCGGAAAGAGCGACAGATACGAAGGGTAGACAGAGATTATGAATGAAAGAAAGAGGCCAGACATTCAACTTGGTTTGCCTCTGAGCGTGTACTGTAATCTGGATAAAGAAAAACATGCTAATTCTCGCAGGATGTGCTGCGACTGACACGTCAGCCAATCAGAGCTATAATTCGATGTGAGCCAGGTGTAAAAGTGACCCACGCAGTGCGACTGTGTTGGTGAAAGAGAGTACCAGTTTCTCTGGCCTTTCGTTCACCGCTGACCTGACGGGATAAGAAGCATCACGCTTGAGAATAACAGGTGAAGTGGGACGGCTGCCGTGGAAATGTACAGTCACACCTGCCGTGTTTGTTTACGTTGACAGCAGACGGATTTGCAATCCCTCCGCACCTGCTTGCATGCTCTGCATCGTGCACACGGAGAATTACAACCTTAATATGCCAGTCTGCAACCCACAGTATGGAGGGAGTATAAATAGCAGGTGCTAAATGTAAAGGTGGGAGTGGATTTCACTTTATCTAAATGGCGTATTCACACATAAAACACAGCTTTACTGGTATTTGGAGGCTGGTATAGCGAGCCCTGACAAGACTCATTACAAGATTATATAGGTGTGTGCATAAGACACAATTTTTTGCAAATCTTCTTTGGTTCATCCGTACTTTTCTATGCTTTGAAGGAAACGTATCCCGCAGAAACCTACTGTGACACCACTTCTCTGCTGCTTTCAGACATCCTGAAAAAACTGCGTGTGGTGTGATTTTGTTTTTAAACATGGGTTTAAAAAAGGACATGAGAGTGAATTACCCCACATCTGAATCCACTGCCATGTAAATATCTAGAGCAACCAACCACCTTACCTATATCTATATCTATCTATCTATCTATCTATCTATAGACACACACACACACATATATAAATATATACATACATACACAGATATATATGTGTGTATGTATAAATATATATAGCTGTAGTATTTAGTTTAATTTAAACTGCTGATTACTTAAGAACTAATATATATTCAATTCAAATTGGCCATTACAATAATAAAAAGCCATTGTTTCATGCCATTGACCGTCATTTGTGCTTTATTTTGAAAAAAAAAAAAAAAAAAAGTATCATTTTGGCACTGGTACTGGAAAAACCCAAACCATACCCAAAACCTAGTGCTGACTTACATGTACTGTAAGAAATACACTGACTCAAATTTTCACCTCACACAACCCCACTTCTAAAAATCAGAGGCAGATAAGAACGTCATTAGTTTGCACATATTTCTTCATGAGTATTAGTATTAGAGTAGTAGAGTATTAGAAATTCCACTAAAGTGGACTGACTGACCGACCGACTGACCAACTGACTGACTGACCGACCGACTGACCAACTGACTGACTGACCGACCGACTGACCAACTGACCAGCTGACCAGCTGACCAGCTGCCACTGGCATTCTTCAGAAACATCACTGACATGGGTAAAAATCAGTGCAGCACAGATTTGTGAGAAAATCTCAACTAGTTAAGCCATGGTGATCAAACTGTGCATATTTTCTTTTGCAAACAAGACAAATTAACCCACACAACAGCTTTAGCGAACCATTTGGAAGTGAGCACGTGCATCTGAGGGTGTGTGTGGGCAGCAGTGAGAGAATGCAAGAGAGACACAGAGATAGTTTTCATGCTAGTGAGATAGATCGCCGGGGTGTTGCAGGGATTAATGCGAATTTGTAACTTAAGGGCATGAGTTGCTGCTCTGAAAGAATCTGGAGCATCAGCTCCTCTCTGCAGGCGATTAATGCAATTTTTTTTTTAAACTGACTTCCATTGCGTTCCAATGCACGTGCTCTGTTTTTAAAGGTTACAATGCTGTTGTTGCGTGTGGTGTAGAAAACAGCTTGAATGAATGCAGGTTTTGTTTGTGTTTTTCCTGGGTTTTTTTGGGGGGTTTTCTTCACTACGTGCTGCTTGAATCTCACGGATTTTAATAGGTAGTATTGAGGAGATACTGTAGCTATTATTAAGTGTTTGTACGGCATTTCAGTGTGGTTTTAGCTGCACTCTTCTGCCACTTAATGGATCTTTTTGTCAGCGTCGAGGTGTATACAGACTTAGTGGTTTTGTTATCTGAGCTAGGTGTTTTTTTCCTTTTCTTTCCTCCTCCTTTTCTCCACATTGTGGTTTCTCACTCCATATACGCTGTAGTTTGTATCTCAGGGGAAATGGATATGTGTCAGTATCTCAGAGACTGGCAGCCCATCTATTATAGTTTATCATATGTGGGTGTTTGTGTGTGAGAGAGAGAGACGGAGAGGTGTGGAGAAAAGCGTGGCTCATCATCAACACTCCCCTGCAGGTAACCATATTAGTGAACTGGCTGTGTTGCCTCAGGCGTGTTCTCCGTGGTTAGATTGCATAGATACAGACGGCTGGTTTATGTAGGTCATGGTGAAAAGATGGAGGGTATGTGGTCAGCTTCAATAAGCAGGCAGTGGTCAACAATTTGTAAGTACGGCTCTTAAAGCCATCCAATGCTAAGACTGCAGATATTAAGAATGTTTACATGCACAAAATAGTCCGTTTTAGTCCCAGCGCTTCATAAAAGAACGCTCCCGGTGCTTTTTAAATTCAATTAAATTCAAAGTTTGTTTGTTGAGCACATTTGAAACAACCCTAGTTCACCAAAGTGCTGAGCAGGCACAATATAATGAGAGAAAAATAGAAAAATATAGCTACTGTGCAGCATTGGGTCACGTTCAGGGATTTTTAGAGGCAAGTAGCAGACGATGTGGAAGACAATGAAAAACTATGCATTATAATGTGCAATCTGCATCACATGAGGCTTGAACTCGCAACCTTTGGCACCAACAGCAAGAAACTATTCCAGTAAGATACAAATGGGAAACCATCGATGGCCTCACACTATGACTGAGCCAACCACCAGGGGGCAGAACATCAGCTGTCTGTGCATGGAAAGGCACATTTCAAACTGCCGTCAAAATTCTGAGAATTTGCATACTTATCAAGACAGCATAGAGAAGTTGATAATTTCTTTTTACAAAGACTGATTTGCTCCATACGTGAAAAACTGATGTTTAAAGATGCCGTTTTCCCACAGACTGCAATAGTTTACATGAGGGCAGAATTCAAAATGCTATCAAAAATTCAGTTTTCGAGCTAAAATTCTGAAATGTTACACACTCTTGTTACATGCAGCTTTCCATACTCTAATTAATGTGCCCGAAAGATGTCGTGTATCAGGCCAAAATATGAAAAAGTAGAAAAGCTGGAGCCACTTGTCAATTTGCTTCATTGCATCAAAACAGGATTTATTTTTTTCAGTTTACTACTGACGTGTTGGACCGACCAGAAATATTGGCTTTTCTTTTGAGCATGCAGATCCACCCTTTCTCAAACTGCTGACAAATTCGTATGTGTACACTGTTTCCATGACAACACCCCAGTTAGCAGGGAACGTTCCCACAACATTGGCTAATATTACCTACGAGTTGCAAAAATAATTTAAAGAAATCATTTTTTTCAAAGGACGTTTTAAGGATGTTTACCATTGCAAAGAATAATGTCCGTATACGGCTAAATGTTGACTAAGACGTAACGTTTTTTAGCGTTTTTTTTGGTGATGCTGAGAGGTGACAGATCATTGAATGTTCTCTTCTAAAATGTTCCCAAAATGTTACATCAGAGCAAAGGAAGAACATTTAAAAAGCAACATTCAGAGCACGTTATTGAGGACTGAGATTACAGAACATTTTTAATGAAAATGTAATGTAATGTTATGTGTGAAACAAAAAAACATATTTTTTTATGTTTTGGACAATGTTAAGAAGGACATTCTGGAAACTTAAAGAAAACTTACTGCTGAAAACATTACTACAACATTGCATTGGTTGTATTGTAGCTTTTTAGATGTACGGTTTTAGATCAAAACATTAATAGCTGGGACAAGAAGCCAACCATAAAAACAGACAACAGGTTGTTTGTTTCAAACTGCAGCAAAAAAACCCAACTGACATACATATTCCAAACTGGCCCTTTACATGCCCAAATAATGCTGTTGAAACCCGAATAATACCAACATATCCCACAGGTCTTAATCAGAAAATACTAAATTTGAAAAACAACCTAATGCTGAATATCCAAACGGGCTGCTTACATGACCCACATCAAACCAGAATATTGTCATAATTGGAATAATAGGGAGATATATATTGGTATATTGGTGTACTGTATTGTTTTAACTGTATTGTTTCCTGCTATCTTGTCTTCCAGAATCACATTATATCACACTTACTGATTCATGCTTTTTATATTTATTCCTTCCTTCTATAACATCTTGATTCTGCTCCATCGCAGCTGCTCCATAAACAGAGAGAGAAAAAAAAGATGGCACACACACAAGGCGTTTAGACGTGTAATGCCACCGAGCAAATCCAATGGAAGGCTGCATAACGGCGCTTTACTGCATCCATTAATTTTTATGCTCTCTGACTCAGATGTACGTTTCTAAGTTAATGTTACAAAGTGAGAGCCCGAGGGGCAATATCTGCTTATGCTCCACATTTTTCTCAGCTCGCCTGTGATGATGTCATCACAGAGTGACACAGTCTTAGCTGGTGAAGCCCACGTTCAGGCACATGTTCCAGTTTTTTGAGGACAGGGATGGATTTTTAGCGCAGCTCGTCTTTCAGCTCTCTGCTGAGCTGCAGCAGAAGAACCATCCTAAAGAGGGAACATCTAAAATTATGTCTTTTTTAAAAGAGACTTAAACACATAATATGTAACTTTTCTGCATTAAATGTTAAAAAAAAGACTACAGCAATGGTATATATTTGTTGAGTTGTGTACTGAAATAATCCTAAATTCCAACAATATGTAAACCCAGAAATGTGTTATTTTATAGAAGGACACAGTCTGTGTCATTTGGTCCTGTCCTAAAATGACTTTCTGTTACAGTTTTAAGACACAATTTTACTGTATGTTTTGAGATCTTGGTCGTTTTTAATCGTATGTTTTACTCTGGTGAAGGATTTTAGGCATCAGATGTCTGGATCTTAAGTTACCAGGAAAAGCAGCTAATCAAACATTGGTGTCATGTCATGCCAAACAGCAAACAGCATTGGAGAAACAGACTTTTAACATGAAACTGCTTCAAACTGATTTCCATTTTTTTCTTTTTTTGGTGGCTAAAATCCATTTTATGTCGACCTCAATTCACAGCAGGACATTGCTTAGCCTCCGTAGTAGTACTCCTGCCTGTTTCTCCCAACAGGGGGAAAGCCAACTAACTTCTACTGCATGTTATACACTGACTGTGGGTAAGTACTTCATACAAACCCAATGGAAAGAATCCAAACTATCCCGAATAAATATCACCCAATTTTATCAAAGTAAGATGGTGAACACGTTAAACATATCTGCTAAACATCATCGTTGTGACCATGTTAGCTTTCTGATGTTAGCATGTCTGTAGACTTTTAGTCTCCTTACATGTGCCTTTCAAAACTTTTCCATGACGTTTCAAGGACCCCCCCCCCTTGTCTGGGAATTTTTAAAAACATATAAGATTCAAACTCTATTCATATATAATTTCTGCATCCCATCTGATGTACTTAAAGAATGTCAGAAATATGAAAACCCAACAATTATTTCTGTTTTTGCAGTTTCTGTCTATTATAAATGAAGTAATTTTGGCAAGTTTTAAAGAAAACATGCATTTCAGAATTAAAAATAAATAAATAAAAATCGCCCATGATTTTACATTTTCTACAAAGACTGCAAACAATTTTTAAAGAAAAACAAATCGCTGAAAATTAAAAAAAGAAAAAAAGAAAAAAAAAACATGCCATCCAAACATGTTGTCTTAAAAACAACTACAAAATGATGTTTTTTTTTCCCATAAAAATTGCAAAAAAATTAAAAAGAAGAAATATGCCTTCCAAACCCACGGGCCAACAGGTTGTTTTCCAGGTTTTCCATGACTGCGGAAACCTTATTAAATTTAAACCACAGTTTCTCTTTCCTGTGTTGATTATAAGAGATGAATCATACCAGCTTTGACTCAGTAAGTGAAGAGATTTGTGCATTAAGTAAGTAAACAATCAGGGACTATAAAGACAGCGACTGCCTTATTTTACAGTTAACCCAAGCTCTCCCATCTGGTGTCGAGTGTAATTAAAGCAAAAGATCTCAGTGTAAGAGGATATTTGCATGCACGCCCGTGTGCTACAGTCGTTTGATTTGGTTTCCATACAGCCATTGGAAGCGGCAGAGGAAGAGAAGGAGTTGAGTGCACGTATATGTGAGTGCATCAATCCCTCACAGCCCTCTGTTTCCTGTCAGAAGTAATGAACTGAGAGGTTGTGATTTGGCTTGAGGAAAACAGGGCTACTGTGTGAATCAGCTCCTGCCTGGAGGGCACTCAAAACAATTTGCACACAAATATAGGCATCATTTGCTTACATTAACATTTTTCGCATTTGCCAGGAGCGTTCATTAGCAGCGAGGTGGGGGGAAATCTCCACAGCATGACGTGAACTACTACAAAGAGTCCCGGTAAGAAGATGAAAAAAAGAAAAAGAAAAGCAGCTGAAATAGTCTGCTGAAGTTTCATTTTAAAGCAAATTCGGCTGCACATTCGCGCGGCGCAGGTGGGCTGTTTTGACAAAGGGAGCTGCTGATAGTGACGGTGGATGTTCATTTGAAATCATTCGACTGTGACTCCCTGCTTCTTTGCATATTTGCTAGTATCTCATCCAAAATACTTCACTCACACCTGGGCAAGATCACTGTGGACGAGGACGACAGGAGGAGAGAAGCAAAGACAGGAAATGTGAGGGGGACAGAAGAGGAAAGAAAAAACAGGAAAGGAGAATGGTGATAATATATTTCTGCATTAATATGAATGTCTATTAAGTCAGGCAACAGATAGGAGCACATAAATGGAGCGGGAGCATCCATTTTGGAGGAGGAGTGAGAGTGGGTGTGAGAGGACGGAGTACGAGTCTATCTGTGTTGTGTCAGCTGCCATCTGTGTGTCAGAGCACATCACACAAACTGTGAGGCCCGTGCCCACACCTCCACCGTCACCCTGCAGTCTGCCAGGGCCGTCCTCTCGCACACACACGTGCCTCCAAACCACCAGCGTCACTCTTTTACTCAGAAACACGCTGGGTTGCATTTTTGCAAACAGTGGGACTCACGCATACCGTACACGAGCACACAACGGCTGCCCATTCATGGTGGCTGAATACGGATATAAAGCAGCACCTTCAGCGTAGTTTCCTTAAAACCTGAACGGACATGAACCTAAACCCTCGATCTGCTTTGTGTTTCCACAGACAGTGAAGTTAACTGAAGGCGGGGTTTCTACTGGATGGTAATGACCATGTAATCACCACAATGCACATATGTGAATATATAAATAGTGTATGTTTGTATGTATGTACATATATATTATGTCTGATGTCTTTTTTTATTTTTATATCTTATTAATTCTACGTATATACACACATACATACATATATATATTTTTTTCTCTCTCTCTTTGTACTTCTTTTTTGCACCGTGGGCATGAAGGAAAACGTATTTTCGATTCCTGTACGTCTAACACACACAGCAGAATTGACAATTAAGCTGACTTTGACTTTAATGTCACTGAGTGGGTTTCCATTAACCCTCAAATTGCACAAATTGAAATTGCGAATATAAAATAATGATAATGAAAACACATCAATTTAAAAAAAAAAAACAACTCCCGTTTATTGCAAAAAAGTTTTTAAGTTCACATGAGATGGTATTTCAGGCGATTCAAAAAAGCTTTATTTCACAAAACTGCAGTTGAAACACTTTTTTTGCTTTTATAGGTCACATGATGTACAACAAAGTGTGTCGTAGGAACTGGCTCCCTCATGATGCAGCAGGCGCTACAAGAGCTGTTACTGCATCGCATAACAACTAAAGTTAAACGGATCATCCAGAAGTTTCGAATCAACAGTTCCTCTGTGAAATCGTGGACCATCAGCTCCCACAAATCCCTCATATGTGGACGCTCCCACGTAATGAGATCCCATTATTGCTCGCTAAGCCTGCGTGGCTGTAATGACTGAGTGGCTGCAATAGAAATAAACCTGCTGATGTTTTGAACATCCAAACAAGCTTAATTTGACACGCCATCGCTGAATGTCTAAAACTGATGCATGTGAATGTGTTTAAAAAATGATGGGATGGGATGGATCGGTTCTACTGATACCATCCACTTTTATCAACCGAACGAAAAAATCATTGTTTCAATGTGTAATGTACTGAACTGAACTGAAAACTGGTGGAAACAAGGTTTACTGATATATGATATATATAAGATATACAGTCTATAGCAAACATATACAAGAAATTTCTGCCTTTCTGATTGAATGTCTGAATTTCTGAGGGATTGTAAGCAAACATTAATGTTCTGTACTTTCTGTTCTCACTGTACGTCTTTGAAGCGATCTGCTTAGGTCCACTTTTATGTATTTATTTTCTGACAGTAAGACGATGTAATGCGGCGTGATGATATGTAGTTGCTAAGAGACGGTAAGCTGCTAATCATGGCCGTGCTTGCAGTGTTTAAAGGGTGGAAATATACAGTAGATCACAGGAAACTGGTTCACTGTAGGTTAACAGTGATTTGACTGTTGACTGTTGTACTGATGTTTTTTGGTGGTCAAATGTGGCAGGAGCAACACGCGCGCAAATTCACCTTTCGTCACGCTCCATTTCACAAACGACAGCAGCACGCAAATTGTCAGAGATGAAAACAAAAACAGCAGCTTTGTGACAACTAATTTGAACTCGTTTGTATGCACCTCTGTTCCCCGTGTTGATTTTCTCTGCATGTGACAGCTGTTTGTACCTGTGTTCTCTCTCCCCAGGTTGCTAATCAATGTCTGACGGTGAAGTCTACCGAGTCCTACCTCGCAGAGGAAGAGCTCTGCAGCGCTGCTCAGAAATGTAAATGTTTGGGTATTTGCATCCTATAGGAAGCGCAGCGTTTTGCTGACATGCTGCAGCTTCGTCAGGGGAATTGTAGAGAGCGCACAACAGCAGCCGTTATTCATTTTAACACATGGCGTCAATGACGAGCGCTGTACTCTCCTTGTATCATATTATGTTTCAGAGTTAGTAGTTTAGAATAAGTAGGACATATCAGATTATTCTAACAAACTTTAGCTGACGTTCTACTTAGACTGTTTTGGTGAAATGTAATTTAAAATCTTCCCAGCTGACAAACTCTGTGAACACAAGGCTCCAACACATTTTCATGGATAAAATCTCAAAACTTTTCCAAGACTTTTCAAGCACCAGTAATATTAATTCAAACATATACGACTCAAAGTCTGTTCAAACATAAATTTAAGGGGCTGGCATGTATGAAGGGAGAGAAAGTATGTGGGGAGAAAATGAAAAAGATGTACACAATGGTAAACGAAAAACACTGTTGCACATTAATGCACGTTAGAGCTACGTTACCATGACAGCTGCAGAAATAAGATCTGCACTCATGGACGGTTATCCACAGAAGATTACTGTAACATTGTCATTACACACAACAAAATTTCAGGACTTTTACAAATTTTTAAATTTTTTGTACAAATTTTATGACTTTTCCAGGTTTTCCCTGTGAACAGTTAGTTTGCTGTATTTAAAGGACTGTCAGGAGGTATACGTATCCAAATATTTTGCAAACACAACTGCAATTAATCAAAAATCAGAGAAATAAATAGAATTTTGTTTTTCTTTATTAATTCTCTTCTCCTCCTGAGACCGGTGAGATGTACCTGTGAGCACCATAAAAGGTAACAGGTGTTTTACCACCTGAACCCCGTTTCTGCATGTTTGTACCATCAATAGAACTAAAAGTGCTTGTTTTTGCCACTGACAGGTTCAGATGGTTTATTTAAGTGTCTGGTAACTTATGCAAAGGAAACAGACCTTTTAGTGAAAGAGTAAAATCCCTTTTTTTAAACAAGAAACAGCCCCAAAATTGCTATTACCAAACCCACCAGACTCCATTTAAATAAAAACACTTCACTTGAAGCAGACAGAAACAAAATAAAACTTACAAAACCCACGCTGGCTTGTCTTTTTTTAAACCAACTCTGGTTTGGTTGAAATCAACCCTTAATTCACAGAGTTAGATTTAAATATATGCTGGCTCTGTGCTTGCTTAAATTATTGTTTTTCTCAAATTGAGTCATTTAGGTTGTTTTCTGGTTTCTGTCTATCTCTGTTGGGATCATTTCCATAATGTTGTCAGAATAACAACTGAGCCTGTCAATGGCAACAACAAGCATTTTTAGTGGCTGTAAATAGATGGCACAAATGCTCAGAGTGGTTACATCGCAGCCTGTATCCTGGCTGCAGCCCTCTCGCTCAGTACTGGACCAGTTTCAAAATTCTTTGTCCCCGTTAGTTGTTTAGACACAAAAACATGAGAAAATAAAGTCTAGATTGGAAAATATCAAATGTACCCTTTAAGAGGTCTTGACCCTCAGCTTGGGGCGCCACTAATTTAACCTCTGACACCCTTCAACATTCACGACCTGCCAAATCTGTCTCCTTCCCCTCGCTGAGCCGTTACGCTTGTTATTTGCTCATCGTACACACACCTGACAGATTGTGTATGATGACATCTGGGGAGCTGATGGAGTCTTACTCTCCGTATGGACGGCCTCGGAGTGTGTGTTTGTCTGACAGACTGAAGTCAAGGTCAGCCAAAACACACACACACGCACACACTCTCCACTGCCATCACTGTAGGAGAACACACACACACACACACCCCCCCACACACACACACAACTCATTAACTCTGATGGATTGCAGCACATTTCAGGCTAATAACACAGACATACGTGTACGCACCATGCATAAATGCCCACTGCCACACACACACACACACACACACACACACACACACACACACACACACACACACACACACACACACACACACAAACACAGCACACTATGGCAACCCGTACAAACACAGATGGACGCGGACCTGTCACCTCCGTGTCACCTTCAGCTAATCCTTGCGAGACAGAGAGCAATCCATCCACTGGCCACACAGATTTACCCATAATCCCTGTGAATGAACTCATTCCTCACTCCCTCAAAGTGTGAGCAAACAATGTGTGCATGTACAGTATGATCTCTCTCTCTCTCTCTCACACACACACACACACACACACACACTTTTCGCATGTAGATAAACTGATATGCTGCACAACACTTGTGTCAACTTAAAAAGGCACCTTGAAAGACTATTAGGAGGAGAACTTAGGGAGCAATGATAATAGTGAGTGTGCTCTTTTAGTATCTTTGTGTGTGTGTGTGTGTGTGTGTGTGTGTGCAGATGCGGATTTAATTGGATGGGAATGTCACGTAGGACAGGGGACATGAGTGCTGCCGGTGGTGTAGGTCGTACACCAATTACTGCTCGCCGCTCTTCAAAACGAGACAGGAGATGGAAGAGTGAGACCCCACTTCATTAACAGAGTAAGCCCCCGTGTTGATGGCAGCCATGTAGGGCAGCACTGTGGGGTGCAGGGTGATGGTGGGGGGGTTAAAATTAAAACTGACACCCAAAGTGCTGAGGAGATAGTGTCTGCAGCCAGAGCTTGAGGTTTGATTGTGCAGTCGTGGGTTTTTAGGAAGCTTCGAACGGGGTCACGTTACTGCCGTCAGAGGGGTTGTGTTGACAATAATCTGATGATATGATATCTATCACTATATGGAAGCGAGGATTCGGTATATTTTAATGCATTGTGACGGGGACGTGCTCAGGAACTTGATTAAGTGGCCCAATAACCCCCCTATTTTGTGTTGCTGTGAAAGATAAATACAAGTAGCCCATAACAACAGTATTAATCAGGGGTTAATAACAAATGTATCTGCCTGGACGATTGTTGGGGCCGATATTTGGCATTTTGTTGATTATCTGTATTTGTTTTGATGATCACTGATAAAATGTATTAATTAAAAAGTGCAAAGAAAGTGTCAGCACGAGAGGAACTTTTACTTTGTAAAACCTCAGGGAGCTTATTTTTTATTTTAATTTTCACTTGACTTTATAAAAAAAGCTGCAGGGAGCTGTATATGATGTTGAGTGTTACAGTTTTTTTTGGAGTTTGATATATTCCAAATTCTAAATCTTGACAGAAAATTTTAATTTTATTGTAAATGCATATCAGCTGCAAATATCGGTTATCAGCCTCATTAACTACTGATAATCTGTATCGCTCGACCTCAGTATTAACCCTCTGACCCCTCTTGTGCTGCGTTCAGATGCCTTTTACAAAATTTAAACCTTTGAACCTGGAGCGAATTGGTTTGCTACATGGGAAGAAAAAACAATTAACAACTTTACAAGAAATGTCCCATAAATTACAGGACATTACAGGAATTACAGTTGATTTGGATTTTTTTTTTTAAAGGCAAAAATGTCCCAAAAAACTATACTATACTACTAACTGTACTATAATTATAATCACACGTATATACTTAATGTATTTGATGTTATTGTACGAAATTATAATTCTTTTTAAGCACTTTCTTCAGTTCTTTACCTTGTCAAGTGAAAGCTGATTTGGGGGAGGATTGAACGTAAATCAAGTCCATGAATTTTTGGGTTACAACAACAAACACTTTTTGGATTTTTTTTTTGGTATTTTATGCCTTTCATATATAGGAAAGACTTAGCGTGAAAGGGGGAGAATCGGCTGGAATCGAACCCGCGGCCGCTGCGGCGAGGACACAACCTCTGTACATGCAGCGCCTGCTCTAGCCGCTGAGCCACCAGACGCCCTGACAAGAAACGCTTTTATTAATAAATTAACAAGTTAAGAAAATATAGAAAGAAAGAAAGAAAGAAAGAAAGAAAGAAAGGTTTTTCAGCATGATGAGTTCCTGTTGCCGCTCATGAATGAAGCCAACTGGCTTGATTTTTTTTAAACACATTTTTTATAAGAGTTATATAGACACATTTTCCCCTAGTTTTCTGATAATATCAGAATAAAATTTCCTTGTCATATTTTCCTGATTTGTTTTTTTTGCAATTTATGGCACATTTCTTGCCAAGTTGCTGATTATGTTTTTCTCATGTTGTCAAAAGAAATCAGACCAATTTTATCAGGTTTCAGAGGTGTAAATGCTTGTGAAAAGTGTCTGAACGCAGCACAAGAAAGTCCCACTTTTGCCATTTAAAATAAATAAAGATACTTTGACGTTCACCCACACAGTCACAGTAAAGCTGAAGTTGAAAATAGCACTGTGTCTGCACTTTTCTCGTGTTGATGCGAGCACCTTCACCTTGAGCCCACTCACACACAGACACACAGACACACAGACACACAGACACACACACACACACACACACACACACACACAGACACACACACAGGATAAATCTATATATAACAACTAACCCTCCCACCTCCAGTGTCGATCCCTCCCCGGGTGCCGGCGAGGTGCGGTGTCTGGATATTGCGATGGTTTGCCAGGGCTATGCTTTCTAAAGGTCAGTTGTTGCTTCCTCCTGTGGGGGGAAGGCGAACCGACTGCCAACCATCTCGGCGGCATCTGTCACATCCTAACCGCTGATAATTAGCCAGCGACACTCTGCTGCAAACTGACGGACTCCATCGGCGACCGCGTGGCAGCGAGGCAGGAGTGAGAATCTAACTTTTTTAATGTGTGTGCACCTGTGTGTTTCTGACAGCGAGACGGAGGGTGAAAAACAAAAGAAGAGGATAGAAAAAGGCACAGGAAGAAGGTGAGAGAAAAATGACTCCACTGTTGGTAAAGGCTGGAAATTGTCCGAAGTGCCAGCCCATCGTTTATCAACGAGGCAGAAGCACGTACAGCTCGTGCTACTCATTACCTGCAGCCTCTCTCTGCCTCTCCCTAATACCATCCTCGAGCACACCTGCCGCCGCTCGCCAATGTTTCTCTATAACTGTCACGCACACACACGCACGCGCTCTCTGCATCATCTACCTCCGTGTCTCGGAGACCTCGGCGCCCCATTAGAGGACAATAAAGAGGAGACAGTGTCTTTGCTCGAGCATGTCAGACAGATTCGACATCACCGGCCTCACAGGCCCCAAATACACCCATCATCTCCTGCCCACCTAATCAGCGCAGTGAAGAGACGGAGAGCGGTGGGACAGAGGGTACTGGAGAGGCTGGAGATTGTGGTTAAAAGAGGAAAGCAGGGGGGAGGATGGAGGGAGGAGAGGAGAGAGAGAAAAATGAGAGAGAGAGAGAGAGAGAGATGTGATGATGTGCCTGATTTGGGCCCACTCTCTTTCAGCCCTGCAGCCTCAAAAATCACTGAGACACAGAAGCTCCTCCACAGAGCGCGGAAATAAATGACTGTGCACATACAGTGCACAAAAATGATCGGGCCCAAAAAACCTGACATGAACCCACTGAGTCTCTGTCTATGCCCAATACTGAATATGATTACATACACACCAATATTCCCCTAGTTTTTGCACACACACACACACACACACACACACACACACACACACACACACACATATAGAGTAGAGATGCACGCAAAAATCCCACATTTCTGGTCAGAAGGACAAACACTCCTGTTGTTAAAAATTATGACAGACTTAGATATGAGCAGGTTTTAAGATAAAAGACACACATCACATCACCTTTTCAAGAAGTTGGTTGAAGAAATGAAAGAGGGAGGATGAGCGCAAATGGTACAACAGGTCCAACACCAGTAAGAAACTGAAAAAACTACTTTGATGCAAAGAAGCAAAATGAGAGCCGACTCCAGCTGTTCTCCTTCACCATATTTTGACATGACAAACAACACTTGCAGGCACATTAATCAGAGTATGCACGGCTGCATGTAAATGGGAATATTAGTGTAATATTCATTTTTATTAGCCATGTGAACAGCTTAATAGGAATATTGTCTTTTTCCGAATAAGGGCAAAAACTGGACTATTTTGTGCACGTACTTGCTGACAAAGTTGACCATTTGTCCCTGCTGGACTTTAAAATGGTTAATCTGGTCATTCTGTAATTTGGTTCTCACATTACTTGTCAGATAAAACACAAACACAAAATTTTGCTGTTTTTTTTCTTCTTTCTTACATACTGTGTCAAAAGGCATGCCACAGGGCTCCATACTAGGACCACTGTTGTTCACCATTATTGTAAACAATCTTTGTCATAACTTTCATGGTGTAAACAGCCATTGAGGCTATTTACACCCTGTTTAAATATAGCATTGTTGTCTACAAACACCAGGATGCTACAGCTATAGCATCTGCAATTTAAAAAAAAAAACATAAATAAATAAAAAATCCCATCACAATTCTCCCAAAGTCCTCAAATGACAAATGCAACTAATCCTTCAATTTGAGTTGAAATCATGTTTTTACAGGGCTTGAAACTTGACTTTAATTATTGATTATCAAAGTTATTGCTGATTAATATTCTGTTGTTTTACAAAATTAAATAACTGATCATGTCAGCTCTCGTGCTAGTAATTAAGAGCAGATTCCCTTAAAAACTTTGAACTGTATTATCTCATATCTGTAATGTAACTGACATAAATGAGTGCGGCCCTGATGTTCACACAGCTCAAAACAAGTTCGGAGTTAGCTAATAGATTTCAATTTGTAGTGGAATGAAAGGAAACTGAGGGATGCCTGGTAGTAAAGATACATTAACATTTCTAAAACTTATCAGCTAAAAGCAGTATGGTTTAAAAAGTAATTAGCTATTATGTAAAGAAAACAGGATTCTTAGTAAATTCTAACATGCAGAGGAAAAGAGTGAAAAGGTCAGAGAGAGACAGAGATGTGAGAAGTGAAAATCAGCACTGACATTTCAGCAGGGAGAGGGGTACCATCGAGGGGTAATGAGGGTGTACGTGAGTGTGAGTGCGGGGGAGGGACGGTGGGTGGAGGCGGGTGGTGGCTAGGGCAGGGTTGGAGGGTGAACCGGTGCCTTGACAGCGCAGTAGGGGCCAGCGCTGTGAAGTTGGTTAATCCTGAGGAGCAGGGGATTAGCTCGGCAGGGGGGAACCGCCGCGGCAGGGGGGCTCTGGGAGCCCGTTGTCCCCCGACCACAGTGCCATGCTGCAGAGCTGCCGGGGCCGGCTGCCAGCCCCCTCCCCAACCTCTTACCCCCATCTGAAAGCAGCCCCAGGCACCGTCTGACCTAGTACGTGGAAACACATCCGCACTGTAACACACACGCAGACATATAAAGGACGTGCACAACAGCTCATCAGTTCATTATTGCTGCAGAGAGGCTGCGGGGAGAGCAGAGTGAGGGTGTCTTCACATGAGCCCATTGGTTCCAGTGTGACTGATTGTGTGGAGCTCGCAGGCCCTCCTGGGGGCTGCTGCATCTCCACTCTCCTCTCATCTTCCTCCCGTCGGCTCTGCACTGCTAAACTCTTCTTGGCTCGCTGCTCCCCTCTCTCCTTCCCTCTTTCTTGACTCTTCCGCCGCGGGGTCCCGCGACCACCCGGGGCTGCCGAGCGACGGGACGCTCTGTTGTTATTAGCGTCATCGCCCCGCTGATTATTTCCCCACTGTCTCCAAAAGAGAGTGCTGTTGGGCAGGGAGCTGAAATGGACAAAGGAGGACGTCCATCTCCGAGACATTGTGTTGGATGTGAGAGAGTGTTAAAAATGCAGCTGAATGGACTGGACCGGCTGTGGTCTCGTCTTTTTGGCCAGTGACAGCTTCTTTTTGCTTGACGACAAAAGGAGCAGATCCCGTACGTAGACAAAGCCTGCTTCGCCACAACTCAAAGAGCAGATGTAGCCTCCTCTTTAATGAGAGCGACGTGGGGTGTCTCCCACCTCCTGGAGTCCCACAGGGGGGACCTTTCTCTGGGTGACTGGCAACCCAGCGTGCACGCCGCTGGCGGACATCAAGTACTTAAGGACTTGTCAGTTCACGGAGACGCCCACAGAAGACCTCAAACCTCCCGCTGCAATCTCCTTCTCGCTATATGTTCTCGCTCATTGTGGAGTCGATGGAATGTCCCGGGAGACATTCAGTCCTCTGCAATGTCCCCGCAGCATTAGGATAAAACTCCTGCATCAGACTAAGCTAAGATTCTTAAAACATCCCATTAAACGCCACTCAGGGGAAAAAGTTCAACTCAAGTTGTGTTAAGAGTCAGATAAAGGCGTCGGATAAGTCAGAGAGAAAAGCTCAACAACATTGAGAGAAGTCGAAAAGCCATAGTTTGAACAGTGAGCAACAGATGAGGGAGTACAGAGTGCTCCAGGGATGATGTTTTTCTGTCAGCTGAAAGTTTGCATCACCCTGGGTCCCCCGTCAAAAACCCTATGGGATTTATCCATTGGATTTCGGATTACTGCAGAAAATAAGCTCTGTGGCAAACAAACATTTACAATACTCACACATTTTGTTTAGTAAGATAATCTTCACAAATACTTTTCTAATTTTTGAGGTCTAAATGCAATCGCCACAAGTAAAGAGCTAATGTTAAAAACAAAGTACATCACACGGCTGCGAGGCTGTAAAGCCGTGTTCGGCGCAGCTTGGCATGGTGATGTTCTTTAAACTCATTTAGGCACTTGTTAGCAACCGCCTCTTTCAAGACACATGAAAGCTTTCCCAACCTCAGTGCTTTTTTTCTCACTGTGCTTATGTGAAGTGGCAAACAGAGCATCTGAAAACGCCATGGCAACAAAAAGCTGGACGTCCCGATTAAAACTAATGTTAGCAACAAGTGGTAAAAACGTAGTAAGTGCAGTTTATGGTTGGTATCAACTGCACAACGAGAATGGTTAGCGGAGCTAAGTTTAGCTATAAAGTTATCAACAGTAGAAGCATCTTGCTAACCTCCAGTTCTCTCTGCAAAATGGACAAGCCAAACTGTCCACGTCTCCCGAGCCATCTGTGAGTCCATTTTTGGAGGAGTCAGTACAAAGGATTGCACAGATTATCAAGGCAGCACACTTCTGCCTTGATAACTTTGTTGCTAATACCCGCCTGTGAGCTTTCAAACTAATCTTTATTGATTATGGTCGGCAGGGTCCGATGGGCCGTTTTTACACCTACAGTGAGAGTTCTCAGGTCGCTGCTTGACGATCGGACCGTACAGTGTAAGCACATTAATCGTGAACATTAGCTTTACATCGCAGACAATTTGCTCGTACAGTATGAGTTGGAATTCACAACATTTCTAAAATGATACAGGGTATACCCAGCATAAGGCACACGCCACCACTGTCCAAATCCAACCACAAAAAGCACCACTAAAACTTGCACAACAGACATAAGAGCCTAAATTTAGCCCAAACTTAGCCAAGCAGACAGAGAGCTTACAGGCACATGTTTACATACTGCAGATTAAAAGGTCATTTTAGTGTGAGAAGCCGTAAAAAATTCCAGAAAACAAGATCTCTGTAAATTGCTCTTCTCTCCTCCAGACTTGTTAGCCAAACAACACAACATCCCTGATGAGAAAAGCTAGTTGCGGTACTCAGTGTCATGTTGCTAACAGTCTTCATGCAATATTAACTCGCAATAAAGCTCAGAGGACGCACAAACCTGTGCATAGTGCACAATAAATAAAACAAAACCGTCTGTGATTGACACATCATTAGACACCCATGAATTATTCAATATCTGCAATCATATTGGTTCGCCAAAGGATCAACATGCTGAGGAGCACGCGGGCCCGGGGAACCTGATTGCAAGTTAAAAGCCTCCCGAACTGAACTGCTCCCATCCCTAAAAATCTGTCAGTGATTAGTGTCGAGAGCGGAGACAGGAATAAGCCCGCTCGGTCCTTTGAGTGTTGATTTGGACCTCCTGCCGTTCCCGAAGAAAGGCTGCATCCTACTAGCTTTGAGATGGCTCTGATTGAAGACATAATTGTGAATGTGGGTGAATTTCACGGTTAGGAGCGTGAAACCCTCACTGAGATGGATGGAGAGATGGGGAGCGAGGGAAACAGGAAGGACTGCAAATGAGGAGTCAGGGCGCCGGGAGCTCGGAGCTGAGAGGTGAGAGACCTCGGCTGATGTATGCAGACAGACAGACACACAAACAAACACCAGTGTGTGCACAGAAGGCGTTCATATGTACATATACTCCAGGAACAATGGGAGCACACACAAGTTTGCGCTGAAATGCCGACGCACAGGCAATGAGAAGAGGATTGTCTGCGTGTGTAAACAATCTCCGCATCAATCACTCCACGAGCGCAGCAAATCAACTCTGGCTGTCGCACCGTTTCATGCCATTGCCCCCAGCCTGCAAACCCCACCAGCCATCTGCATATCAAACAAGGCAGCCATTCACGTACACTGACTAATGATTTCTGAATGTTATTAGCAACTCCACTTCAGACCTGTGCAGTTCTTCTTCCTTGTGCAGAGAAAAAAAAAAGCTCCCTTATCTCCGCTGGCCAGGGTTTTGGTCCTGCTGAGGACTGGCTGCCTCCCTGTTGGAGTCTCGACTATCTTTAGAGTTTTGGCCGAGCAATCCAGAGCTGCAGTGGAGCCAACTGTGTCTCACAGCAGAGCCACACCTGCCAAATCTGGTGGTTAGCTACAAAATAAAAGGATCAGCAGTTAATGAGGCTCATTTATCAAAGCAGATCTGAGCAAATAACTTCAGAAGTAGCCTGAAAGTGATAATCTTCAACTGTTTTCAGCCGTGATTTTTTACATAATGACTCATACGTGACCTCCTTCGGTTAAAACGCAGCCTCATTCCCACTTTGGGGTGGGGACTGAAACCCAGTTCTATTGAGTTCTGAAAATCAGTAACATTTGTGCTTAATGATACAGCTGTCAAGTGTCGTGATTACTATAATGTGGCATTATCTCTCAAGTTGAGTCACGTCATTTAAATCCAATCACAAGTCCACATTTAGTGATTGTCCGATAAAGTTTATGAATGCTACTGAATATCCAGCCAACAAGCAAAGAAGAAATCTGGTGGTCAGTTGTTTGCGATGGCTGAACATGTAACGAGGCTTAAAGTTTAGCTACATTTTACCAAAGCAAAAGACGAGGAGGAAGCAAAATGCAATTTATGTTGCAAAATAATTTCTTGCAAGGGAGGGAACACAACCTCCATAGCCAAGCACACCAACATGTGCATCACATTAAACCTAATGCAGTACCTTTGACTGTCTTCAGGTTAAAAAGAAAAACTACAAACAACTCTGTCAGCTGCTGCACAGACGGCACAGTCTCTCACCCTCATCCTCTCACAGCAGCAGTGGTAAACACACCCAAACTCTGCAGCAAGTCCCGTCAGATAAAAATAGAGTTGAAATCAGCAGGATAAGAGCTAGTTAGCTAAACAAATGAGGTTCCAATAGGTTTCACTGTGATGTGTTCGAGGTCGGCTCAGTAACTCAGTGACTGTTAGGCATCATCATCACGTCGCCATGGTTCCTGCAGCTCAAGACAAATTGATTAAAAAAAAAAAAAGAAAACTTTTTAAGACCTTTTTATGCCACTCCAGAGACCAATTTTAACAATAAAAAAAAAATAAATGAACCAACCTTTTTTACAGATTAGATACCATTTTGCCCTGACATTTATTGTAACATAACATATTACATTTTTGGTCCAATGAAAAAGTAATTTCTGGTTAGAATTTGGAAATACCTAGCATCTCTTAGTATTTTTTATTACTGATTGTGTGTGCCTCACTCTGTAATGTGGGATTATTTCACTGCTTTGACTCCCACCACGAAGAGTTTAAGAGGAGGAATTCAGTAAATTATTAAAAAACAAATAAATGCTACCAATTATTTTGTGATTTACAATACATCAGAAAAAAATCAAATTATAACATCCTACTTCTATTGTATTTGCATTTTTAAGACTTTTGAAAGACCGATTTAAGACATTTTAATACCAATTAGGGCTTTATTTTTAGATTAATAAATTCAGCGCTTTTTAAGATTTTTTAGGGATCTGCGGGAACGTTGGACGTCACGAACACACCAACAAAACAAACCAAACATGCCAGCTGATAGAGCAGCAGACTTGAGCTCCAGCTGTGAGTTCACTGGCAGTGTGAATGCAGGTGATCACCTACACTCAGTGGGTTTTACTCGTGTTTGAAAAACCAGCGTGTATGCGCTAATTTTGGTGGTAAACGGGTATATGAAATTTTTAGTTAACAAAAAATGCCTTTAATGTATGCAGAAGCAAACTTCAGGCGCTTGTGCGTAGGAGCTGAAGCAAAGCCAAGATTATAAATCTATTTAGAAACATGGCTGTTGATATAAAATATAAAAAATTTCCAAAAGGTTTTGACCCGTGTAGGTCCTCATGAGTGTTCAGAACTCCAGATATCACTTTGGCTGTTTTTACCGGGAAAATAGTTCTCTAGATGGGTTGAATTCGGAGACAAATAATGGTGCTTTTGTGCTGATTCCTGTTCCAAAAAAGCTCATTTGATAATAAAATAAACTTTATGAGTCTTATGAAATAAACTGCTGTTGTTAATCTGCCAAGCTCTTCCCGAAGCCGCTGAGATTGCGTCTGATTCATGGCACCTGTCTTAGAGTTGAATTGACAGACCAGCTGTCTGTTGTTGACAAATCTCCAGTTGTGTCAAAAAATCCTCTGTGAGTTGTAAAATGGCTCGTTCTTCCTCCGCAACACAATCATGTATATTCAGGTGCAAAACTTGCTCCCCCGTGCCGACTCCTTCACATTGTTTTAATATTTCATCTTAGAATATATTACGAGTCAGAACTCCATCCATCGGTTTTGACAAAAGTTCAGCAGCTCATATCATAAAATTTGTCTCCAAATGATTCTCAAGCCTCGCCAATTTCTAAAAACCCACTCAAAATCTGATGAGTAAGTTCAAGGAAAACTTCTCTACAAATGATCATTTGTTTTTCTATTACTCACCCTGTGTTATGTTGAATTCATGAGGAAAACCTTGTTTTGCTCACATGCCTCTACGGTGAACAAAGAATTGAAGGCTGGAGTAACCAAAACTACATCAAAACTTTATAACTAAACAAACGTTCAAACTAAATTTCAAGTGAAACTTATCTTTGCTCTCTTTAAAGCCAGACTGCGTAGACAAAAACAGTAATTTTACCTCACTGAACACAGGAGCTGTTGGTCTGCTGCTGCCTCAACCAGTGAGTTTGTGTTTTTGTGTGACTTCAGTGAATCTGAACTAATCTTTTAAAACTCCAAAATGACACATGAACAAAAATAAAGAAACTGATGGAGGCAGCAGTAGACCAGCAGCTCCTGTGTTCAGTGAGGTAAAATTACTGTTTTTGTAAATGGAGTCTGGCTGTAAAGAGAGCATCAATAAATATCACTTTGGATTCAGTTCCCTGTTGAAAAGGTTGTCTGTTTGGGAAGTACTGAGCGTACGACCCGATAAATGAGACTTGGATTACACTACACAAGTTGTATGGACGTTTTTAAACTAATGTTTTCATACAGTTTTGCTGTTGTTGAACATGGACCCCCTATGACTTCATTTAATCAAGAATATAAGACCATTTTTGTTCACCGACATGCAAGAAAACTCTCACAAGTTCAGTCTAACAGGATAAGCAACTGATGTACAAATGTCTATGTGTGGGGTGAAGTTTACCTTTAAATCAAAGTTATGTAAATTTGCTAAAGAGCAGCCACAAATGGAAACTACAGGATAACAGAAAATGCTAAAAAGCTGTGTAACAGTATCAAAAGTAGAATAAAAAGTTATCGCATTTACTCAGTAATGTCACAGCAGTTATATCTGGTGTTTGCTAACATCAGCCACCATTCACACCAGACCAAGTAACTGCAAACCCCTATAAGTCAAATGGTCCCAGTTGGCACCAGACAGCAATATGATGTCCAAAGATGTTGGACTTTTACACTGGAGAGATGTTACATTTTAGTTTGAATGAAAATGGGGTTGACGATATTTTAAACGTCTAATGACGATGGAATTTCATGTTGTGTGGACGTTAACATTATAAATATTGCAGACTTTGGGTTTTGTCCTCCGTACCTTACGAATAAATATTGTTACTCTACACCAAGATGTTGCTGGCATGTGATGTTTCAAAGATGTTTAATTTTAGTTATTTAACAACAAGGGCTGTCAGTGTTATTTGCGATGCAATTAAGTTTGCATGTAACGCGCTTTTTATTTTTGATCGTATTAATCACCAACATTTTTATCCTAAAGAGGCTGTGGCGGGCTGAGTTTTAAAGCGAGAGTGATGATACTGGTCGTGCTAACTTCTCATTAAGGGGGCTAAATTATGCTCCAAATAAATAATGCTGGCGATGGAAAATTGCGTGGTCATTTCACAGCGGTCCCTTGGCCTCTGCCCTCAAGATATCTGAATGAAAATGGGTCCTGCGTGTGCCTGTGAGGCTCCTGTTTACAGACGCGACCACTTTATGCTCTTTCCATGCAGTTTTTTCTGTCATTTGATCCCATTTTAGACAATCCGCTAAGAATCGACCTACATTGTCAATTCGGACTTTGTAACTGTTTTGCAATGCAAAATAATGAACCTGAAAACATGTGATCAAAAAAGCTGATTAATGGCAATTATTAGAATTCAGTGATTAATCACTATTCAAAAATGATTTCTTTGACAGCTCTATTAACAACATAACTCGAAATCAACTAAACATTGACGTCATTTGTCGTCAGTATTCTGCATCAAATTTACATAGAATTTTGGTCTTTGACATCACAACTTAAATTAAACCAAATGTCAACGTCTAACAACATTGGCGGCACTTGCATTTAAATGAGTCATGGTGTTTTCTATTATTCATTATCATAGGCGACACATTATTTTTTCTTTTAAAAGTTAGGCTACACAGTCTGTCTTTAACGTTGCGATGCTGCTTTTTAACGTTGTCCTCATCCTCGGCTCGTCTGAGCGCGGATGAGGTCTTGCTTCAGGTTGGGTAGAGGATTTGTGTGACATTGTTGTTGGTAAGTGGGATTATTCAGCTGTCAGTGAGACTCATTGATGTATTTTTTGGAATCCATGACAAAGACGAGCAATTAGGCTGTCTTTGTTGTCACCTAATTTCTTCACTGTTTACATTCCTGCAGAGATAAATAACACTTCAGAAGTGATGTGGGACTTTTGAAAAGCTCTTTTCTTTCTAAAGGAGGGTTTCTTAAAGTGGCAGGAATATCGCTCAAAGGTGTAAATGTGTATTATTGAGCATTGGCATTTCTGCATGTGGAGCGGTCGGCCACATTGTCACTCGGCCCTAATGAATACCTTGTTTTAAAAAATATGTTTGAAGTCGACAACTCTGTTCCTCGTAGTCAATTCTCGACAAAACTTTTATTGTGAATTATGCATAACCCTCCACATTAGTTTTGCTTCACAGACTCAACAAAGAAACGATGTACTTTCTCTCTAGAGGCTGTCGGACTGATATCTGAATGTCTAAGCTGCATGCGAGCATGTTTCCCATTGAAAATGCGACCAGTGCTGGAGTAATTCCCTGCTCCCAACATCAACTTTAGGGCCAAGTCTTTTTGAAGAGAATATTGCACATACAAATGCAAATATGCAGAATGCTAAATACTTCCAATCTTTACAGTGCGTTTGTTATTCCCCTCTAACAGCTGTCACCCTGTGCACATTAAATAAAGCAAAATATTCTGGTCTCCATAAAGCTCACATCACCAACATTTATGCTATTTGTTGAATCTACACCAAACTCGTGGTAGAGGAATTTATAGCAGGTCAACACATTTTGTCAGAAAAAGTGTAAACTATCCAAATAACACGTTTTAAAATGTAAATCTGAAACAATGAATAATGCATCTGTAAGCATTATCATAAAGTAGAATTACCTCTGCATTGTTATTTGCCTTCACCAAACAGTTAAGTTGCAGTTTACATCCGTGTTTGTCCAGACTCATAAAATCAGTGGTGAATACTTTAAAGGAATTTAATGAAATGTACTTTTAAGTAGATTTTAAGGCCAAATTAAAGTTAAATTGATGTGTAGGATTTCAGAAAATATTTTTTAAGGAGAAACATGCTGTCTTCACTTTAAGACTATTTTTGCCATGGACCGAAAGATTGTCATCACATGGTGCAACAACAATCACCTCGAGCTCAATAACATCAAACCATTGAGCTAACAAATGGTGGACGACAAGAGGAAGAGGACAAAACAAAAAAGCTGTTGCCATGACAGTAGTCAGTAAGTCAAATATGGATGTTACTGCAAAGAAGCTAGAAATTCTGAAAAACTGATGCTTCACACACATCTTCTACCCGGCAGCACAGAGGATCTGTACAAGATCGAGAGTAACTGACACCAAAACTTATCTTACCACTGCATTTTTCTTTATTAAATTAAAATTAAAACTCAAATAAATTTAAAGAACAGAGAAGTGCACATTTTTGTCTGAGCCGAACTTAAAAGTAATAAACATTTATGCATGTCAACCCGCATTAGTGTGTGATCCACAGCTTTAGCGTTAGCAACAGGTTGTAAAACATCTGCGCGGTGTCGGCTCAAAAGGTTACGGAAGTTGGTCGTATTGTTGCAATGTTTTAACACTGACTCACGAGGCGTAACTTCTATCGACTTCCTCTATCCAAACGTCAGCTTTTACTGTTATCGGTGCTGATTTTAACAACTGCTACCTCGTGCCACTGTTGCCTTTTTAATGAATAAACAAGACGTTGTTTGCGGGTCAACTGGGGCCTCTGAACAACGTCAATCACACTCAGGCGCACTCACACTGCCCCCACAGGAGCGGGGCGTCATTAACACGGAAATAATCGATTTCAGGATTTTATGAATCGATATTGAATTGGCAAAAAACATATTGCATTGCATTAATGAATTGTTTTTTTTTTACACCCAGCCCTAGTTTACAAAGTGTTTTGACAACCAAAGCAGAGCAGAAATGGGATACATAGACAATAGCGATACAATAACAGTCCTATTGAACACAAGTGATACAAAAATAGGGTAGAAATAGAAAAGAAATAGACCAAAAACAACAGAAGCAATAACAGCAGTAAAACCACAATTAAAGGAAATAAAATAAGTAAAACATAAATTAGAAAGGTAAAATAAATAAAAATAAATAAAAAAGTAATCTTTGACCACCAAAGACTAATCACTTAATCCTCAAGTCTAATTGGACGTTTGTGCCAAATTGAAGAAATTGCATCAAGCCATTCTGAGAGGGACAGACAGAAAACTCGAAACATTATGCCTCAAGCTGCTGCTGTCGAGGCATAAAAAAATAAACACAAAAACTTGAGGAATTTTAATGCAATCCATCAGCAGGCGGACCAGTTATAAGAATACCTCACATATATTCTTCTATAAGTCTGTGCCCTCTCTAAAAGCACATATTTTAATGTATTAATATATTCTATTCCGAGAATTTTGAGTCTTTAGACCAACTGAGTCAATTCTGACTTTTGCTCCAGATAGCTGTTTCTGAAAAAGACAAAATAAAAGCCTGGGTTGCTTAGAAACAAGCCCCGTCCGCTGCTCCGATGATTTGCCCAAACAGCTTGAGAGACCTGTTTGCTTTAACATGATAAGGCTGGTGGAAGTGACCCTGACCCCGCACTACAAACGGTCCGCTTCGGCCGCAGCACCGTGCATTTTCCTCCTCACAATTAAGAGTTCAACTATTTTGCTCGGTGTGTGGGTTATTTCTCCCAAGCTGGTGCAACCTTCACGAGTGCAGTGCTCGGACAGTAATGCCAAGCAGAAGAGGCCTCTGGCAGTTCTTGGAGAGAGGCAAAGTAGGTTAAAGTTTTACAGAGCTGATAATTGAGTCCAGTTGCTGAGGGCCTCGGAGAAGCCTCATGATTGCACAAAAACGCACACGGGGGCACCGGCAGAGAGACACACATAAACACATCACACGCTGAAACGCTGATTTCTTCGGAGCCGTGAATGCCCCAGATGCAGCGGCAGCCCTCAAATTAAGCAGCTCAGAGACAGAGGAATCAAATGCGTTTCCATTACGGGGCAAATATTCCATCTACCCGTCATAACGACACTGTATGGCAGCATTATGGGGAAATATCAAATTAGGCTGTTTCATTTGGAGGACTGTTGTGCATTGCGAACAGCTTTGGAGATCAATTGAGCTGCTAGGTAATGAGCGGCAGCGGCCCGCTCTAATATACTCAGTAATGTTCGTTTGATTGCTTTGGTTAATCTCGCTCTGCCGTGCAGGGGGAGGTAGCCCCCTCTCTCTCTGCTCAAACTCTGCTCAGCCCAGGTTACAGGGAGGAATGAGAGGTGGAGAGCGATGCTACAAAACAAGCCATAATACTCAAAATTTAAGGAAGCAGTGTGTAAAATTTAGAGAGATTTAGTGGCGTCTAGTGGTGAAGAGCTGCAGATATCAATCAGCTGAAACTTCTCCCAGTTAGAATTCCTTCAGCGTTCATTTATTTAATTATTCTGGAGGTTTTTAGCAAGAGAACCATCAACAGAGGTCTCCTCCTCTCCAAAACACACGGACCGTGTGATAAAAACAGGTAAAAACACAGAATAAAGGAAATTCAACTTAAAATTTAGTAATTTTTTGTACACTATTTGGCCCAAAACCTGCTAAGTGTGCTCACCTTATTTCTGATCCAGAAAAGCCAAATTATCTGCACCCAGTGATTTAAACTGGTAAAAACATTTAATAAAGGTGAAGGGCCACAGTGATCGAGATTTATAAAACAGAATCAGACTTAAGCAATTTATAAATCTGACAAAAATAATTCATATTTCTGCCTTTTGTGCACACACACACAATTTCAGTCACGTATCGACAGTTTTTATGCATCTGGACGAAGGTGATTAAAAACACTGAATAAAACTCTTTGGTGATTTAAAAAAACAAAACAAAAACAAAAACAATGCTCTTTTTTCCAATGCGTCTCATCACGGAGGGGCCTTTAAATTTGGTGGCTAATGCAAAAACGTTAATTTATCTTTCTAGAGCCACTGTTTGGTTTGTCCGCTGCGGGCTACTGTAGAAAACATGGCAGTGCATCATGGCCGCTCCCTATGAAGATATAAACAGCTGATTCCAAGGTAACGAAAATAACGAACCTTATTTTCAGGTGACTATACACTAAAGGAAATATTATGTTATAATTTATTCCCTTTCTGCCATCATATCCCTGTAAAATCCTGCACACTGCTTCTTTAAATCCTGACAATCTCTTTTCATGTTTTTAAGCCACCAGGAAGTCATGATACTCCACAAGGACAGTCTGTTTTTCTGCTGAAGAGATTCAATACGAAATACAGGCAAAATAAGACGAAAAGATGCAGCTGAATGGGCCACAGTGGACGACCTTCGACTGAAGTGTCGCTGATGTGCCGATGCTGAAGTGGATGGAATCAGACACAGTACACCACTCTGCTCCCTGAAAGCAAATCCTCTCACTCATGCGCCACTCCAAAACAAGTAAGAGGTGCTCTGTCGCTCCACAACAACACTCGCAGCTGCGACCATTTAATATGCCCGGGCTCAGGCTCATTCCTCGGCACCTTTTGCTCTCACAGAAAAATGCTAACAAACCTGTCCAACCACTTTTGCAATATGCTGCGCCGCACTACTGCATGCCACACCATCTGCCACGTTTCGCTGCGCACTGTGAATATTTATTTGCTCAAACCGGATTGCTCAGCATCCACCTACTTTTGCAGAATTGTCCACACATGAGCTCTCTCTCTCTCTCTGAGACGGCTGTCGGAGCGAAGTTAGAGCAGTGTGGGACTCTGCGGCCGCCAGCTGGGAGCCGCTGGAGGTGTTTGATGTGCGGAGACGAGCTGCTGCTGGTTTTACGTGACTCTTACCTCTCTACGTGGTCCAGGTTCCCTGAAACGCCCAGTCCTCCGATGGTGTAGAGCTTGCCGTCGTATACCAGGCTGTTGTGTCTGCAGCGGGCCACCGTCATGCGGGACACCAGGTTCCAGTTGTCCAGCAGGGACATGTAGCACCAAACGTCAGCCACCATCACTCCAGACTCTGTGCCGCCTGAAATATATGAGGTAAGAGTCATTCAGATGGGAAAAATGATAACTAAGAGCTTTTCAAGGGAATCAAGAACCTTTTGTGTAACTTTTGTAGTACCTCTTAGTACCCAGTCGGCTGTTTTTGGAACCCCAAGAGAGCCGGTACTAAAAAGGTAGTACCAGGTACCAGGTACTTTTTCCTAATGGGAAACCAAAAAAAGGCGAGTAGAGAAGAGCCGGTACCATGTAGTGGAAAAGTGTATTAGTCTCCTTTTCCACCTTTTTGTTCATTTACTACATCCAATCAAACATATAAGTCCCATTTACACTGCCTCTTCAATGCACGGATATTATGCCGTCATGCAGCCTCAATGTTCTGGACAAAAGGTACAATCGCAGAATAATCTCGCCTGTCACCCTTTAAAACCTCAACAAATTGGCTTGAAAGGGCCAAACTAGCAAGGCATTATTGAAAAACTCCCCAAAAAATGACCTGAAAATAAGCACAAAAAAGGTTTTAAAAAAAACAACAACAAACAAGGAAATAAAATAAAATTAAAAAATCCAATTTTTTTAATTTATTTTTTTAACAACTTGTATATATGTATATGTATATATACATATATGTGAACACAAGGAACAAGGTGTAATAATATATATTTTTTATTAGATTTTTTTATTTTAAATACACCACTATTATACTTATATATACAATTTTCTAGTTTATTTCCTCTGAGTTGTTAATAATTTTTCTTTCTTATAAGGTCATTTTTATTTTCACCTTTAGATGATTTCTTGTAATTTGCGGGGCATTTCTTATTAAGTTGCATATTGCTTGTTTTTCATTGTTTTCAAATAAATCAAAATACATTTCTTGGGTTTCAAGGGTTTTAAATGCTTGTGAAAGGCGTCTGAATGCTACAAAACTGATGTCAATCCAGGTTTCAAAGGGTTAAAATCTCCTCTCCTCAATATAGTGTTTTCTTCAGATGATTAAAAGAAAAAGTGACACACTTTGCCAGCTGACTGAAAGTTGTTTGCTGCTGTGCTGACTAGTCAACCATCAACACTGTGCTTGTTTCAGCTCTCTTCAAAGCCGCCCTGTTGGCTGTGTAGCCGACATGTAACACCAGCCGTGACTCAGTGACCCTGCTCGCAGTCTGAGGAAGGTTACAGACCCGAGCCTGTTGATTGGCTGGCTAGAACACCTCTGATTTCCCCACTGGCTGTCTGACTCCCAGCGGACACATGCATACCTGTTCCAATGCCCAAACACAAATTTACATTTATATGAAAAGAGGGAGAGGAAAGGTACACGCAGGACAAATCCTGCTGCATTTCCACGGTGCAATGTCAAGGTCTGAGTACCGTGCAGGATTCTCGCACAAATGGACCGTGGAGGGAGAAATTCAGTCTACCTCTGGAGGAGCAACTTAAAGGTGTCTCATAGAGCGGAGTCACAGAGTGCACAGTGTGCCGCTATGGAACAAAATAAACTGCAGAACACTGCAGCGACTGTAGAGCCAGACACAGAAAAAAAAAGTCAAGTTCAGAAAAACTCTCCACACAAGGTAAATAGGAGTCTCCTGAAAAGAAAGACATCAAAGATGTCTGCAGTATTGGGCAGTTTTCAAAGCAACAGATGAGTAAGCGTCAAGGGCAGCAACCCTTTTTAAAAATCTTTATTGGTTTCGCAAAGGTCACGAGAAGTCGGCGGCAGGCTGGGCAGCTACACTTTGTCAAATTATACCTGTCATGAAGTGAAAACGTCTTCAATAAGAGTCCCTGAATCCAAGTGTGGAGACCTGTGTCAACATTCAGTGTGACGAAAGGGGCTTTATCAAAAGAGGTCAGAACAGTAAAACCACCGTCTCTTGATCTATAACCGTAATGCAGTTTTAGCCTCAAAAAGTGAAGTAATTTTTCCCCGTGACTAAATCAAAAGAGGGTCATCACCTCTTTACGTCAACTCTGTAAACTTTGGGGAGTTTGATTATCGGTAGGTGGGTTTCCATTATAGATTAGTGCAAAACTTTAGCAATATTTTGGAAATGTCGATGAAACAAAACTTTGAGATGACTGAGTGATGTTCTGCGATTTCTCCTCTGGTGATAACGGTCCGGTAACCATGGTGATGGCTGTTCAAAACATCAGCAGGTTTATTTCTATTGCAGCCACCAAACTAGTCGTCATTATTTCCAATCTAAGGCCACGTAGGCGTGTTATGGAGCCATGATGGAAAGGATGATCTGCTCAAATTTTGAAGAGTTATGTGATGCAGTAACAGCTCTTGCAGCTCCTGCTGCATCATGAGGGAGCCAGTTCCTACTGACAGCACATATCCACAGCATCATGTGACCTACAAAAGCCAAAAAAGTGTTTCATTGTAGTTTTGTAAAATATGGCTCTTTCAAATGCCACCTGATGCAAACTTTTATTTTTGCAATAAATGCGAATTTTTTTCGAAATTGAGGTTTTTCCATTGGGCATATTTTATATTCGCAATTTCAATTTGAACAATTTGAGGTTTGATGGGAACCTGCCTACTGTCAGACTAAGAGTCTCCAGCAGTGATACCCAACTTGTGGCATTTCTGACATTTAACACATAGAGATGACAGATTAGAATCCATTTTATTCGGATAACGGGGGCCAGTAAGATAGTTTGGGATTTTTGAAGTGGGGCTGTGTGAAACACTTTTGTAAAGTCAGTGTATTACATACAGGAGCTGGCGGTCCTGGTTTGCGCACCTCACAGCTCAGCATCACCATCCTGTACAGAGGGGTTGATATCAAAACGTGATTTAGCTGCTTTAAAAAAGGCTTATATAGGAGAGGGACTTCTGGTGTTGGCAGCAAGCAACAAGTTCTTGTGCCGGATGTAAAAATACTGTGTGTTGGGGAAGCTTCCAGGTAGCATGTAAACACTGCCATGCAGATACTGTGAGCTCTCAAAGGTCTCGTGCAAAGGTGAACGTGGCTCCCACACTAGGAGCTACAGGCTACAGCAAGACTAAAAACATGACGCCAGGGGCATTTTTCAAAACAACTTGGCACGTCAGGGCTTCAGGACACTTGGATTACTTCATATGAGCAGTATGGAGACATTTTGTGGTTTAATAATTAATATTTGTAACTTTTTTAATCCTGGTCACAATTTGTTTTGATTATTTGGGAGATGAGTGCAACGCCTTTTTCCTCGTGAACCTCCAGCAGTGTTTTGTGGACTATAAAACTTTCCATCAGCTTGAGGGTGAGTGGAACAATGACTGAATTTTCATTTTTGGGAGAACTATCCCTTTAAACTCCATCCATTCCAATATAAAGACAGGGATACAGATAATGGTGTACTTGCACATCTTTATTAATTGTAAAGTGTGTTTTCTAACTTCCAAAGTGACTATGAGGCGTCCCTGGCTGCAGGGATAACCTTTCACTACTGCAGTGAGATAAACTGACAGTATTGACTGTCCTCCTGCTCCTGTGCCACAAAAAAATGACTGCGATGGGAAAAGCCACAATTGCGCTGCTGGAAGTGAAGCGATTTGGCTCACCTGACAGGTAGATGTTGTCTCCCGCCGAGATGACACTGAAGAACTCGCGGTCGTAGAAGGGCAGGCTGGCCAGCGGGTACCACTTACTGTTCTGAGGGTTGAAACAGGTGACTGCTGTCAGGGAGCGCTGGTTCATCCCGATCGCCTGACGCCCTCCCACCAGAACTATCACCTCGGCTACACCTGGAGGACAAAAGGGGGGAGGAGGAGGGTGGAGGGGGAGGATGATTGGGGTGGACAAAAGAAGGGAAGAGATGGAAGAGGGCAGGTCATCAGGTGAAAGTTTCCACCAATACATAAGAGCCAAGAGCCAATCATTGCCTCTTTTTACCCTTTTTTCTACAGTCATGCAACTATCAGAAATGATCAAAAACTAGTGAAATATTTCCAGAAAACAATATTTATAGTCATTATAATTATATATTTACATTTATGTTATAGAAAAAAATAATAATTTCATTCACTATTATTGGGTAATTTTCTTGTTTATTTATTTATTTTTGCTTAAATATTTTGCTATTTATGGCCATGACTTGTTAACACTGCTGCTCCACATGTTTTTGGTAAAAATCAAACCATTTTGCTCTGATTTTGTTTTTTCCACAGCCCGAGGGGGAAGGTGAGAAATATTAGGAAATTAGGAAAAACTAACTGTCCAGAAAAACTATATTTATAATCTTAAAAATTTTATATTCACAATTTTTATTTTATTTTTTAATTTCCTACACTTTTATTTTTTTCAGGGATTTTTTCTCTATTTTCTTGCCATTTTTGGCCATGTCTTGTTCAGTTGCTTATTTCCTGCTCTCTATGGTTTTTGATAGAAATCATACCATTTTGCTCAGGTGTCAAAGGGTTAAAGACGCCTCAGTGCTGCACTAACAGGCGGCAGTTTTGTGCTATAATATATGGCCTAAATATTTATACATGCATGTTTCCCAAGGGCAAGGTGAGCATTTTTATACATCTGCAGTTATAATGGCAGCATTAAAAGAAAATCTTTTTTCGAAGAACCTTGATGGGCTGCAAACACAAGCAGCAATACATTACAAGGCTGCTGTTTTGAATTCAGCAGGCCTTGGCTGTCCCAGAGTCAATAAGCTTGTCGGGAAATGCAAAACAAAATGCAAAATAGAAAAAGTTTCCTCTTGGTCACAGGAAGCGACTGACTTAAATGGGGAAAGTATAACTCAATTACAGAGACTGATGGGGCTGCCATTCGTTCAGTTGCCGTGCAGCTCTCTCGCGCTCTCTCTCTCTCTCCGCGCGATGCAAACACTATCTCACACATTCACTCGTCCGCACACTGAAACATACACTGTGTCCGGGAACCCACAATCAATAGGTGAGAATCAATGTGTGTACATATGTACGCGGCGCGGGCTCATACACACATGCATGCGCCGAGTGTGATTAAGAAGATACTTGAGACACGTTTCGTCCCTGTTAGTCCTCAGCCAATCTCACTCACACACTCACACACACACACACACATAGGCAGCAGCTGGATAAAGACACCAGTGATCCAAAACACACAAACAGGTTGGCAGGCTGCCACATGCGTGTCTCAGGTCCTCTCAGTCTTCAGCAGCAGGCTCCAGCGAGCAGGCAAGACGACGAGCCGCCAGACAGAAATGAGCTGTGTGTTTGTAAGCAGCGGGCAGGCGGGCGGGCGGGCGGAGGGGAGGCGAGCCAGGGAGGGAGCGAGTGTGAGGAGAGAGAGAGAAGAAAGAGAGGGAGGGGAAGCTAATCTTCATACACTCCAAACCAAGGCTAACCACTGGCTCATCTGCTCGGATCGATACTTTTTCCACACACACGCCTGACAGGCACATCCATAGGCGGCTGTCTTCCCCCTCTGTTTTCTTTTTTTTTCCCCTCTTAAGCTTCTCTTTTTCTTTCAAAGCTGGTAAAACACAGAGAGTATTTCTCTAGGAAGAGGGAAAGATACAAAAACTACAATGGGCTTTAGTGAGGCTGAGCAAACAGACAGAGCGGTAAGCACTGCCTCAGACGTATCGTGGACATACAGCTTAGACTTAGTGGACAGCTTAAAGCTGACTGGCTCTTTTCTGCGGTGAGATTTTAGTGCGTGGGACTGAAAAAAAAAGTGATGGCTCAAGGAGAAAATGTGACAGCGAGGATGAAGGTAGCTAAGAAAAAGGACAATCAAGGCGATATGTGGAAGGGCGTAGGAGTCGAGCGCGTCATCGCCCTCTCTGGTAACTTACTAAAAAGATTTGAATTTGTCCCCATCGTTGGCCCCTGGGGAGTCTGAGTTTGAGGCTCAGAACAGGCCTCCATAAGGGGGTTCAGGGGAACCTCCTTTTGATAAACATGCTCTATTTTGATGCTTTTTTAATGCATTCTGGCACTTTATTTACCCTGAAATACTAAGATTAACTTTAATCATAATCTATGATATTAATAAAATTAGAAGTTAGTAAATAGTACTGAGTAGAAACAGAATACTTTGCAACTGCTGTCACTAAAAAATGATTGACTAGAGTTGGAAAAATAGTCTGTATTTTTGTTTAAAGTGGCGTAATCGAACTAAATACATTTAGTCAAGTTTAAGTTAGGACTGATTAGATCTAGAGCTTTTATCATTATTAGGGACTGTTTGTTATGTATGAGAGGGGAGGGATGGTGCAAAAAGGGGGAAGCACGTCAAATAATTCTTAAAGCACTAAGGAGGAAGTTTAGTAATGATCTTCTAAAGAAAACATGCTTTCAAATTATGCAGGCCCGCAGGTTTTTTTTTATTCTTTTAAAATGTTTTGGTGATTTTTCAAAAAAATGTGAGTTTTTTTTCTTTAAAACTTTTTTCCTTTAATTTTTCCTTAATTTTTTTGTGATTTTTTTCTAAATTTGCTTTGTTTTCTTGTACCATTTAAAAAAAACAAAGCCTTTTTGGTATTTTTTTTCTTTTAACAAAAAGGAAAACATGCTTTCCAAACCCGCAGCCTCATCAAAATAAAAATCACCAACACTGCAGCATTTATCACAGCCAGAAACAGTAAAAACAGAAATTATTGTTGGCTTTTCAAATTTACAAAGGTCCTTTAACACATCATGTGGGACAAACGTTTTCGTCAATTCAGTCAGGGAGGCTCGAGGAAAGATATTTACAGCAACCAAGCATCCCTCCCCTGATAAATAAAGAACAGTCCCTTGGGCCTACCTACCTACCTACCTACCTATCTATCTATCTATCTATCTATCTATCTATCTATCTATCTATCTATCTATCTATCTATCTATCTATCTATCTATCTATCCATCCATCCATCCATCCATCCATCCATCCATCCATCCATCCATAATAGTCGGGGCTGATGTCAATGGTTGGCCCTGTAGTCAATCCCAACATCGAGACCTCCAGCACCTTCGAATATTCAGTTAATAATTAATAAATGGGAGTGTAGTTTTATAGGACAGTCGCAGCTCCAGCGGCTGTTCTTTGAAAAAAGAAAAAGTTAAGAAAAGGCTCTTTGTCTTCCTCTCTCATGAGTCTCCAACCGTACCTCCACACACACATTAATTATATTGACTTTGCTCTGCTATTGTTCTTCCTGGTGATTAGTTTGCTGCTGTTGCTGTACGTGTTTGTACTCCGTTTCTCTTTATCACACGCAATTTTTCACTGGATTTTAAAAGTTTTCTCTGCCTTTATAGGATTACATTTTCATCTCTTTTCATCTCTCCTCCTTTCATCCTATTAGCTGTTTCAGTTTGTTGATATTGACTGCCTCAATTAACTTGGCAAAGTTTCAGTGTCTGTGTCTCAGCCAATTTGAGTTTTCTTTTTGGCTGTGTGCACGTCAATCAATGTCCTACTGTTTGGTTTAATATCTGTAAAGATTTGTTTTGTTCAGGAGGAAATATTGAATTGTCTTTTAAAATGTAGTGGACAATGTACAAATACAAAATTCAAGTTGCCGCAGGTTTAGTCTGAAGATGTAAACTTAAAAACAAATAAGAGTAATTTGTGTTTTTCTGCCTGGAATTTCTTTCTCAAACTCCCACAGCGTCTAATTAAACCAGCTTAAGCAAATTTCACATGCAGCTCAGACGTGCTGCATCGTACGTCTGTGCACACGCAGGTCTTTATTATCACCTCACGAACATGTGCCGGGTTGTTTCTGGCTCTTTCCGCTTGGTCACACACGTCAGGGAGAGTCCACATCTGGGCGCCGAGGCTGCAGCGCGCCTCTGACCCCTGAAGCCCCAAACAGACTCACAAGCGAACGCAACCCAACAACCGGCCTGTCAGAACGCAACAACACAGGAGAGCGGCGCCGCTGACGGGGAGTCACGGCGTCGGATCAGATGGTTGCGTGGGTGTGTGCATGTGTGTGAGTTTTTCCTCCGAAAACGAAGCCTCGCAGGGACGGCTGTCAGTCAGTCGGAGGTTTGATGGGAGTGGGGTAGGGGGATGAAGGGATGGAGGATCGAAGGATGGAGACGAGCGGTTGGGGATGAAGGGATAACCGAGTCTTGACAGCTCTTGTTTTTTTTCCCTGATGGAGTTTATACCCATGGCAGTTTGGGAAGGAAAAGTCTGCTTCTCTTGATTGTTACTGACCTTTTGTTATTTTCTGCTATATTTTTAACCTGTCTATATTCAGGAAAAATCTACTTTTGAGCAGCACCCTTCTTGGAGGAAATATATACATAAAATTGTAGGTTGATGCTACATTGTGAAACCGTGGTCCTCTACTCTGGGCAACTGTGCAGCTCTACAGGACATGTATTATCTTTATCAGCAGGTTTGACTCCAGCCTGCTGCATGTCATCCTTCTTTAACGCTCAAGCTGTCCTTTCTGCAACAAAGGCAAAAACCCAAAATAATAATCTAAAAAAAAAGAAGAAAGAATGAAGTCTCGGCCACCTCTGTCAAATTTCATCCCACCTCCAGCTCTCAACAAAGCTCTGACAGGTGTCAACAGTATTTTCTAACAAGCATTGGTGAATTTCTGTCATTTGGACCTGCAATTGCAGAACCACCTCTTTATTGAAATCAGCACCAAGAGAGGAGCTGCCAAAACTGCCAAAAAGGAAGAAAAGAGTCTTCTGTTTTGGACCGCAGCAAAAATGGGTCAACAGTGATTCTTCTGGTAACGTCTTTGCCACCAAAACAAAAACACGCACTCAAGAAAGCAAAACTCCTTTTTCCTGACATCCAATGACAGTTTGGAGTTTAGAAATTCTGTTGCAAATGGAAGTTTGATTCCGCTTATATGACCGTTGCTCCATGTGCCTCTTTATGTTTGTCTGAACGCCGTCTACTGCTGAGACCACAACATTTACACTGGATGAACTCCTGATGAAAGTCCAGCGTTTGTTTGACCTCCCCACCTCCCCTCCCGCCTGTCCTTTACAGACTGTCTTGCTCTTTACAGTAGAAACAGTAGAAACCTGAAGCACCAAAACAAGCTGTTGCTCAATGGTGCGTTTTATACCACCGCTAAAGGGTGCCTGACAACAAGGGTCACTGGCCAAGCGTTGATATTTAATAGGTTTTGAGTGGGACTGGGTTGGTCCATCTGCCATTTGGTGCTGTGCAGGGAGTGTCGAGTTCCAGCTTTTTCACTGAAAATCTGCCGGCTGCATTTAGAAACGCTGGTGGTGTTACCAGTTACACACCATAAAATCAGAAGAGTCAAGCAGCAGCTGACACAGTGAAACTCAACATACGGCCTGTGGGCCAAATCTGGCCCCTGATCTTCCAATTTGCAATAAAAATACAGTGATTCACACCGGGAGTTGTTTTTGTACTTTTGGTAAACATAAGGTGGCAGAGTGAATGAAAAATCATCCCCCAACAGGGGTCTTAATTAAGCCCCTAATGTCCTAAAATCCTAAAAACATCCTATAATCCTAGAAATGACCTTAAATACTCGAAATATCTTCAATCCTAGAAATGTCCTTATATCCTTGAGATGTCTTCAATCCTAGAAATGTTCTGAAACCCAAGAAATGCCTAAAATCCTAGAAATGTAATTATATCTGGAAAAAAAGGTCCTAAAATCCTAAAAACAACCTAAAAATTCCAAAAACATCCTAAAAACTTAGAAACCTAGAACTGTCCAAATATCCTAGAAATGTCCTCAAATCTGAGAAATGTCCTTCAACCCTGTAAAAATCCTAAGAACCTAGAAATGTCCTAAAATCCTAGAAATGTCCTAAAATCCTAGAATCACGTGTGGAGCTGCTGTCACTGGCCTCTGGCCTCCTGTCTTTTTTACAAAAGTTGCCTTCAAGCAAAGAAAGTTGAGAATCTGAGCTAAAACCTTCTCAGAGCTGAGCTGAGCTGCAGAGTTTGGTGATTATTCTCTGCAGGTTTCGACTCTTTTTACACACATGTAGTAATTTCATCCATTAACATATTAATAGAAAAATATTGACTACCGGCACTTTAAGAAACGCCTGAAATGGTCCATTAAAACTGCAACAAACAAGCGCGACAGCAGCCTGGTGAAGCAGTATGGCAGCGTGCATCGAGCGTAAACACAGACAACAATGGCAACATCTGGACCGAGCCCGGCATCAAATCTCTCAGGAGGAGGTTTCAGTCATCGCGGGCTGTGAATTGTGTGACAAAAAAGTCTGAATTCTGAGGGACGGACGAGCTTGTGTAAGAGCTGAATCTCAAATTGAAGTTGATGCCCACCCACGGAGCGTGACACACACACACACACACACACACACACACACACACACACACACACACACACACACACACACACAAAAGTACACCCCCTGACAGTTTCTGCATATTGCTTCAACTCAACTTCAACCAAATGAAACCTATCTGTGACAGGAGCGCACCGCCCATGCTTTACCCCCGTCACACACACGTGGACGTACAGTCGCTCCGGAGAGGTTGATGGAGAGATGAAGACAGACCGGAAAGATCGTGTTTCCTGCTCTTCCCTGCTGCCACAGCGGCTCTTATCTCACCTTGTTATGTGTCTCCTTGCTCTCTGCACCATGCTGCGACCCTGCTTTCACTATTCATCCTGTTTTTTCTTCTTTTTTTTTTTACCCTGCGGCTAACACCTCCTTCCTTCTCCATCTCTCTCTAAACCTACGGGAGACTTTGCTCCCTCTCTCAAGTCGTTCCCACTCAAACCCCCCTGGGAGTCGTTGCTCTTTTTCCAATATTCTCTCCATTTCATCTTCCTTCACTGCATCCTGTTCTTTCACCCCGTGCACCTTTGGCCTCTTTCAGCCCTCTGCGACCTTCCTTTAACCAGTCGGACTTTGCCGCGGGTACAGTCAAAGGGACACTGCGGGGTTGGGTGAAGTCGCAGAGACACACTGACACCTGATAGTTACTCTGCACGGCTGAAGCTGAGAGTTAAAGTGGCTTGCTAAAATGCATGTCATGTGCTAGAATTGTCCTCCCGGCTTGAGATTTCCTCGTCTGTAAGTGGTTTCTTACCAAAACAAATATCAGCTCAAAACTAGAATTACCGCCCCGGTGTTGAATGCCTCCGCACAGCAGCCAAGCTTCTTTTAAAATTTACGTCCATGTCTGTGAAAAAAATGGGAAAGTGAAAAAATTCGGAGACACCAGTGGAGAATGAGAGCGAGGGGACATTCAGAGACACCAGTGGACACACCGGCAGAAAATGAGGACAGAGTGGACATTCAGAGACATCAGCGGAGAATGAGAGCGGAGCAAACATGCCTGAAATACGTTCTATCAACACTCTATCGACTACATCTCATATTTCAATCGAGGAAAAGTTATTTCGCGATTTATATCGTTGTTGTTTTATCGGCCAGCCCTAACCTCTTGGATATAAACTGTTAGACTGAAGACCAAAAACATGTTTTGTAAGGCCTCAATGACCTTGACCTTTGACAGTCCAATCAGTCCATCGTTGAGTCCACGTTTGTGCCAAATTTGAGAAAACTTCCTGAAGACCCTCTTGAGATATTGCATTCACAAGAATGAGACAGACGGGGTCACTGTGACCTTGATGTTTGACCATCAAAATCCAGTCAGTTCATCCTGAAGTCCAAATGAATGTTTGTTCCAGATTTAATTTTTTTTAAGAAAAGCTGCCTTAAAATCAGGGGCGCAACGACTGCAAAAACAGCCCAAGAATTCCTGAGGGGATTTTCTAATGTGCAGCAGAACGGCATTTGAAAATGTAAGTGGTGTGTTTTTTTGTTTTGTTTTTTTTTGTGCAAAATTTGCATCCTTTTTATAATCAAATATTTATTCATTTATTCAGTCAGAAATTAGGAAAGTGACAGTATTGTTACTGGAACTCAAAATATACAGGACCCTGGTCGCTACACATTCTTAGACCCAAAATAGTAATTCAGCAACCACAGCAGTACAAATAAACACCAAATCATTAAAGTTCAGCAGACAAATTACAAACAAAAAAACCTGCTTGTGACCTCTTAAAGCCTTCAACTTCATCACTGACCCTTTCTAGCATGTGTTCCTATGACACAATTTCTAACACAGATTGCTCCATTTTTCAAAATCTGGAGGGGATGTATTCTTCCAAAATCTGAGGATCACTCGAGCTGCTGTGGCGACCCCTACTTTATCACAACAAGGTCATATTTTGATACATTTGGCACTTCTGTTAGGTCCCCCATCAGACATAGCCTTGAAGATTTAGGTACCATTGCACCTAACCACTTCCCTATGTGATCCAAAACTTATTTCCAAAACGGGTTACATTCCCAGATTGCATGTAGAACAAAATTTGCATCTCAGGGAAGAAAAGTCCTCCTACAATTTCTCTGCTTTTTTATTGCACTTTACATCTCCATTTTTATGACTATGACTCATATAAACTGAGAAATCTACAAGGGCTTAAACTCAACAGTGCGCTTTATGAAGGATGCCCTGGCTCAAATAATTCAGATATTTTTCTTGGTCTCTGACTTTATCATTATTCTAAAGGAAATTTGGCTGTTTTGCAATCAGCCATTAAACACATAAATTATAGAAATACCCTGCTGACAATGAGAAACGAACATCTGGTCGAGTCTCATGAGAAAATAGTGTCTGCGAGTTAATAAACATGTCACATGTATAAATATATATGTGTGAATATATTCACATGCTGTGTGAAAAGTGGTGCAGACTTTTCCTCACTGGGTATCACAGGCAGTGCCAGTCCGCCTCTGAGGGCTCAGAGCCATTCATATCTCACTGCTGGTCCATAACCATTTCCTCTTATCTCAGCCGCTTCTCTCTAATCTCTCTCCTTTGCTTTTTTTCCTTCCTAATCCGATGATTTCTCTCCCAGGGTGTTAATTTGCTATGGTGAGGATCAGGGGGCCAAAGGCTCCCAAATAATGTCAGTGTCCAAGGAGGTGCAAGATGTATGCATGTGCAGGATTTGAGTGTGTGTGTATTTTTCAATTTGTGTTGTGCACAACTCTGCACTCCAGTGATGGGCTGGTGTACAAACAATTCTCATGTCCTCAAATATCCTCAAACTATGTTTAAAGGGTTGGTTCACTCAAATTACTGACTTATTATAGTGGTATCGAGTCATGCAGATTGTTTTATTTGCCCATATTTTGAGATATCGTTACCTAAAAATCCCACTTCCACCCTAAAACAGTGAAATTAAATAGATTGTGGTGCTTGCAGGATTGTGATTACATTAAAAAAACTCAGCGGCATTGTGTCTTTCATGAAACAGTGTCCCCGATACCCAAATACAGTTTTTGGTGGAACTCCTTTCACCGAAGAAATAGTCCCAGTTCAGGGTTTGTTCTGTGAATTTTCCTGAATAACTGGGACATGGTCACTGGAGACAGATGTTCTTGTTGAATTTTTTAAATGTAATGTTTCAATGCTGCGAGCAGGGCACATGAAATTAGATTTTACTTCCATGGATTGCTTTGGAGCAGCAACACAAAACACAATAAAATGATGGTGACCTCAAAACTTGGACAAATAAAACAATATAAAAGTGACATGTTTTCTTGTAATTTGCAATGACTTGACAAATTTTTCTGTATTCAGATCTTAAAGGGATAGTTTTTTGAAGTGGGGTTGTATAAGCTACAGTTTGGAGAAGCAGGCAAGAGCAGTGACACAGTTATGATAAACCTTTGGAGAAATTCAGTTGTCCAATGTGCTGCTGTGGACGGGGGACAAATCATATTTTAACCCCCCCCCAAAAAAAACCCAATATCTGTTCAGGTGTAAAATATGGTTTACCAGTATCATCACCACTTCACCTTCCTCTCTGACAGCCTGAGCCAACAGACGTTTTTAACAGCTTCAGCTCCCCAACTATACTGTCGTCACAGTCACCAAACACCATTAACAAAAACATCCATTTAGTCTCCTTGAACGCAGGAGCTGCTTCGATCAGTTAGTTAGTTTGTGTTATTGTGCGACTTTGGCGTTAAAAAATGTTAGTTAAGATTCTACAAAGTCACAAAATAATGCAAACAAACTAATTGATCGAGGCAGCAGTAAAACCAGCAGCTGCTGTGTTCAGAAAGATCTCCATTTTTTCAATGGAGCCTGGTGGATCTGACGAGATCCCCTTTCTCAATAACATGGGCTGTCTGATGTCAAGGTAAAGCAATGAAATATTCTAAATATAGCACACATTTCAATGTTTTTGTAGGAGTGTTTTTAGGGGACTAAAATCCGTTTTGCAGCTGGACCTCATTCATTGCAGCACATTGCTTAGCTTCTGTGTTCATACTAAAAAGCTGACTATGGATAAGCAAATCATGCAAAATCCGAACTATCCCTTTAAACACCCGGGTTTGATGGATGCGGGTGCATCTGTAACAAATCTGCACTATCAGCAAATGCAATGATAAGTTTTTGATACAGTTTTATTTTGGTCTGTTGAATATTGGATGAAGCCGCCTTGCAGCCTCGCAGCGGGTCAGATGTGGCATGAGCGATGCTGAGGCCGATCCATGTTCCTGAAAATGCTTCTCGCTTTGGGTCTGAGCACGATCTGCGGCTCGAGGAATAAAATGAGTCAAATTTTCAGGTGGCAACACAATCCTTCACCAGACCCCCCCCCACCCCTCTCGCCCTTTCCTTCCTCCTCGGTAGCTCGGGCTGACAGTCGACGCTCGCCAAAAGGTCAAGAGAACAGAACCTTAATTTTGGCTGCAGCCCCTCCAGACATCCAGACCAGAGGTTATCTAATCTGGATTTACTGCCTCCATGTTACATTTATGAGCCCAGATAGAAATGTTTGCTTGAGATTTCACTGATAAGCCGAAGGAATATCAAAAACTCACACTCCAATTCTCCCGTGAATAGCTGCATCCAACTTTCTCTCTCTCTCTCTCCTGCTCGCCCCCTCCCTCGCTCTCCCTCCCTCAAATACCATCTCAGACTCCAGAAATAAAATCGGAAGAGGATCCGCTGAAGGGCACTCTTCACATAGAGCGATTAAGACGTTTCTGGCACATTCCCCTGCATCCTGCTTTTCCAGTTTGAGAGGTGAAACAGAGTAATCTCACGCTGCATTGGCTCTAAAAGACAAACCAGGCTGAATAATTACACAGAGCAGGACAATAATCAACAGAGTCCTGACATAAAAAAAGAAAAAAGAGACGCAAAGCTTATAATTGTCTTTCCAAACTGCTGACAGCTTCCCCGTCGCGTTGGCCTTGCTTAATGGTTAGCGTTGAAGCGGTGAAGCCAGAGAGAAAGATGACGAATAAATTCAATTATTTCATGAAGAAGAGCGAGTGTCAGCGTTGACGGCGAACATTTGAGGAAACATGCAGGGGATCGGCGAGTATTAATCAGGCCGGAGCCGGAAGCTGTAGGTGGCAGACTTTCGGAGCAAAGACATCTGATGGTCTTTCTCCTCTCAAGGTGTGAATCTCCTCTCTTTGCGGTGGTGGCGGCGCTGCAGAAGAGCTGCTGGCTGGCGGAGGTGTGAATGAGTACATGAATGTCACACCTACGGGCCGCGGACCTCACAGAAAGTCCCGGGTTTATTGTCTCCAGCATGGATGCGAGCCAAGCCATTGTGCCGTGCTGATCTAATGAAATCCAGCCATTTTCAGACCGCAGCACAACCAGCACGGAGTGTTTTATTTGGCGTGCCTTATGCTGCAGGAATGTTAAATGGTCAATAATGTTTAATATCAACATTTCCAGCTGAAATCCTGCTGCAGAACATGCTGCGGTTCTGAAAAAATCTTGTTCTGGGAGCTTTAAACTGAGTAATGTAGTAAAAGGAGTGATTACAGATAAAATGTGTAAAAAAAGACTGCTGCAAACTCTCAGTTGCTGCTGCTTCTCTGCGTGTTACTGTGATTCTTGACTTCTATGCCTTTAGATCAGTGGCGCCCCCATGGGGGGACCACAGGGGGCCACGGAGCTGCAATACAATTGCTCGTCCCCCCTCAACATATAACTGTCTCTAAGGGGCTGTGGTGTGCTCATCTATTCAACTTGCATGAAAGCAGTATCTTGTGAAAGTAGACAACCTAGTGCAGAGATACCCAACATGCTTTGCTTGGGGCCACTTTTGCAAAATGACAACAGGCTAGGGGCCAGCAGCAGCATACATGTTTCTAGGATTTGAGGATGTTTGATGAATTTTAGGACGTTCGTGGATTTTAGGACATTTCTAGGATTTTAGGACCTTGCTCAGATTTTAGGAAGTTTGATGGATTTTAGGATGTTCAGAAGATTTTAGGAAGTTCGTAGGATTTTAGGACATTTGTAGGATTTTACAACGTTAGTACGATTTTAGGACATATCTAGGATTTTAGGATGTGTCTTAAGGACGCTCTTCGTATTTAAGGATGTTTATAGGATTTTAAGATGTTTATAAGGTTTTGGGACATTTTTGGGATTTTAGTACGTTTCTAGGATTTTAGGACTTTAGGGGTTTAGCAAGGACCTCTGTCAGGTGGTGCAAAGGATCCTCCTTGACCAGTCTTTTAAAGAAAAGGACACCAAGCCTATTTACAAAACGACAAATTCTCCAGACATTACACATTAAAACAGGATTGTGGCAAAGGTCAAAGTGTTAACCAGTACCAGCATTAGTCTTTGCACATCAGGTGAGATTAACTGTAAAATAAGAACCCAAAATATATCAGAATGCAAATCTTACTCTCCAAGTAGACATATTGTTCAACTTGCCTGTACACTTGAGAAGCATAATTGAGTTTGTTAAATTCAGTTATAACTTTTTTTTTATGTGTCACACAAAGATTTATGAGAAAAAAAATCTGGGGGTATCTCTTGTTGTAGCATACGCCACGGCTGTGAAAAAAAAATCTTTTCCTGGGCAGCTTTAAACTGAGTAATCAAGTAAAAAAAAAAAAAGATCACACAGATAAAGCACATGGACAGAAATACTCAACCTGCAAACGCTTATCTCAGTCGCCTCCTCAATCTCCTGCTGCTGTGCACGTTACTGTAATTTACGACTTCACCGTCTTTAGAAACGTCTACACTTGATTACAGATGATGAAGTGGTCATGGAGGAGGACAGGCTGAGAAAGAATGGAGCTACAATTTAAGGATTCCCTTAAACAGCGCATGTATTTAAAGGTATAACAATGTGTGTGTGTGTGAGTGAGACGGAGAAACAGTGTGAGCCGAGCTGGACCCCTGCGTCTCCTAGTCATTACAGCTCATTTGTCTGAGTGCTATTCCACTTGGCTGGGTTGAGTTAACAGTTTGCCCTGGCGCTCTCCACCCTCCTCCGAGCCGAACAGGGCGACACGTGGAGAGAAGGAGACGGGAGCGCGGCGTACGAGGTTTGCCGCGTGCACAGTGGAAACTTTTCTTGCTCCTTAATGGCACATATGGATGGAACAAATCAAAATGCAAAACAAAAAAAAAAAGGTTTGTGAGTAAACTCAGAGCACCAGCGGCTGTTTAATCCCCCCCGACCCCCTGGAAAGTCTAATGACAGCTAATCAGATGCACATCCACACTCTAATTAACCAATTAGCAGCTAATGGATACACATACAGTACGCAAAACACTGTGGATTCATTAGGAGACACTCATAGTTTTCACTTTACCCAAGACTCTTTTCTGGCCAAATGAGGACGACGGGATGCTGCTAACAACCTGCCCCCCTGCTTTCCTGAAAAGTTCACCGCTGCAGCAGGGAAATGAGGCGCCGAAGAACAGATATGAGCAGGGTTCATGCATGTTTTCAACCAATACATTTCCAGGACTTTTCCAGGACTTTGAGGCCATATTTAAAGACCATGCATTCTCTGAAATTACCATTGATATTCTTTATCAATACTTTCTTATTACTTTAAAATATAAATATATATTTAAATATATATATATTTTTTAAATATTAATTCAGGATTAGAAGGGAATATTTAAATATAACGAAGGGACTGTTCACTATTTATGAGAGGGGAGGGAGTGGTGCAAAAAGGGGGAGGAGTGTCAAATAATTTTTCAAGCTTTTTTTATTCTGGCTTTAGAGCAGGGGCATACAACTTTAAATGGCTGTATTTTGTATTTATTTTATTGCAAATTTAAGAGTAAAAAAAAAAGAAGCCATAATTTTATTGTTTTAACTTTTTTTGTAATTTTTTGCTTTTACAAGATTTGGTGATTTTAAAAAGAAAACACAATTCTTTACTATTTTTTTTCTTTTTTGATGGCAAGTTTTCTTTCTTAAAAAGTTTTTGGCTTTTTTTTTTAATTTTTGGTGATCTTTAAAGAAAACATGCCTTCCAAACCCATGGGCCTGTTAAAATAAAATGCCAAAATTAAATTTCTGATGCTCCTTAGTCACATCATGCGTCAGTAAAGAGGTTTGTAAAATAAAATTCAATGACTTCTTTAAAACTGTTCAGAGTATACTGGTATTTGGAAATCCCATGATGAAGTTTTTCCATGACCGTACAAACTCTGCATGAGGGAAAAATAAGATGCCTTAAAATCAGTGCAAAAATCAAACGAAAAAAAGATTCAAAAACGCCATCTGTTCACACACAGAAGCATACAGAGCTTCTCTTTATGTTTAAAATTATATCTGAAAATCACAGACAGCCAATTTCTATTCTGAATATCTTTTTTTGGCTCCTTAATTAGCATCTAATAGAGCCGACGGGCAGAGCATCCACTCAATAAAACGCTCCAGAATGCAAAGTGACACAGAGGACTGTCTCATTTTCAGTCAGCAAGGCAACTCAAAAATAAACTTTATGTCACGGTGGTTATCCGGATTTTACGACTCTTTCCTCGTCGTAATTGTGAGAGAAAATGTCTAAATGCTTCCCGGCTTTGTAATACATGTATTTTTTATTTTAAAACGCTTCCATTAACACCCAGGGGAGAAGGAGACAATGTGGTGATCGGCCAGGACCCGTCAGGAGTGACTGACACAATATTCAACCATCAATAAAAATCCTGGGGCTATTAAGTAAAGAAATAAATTACAACAATGCGGCACAGCAGGACTCTTTATAAAGAAAAAACCTGAGAAAACAAGACAATTAAAGGGAGTGTGGAAAAACCATCTGGCTGCTTCTGTTTAGCCGCAATAGAAATAACTTTTTTAGAGCTAATGGAGCAAGTGCTCATTAAGACGTCGGCCTTTTTGCTACATTTAAAAAAGTTCATGCTATTCCATCTTAGGAACACACTGCAGAGTGCGTCTTCATAGGCCATTAATATTCATATTAATGGTTTTCTTTTTCTTGACATGACAAATGAGCTTAATATCAACCATATTTTTTACAGCCATAATATGATATTAAAGCTGCTGTTATCTATATTAACAATGGATAAAAGAGCTACTTGTAATGTGAAAGGTCTCTTCTGTGGTGAGGAACTCACACACACTCTGCAGTTTCCCTCCGAGCTTCTTTTTGGTTTAGTTTTCTGTAACTTTCCTGCTAGATTCATGTTTACTGCTCGCTAAAACGGTGAATCATACATTAGTCAGCTGAATCACGACTCAAATTATTGCTAACTTTGCTCTTTTTATCAGTTGTGTTAAAACAACTTAAAATGATATCAGGCTCATTCGAGATGAGTCAGACCTGCACAGACCTGATCAACGCCAGTCGCCGCACAACGCACGCCAGCTAGATTTGTGTCCGACTTGCTCTGACATCATGTGGGTTACAATAAGCTTGAGATTGAGGCGAACACAGTTTTTGGAGCCAGGCGGCGCAGATGCAGCCCACCGACTGCAACTCAGGGCATGATGGGAAAATGCTTGACTGTTGCCTGATCTCTGAGCTGATTGGCTCTTGGTTTTGACCACAAACACCTGGGTTTGTCAATAAAAATCCTAATTTTAAAGCTAAATTTTAGGCAGTTAGTCTCATATTGTGCATCGTAGGTTTAATCTGTTGAACATATCTGGTGTGGTTGATGAAATAAATAAATGAATGAATAAAATCCATTAATAATAATAATAATAATGATAATAATAGCAAAAATAATAATAATAGTAATAATAAAAACAATAATAGTTATTGTTAGAATAATAATAACAACAATAATATTACAGTTGAATCTAACAGGATGTAAATATTGGTGTAAATTCCTGATGTTGTTTGACGGCTGCTAGAAACTGTCTGACTTGACCGCAGTGTTATATTTTACCAACATGCTGATGCAGCAGGATCTCATCAGCGTCCGCCCGAAGAGCCGTTCATCTTAAACGAGCCTAATGCGTCAGTGTTGTGTAAACAGTTTGTGGCACCGCCTAGCTTTGCTCAGAGCAGATATATTGCATATTGTTGTTTATGTTGGATGATATCCATCTCTCCCGTCCTGTCCTATCATACCCTACAAACAACACAGTGCAGAAATATCAACAATATTTAAGGTCATTTAGGAAACCGTCACTATAATGTCTAAAGTCTGCCCTCTGACAAGTTTACTT